>NC_134356.1:72023540-72623540 GCF_048569485.1 Anomaloglossus baeobatrachus
GTCGCCGGCCAGAGGGACATCGCACGGCAGGTATGTGCGTGTGAAACTGCCGTAGCGATAATAATCGCTACGGCAGCTTTCACTAGATATTGCACGTGCGACGGGGGCGGGACTATCGCTGCAGCATCGGTAACACATTGTTACCGATGTCGCAGCGTGCAAAGCCCGCCTAAGATGCACAGTCTACCATCATTCCCTCTTGCACAAGTAGATGGTAGGTTACCCTCCTGGATCACTAGGCCCTTCCATCAGTCTTAGGCCAGGTTCATACCTCTGTATTTTCGGTCCAAGTGCGATCTGAAAAAACATTGGATCACACTCAGACCATTATTAGTCTATAGGGCCATGCACATGTCCATTTTTTTAATTGGACAAAGTCTGCCCAAGAATATTTTGCTGCAAATCCGAGTTTGATCCGATTATCATGTGATTATCACTCGTAATAAGCGATGACATCTTAATGTAGTCAGATTTCCGTGAACTGACACAATGGAGAAGATGGAGACATTTTGTTCTCCGCCTTCTCCTCATCTGAGAGAATCAGATCACACTATGCTGACACTCTGATTAGTCTCATTTGCATAATCAACCAATTTCTCTCGGATAAGAGAACCTATGGACATCTGCACAAGCCCTTAGGTCGAAAACGTCAGATGCAGCTATCCAGTGGTAGGCACTGACTATAAAGGGCTGCTGTGCAGGATTTGTGCCTGGGCCCCCATAATGTTTCAGTCTGAGGATTACAGCTAAGGGTTTACTCACACGAGCGTATAACTCAGATGAGTGCTGTCTTTGTTTTATCAGATCGCACTCATTCCGTTATACGATGTGGCTATGCTGATCAGTGTTATTTTTCTCATACCAAGTCAGCATATTTTGGACAGTGCACACCCACTCAAGTCTATGGGTGCGTGTGAAACATCAGACTGTACTTGGATCGTATCCTTGGGCAGTCTGATTTACGCTGACATGGACAATGGAGAAGATGGAGCAATAAATCTCTCCTTCTACTCACCTGTGCTCTGATTGTTACATGTGAGAGGATAGAAGCACAGTGAATGACACTCGGCTCACGCTCGCAGCAGATGACACTCAGCTCACGCTCGTAACAGATGACTCTCAGCTCACGCTCGCAGCAGATGACTCTCGGCTCACGCTCGCAGCAGATGACACTCGGCTCACGCTCGGAGCAGATGACACTTGGCTCATGCTCGCAGCAGAAGACACTCGACTCATGCTCATAGCAAAAGACACTTGGCTGACGCTTGTAGCAGATGACACTCAGCTCACGCTCGCAGCAGAAGATACTCGGCTCACGCTCACAACAGATGACACTTGGCTCACGCTCGCAACAGATGACATTCGGCTCAAGCTCTCAGCAGATGACACTCAGCTGATGCTCGTAGCCAATGATTGTTACATGTGAGAGGATAGAAGCACAGTGAATGACACTTGGCTTACACTCGCAGCAGATGACACTCGGCTCACGCTAGCAGCAGATGACACTCGGCTCACGTTCTCAGCAGATGATATTCGGCTCACGCTCACAGCAGATGATATTCGGCTCACGCTTGCAGCAGATGACACTCGGCCCACACTCGGAGCAGATGACTCTCGGCTCACGCTCGGAGTAGATGACTCTCGGCTCATGCTCGGAGCAGATGACTCTCAGCTCATACTCGGTGCAGATGACTCTCGGCTCACGCTTGCAGCAGATGAAACTTGGCTCATGCTCGTAGCAGAACACACTCGACTCATGCTCGCAGCAGATGACACTCAGCTCACGCTCGTAACAGATGACTCTCAGCTCGTGCTCGCAGCAGATGACTCTCGGCTCACGCTCGCAGCAGATGACACTCGGCTCACGCTCGGAGCAGATGACACTTGGCTCATGCTCGCAGCAGAAGACACTCGACTCATGCTCATAGCAGAAGACACTTGGCTGACACTCGCAGCAGATGACACTCAGCTCACGCTCGCAGCAGAAGATACTCGGCTCACGCTCACAACAGATGACACTTGGCTCACGCTCGCAACAGATGACATTCGGCTCAAGCTCTCAGCAGATGACACTCAGCTGATGCTCGTAGCCAATGATTGTTACATATGAGAGGATAGAAGCACAGTGAATGACACTTGGCTTACACTCGCAGCAGATGACACTCGGCTCACGCTAGCAGCAGATGACACTCGGCTCTCGTTCTCAGCAGATGATATTCGGCTCACGCTCACAGCAGATGATATTCGGGTCACGCTTGCAGCAGATGACACTCGGCCCACACTTGGAGCAGATGACTCTCGGCTCACGCTCGGAGTAGATGACTCTCGGCTCATGCTCGGAGCAGATGACTCTCAGCTCATGCTCGGAGCAGATGACTCTCGGCTCACGCTTGCAGCAGATGAAACTTGGCTCATGCTCGTAGCAGAACACACTCGACTCATGCTCGCAGCAGATGACACTCGGCTGACGCTCGCAGTAGAAAAACTTGTCTCACGCTCGCAGCAGATGACAGCTCAGGCTCGCAGCAGTTGATATTCGGCTCACGCTCACAGCAGGTGACATTCGGCTCAAGCGCCAGCAGATGACACTCAGCTGATGCTCGTAGCAAATGATTGTTACATGTGAGAGGATAGAAGCACAGTGACTGACACTAGGCTCGCGCTTGCAGCAGATGACACTCAGCTCACGCTCGCAGCAGATGATATTCGGCTCACGCTCACAGCAGATTATATTCGGCCCATGCTCGCAGCAGATGACATTCGGCTCAAGCTCTCAGCAGATGACACTCGGCTGACACTCATAGCCAATAACACTCAGCTCAAGCTCCCAGCAGATGACACTTGGCTGACACTCGCAGCAGATGACACTCGGCTGATGCTCGCAGCATATAACACTCCGCTCACGCTCGTAGCAGATGACACTCGGCTCACGCTCATATAGTATCCGATTATCTTGCAAGAGAGAATATACATCACTGTGACTGAACCCACACTTTCTGAGTTTTAGTGCCAGCACAGACAAAACTTAACAAAATAATTGTATATTAAAACATCCACTAGCCAGATAGAGACACACAGGGGAGTCCTCCCAATGTTTGAGGAGAATCTATTAGGGAGGAAGTGGAAAGATCACAGTATCAGAGCAACATGTTGATGAAGTATTTCCCCTGCCCCTGGAGAATGCCTACCCTACTGGACTTATGTACAGCTGAACCTGTTGCACATGTGATATGTCCTCCCCAGCCCAAAATGTTAAATGTGTTTAAAAAATGATACTTATTCATTCCTTCCCGCAGTCAGCGATTCCACAACTGCTACAACACAGCAATGTGTCTGACATCTCGGCATGTGCAGGACGGAGGAAACGAGGGTTGACATAGTTTTTAAACACATTCATATAGCTTTTAGCCATCATTGCTGAGCTTATAATATAGCTGATAACGTGATCCTTTTAGTGTTAAATCATGTCAGGTTCCATTTTTTTCCAAGAGCCATAACTTTTCTATTTTTCCGTCCACGTGGCCGTATGAGGGCTTGTGTTTTGCAGAACGTGTTGTACTTTTGAATGACACCATTTATTTTATCATGTCATGCATTGGAAAGAGAGAAAAAAAAAATCAAGTGTTTTGAAATTGCACAAAAAGTACAACTTCACAATTTGTGGAGGTGTTTCTGTTTACCATGGTCACTATACGATAAAACTGGCCTGGCATTATCATTCTCCAGGTTATTACGAATATGTAAATACCAAACATGTATAGCTTTGTTTGTTTTTGTGGTAAAGGAAACCCACCTAAACACGGGGAAAACATACAAACTCCTTACAGATGTTGTCCTTAGTGGGATTTGAGCCAAGGACCCCAGTGCTGTAAAGCCCGCTTTACACGTATCAATTTATCGTGCGTTTACATGTGCGATCGCACCCGCCCCCATCGTTTGTGCGATACAGGCAATTTGTTGCCCGTGTCGCACAAACTCGGTAACCCCCGTCACACGTACTTACCTCCCGAACGACCTCGCTGTGGGCGGCGAACATCCTCTTCCTGAAGGGGAAGGGACGTTCGGCGTCACAGCGACATCACACAGCGGCCGCCCAATAGAAGCGGAGGGGCGGAGATGAGCGGGACATAACATCCCGCCCACCTCCTTCCTTCTGCATTGCTGGCGGGACGCAGGTAAGCTACAGTTCATCGTTCCCGGGGTGTCACACGGAGCGACATGTGCTGCCTCGGGAACAATGAACAACCGGAGCACAGAAGGACGTTCGATTTTTTTGAAAATGAGCAACGTATCAACGAGCAACGATAAGGTGAGTATTTTTGTTCGTTCGCAGTCGCTCATTTGTGTTATACGCTACGACATGTCAAACGAGGCCGGATGTGCGTCACTAACGACGTGACCCCGACGACATATCGTTTGATAAATCGTAGCGTGTAACGTGCCCTTAAGACTGCAGTGCTAACCACCGTGCTGCCAATGCTTCTTATTGAGTTTTATTGCAAATTTTCGGTAGTCAAATATCCACAATTCTGGTATTTTGATTTTATTTTTCACTATGCTGTTTAACGATCAGATTAATTTCTATTCTATTTTGGTAGATCGGACTTTTACGAAGGCAGCGATACAAAATATGTATTTTAATTTTTTTCTTTATTCTTTTATTTTTAATGGGGGGGGGTGATTTGAACATTTGTGGGGTTTTTTATTTTTTTCAAATTTTTTTTTATTTCACTTTTCACTGTGAATAATAGTCCCCAGAGGGAACTTGAAGCTGTAATTGTCCGACTGCTTGTAGTATACATAGCAGTGCATATGTGGCGCCCCTGACCTGGTCAGGCACCACTGAGTACTGCACCCATGCTGGGGACAGTACAATACAGGTAATCCAGAAGGCTGACCAAGGTGTGACTACACAGGCGCATAGTGATCAGGTCTCACACATGTACCTATGAGAGGACCCCTGGGGATCCCAGGAGGGGGAAAAGCCTTCACCTTCACTGGAATAGTGGAGGGGGCCAAAAGCCTCCATCTCCTCTCAAGGGGTGTGGTAAGAGAATCTGGTTGCTAGGTGGCGTAGGCAGGCACAAAGGGAAAAGAGAAGGAGGAGTAAACAGTCTGCAGCAGAGTGTGGAGGAGTGAGGAGCAGGAAAGTGAAGCTCTGACAGGAGCAGCAGTGAAGGTCCCAGATGTGAGCCGGTTCAGAGCAGAGTCCAGGGAGCTCCGAGGAGAGCTGACCCCTTCCACTGGGCTGCTGTAGTCTGACAGCGTCCGCGCAGTGACTACCGACGGGGGAGAACGGTCACCTAGGAGGGCTACCCGAAACCCATCTCCAGCTAGAGAGAGAGCACAGAGTGGGAAGTAAGGAGACTGCTAGGGAGAACCAGGCCCAAACGGGCGGCAGATCCCGGAGTGGGGATAGATCCACCTTTCCCTGCTAAACCTGCCGGTGTGGGGCCCTCAAAGCCCACACCACAACACCACAAAAGCCGCAGCCACGTAGCCACAGTTAGGGCCCATAGCTCACAGGAGGCAAGCAGCTGGAGTGAGCTGGTCCAGGCCACAAGCAAACGGCAAACGAAGGGGAGTGAGGCTTCAGCAACTTCCCTGGGTGACCCCCATAGGGACTAAAAGTCGGGGTCACCCCAAACCACCAAGGGCTAAGGAAGGTGAGTTGGTAGTCACCATCAGAAGTCAGCCTGAAGGATACCTGGTTCCCGCCTGGTTCATCCCAGCTACGCCCGGGTTACTCACCCTGCCACCTGAAGTGAGTAAAAACCCTGAAAGACATTCTGCCTGTGTGGAGTTATTCTGCGCCTTGTGGTTCTACGCACTTACACAGGGCCCTGGGGCTTGCCTCACTCTCAGGGGGCTATTCCAACTAACTGCACTCACCATCAGCCCCAGGCGTCCCTCAACCTGCAGTGGCGGTCCCTACTGGCCGCAATACTGAGAGTGGCGTCACGACAAGAAGAAGATCTCCTACCTGTAACAAGATACAGCCAAGTGGAGTCCCTGAAGGTAATGCACCGACACAACACCTGTGGGGCTTCACATCTGGCGTCACGAACAGGATAAGGACTAGACCTGTTCAGACAGGTGACCATGTGCCTGGGCGGTCCGCTTGAAAAATTGGAAGCGCCGCCATATTGCCACCATGAAAAGCGCGCTGAAAAACAACAGCAGCCCGCGCTGGAAGAAGTTACCGCCCACGAAGAGGTGTGGCTACCCAGAGATCCCCTGCAGAGTTCTGACCTCGCTTGTGAAGAGAGCGGAGGCGTTGAGAGACGTCGGGACAGAAAGGGAGCCAGAAGCCTGCTGCTGGGAAAGGAGCTGCTGAAAGAGGCAGAGCGGAAACTGAACAGCTTGCTACTAGAGGCAACGACGAGTCCACTGCTGGGAAATCGTACAGAAGAGGGCGCAGAAGAAATGGCGTCTGACCGCAGAAACCCAGAACCGGGCTCCGCTGCCTGGTGGTATCGGGAGCTGGCCCAGTTCTGCGACCGACTGGAGACCCGGGTCGTGGAGCAGATCAGAGAAGAACGCATGGAACTTCTGGAGATGGCTGCCGCGGTTCAGGCCTATGAGGGGAGAGCCGCGCGCCGAGTGCCAGACCGGACGGTGACGACTCAGACCCCGATGCTGCCACCGATGGGTGAGTCCAGTGATGCCCCTGCCAGCGCGAGTGCCCCGACCCCTGCTGCCACGTCCGCGGTCCCTGAAGAGGCGTCCGGCGCGGCGACGCTGAGCCAGGCCGCAGCCACGCCAGGTGCAGCCCGCCAAGCCCAGGCCGCCGCAGCGATGCCCTGCTCGGCCCACCAAGACCCGGTCCCTGCAGCGATGCCCTGCCCGGCCCGCAAAGAACCGGCTGCCACCGTGACCCTCATTCACGCCGCAGGTGTGACGCTGACCCAGGCCGCCGCCTTGCTAGGCCCGGCCCGCCGAGACCCCACCGCAGCAGCAACGCTCGTCCGCGCCGCAAGTGAGGTGCTGAACCAGGCCGCAGCCCCGCCAGGTGCGGCCCGCCAAGCTCCGATCGAGGCAGCGACGCCCAGCCCAGCCTGCAAAGACCCCATCGCGACAGCGACGCCGATCCAGGCCGCCGCCATGCAGGGCGCGGCCCGCCAAGACCAGGCCGCCGCCATGTCAGGCGCGGCCCGCCAAGATAAGATGGCATCACCATTTACCCCGGCCTGCAAGGCCAGAGCAGACACCGCTCCCCAGTCCAAAGAGGTCCCTGCTGGAAAGCCCACGCTGGGGGAGGACCCCGCATACTGGCAGCTGAAGGCTGACATGGAGGCCAAGTTTCCACAATGGTTGGTGGACCAGTACATACTCCCTCCGCATACCCCCAAGACGACTCCTGCGGCAATTATGCCAAAAAGATCCCTGCCTGGGCCTGCTGAAGAAAGTCCATCCCCAGCACTGCCACCAAAGGAGTGCTCAGAAGAACTAAGGGGGAGGGGAGGCCAGGAAGCTGAGGAGCTGACTCAGGAGCCACCAGCAGTGGATCCATGCCCAGAGCCGGAGATGTTGCCATATTCTCGCTGGGATGAAGAGGAAGATTTATCCAGCAACCTCACCTGGGAGCCTGCCAGCAGTGAAGCAGCCACCCAGCAGAATCAAGCCCGCAAGACACGGCGCCGTAGCAGAAACCAGTTGTCACCTGCTCCGCCGTCCCCAGAGCAAAGAGATGACATAACGGCCAGAGACCTACAGGAGAAACGGTTCCTGAGAAGAGCCAAAGCACAGGTCAGAGGACCCCTTTGTAGAGGAATTGTGGAAGACTTTAGCCTGAAGTCAGGATACGGATTCATCGTTGCACCTGGCATAAAGGAAGGTATCTTCGTCAATAGAAGAGATGTGAGAGCTAATTTGCCCAGAGGACATCCTGGAAGAAACTTAAAGATGGGAGACTCCGTACAATTTACCATGCATCAAGGAGAAAGAGGGTGGTATGCGCTAGATGTAGTACCATGTCCTAAAGAAGAAAGGAAAGACAGCAATAAAGAAAGAAAAGACAAAGGACCTACTGACGAGACTACCACAGATGAAGAAAGAGGTCAAGGAAGCAACAGGTGCCGCAGCCCTACAGGCCCAAGCCCTGGTATGGAGGAGGAATCCACATAAAGTACAGAAAGAAGCATAGAAGTTACCAGTTTGGAAAAAGTTTGTTTTGCAACGTTTTACAAGTTTAAGAATGTGCCCACATAAACTAATGTGAGAAATGAACCTTAAGGCTATGAACTGGCTATAGCCACAAACTCTCGCAGTGTAAATAGTTACACCAGAGGGCACCACCACCACCAGAGTCAGCCTGTTTAGGGGCTTGGCTCGTCTGCAACCAGGGAGCACGTCCGTATATAGGGCCTTGGCTCACCTGCAACCAGAGAGCATGCCTGTTTATGGGGCCTGGCTCTCCACCACAAAGAGGGTACCTGGTCAGCACCAACTGTGAAGGCCGCCTCTGGATCCTGCCAGAAGTGGCTGAAGGCGCGGCTTCACCAGGCCAGGTATACCCTGAAGACCACCAGACCATGAAAGCTGCCTCTACATCCTGCCAGAAGTGGCTGAAGGCGCGGCCAACGTGAGAGGGTTTTGGGTGGGTTAACGGACTTGTGGGTGGAGGGTGGTGATGTATGGTACCTGGTGGTTTTAAAAATGTTTTACATGTTTTAATGTTTTATGCATTTTAAAATGTTGTCTTGCAGCCCGAGGACGTGCTGGTGATAACTAAGGGGGAATGTGGCGCCCCTGACCTGGTCAGGCACCACTGAGTACTGCACCCATGCTGGGGACAGTACAATACAGGTAATCCAGAAGGCTGACCAAGGTGTGACTACACAGGCGCATAGTGATCAGGTCTCACACATGTACCTATGAGAGGACCCCTGGGGATCCCAGGAGGGGGAAAAGCCTTCACCTTCACTGGAATAGTGGAGGGGGCCAAAAGCCTCCATCTCCTCTCAAGGGGTGTGGTAAGAGAATCTGGTTGCTAGGTGGCGTAGGCAGGCACAAAGGGAAAAGAGAAGGAGGAGTAAACAGTCTGCAGCAGAGTGTGGAGGAGTGAGGAGCAGGAAAGTGAAGCTCTGACAGGAGCAGCAGTGAAGGTCCCAGATGTGAGCCGGTTCAGAGCAGAGTCCAGGGAGCTCCGAGGAGAGCTGACCCCTTCCCCTGGGCTGCTGTAGTCTGACAGCGTCCGCGCAGTGACTACCGACGGGGGAGAACGGTCACCTAGGAGGGCTACCCGAAACCCATCTCCAGCTAGAGAGAGAGCACAGAGTGGGAAGTAAGGAGACTGCTAGGGAGAACCAGGCCCAAACGGGCGGCAGATCCCGGAGTGGGGATAGATCCACCTTTCCCTGCTAAACCTGCCGGTGTGGGGCCCTCAAAGCCCACACCACAACACCACAAAAGCCGCAGCCACGTAGCCACAGTTAGGGCCCATAGCTCACAGGAGGCAAGCAGCTGGAGTGAGCTGGTCCAGGCCACAAGCAAACGGCAAACGAAGGGGAGTGAGGCTTCAGCAACTTCCCTGGGTGACCCCCATAGGGACTAAAAGTCGGGGTCACCCCAAACCACCAAGGGCTAAGGAAGGCGAGTTGGTAGTCACCATCAGAAGTCAGCCTGAAGGATACCTGGTTCCCGCCTGGTTCATCCCAGCTACGCCCGGGTTACTCACCCTGCCACCTGAAGTGAGTAAAAACCCTGAAAGACATTCTGCCTGTGTGGAGTTATTCTGCGCCTTGTGGTTCTACGCACTTACACAGGGCCCTGGGGCTTGCCTCACTCTCAGGGGGCTATTCCAACTAACTGCACTCACCATCAGCCCCAGGCGTCCCTCAACCTGCAGTGGCGGTCCCTACTGGCCGCAATACTGAGAGTGGCGTCACGACAAGAAGAAGATCTCCTACCTGTAACAAGATACAGCCGAGTGGAGTCCCTGAAGGTAATGCACCGACACAACACCTGTGGGGCTTCACACATAGGCAGTTTCCTGCTCTAACAGAGAACACTTGATCTTCATCCCCTGTCATAGATATGCTCATAAAGTGCAGTCTGTGATTGGCTGACAGGTGATGAGACCCCAGTGTGTGCAGAGTCTGTTAGTCCCCTTTCACACATCAGTTTTTTGCCGTCAGTCACAATCCGTTTTCTCAACAGATGGATGAATCGGTCGCAGATTGCGGCTAAACTGAAGCGACGGATCCGTTTTTCGATGGATCCAACTAGCTGGGGGCTAAATAATAAATTGGAGCATTCTCAGTTAAAATGAATCCGTCCCTGTCCGTTTTTTCGATGTACACATAAAACGTTATTTTGACCGTCGTCTCCGTCTGACAAACAAACATTTTTCGACGAGTCTGTCAGAAAACAGATGAAACATGAGACCATCCGTCGCACTCTATCGCTAATACAAGACGTTGAGAAAGAATGGATCCAACTGCATCAGTCACTGGATCCGTTTTCTTCAAAATTCTACGGATTGTAACTGACGGCAAAAAACTGATGTGTGAAAGGGGCCTCCTGACTCCTTACAGTGCCTGTGGGGCCACTAAGCCCAGTTTTCACTTCCGCCCTCATTCCCTCTCTGCTCCTTCTGCACATCTTGCAGAGGTGGATTAGGTGTTATGTGCCCTTGCTGACTCCACTTGTGTGGGTGGAAATGGACGGAGTATGAAAGCTTCTATCCAGTGACAGAACTCCCTTCCCCGTGCAGGCCTTACAGAAGGAGCAGAGAGTGAATCACAAGACTGTCTTGTTCTGCGTGGGCGACTCCCTCCCTGCGGTTCTGTGTTAACTGCACCATAGAGTCAGAGGCAGCATCCACACTTGAGGGGACAGAGACTCCTTCTAGCCACTTGGCAGAGTGCAGCAGAGCGTCCGCCCCTCTGTCTTCTATAACTCAGGTAGCTGCCCCCTTCCTCACCTCTTAGGGGTGGGGTACTTTACACGCTGCGATATCGGTATCAATATTGCTAGCGAGTGTACCCGCCCCCGTCGGTTGTGCGACACGGAGAAATCACTGCCGCACAAACTCCCTTACACCCGTCACATGGACTTACCTGCCCTGCGACGTCGCTCTGGCTGGCGAACCGCCTTCTTTCTAAGGGGGCGGTTCGCGCCGCGTCACAGCGATGTCACACTGCAGCCGTTTAATAGAAGCGGAGGGGCGGAGATGAATGGGGCGTAACATCCCGCCCACCTCCTTCCTTCCGCATTGCCGGTAGACGGAAATAAGGAGATGTTTGTCGCTCCTGCGGTGTCACACACTGCGATGTGTGCTGCCGCAGGAGCGACGAACAACATCACTACTGTCCAGACAACGATATTTGGTGTTGGAAAGACCTCTCCAACACCAACGATTTTTGTCTGTTTTTGCGATCGTTTTAGGTCGCTCCAGCCTGTCACATGCTGCAACGTCGCAAACGACGCCGGATGTGCGTCACAAACACCGTGACCCCGATGATATATCGTTAGCGATGTCGCAGCATGTAAAGCACCCTTTAGAGTCAGTGGCAGCATCAACACTATAATAGACAAGAAACTTCACCACTTGTTTGGGCCCCCTTCTTTTCGGGGCCCTAGTGCAGTTACACCAGTTGTATGTCCTCCCCTGCAGCTATCTGTTCCTCTGTTGTATACTGACTGTGCTCAACTAGCTTTGGCTTTAATAGCTACTCCCAATAACTTGCATTCTCTTTCAGCCCTTCTCTGTTACCCTTACTTCAGAAGCATGCATTTCCCCAACTCTATCTTCATACAGGGGTATACGCTCTGTCAGTGTTCGCTCATGTGACACCCTGGCCTATCAGGTCATCACAAGGGTGCCGTGCAATTTGCCCTGTTGCATGGTACCCGCTTCTCCTTGGTTACGGGTCCTGTCACTTTGGTGTTGCTAAGAACAGGTATACACAAATCCTGAGGAACACTCTGCACCACACCCAACAAACACCCATTGGGTAGCCTGAGGAGAATAGGGCCGCCCAGATGGAGGGATGGTAGAAGGAGGGCCAGAAGTGTCAGTAAAGTAGAGAGAGTGCCAGTGAGCAGTGACAGGAAAGGTCACGCTGTGGAGCTGGGCTCCTGTACCGGTCCCAGGTGCCAGACGTTGGCCTGGCCTGGAAGGAGCTGGAACCCCGGTCGCAGGGGGTAGTGGCAAGGGGCACGGTACTGCCACGGAGGGCAGATCGGCGGCCTTGTTCTACAACCGGGCAGGGGCCAGGGCACGACGGGGTACGCAGACCCTAGGCTGGGAAGTAGCTTTATCCAGCCCAGTAATTCACCCAACGAGGACGGAATCTTCATGAACCGCTCTCCACCCGCTCCAAAATCGGGGTACTAGCGCAACAAGCGGGATAGGACTTCCCAAAACTGTCCAGAAAATCCCAAGCGTGAAACCTGAGAGCAAACTCATCCTGCTAGCCACGCAGGTGAGCAGGACCCGAGTAGTTTTAGGTGAAAGGGATCCACCAAGACTAAACACAGTGCCAAGGAACAAGGATTCAGACCAACCAGCAACGCCAAAGGGATACGGACCCAGTGTGTTCGGACAAAGGCTGCAGGGCATTCAAGACTTTGGTTTACCTGGTGTCAGTGTCAGCATCTGTGGATTGTGTGAGTACGGTGTGCCCCTTTGCTCCCAACTAGTCCCCAGCCAGCCACCACCGAGCCCTGGGACACCTTCCCCTGCCCGCGGAGGGGTTAACATCTCCAGCTGCCATCCCATCAATCCCGGGTGCTCTCCCTCTCTCCTAAACGCAGCAGCGGTGGTATCCCATTTTTACCACGACCCGTGGGTGGCGTCACGAACACTATCCAATCCACCCTTTCACCCCCTTTTAATTTCGAGTGGCTGCGCGACCCCGCCTCGGATCTGGAGACCCCTCGAGCCACTGTGGATCCTGGTCCGAGCAGCCCGTAGGCTGTCGCGGGGGCGGTACATCCTCAAAAAACTTGGCGTCACGAACAGGATGCGAGCAGGACCCACTAACCTGGGTGACGTGCGCCTTGAGAAATGAAGTCCGGGAGTCCAAAGCCTTTTTTTACCCTGACGTCTGAAATTTTTACGCTGTTTTCGTGCCAAAAACGCCATCTTCCTCGGAAAGCGCCGAAAGCCGAAGCCCTGCCCTTCGTCCTTAGCCTGAAACAGGAAACGGAAGTTTCCTAAGGGCCACAGCACGTGATAGAGTGCTGGGAGAAAACCGAGGGGGTCCGTGCAGCTCGTCGGCTGTCGCGGGGGAGGTACACTCATATCTGTGTAGAAATACAGCGTGTGCAATTTAAGAGAAAAAAAAATCACATTGCACTCGAACAAATGTTATTCAATGAGGCAGTGTTCATCTGTGAGGAAAAAAAATCATAGAATGCTGTATATGGCCAAGTATATTGGCCAAGATTAGTCAATGCAAGTTAATGGGTGCGAGAAGAAAATCGGACAGAACACAGACGATCCGTCTGCCATCTGATATCTCAAAGGAAAAAAATAAAATAAAGATAGATGACAGAAAGATATTAGATAGTATAGCTAGATAGGTAGCTGGATACATTTGAGACAAGCTCTCTGCAAAGCCAAACCACCTGCTGGCCAATCAGAGGCCAGCTGCTGACGGCAGCAGCTTCTTCAATTCAGTCCAAGACTGCTGCAGCACTTCGCATAGGCTTACAGCACACATAATGCATTGCTGGAAATGAACAGACAAGTGCACAGAATATACATAAATCCATGTAAGGGCTGGATATACACAAATCTCACAGGTTATTATCTTCCAACAGTGTTGCGACATGGCAATAAAATACAATGCAAAGGAAGAGTGCAAAATTAAAGTGGCAGCGAGTCCAGCATAATAATATCAGACTATCTGATGAGGGTGACAAGAACCCCCTTCACCCGCTTACCAATATTCTTGTCATTAGGGGACAATCTTATTTATTCTTGGCCAAAGAAACTTCTACATATGGGAGATATTCTTGTAATTATATGTTTATACATGGGGAAGTATTATAGTTGTTATATTATTACACATAGGTGGCAAGATTATAGACATTATATTCTTGTACAAAGGGGAAAAATTAAGCCAGAGACAAAAAGTGGTATAACTCCATTTAATAAAACAATGATTTTTATTTCTCATTATTAAAACAGATGCATAACATTATCAAAATACAAAATTCACAGTAGTAAATCCTCAATAGTAGGTGGGCTGGTATCATATAACAATAGATGTATATTAGACGTTCACAGAAACAAGTCAGCAGCATTTAGCAATAGTGTTCTATACAAATAATGTTAAATTATAAACGAAGGGTACGAACCAAACATCTATTGGGGCTTAAACAGTCAATCAGCCTTCATCTAGAATAGTGTAATCCCTATAAAACGTATAGACATCAGAAAACTGAACCTGTACTGACCAGTAAGGTAGATACCGCAACACCTGCCTGTTCCAACGCGCGTTTCACATTCTTCCTCAGGATACGTCCCCTGAGGAAGAAGGTGAAACGCGCGTTGGGACAGGCAGGTGTTGCGGTATCTACCTTACTGGTCAGTACAGGTTCAGTTTTCTGATGTCTATACGTTTTATAGGGATTACACTATTCTAGATGATGGCTGATTGACTGTTTAAGCCCCAATAGATGTTTGGTTCGTACCCTTCGTTTATAATTTAACATTATTTGTATAGAACATTATTGCTAAATGCTGCTGACTTGTTTCTGAGAACGTCTAATATACACCTATTGTTATATGATACCAGCCCACCTACTACTGAGGATTTACTGCTGTGAATTTTGTATTTTGATAATGTTATGCATCTGTTTTAATAATGAGATATAAAAATCATTGTTTTATTAAATGGAGTTATACCACTTTTTGTCTCTGGCTTAATATTTATGTAGTGGTTATCCAATACAGGCTGGTTGGATTTGATCTAAAGGGGAAAAATGGTAGTACTACTGTATAATCTTCTACATATCGGCAGTGTTATAGTAATTTAATTCTTGTACAAATAGGAAGTATTAAAGTAATTATATTCTTGTGCTCAGGAGCAGTATTATAGTAATTACACTCCCATACTTAGGGGAATTATTATAGCAATTATATTCTTGTATATAGGGCACAGTTGTTACAGCACTCAATAGGTAAGGTAGATCCTCTAAACTCAAGTTGCGGGTGACCCACGAACCATGGGCATCAATGCAGTAGACGAGTCGAGCACACAGGGCACAGACAGCAGAGGGACTGGAGACCGCAGCGAGACAGTTGAAATACTGAAAAACATAGGTGGCCAGTTGATATCCTGGAAACAACAGACAGGTAGTTGCAATACTGGAAACCACAGACAGGTAAGTGGCTGGGGAACTGCAAGCCGAAGACGGCAAGGAGATGTCCTGTAGACCACAGGCAGTTGGTGCAATGCTGGAAACTGAAGGCAGGTAGGTAGCTGTGGAGCTGGAAGCCACAGACTGTCAGGAGACATCCTAAAGACTGAACGAAGGTTTTGTAATATTGGAAACCACAGGTAGGTAGGTAGCTAGGGAACTGGAAGTGTGGCACCCCAGTGGTACGGTTGCCACAGTAGCGTTGCCCTCCTCACAGGAGGTGATGCTAAGCCTGGAAGCAAGAAGGGGGTCCCCATGCTAGGTAGCATCTGCAGTCAACACTTTCCTAACTCCTGACCAAAAGGGGGAGCTCAAACACACAGTTAATCGGGAGCTTCCCTGTGCATTCTGGCCTGGGGGTGGGGTTGGTAACACACACACACGAAAGTGAAACTAAGCAGGACAGAACAAGTCAGGAGTGGAGAGAAGACGGTCGCTGAGAAGGGAGTTGCGATATAGCTTCCTGAGGGCCGAGCGCAGAGGATCGGACACCAGAGTCCGAGGCTGCTAGGGTACTGAAGTTCCCACAACTAAATCTGGAGGGCAGGATACTGTAGGTCTTCTGGCCCACAGAGTGCCCAGGGCACAGCAGCATGGTAGAGCCATTAGCCGTGACAAGAGGAGCGGCCCCAGTGAAAGGCTTGTGCTGCCTGCCATACGGGTGAGAACCAGTACCGACATAAGGAAGAGGGCCGCAGCGTAGCTTCAAGCTGTAGGGTTCCATATATTATAGTGTACCGCCCACGCAGCAGCAGCCAAGCCGCTTGGATTCAGAGCTGTGGTGTCTCGAGGGGTCTCCGGACCCGGGGGGTCCACGCGGACACTCGATTCAAAAAGGAGTGGGGGAGTATATACAAGGGATTAGGAAAGTTCATGACGCCACCCACGGTGTGTGGTAAGTGAGGGTACCACCGCTGCTGTTGGGGATGCCCAGTGGCGATGGTATGGCAGCAAGGTGTTTTAACTCCTCCGTGGGTAGGGGTGTTTGCCTCGGGAGCCCGGTAATGGTGATGTAGGGGTGCCGTTGGGGTAGGAAAAGGGTTTTTCAGTGTACTCACTCAGTCCAGAAATAATCACACCGACAGCTTGTAAACCAGAGTTCTGAGCACCACTGTAGCTTGGAGGGAGCATGCTTGGGTCCATGCCCTTGGTGTTGCAGTAAAGGCCCCGTTACACGCTACGATTTATCTGACGATCTCTTAAACGATGTGACACGCCCAGATCGATGATACGATTTGCTGAGATCGCACATAGGTTGTTTATTAGCGGTCACACGAACACATCTCACCAACGACGCAACAGCGATCAGCGATATATTGTTTGACCAAGGCGGTCGTTTGGATGTTGTTCGTTGTTGGCAGGGTGTCAAATGTACCAATATGTCTGCTGCGATCCAACCGACAACAATATTTTGAAAATGAACGACATGTCAACGATCCATGATTTTTAGCCTATTTGTGATCGTTCGGAGTCGCTCGTAGGTGTCACACACAACGATGTCGCTAACGACCAGTCTCCCAGGCCTGTATCATCTATAACCGAGTAAAAGGTAAAGGAATCTACGGCCCCTGTGTTTCCAGTTATTGCTGGTGTCCTCAGTCCTGCACCCCAACGTTAAGTCCCTCCATCATTTGTAAAGACTACTATTTCAAACAGTCCTGGGGCCCAGCTCTACTTGTGGAGAGCCATACCAACTCAGCTGCACCACCACCAGCCCCAAGGGAACTGAATAGCAGCGGCAGCACATACCACAGGTGGCGTCACGACATCTCCCTTTTAAATATAATTCCCACCACCACCGCCATTTATTAAAACGACATCGCCTGGGACACGGAATTGGGTCCTGTCGCCGTTAGATCCTCCGAGCAGAACAGAGCCGACCCAGTAATGAGTAACCTCCAGACCCCGGTGCGGGTGTGTCAGAAGCAGGAAGAAAATAGTAGTCATCCTGAAGACCACAGGAAGGTTGTGCATTACTGGAAGCCGCAGGCAGGTAGGTAGCTGAAAAACTGACAGCTGCAAGCAAACAGAAGATGACCTGAAAACCACAGACAGGCAATAGACAAAACTCCAAAGTACTTAGAAAGTCTTAATAACATGGAAGCCATAGGTAGACAGGAGACATTCTGGATACTGCAGGCAGGTTGTTGTGATGCAGGAAACCACAGGCAAGTAGGTAATTGAAGTACTGGAAACCGCAGACATCCAGGAGACGTCCTAGAGACCACAGACAGGTTACTGTTCACAAACAAACTAAAAGTCCTAGGCAAGGGCAAACATACAATTGGTGCAAACTGTGTGGCCACATAGGAGCTCAAGAGGTTGAGGGGGCCATGTCTACCTCGAAAACAGGTGCAATTTTGCATTTTTATAAGCACTTGGGCTGCAAAGGGCCCATATATTTTTTTCTGTACAGAGGTCATTTTTTTGTCTGTGTCCACCAAAGATCCTAAGAACACTAAAGACAAAGGTTTGCATTTTGGAAAGCTTTATATAGACCTAGGAAGCTCATAATATAGGAGCATGCCGGGCTACTTGCAAACCCCGACTGGAGCACAAGAAAATTTAGAAAGGTGTAACAGCAATATTGTAGTAGTTATATTTTTGTACATAGAGGAAGTATAATAGCGGTTAATTTCATGTACTTAGGGGAAGTATTATAGTAGTTTTATTCTGTACATAGGAGCAGTGCTATAGTAACTGAATTTCTGTATATAAAGGCAGTGCAGGAGATCAAACGCTGCCGCCCTCAGCTTCACAAGCCTATACCAGCCTCCACCAGCTCCCCCAGCACCGCTCCAGAGCGGCCCCACCTCCCCTGGACCCTGCAGTATATAATCCGTATAGTCGGTTTATAAGACGCACCCCCTACTTTCCCCCAAAATTTGGGGGAACAAAAGTGCGTCTTATAAAGCGAAAAATACGATTATTCTTGTGCATAGGAGATGTATTATACAAGTTATATTCTTGTTAGATACACTGTATTATAGTAGTTTTATTCTTATACATAGGGGAAGTATTATCATATTTATATTCTTCTACATATGGACAGTGTTAAAGTAATTGAATTTTTGTACATAGCGGCAGTATTATAGTAGCTATGTTCTTATACATAGAGGAAGTATTATAGTAATTATATTCTTGTACTTAGTGGAATAATTAGGCTGATTTCACATAGCATCTGATGTGAGAGCATCGGCTGCGATCTGCTAAGGACACTCAGCTCAAACTCTGTTGTAAGTGGGAGCCGAGTGTCATTCATTGGTTAGAACATGGCTTGAAAAAGGACTGCATTTTTTTGCATTTTGCAATTTTCTGCATTTTTTTGACCGAAAGGCATCATCTTGTACACTTTCTGAAGAAGATGGAATGAAATAAGAATAAGGAAAAAAGTTTCTTTCAGGCAAGAAGATGAGGGAGAAATTAATTTCTCCATCTTCCCCATTGGACATGAAGAGAGTAACAGACCCCAAACTACACATGGAGAGGAGGAGAGTGAAGGACCCAACACTACACATGGAGAGGAGGAGGAGAGTGACAGACCCCACACTACACATGGAGAGGAGGAGGAGAGTGAAGGACCCAACACTACACATGGAGAGGAGGAGAGTGAAGGACCCAACACTACACATGGAGAGGAGGAGGAGAGTGACAGACCCCACACTACACATGGAGAGGAGGAGGAGAGTGAAGGACCCAACACTACACATGGAGAGGAGGAGGAGAGTGACAGACCCCACACTACACATGGAGAGGAGGAGGAGAGTGACAGACCCCACACTACACATGGAGGACAGGTAGAGAGTGACAGACCTCACACTACACATGGAGGGCAAGTAGAAAGTGATGGACCTCACACTACATGTAAAGGACAAGTAGAGTGTAACAGACCCAACACTACACATGGAGGGAAGGTAGAAAGTGGCAGACCCCGCACTATACATGGAGGGCAGGTAGAGAGTGACAGACCTCACACTACACATGGAGGGCGGGTAGAGAGTGACAGACCCCACACTACACATGGAGGACAGGTAGAGAGTGACAGACCTCACACTACAAATGGAGGGCAGGTAGAGAGTAACAGACTCCGCACTACACATAGAGGGCAGGTAGAGAGTGATACACCCCGCACTACACATGGAGGACAGGAAGAGAGTGACGGACCCCACACTACACATTGAGGGTAGGTAGAGTGACAGACCTTATACTAACATGGAGGAGAGTGACAGACTCCGCACTGCACATTGAGCGCAGGTAGAGAGTGACAGACCCTGCACTACACATGGGGGGCAGGTAGAGAGTGACAGACCCCACACTACACATGGAACAATAGGTAGAAAATGAAAGACCCAGAAATTTACATGAAGAGCAGGTAGAGTGTGAGACACCATAGTACACCTGGAGGGCAGTTAGTGAGGAACATACTGTAGAACATCACGTATAGAAGGTAAGTACAGACTGACAGACCGTATAGGGTCTGACACCTCAGATCAGTTGTTATTTGCTCCAGTGTCGGTCGGAATGAAGGTGTAAAGTGCTGCTGGATATATAGAACATGTCTGGTATCAATTCTCTGTTATTCTTAATACAGATTTATGATCAAATTGAAAAATGGATGATACCGGTTTGGGTATCCTTATATGTCTCTATATGCTCTGATATTATCCAGTTAGTGCTACCAAATTGTGCAAAGATATATCTGTTTAGCAAAGGAAATGGAAACATCCAGTTGTCAATTTTTTCAAAGATTTCTATGAGGATGAATACAGGAATGGCACAACAAAGATGGTCCAGAATTGTTGTTTAATGGGTTATACAAGTATTTACTAAAACAGACATGTCAGATATAGTAAGCTAGCCATATACTATAAATTAGAATATCATCAAAAAGGTAATTTATTTCAGTAATTCAATACAAAAAGGGAAACGCATATATTATATAGAGTCATTACACATAGAGGGATCTATTTCAAGTATTTATTTCTGATAATGTTGATGATTATGGCTTACAGCCAATGACAACCCAGAAGTCATTATCTCAGAAAATTAGAATATTATATAAGACCAACTGACTAAAAGAACTCAGAAATGTTGGCCTACTAAAAAGTCTGTACAATAAATGTACTGAATACTTGGTTGGGTTTCTTTTGCATGAATTACTGCATCAATGCGGTGTGGTATGGAGGCGATTAGCCTGTGGCACTGGAAAACCTTCCTAAGTATTTAAAATGGTCCCTTGGTCTGGTTCAGTAGGCAACACAATCATGGGGAAGACTGCTAACTTGACGGATGTCCAAAAGTCAGTCATTGACACACTCCACAAGGAGGGTAAGCCACAAAAGGTCATTGCTAAAAAAGATGGCTGTTCACAGAGTGCTGTATCCAAGCATATTAATGGAAAGTTGAGTGGAAGGAAAACGTGTGGTAGAAAAAGATGCCCAAGCAACCAGGATAACCGCAGCCTTGATAAGATTAAGAAAAGGCCATTCTAAAACTTGAGGGAGATTCACAAGGAGTGGACTGCTGCTGGAGTAAGTCCTTCAGGAGCCACCACACACAGACGTATCCAGGACATGGGTTACTACTGTTGCATTCCTTGTGTCAAGCCACTCATGACCAATAGACAACTCCAAGTGTCTATTGATCCAAGGAGAAAAAGAACTGGACTGTTGCTCAGTGGTCCAAGGTGTTGTTTTCAGATGAAAGTAAATTTTGCATTTCATTTGGAAATCGCGGTCCCAGAGTCCGGAGGAAGAGTGGAGAGGCCACAATCCAAGCTGCTTGAGGTCTAGTGTGAAGTTTCCACAATCAGTGATGGTTTGTGGAGCCATGTCATCTGCTGGTGTAGCTCCACTGTGTTTTATCAAGACCAAAGTCAGCGCAGCCGTCTACCAGGAAATTTTAGAGCACTTCATGCTTCCCTCTGCTGACAAGCTTTTTGGAGATAGAAATTTCATTTTCCAGGAGGACTTGACACCTGTCCCCACTGCCAAAAGTACCAATGCCTGGCTTAATAACCACAGTATTACTGTGCTTGATTGGCCAGCAAATTTGCCTGACCTAAACCCCATAGAGAATGTATGGGGTATTGTCAAGAGGAAGATGAGAGACACCAGACCCAACAATGCAGACGAGCTGAGGGCTGCTATCAAAGCAACCTGGGCTTCCATAACACCTCAGCAATGCCACAGGCTGATCACCTCCATGCCACACTGCATTGATACAGTAGTTCATGTGAAATTGAGGCATTTACTGTACATCATTTTCAGTTGGTGCCATCATTTCTGAGTTTAAAATCATTTTTTTCAGTTGGTCTTATATAATATTCTAATTTTCTGAGATAATGACTTTTGAGTTTTCATTGGCTGTAAGCCATAATCATCAATATTAACAGAAATAAACACTATAATAGTAATAGATCTCTCTGTGTGTAATGACTCTATATAATATATAGATATAGATCACTGTGTGTAATGACTCTATATAATATATGCATTTCCCTTTTTGTATTGAATTGCTGAAATTCTAATTTGTTGAGATGTACCAAACAATTAACTGCAGTCTCCTCTTAAACTGCTCATCTTGGAGCCAGGGTGAATATCAATCATATCAATATCAATGTTTTCCAAATAATTCATGGAGGTGTTTTATAGCAGAAAAAGTCATCTGTCTATAGACTGATTATGTTACCCTGATTTTTCTAAAACGACCAAAGGGATATTATCTGTAATGGATCATATTGGAACTGATGTCTGTGATTGGGTTCTCCTTTTTGGTTGGGGGGAGTAGTAGAGTAAAATTCACATCCCTGCTTGAATTTCCAAAATGATTACATTACAAGAGATTGAATTTTTCTAACAAAAGTCAGTTACACGAGAAAGATTGGTTAAATGTGTTTGACCTACTAAATTGAATACTTTTCAAAGTAGAAAATTAGGTGATAAAATGAATGAACTGTGAAAATGGGAAAAAGAGCGAGTAAGGGCACAACACATCATGTGTATAATGTCTCCTTATAATTACAGAGTGGTCCGTGACCTATCATTAAATCACAATACAATACTCCTGCAGGTAGCGGCAGCACAAGGATGGGGGGGATGGAGGGGGGGGGCTTTAGCAAGAAATTATTGGAAGAAGCTATGGGAATAGGAATAAAATGAATACAAATGAGAGAGAATCTTGATTTTCTTGATTCTAATAAAATTAAAAAGTGGCTAATACTACAGCATAGTTAAAGGGGTTGTTCACAACTCCGACAACCCATTCTCAATCAGCATGCTTTGTTCATGGTAAAATAATAGTACATACTTGTAAACATGTTTCGAGGATGCAACGACACGGTAAAGGCAACTCAGTGGATACTGCTCTGTAGTTAATGATCTGCCTATGACTTTTGGTTCTCGGTATTTGGGTTCCTCCTGAAGTCGATATTCGGTCTTTGGGTTCCTCCTGAAGTCAATATTCAGTCTTCAGGTTCCTGTGGATCAGATTACTTCCTGGTACTTCTATTGTGGTGACGGACACTCGTCTGCTCCGCTGTGCACACAAATGCACCTCTTCAAATCTTGGTGCCAACTCCTCCCCTCATTTTTCATCCCAGCCTTTTCAACTTTGTAACTGCGCCACAGCTATCACCTTACCTGGCATCCCCTTCAAATTCTTCCCTCAAGGAAACACATTCTCTATTCCTCAGTTCCTGCCTGCTCTGTCCAACCAGCAGATGGCGATGTTTACATACAAATACTGTGAGGTGTTGGCTGGGTGCACCTTCTCCTTTTCATACTCACTTCCGGTGCCAATGTCGTTTCAATAGCAATTCAGGACTGCATACATACGAAGGTGAGAAGTGCAAAGCCAGCACCGATTGGGCCATATCTATACTCTGCTTATCAAAATCCTGCTGACAGGTTCTCTTTGACATTTACAAGCAGGGCCCTCAATCCTCTTGGTTTCTGTTAAATTTTGTAATTCTGTAATGTCTCATATTGTCTGTACATGTCCCTTCTGAATTGCAAAGCGCTGCGGAATATGTTGGCGCTATAGAAATAAAAAGTATTATAATAATTTATTATTATTATTGATACTTATCTTTAGTATAGGTCATAATTTCTGGCACCTGGCTCCCTTGCCAATCATCTTTTCATGATGCCGCCCCCGCCTGGAACTGCTCAGTTGCGGACCTGCACAGCTCCGTCAACTGTATTCTGGCCAATGCTGAGTACTGCATATGCACCCTTATTCAAATCAATAGGGGGTAGGCTATGTCGTACTCAGCTACGGACACTATTCCGTCATTTGAGCTGTGGAAATATGTAGTTCCAGGTGGGAATCCCCCAACTGACCTGGGTCTAAAAGCTTTCTGACTGCCGTTTTTCATTGGACATGGAGGGGCAGATACTGACAAAGTGTCCCTCATTGCCACAGAAAAAAACCAAACTCCTCCCCTTTAATTAGTATAGAAGTTTCTATTCCTATTGGACAGCCCTCCAAGCTGCATGGGTTTGGGTGATGCCTCCAGAGGTAATGTCGGTACAGTAACCCTTTCCCATAGAGTCTTTCTTTTATGAGACCTTTGCCAAAAACAGTGATCAATACATATTACTAGACATGGCACACTCAAGGGGGCATTTCATACATTACCAACACCTCCTTAACCCTTTCGGATGCACCCAAAAGGGGCTTTTGATCACAGAATTCGGCGCAATAGTCCTTTGCAGGCCAATTCCTCTGGTGCAGTGAATGGATTTTAAACTCTGCTAAAGATAATTTGTCTGGATCATCATAGATAAGTCCAAGTGCAAAGAGAAACTCGTTCACCGACAAAAGAACCGGTGACTTGGGGACAAAGAAAAAGCCCATGCTAGTGGGTCTTCACTCAAGTGCAAGATCACAATTCCCACCAGTTGTACTTCACTACCAGAGACGTGGGGACATAAACGGAAGTACATCTTACATGCTTGTCTAAAAGCAACAAACCAGCTGTGCTCCCCTGAAAAAGGGGCAGTTTGAGTTCGGATGATCCAGCAACCAGAAAAGATTGCTGCGGTGTGACGGACTGCATTTGTAGCTGTAACGCCCCCTTTAATTCAGCCACCTAGAGAGACAAGGCCTGCTTTTGCCTTGGTTGTGCCGCAACTTGCTCCATGCTGGAGTATATAGTTGGGACAGCTATAATGTCACAAAGACTTTGGGATAGCAGGGTACTGGGGCTCCTAAGCTGTCCCTTAAGGTAGGGGTCACTATGCTATCCATATTCTCAGGGATACTCATAATAGTGTAGAGGCCTGAGTCTCCTTCCTGGCCCTGATCACGGTGGCTCAGTGGTCAGTCCTGGGTTCAAATCCCACCAAGGACAACATCTGCCAGGAGTTTGTATGTTATCCCCGTGTTTGTGTGGGTTTCCTCCGGGTACTCCATTTTCCCTCCCACACTCCAAAAACATACTGATAGGGAATTTAGATTGTGAGCCCCAATGGGGACAGTGTTGTCATTCTATGTAAAGCTCTGTGGAATTAACAGCATTATATAACTGAATAAATATTATATTATCTTATTTCCACCTCCCTCTGCCCAGGAAGGGATGGGACAGAAGTGTGTTGAAACTACAGAAAAAGGCAGATAAGGGATAAAACTAAACTGGCGAACACACACACTCACACAGGATAACATAATAAGAGATTCAGGAGGAAAAAACAGGAGCAGGAAAGAATGATAAAACTACAGGGGTACAATCCACAACAAGCAAAAGCACCACTAAACACAATTTTCATTAGAGAGAGTCTGGGGGCACCATACCTCACAGACCAACACAGAATAAACTATAGCTGGCATGGATGGAAGGATTCCAACAGTATAAATAGGAGGGGAGCAGATATGATAGGTCTCCCCACATGTGACTTAGGCTGGAGTCACACTTGCGCGAGTCTCACATCGCATCACCCAGCATGGCCACACTCTCTTGACAGGAGCGGGTCAGCTGCATGTATGTCTATGCAGCTGAGATGCTCCTGTCAGGAGAGCTGTAGGCCATGTCGGGTGATGTGATGCAAGACTTGCACGAGTCTCTCACAAGTGTGACTCCGCGTAATACTATTGTATGTGCTGAGGATTTCGATTGCATTAGGGCAATGACAGCCAGAGACGAGTTCTTGGTGCAAAAGACGTTTTATAATATGTAACCGCAATATGTGCACAGAACAGAATATACACAATAATATGTAACCGCAATATGTATACAGAACAGAATATACACAGTGGAACATAAACACAGTAAATACCTGCCGGGTTCAGAGCAAAGGGGAATTCCCGGGGCCGCGCACTGGACTCCCCCAGGGAGACCGCCAGAAGCGAACCCCTATACAGGGGCTGTCCGGCAATCACCCCAGAAGGGTCCAAATGTACAGCAGCCGGGACACAAAAGGGCAACAGATATAGTCCAAAAATGTCCGTACGTGATGTGAGTCCTAGGGTGGAAATGAACGGAAGGGACTGGGCAGAAGTGCCGACCAGAGACGGCAGACAGAGTCCAAGCACAGTTGGATGAGAGGTGAAGTCCAGAGCCAGTGTTGGGTGTTTCAACCGGATCCAAACAGCAATCAGGAGATGAGAGCAGCAGGGTAGGAGTACACAGGATGCAGTATACTCAGGCAACTAGACTAAGCTTTAGGGGCGGCTTTTAAACAGATGAACAGGAAGTAGGGCAACAGAACAGAAAACTCCATGTTAACAAAGGGCAAGATCCTTCAAAAGAAAACTGGAAATCCCGGAACTCTGACACTCCGGCCTAAAGGAGCAAGCAGACTAGCAGAGATTAACTCTTACTTGCCAGCCTATGACTCAGCACACAGCAGGTCGACGCCCGAGTCTGCCTGTGTTATTCCAAGACACCAGAGAAACCATCGGGCAGTGTCAGAATCTGCAATCTGAACAGAGTCGAATGTCGCCATGACAGTTGGCTATGTTTGTGTAAAACTCTGTGTGATATAAACACACTGCCAGAGATACAATGAAGTGGTTTAGATGACAGCATATTCATGTGAATGGTTAAGGGACATGGTAATGATGAAAAAATGGAAACAACATTTTTAAAACATCTCCTACGGGGAAAAATAAACACACACTAATACACCAAGTGCAAAAACAAAAATTGGTTGCCGCTTGAAGAGGTTAAAGAAAATCCCTTAAGGTATCAATAGAGATCCTGTGTTCTATGCAGAAATTATATGTACACCATGTAAGTATATACCGTTATAGCAATCTGTACATAAAATAAAATACAAAATTAAATAGTTGTAATACTATATAATAATAACAATAATAATACATTTTTTTTGCTATTAAAAAATAGAAAGAATAATAAGAATTGGTTGAGAAATATAATATTTTACAATAATTTCCCTTTTATTGTTATTTTAAAGTGACTATTATTTATATAGCATGACATAGAAGATTACATTGTTTCTATTGCTCTTAGATGCATTATTTAGACAGATTTATAGCTCTTTATTATTAATGTTGAGCCATCACTCTGGCACAGCCCAGATAAACAGATTCTTGATAGTAAACATTTATGATTTACTAGCAGCACTGCTCTTCCATTTACCGATCATCTAACACCCCATGGAGCAGTAACAGCTGTAGGATGAGATTTACACTGAAATAAGTGCTTTAGGTTCACAAGATTTTATTGAAATAATCTTCCAAACATCTTCAGCCACTCCTAGAACACTCTACCTACAAACACGGTAACTACTGATGTACCAGCTCATTTTCCCTTTATTTGTACAGAGTAACTTGTTCTCTGAGTTATGAAGGTTATTGAGTGACTCTTAGGGGTACTTTGCACACTACGACATCGCAGGTGCGATGTCGGTGGGGTCAAATCGAAAGTGACGCACATCCGGCGTCGCTGTCGACATCGGAGTATGTAAATCCTTTTTACTACGATTAACGAGCGCAAAAGCGTCGAAATCGTATGATCGGTGTAGCATAGGTCATTTCCATAATTTCGGAAGGACTGATGTTACGATGTTGTTCCTCGTTCCTGCGGCAGCACACATCGCTGTGTGTGAAGCCGCAGGAGCGAGGAACATCGCCTTACCTGCGTCCCGGCTCGGCTGCAATGAGGAAGGAAGGAGGTGGATGAGATGTTTACGTCCCACTCATCTCCGCCCCCCTGCTTCTATTGGCCGCCTGCCGTGTGACGTCGCTGTGATGCCGCACGATCCGCCCCCTTAGGAAGGAGGCGGTTCGCCGGCCAGAGCGACGTCGCAGGGCAGGTAAGTGCATGTGAAGCTGCCATAGCGATAATTTTCGCTACGTCAGCTATCACAAGATATCGCAGCTGTGACGGGGCAGGGACTATCGCGCTCGGCATTGCTACCATCGGCTTGTGATGTCGTAGTGTGCAAAGTACCCCTTACATCTGTAAAGGGAGCATAGCTGACATGGCGTTGTAAGGGGTGCCTAGGGGCATCCACTGGGGGCGCAATTCTTCAACGTCACATTCTAGACATACTTTGCTTGCAATTCACAATTTACTACGCATTACTCCTGTGTATCCAGGACTGCTGTAAGTCTTGGACTATGTTCCTCCACATTTAACACCATGGTGACAGACAATAAATTCAAGGAGCCATGCATGAATCTAACTTCACCCCACCCACAGGGATTCATCTCGTGAACAGACATAGCTCCTTCACCACTGTTTCCATCCAAGTCTATGTCAAATTCTCTCCTAGCTGGTCCTATTAGTGACCACCCACCCCACTACACCCCAGTAGTCTTCTTTAGGGCCAGGGACTGCTACTTACAGTTTAGGCAAGAAAACCTCACTAAACCCGGCTACACAAGAAACCTTCTTCCCACTTGCTCCAGATGTACTGGGGGTGACCCTGAGAGTCTGGCCAAATTTTCAGAATTTCATCCACTCCATTCTATACCTCCCACAGGTGCAGCATGCTGCTTCATTTACATTTCTACTTCTCTCTCTACCAAAATGGTGTCAGCTTGTTTTACTTGCTGAATTCTTCCCATGGATTGTTTCCAAAACATATTAATGCTGCCTGCTCAATTGGATACCAGAGATCAGTAATAATATTGGCCACTAGATGGCCACATCAGTATATTAGACTCTATCACATATACACAAAGCAATACACATCTACAATTCAAACAACGATGTCTTCAGAGGAGTACCAACCGTAGGTCACCTTCTTACATTCCTCCCCTCTTTAAACTTGATCGTCCCCAGGCAAAATGGATCCCTGAAAGACATAAAAGCATGCAATCATCCTAACAATAAAACATCACATTTCTTATTAACAACTCTTTTCTTCTCCAGGATCTAGACATCTTCTTTCTTCAAGCACCATTTGGTTCCTGGAAGATACCGCTGCCAGTATGCACCGTCCGTCCGCTAACACCGCAGTCCCCGCGCCCGCGCCTGGTACCGCAGCGTGGGTGGAGTTCCGGACCATTCAGCGGAGCAGCCACCTGCAGGTCCGAATGCAGCTCCTCCTGGAGGAGTGGGAGGCCGACATGGCGGTGGCTATGCGGAGACGCGAGGTGGAGGAAGATTTGGAGGAGCGGGTAAGCGACCCACGCCTCTGTATTCCTAAGGGATCGGCCGCTGCGGCTGAGGGGCCCGGTCTGCGCCCGCTCACCCTGCTGCCTCCCCCGCTACCCGTGTTAGTCGCTACCGCCCCGCCACTAGGCCTGCTACCCGCACAACTGGTAGCGGAACCCTGCCTGTCTGCCCCAGCGGACCGACCTGCAGCTGAAGCCTGCAGCCGCCCCGAGCCGCTTCCCTGGAAGCTCCCGAAGGCATCGCCCATTGGCTAAGACGTACCAGTGGCACCAGAAGCGACCGTGCCTAGTCCCGTTCCGGCTCCGGTGATCCGTCCCGTGCGAGAGGAGGCGGAGGTCAAGCGGTTGAGGACCCCTGTACCCATTCCCCATGCCTCGGCTGAGGCTGCGCCGGGTCGTTGCTGCAAGGCAGCGCCCCAGGCCATGTAACCGCGGGATCTTCCACAGAGGGCGCCAGTTGTGGGCAGTGTAGTGGAAGGCCCGCGGGGCCCGACCCACGCGCAGGGGCAAGCAGCAGCCCCTTACTGAGATAGGGAACCGACCCCGCTGGGCCGAGAAATTGCGGAGAGGGAAAAGCGGAAGGCTGAGCTGATAGCCCGCACCATGCAGGAAAAAGAGAGCCTCCGCAGAGCCACCTTCCGGGTACGGGGCCCGATCCACGAAGGGCAGGTGAGAAGATTTGATCCGGGGGTATGGATTTATTTTCGAGCCGGGCCTGGAGGCCGAGGTGTTTGTGGCCCGCCGGGATGTAAATGCCCACCTGCCAGAGGGCCACCCGGGCCGTAACCTGTTCCCAGGAGATCTGGTACAATACACGCGGCACTGCGGAGAGAGGGGCTGGTTTGCCCTGGATGCCAAGCTGAGAGGAGGCCAGGAGGCCCAAGAGCTGGCCCAGTCCCCTTCTCCAGCCTGCGGTGTAGATCTGAAGTAGGTCAATGGTTCCTCCGTTGCACCGTTGTCCCCGTTGGGACCACCAGTACCGTTAACCTGTTAAATGAAAAGTAATCAAACCGAAGTTTTTACCTGATTGTCGACTGTGATTGACCCGGCCGTTGCCGGCAAGTTGTCCCCGTAGGGACCCTGTTACGGTTGCTGCGAGCACTGGAGACTAAGTCCAGATTTCTTGCTACTGCACATGTGCGAGTGCTGGAGACTAAGTCCAGATTTCTTGCTACTGCACATGTGCGAGCGCTGGAGACTAAGTCCAGATTTCTTGCTACTGCACATGTGCGAGCGCCGGAGACTAAGTCCTATATTGGAGCCATTGCATATGTGCGGGTGACATCATCGCTGACACGAGGTCACATGTCTCTGACACCTTCTATGCCGATTGGTCGCTGGTCATGTGCTTGTGATGCCTTGCTCGGTGATAGGCCAGCATGACGTCACTCCTGTCGTTCTGGCAGCGGATTGGCTCTGGTGTCCTCCATCTTGGATGAGGCACAGAGTCTATATAAGACCCTGACACATGCCGCATGGCGCTCAGTCCTCTTGGTTCATGCATAAGAGTAGACGCTCTGTGCGCGTTCCTCTAGGCATTCCTCTGTCTATACTAGGCGAGCGCTACCGGCAGGGTAGCGTTCTTATACCTTACAGCTTCGGCTGCTGTCCGTATCCTTACCTCTTAGGGGAGCGGACATAGGCAGGTGCCTGAGGCACATGGTCTGGCTGGGCCTTGTGGTTCGACTCGTAGGTGGACGTTGCCGCTAGGGTAACGTTCCTTATACTGCGTCTGGCAGTTGTTCGTATCCTCGCACACTAGGGGAGCGAACAGAGGTAGGAGCTTTGTGCGGCTTACGCTGCTGTTCGTCTCTTTTGCACCACTAGAAGAGCGGACCTAGGCAGGTGCCATATCTAGTGGTTCGTGTCCTCGCACACTAGTGGAGCGAACGCAGGTAGGAGCTTTGTGCGGCTTACGCTGCTGTTCGTCTCTTTTGCACCACTAGAAGAGCGGACCTAGGTAGGTGCCATTTCGCACACATTGCCTTTGCCTCTGTGGTTATTAACAGAGATCATTCCACACACCCTCCAAGTAAGGGAGGAATTGCTTTACTTACTTATTATATCCTTCTGTGAGTTAACAGAGGTATTGCACTCTGCCATAGTCTGCAGCAGAGTCTTTGCACGGTGGACCCTGACTGTCTGATACTCCTTTAGGTTATTATCAGACAGCCCCCCGTAACATTAGGACTGAGCCAAGGGTCTGGCAGTTATGGCAGAATATCAGCAGTTACACCGTTACATACAAGTACTTGAGTCACGGCTCAAGAGTATAGAGGATAAACCTCAGACCATGGTGACATCTGCACATGATCCTCGACTTGCTCTGCCAAACAGATATTCTGGCGATGCCAGATCATGTCATGGTTTCATTAGTCAGTGTCAGATACACCTAGAGGTCAACTCTTCTCGATTCTCTACGGAGAGGTCCAGAGTAGGCTTTATCATCTCCTTACTTCAGGACAAAGCCTTAGAATGGGCGACTCCCCTATGGGAGCGCTCTGATGTGGTTACTCTTAGACATCAAGACTTTCTTGATGCTCTTAAGGCGGTATTCATGGGTCCGCAGGTTACCCATGATGCGGCCCTGAGACTGTTAGATCTATCTCAGGGTTCGTTATCCACTAGTTCTTATGCCATTGCTTTTAGAACTCTGGTGGCAGAACTAGATTGGCCAGAGAAGGTGTTGATTCCTATCTTCTGGAGAGGGTTGGCAGGCTATGTCAAGGATGCTCTTGCTACTCGTGAGGTCCCTGCTTCTCTGGAGGACTTGATCACAGTAGCAACGAGGATCGATGTACGCCATAAGGAACGTAGACTCGAGGTCTCTTCCTCACGCCCTAAGCATCGGGCTATTCCAGTTGTTGAGGGTCCACTACCATCTTCCTCAGCATCTGAAACATCTCCCACTCCTATGGACTTAGGTCATACGTCTTCCAGACTACGCAAGTCTGGTCCTCCTATATCTTACGTATGTCGTCAGGCTGGGCACTATGCCAACAAGTGTCCTAGTCGTCAGGGAAACTCCCTGGCCTAGTAACCATTAGAGGGGGGTTACTAGAGACGTCTTCTGCACCCTCTAAGTGTTGTATCCCAGGTCAGCTCTCGTTATCTGAGAATACATGGCCTATTATGGCTTTTGTGGATTCCGGAGCTGACGGGACTTTTGTGTCCTCAGGATTTGTAAAGGGACACAATATTCCCTCTATCATGTTAGAGGCGCCTATTCCTGTCCGTGTTGTTAATGGAACTATGTTGTCTGACTCCATTACATTGAGGACAGTTCCCTTGCGCCTTTCCCTGTCTCAGGGTCACATAGAGGAGATTTCTTTTCTTGTTTTGCCTGAGGGTATAGACGACGTCCTTCTGGGTCTCCCATGGCTTCGGACTCATGCTCCTCACATTGACTGGGAGTCTAACAGCATTATTAGTTGGGGTTCGAAATGTCAGTCCCGATGTCTTCCCTTACCACCTAAGGTCATTGCGGTTGCATCTACTGATCTCTCTCCCATACCTACACCCTATCTGGATTTCGCTGACGTGTTCTCCAAACAGGGTGCTGAGGTTCTTCCACCCCATAGGCCGTATGACTGTGCCATAGACCTTATCCCAGGTTCGGTTCCACCTAAAGGCAGGGTTTACCCCCTGTCGATACCTGAGTCGGAGGCCATGTCGACCTATATAAGAGAGAGTTTAGAGAAGGGGTTCATTCGTAAGTCTGTCTCTCCCGCGGGAGCTGGGTTTTTCTTTGTTCGGAAGAAAGAGGGTGATTTGCGTCCCTGCATAGATTACAGGGGTCTCAACGCAATCACAATAAAGAACAAATACCCATTACCTTTAATTTCGGAGCTCTTTGACAAACTGAGAGGAGCTCAAGTTTTTACGAAGTTGGATCTGCGGGGTGTGTATAACTTGGTACGAATTCGAAAGGGTGACGAATGGAAGACCGCTTTTAACACCCGAGACGGTCACTATGAATACCTCGTCATGCCTTTTGGGTTATGTAATGCACCCGCAGTATTTCAGGACTTCGTAAACGATGTGTTCAGGGATTTACTGTTATCCTCAGTAGTGGTGTATCTGGACGACATCCTGATTTTTTCTCCTGATCTGGAGACTCATCGTCAGGATGTCGTTCGTGTCCTTTCCCGTTTAAGGGAGCACTCATTGTTTGCTAAACTCGAGAAATGTGTATTCGAGCAGTCCTCATTGCCTTTTTTGGGTTACATTATCTCACAAGAGGGCCTGGCTATGGATCCTGCGAAGCTCTCTGCTGTCCTGCAATGGTCCAAACCTCATTCCTTGAAGGCGGTGCAACGCTTCTTAGGATTCATAAATTATTACAGGCAGTTCATACCCCATTTTTCTACTTTGGTGGCCCCTTTGGTGGTCTTGACTAAGAAAGGTGCTAATCCCAAAGCCTGGTCTACTGAGACATCTCAGGCTTTTGAGGCAGTAAAAAGACACTTTTCAACTGCTCCCGTTCTTCAAAGACCCGATGAGAGTAAGCCCTTCCTCTTAGAGGTTGATGCCTCTTCAGTGGGTGCTGGTGCGGTCTTGTATCAAAAGAACGGTGCAGGTAGAAAAAGGCCGTGTTTCTTTGCGAAAACCTTTTCACCGGCAGAGAGAAACTATACCATTGGGGATAGGGAACTGCTCGCCCTGAGATTAGCCTTGGAGGAGTGCCGTCACTTGCTGGAAGGAGCGAAACATCCTTTCCAGGTCTATACAGACCATAAGAATCTGACGTACTTACAAACCGCTCAGCGTCTGAATCCTCGCCAAGCCCGCTGGTCCTTGTTTTTCTCCCGCTTTCACTTCTCCATCAACTATCTGTCTGGGAGTAAGAATAACAAGGCAGACGCCCTGTCTCGCTCTATGCTTTCTACCCAGGAAGAGATTGACGAACCTCGTCTTATCCTTCCCTCCAGGGTTTTTCATACGCTCTCCCCTGTGACGTTAGACCAAATCCCACCGGGCAAGACCTTTGTTCCGCCTGATCGACAGAATGATATACTGTCATGGGCCCACACCTCAAAGGTGGGTGGGCATTTTGGTATTAGGCGGACACGAGAGTTACTGGAGAGGTGGTATTGGTGGCCACACTTAGCCAGCCACGTCAAGAGATATGTCGGTTCCTGCTACTCGTGTGCTCGCAACCGTCCATTACGGCAGAGACCGGCTGGGCTCTTGCATCCTTTACCAGTGCCAGATAGACCATGGGAGGTGGTAGGCATGGACTTTGTGGGTGATCTTCCATGTTCACAGGGACATAGATTTGTGTGGGTCATTACGGACCATTTCTCCCGGATGGTTCATCTCGTACCATTATAGAGAATCCCATCTTCCAGGGTACTAGCCAAACTATTCCTCAAGCATGTCTTTAGGCTTCACGGGATGCCAGATCGTATCATTTGTGATAGAGGCCCTCAATTTACTTCCCGTTTCTGGCGAGATCTTTGTAGCCTTCTGCAAATTGAGTTGAATCTCTCTTCGGCATACCATCCGGAGACCAATGGTTTGGTTGAGCGTACCAATCAATCTATGATTATATACCTTCGACACTTTGTTGCTGAGAACCACGATAACTGGTCCTCCCTCCTACCCTGGGCAGAATTTGCCCTTAACAATTCGCTGGCTGAGGCCACTGGGCAGACACCGTTCGTACTTAATAATGGGCAACACCCTAGGGTACCGGTACCGTTTCCCGCTGCTGCACCTCCTCCTCTTGTGGCCGACTGGGCAACTAATGCCAGAGAGGTTTGGGATCGGACTCAAGAGTCGATCCAAGCAGCTAAGGACCGTATGAAGACGGTGTCCGATCGGTTTCGTCGCCCGGCTCCTGTCTTTTCTCCAGGGGACTTTGTGTGGCTCTCTGCAAAACACATGAGACTTAGAGTGAGCTCTGTCAAATTTGCTCCTCGCTTCCTGGGTCCTTATGAGGTTCTTCGAGAGGTAAATCCTGTAGTATACCAATTGAAGTTACCCGTCCATCTTAGGATTCATGACAAATTCCATGTCTCACTGCTAAAGCCAGCTATTTTACCTCACGCTCGTGAAGTGCACTCTCCTGCCTCTGATTCCTCTCGCTCTAGCTATGAGGTACGAGCCATAGTTGGTTCTAAGATGGTTAGAGGGCGCAGGTTCTTCTTGATAGATTGGGAGGGTTACGGCCCGGAACATCGCTCTTGGGAGCCTGAGGAGGCTGTCCATGCTCCCGACTTAGTTGCCGATTACCTGCGTCGCCGGGAGGGGGGCCCTTGAGGGGGAGGTACTGTTACGGTTGCTGCGAGCACTGGAGACTAAGTCCAGATTTCTTGCTACTGCACATGTGCGAGCGCTGGAGACTAAGTCCAGATTTCTTGCTACTGCACATGTGCGAGCGCCGGAGACTAAGTCCTATATTGGAGCCATTGCACATGTGCGGGTGACATCATCGCTGACACGAGGTCACATGTCTCTGACACCTTCTATGCCGATTGGTCGCTGGTCATGTGCTTGTGATGCCTTGCTCGGTGATAGGCCAGCATGACGTCACTCCTGTCGTTCTGGCAGCGGATTGGCTCTGGTGTCCTCCATCTTGGATGAGGCACAGAGTCTATATAAGACCCTGACACATGCCGCATGGCGCTCAGTCCTCTTGGTTCATGCATAAGAGTAGACGCTCTGTGCGCATTCCTCTAGGCATTCCTCTGTCTATACTAGGCGAGCGCTACCGGCAGGGTAGCGTTCTTATACCTTACAGCTTCGGCTGCTGTCCGTATCCTTACCTCTTAGGGGAGCGGACATAGGCAGGTGCCTGAGGCACATGGTCTGGCTGGGCCTTGTGGTTCGACTCGTAGGTCATGTGCTTGTGATGCCTTGCTCGGTGATAGGCCAGCATGACGTCACTCCTGTCGTTCTGGCAGCGGATTGGCTCTGGTGTCCTCCATCTTGGATGAGACACAGAGTCTATATAAGACCCTGACACATGCCGCATGGCGCTCAGTCCTCTTGGTTCATGCATAAGAGTAGACGCTCTGTGCGCGTTCCTCTAGGCATTCCTCTGTCTATACTAGGCGAGCGCTACCGGCAGGGTAGCGTTCTTATACCTTACAGCTTCGGCTGCTGTCCGTATCCTTACCTCTTAGGGGAGCGGACATAGGCAGGTGCCTGAGGCACATGGTCTGGCTGGGCCTTGTGGTTCGACTCGTAGGTGGACGTTGCCGCTAGGGTAACGTTCCTTATACTGCGTCTGGCAGTTGTTCGTATCCTCGCACACTAGGGGAGCGAACAGAGGTAGGAGCTTTGTGCGGCTTACGCTGCTGTTCGTCTCTTTTGCACCACTAGAAGAGCGGACCTAGGCAGGTGCCATATCTAGTGGTTCGTGTCCTCGCACACTAGTGGAGCGAACGCAGGTAGGAGCTTTGTGCGGCTTACGCTGCTGTTCGTCTCTTTTGCACCACTAGAAGAGCGGACCTAGGTAGGTGCCATTTCGCACACATTGCCTTTGTCTCTGTGGTTATTAACAGAGATCATTCCACACACCCTCCAAGTAAGGGAGGAATTGCTTTACTTACTTATTATATCCTTCTGTGAGTCAACAGAGGTATTGCACTCTGCCATAGTCTGCAGCAGAGTCTTTGCACGGTGGACCCTGACTGTCTGATACTCCTTTAGGTTATTATCAGACAGCCCCCCGTAACAGACCCTTTGTACCGTTGCATAAGAAACTGCTTATGGACATGCCTGAGAACTAGCAGGGCACCCACAAACTAGTGGAAATGTAAATATGTTGGGCATAATTCCGTTACCGCCTCCGGAGAGGCTGATCTGGAGGATGGGCCTGGAGGAAAGGGATGGTCCAGGCCCGCCACTACCGCAACCGGTGGCGATCCTCCGGGGGTCAGGGGTCCCCCATGGACGTGGGGTCCCCTGAAGTGACAGTCGGGTGCGAGACACCGTACCCATTCCCGCTCGGGCAGCCTGGATCTGGACTGGGGTCAAGGGGTGCTGCCCACTTCTTAGGGGCAGCATCAGGGCCAGGTTGTTTGGGTGGGAGAGCGGAAGCCGACCGTTATTAATAAAAATGTGTTTGTAGCATTAAAGTACCGTGCCTCCCGCTAAGGGAAGATTCATAAATATGCTTTTGTTGAATGTTGTGATATGTTTTCTACCTTATTACAGTTGAAGAATAAAACCGGTGGTGGACGGGCAGCCCGCGGTTGGTCTGCATTTAACCAAGGGGGAATGTGGCGCCCTGGACTAGCCAGGTCGTCACAGGTACTACAACACGACACCCCCACCCCGAGATAGGCACACCAGTCAGACACAAATCCTTGTTGCCTCCCTCCAGGGGCTGATGTCCACACCAGGTGGGGTGGAGCCAGGTGGTTGGCCCCACCCACTGAGGAGTTCACAGTCCTGGAGGTGGGAAAAGGAAGTCAATTCAGTTAGGGAAGTGGTAGTGGAGGAGCAAACTGACTGTGTCCAGGTACGTGGCCCGGGCACCGAGAGCAAGGTTGGCAGACGGTGGTGGCCGTCTACAGGAGAGGCACATCAACGCGGAACCGTAGGACCGGGGATGGGCGGTGGCCCGCCGGTACCGAACCGGGGAGCGGAGTGAAGCTAGCACACACCGGCAGGGCCTGCGAACCCCGAACAAGCTTGGAGTCGCCGTTAAACAGGTCAAATGCGTCAGTGACCGGAACCCCAGGGGTTCCCTAGCAGCCAAGACCCGATAGAAGGCAACCGTCCGAACAGTAAAAAGGAAATACAGCTACCGCTACAGCTAAAATTCCAAGGGCCAGAGCCTGCGGGCAAAAGGGCTCCTCCGGCACATATACGCTGGGGAGCGGGTTACAGGTGGGAAGCCATCGGAGCCGAACAGTACACCAGGTGCAGGGAAAGACAGCCGCCATCACCTGTCCGGGGAGAGGAACACAACAGCCGGCTGCGGGACCCGTCCATCCAGCCGTTTGGTTTACCGGAGATTTTGCATGTTATTACCTGAGTGAGTACACCTGCACCATCCGGCACCGCGCCGCGCTGTCCCCCTGCAACCCTGCACCTCACCAGCCCTGCAGCCCCGTCACCCTCACCGAGCCCCGGGACCACCAACCCCCCTACCCACGGAGGGGAGAGAAACATCCCAGCTGCTCCCTACCATCGCTCCCGGGATCCGCGTCAATAGCAGCGGTGGTGCCCAACCTCACCACAACCCGTGGGTGGCGTCACGGACCAAATCCCCAAACCAAACCACCCCGTTCACTCACGGCCGAGGAGCGCCGCTCGAGTCCCCGGATCCGGCCCACCGCTCGAGCCACCGAGCAGCAGCGCCGGACCCGAGCGTGGTGAGCGCAGCGCCCCGCCGCGCACGACAGAGCCATCAAATAAAAGAACACCAAACTATCCAGAAAAGGAAAATCTATAATTGGGCATCCTCATTATTAGGCTGTTTTAATTATTTATTTTACTAATCACTCAGCTTAGAGGAGAATACTACCTATGGACAAACCCAGGTAACACACTGTCAATATCACAACCCTTCTATCAAATGGCATAATAAACAGTTAACTTGGGTTCACATCATGTTATGGGCACACAGTCATGAATTTGCTGAAGGTTTTGTCTGAACCCCCTAAGGACAAAAATAAAATTTCCCCTCTATGGAGCCATAGACTTATGAAATGGAGTGCAACACATACATCATAGGATTCCATTTGAGCTTTCTCTTGGCCATGTTTGTACTTACATCATCTACTGTGCAATTGTTTCCAGCTACAAAGATCAGATGGTGTATATATGATTTGGACTTCATGCAGTGATGATCATGTATAATACATTAATACATGTCTGCATCATCGGTTGTGATGGAGGCAGAAGGCAAGCATAGACTAGTGATGAGTGAGCACTTCCCTGCTTCGGTGCTTGGTACTCGTAACAAGCAGTTGGATGCTCAGATGGACACGACTTGAGTACCTGAGTATAATGGAAGTCAATGGGTAACTCAGAAATTTTTCTAGATGATTTTTCAGAAAAATGCTCAAATTCCCTATTGCCTTAAATTATTGTCACAGTTATCTCCCAGTTTTTAGAGACTAGTAACAGCTTCTGGGCTGCCGTCTCTCATCTCCATCTGGTTATCCACATTTAAAAGTGGTTTTGTTTCCTTTAGTGCCTAAAGGGTTAATGTTAGTTTTGCTGCTGGCAGCTTCTCCAGCAGTCTCTAGCTGAGTGCTTCAGCTGCAGTAGCTTTGTAGTCATGCCCTACAGGTTTATATAGAGGTGTTACCCAGCAATCCCTGTTGAAGATACAAACTCATTTGTATATCGGCCCCCTTGGTGGAAGGAGCTCTGTTAAGGTGTTCCAAGGAGCCAACCTCCTTTTGTGTTGCGGTATTTCTTTTGTTTGCCTTCCCTGGTGTTTTCGTATTGTAGTGGTGAGTTTAGTGAATTAGTTGGCCTACTCACCAGGCAGGGTGAGTTTAGAGTCAGCTGAGGGCCCAAGGTATCCTGCTCACCGACAGGTTGAAAGAACCTGTTTAGGGACGCTGGGGTGAGGTGAGTTCAGGAGGTGACCTCTCACTCTAGTGTCAGGGACCTCCAATGTATTGTGTCCCTCGTGTTTCCCCCTGTTTGTGGTGTTGCTTATTCGTTGTGTGTCAGACATTGGTCAGTCTGAATGCGCTCACGATGCCTGTAGCATGACAATTATACTAAGGTATAATAATTATAATTATATTAAGGTACTTGAGTCGTGCCCATCCAAGCATCCAGTGACCATTGTGGAGCTCCAAAGTGATGCTGGTATTAGTGGTTCTAAAACATCAGTGGATTGGGGTAGATATTTTTTTTCAAGTTTTTTTAGCTACCTGTACCCACCACATGATTGTCTATCACACCTTGTACTTCTCTTATATATGGTGTATTTGTTTCCCTTTTCTTCAACCTCCTTTTGTGTTCAGTTTTGAATGTATCTTAATTCCCTGAATTCAGCCTGCACATTATTTCCATATGCTCTGCTATAAATACTATGATGCATTAGTTTGGCATTACATGACCAGCTGAAGCCAGTACCATCTCTAGAAGCAGTGGAAACTGTGTGATTCCTAATATATTACTTTATTTAAAATAATATAGTATCAGCATACAGTCAAAGATTCTGAACTATCTCCTACATTATTTCTGAGCGACAAGTGCTAAGCAATCATCATCAATATCTGTGATAGTCAGCTTCTGTCCCCAATGGAGAACGTGACCAGTACATTCCATGTGTGGTGCTCCTAAAGCTTCAGTTGCTACAGGGTATTGCATCTCACTTAAGGTGCAGTACTCATCCCGGGTAAGGAAGAGGTTAACCACTGGTGTTCATCACTTACACAACACACACTTTAGGGGCTTTCCCACTGTAAGTAGGTTAGAGGTGGTCACCATAGCAATGGGACTTCCCCTGCACTAGTGAGTCATCAGGAAGCTGGGGGCAGCATGAGGGAAGTTAGAGAACACACAGACTTTTACCTCAAAATAGTCTGGGATACAGAAGAACACGGCCACTGAGGAGATTGCTTTAGAGCTTTCTCAGTTAGGACCAGCCCGACTGGAAGAAGCAGGAGACGACTAGTGGAGTTTGTGAGACACAGGAGCAACACGGTAAGTAGAGTTCAAAAGCTCCCTCAGCACCAGTGCAGTTCAGGGTGCAGACCCCTAGGGTACACTCCATGTTGCGCCATCAGGTGGGGTCACGAGACAACTACTCTTAACCCCTTCACGACCGCGGGCCGTAAAATTACGTCCTATTTTAACGTGACTTAACGACCAGGGACGTAATTTTACGGCCTAAACTTCATTTGATTGCCGTGGCCATAGCAACGGCTTTCAAATGATGTCCCCTGCTGTTTCTTACAGCAGGGGACCTTTGCTTGACCCCAGGGGGGGCGGCATCGCCACCCCCTATCGACGATCGATGTGATTGGCTGTTCAAATCTGAACCGCCAACCACATCGATCGCACTAATTTCGGCAAAAATAATGCCCGAATTAGTGCGATCCTGTGAGATCCAGCTATGAGATGCCGCAGCTGCTGCAGCATATCATAGGTGGACCTCAAACATGCCGCCCCCAGCCCCTGCAGCACTGATTGGAGCGATCGTGCTATGACGCGCAATCGCTCCAATCAGTGTGCAGTGGGGCGGTCTGATCTGCCGGTGGCCGCCCTCCCCAGGCCTGTGCTGGCCTGTGAGCCCTCCCCCAACATGTCTGCAGCGTGGAGTGGCTGGTACTTTTGGTACCACGCCACCGCTGCTGCCGCCGCCGCCGCCTCTGATGTCTCCGCCGCTGCAGCTCTAATGGTAAGTATTCCGCTCCCTGCGCGCTCCCGTGAAGGCCCCTGCCCGTGCCCCCCCCGATCTGCCCCCCTACGCCCCGATCTGCCCCCCTACGCCCCGATCTGCCCCCCCGGCATCCCGATCTGCTACCACCGCTGCTGCTGAGGTCACCGCTGCTGCTGCAAAGTGAGTACTGTGCTCACTTTGCAGCCCGTGCGCGCTCCCGTGGTGCCCCTGCGCGCTGCCGTAATAGCCCCTGCCGTGCCCCCCCCCCGCGATCTGCTCCCCCCAACCACCCCCCCCCCGACATCCCGATCCGCTCCCCCCGCGATCTGACTGCCTCCCCCATAATTTCTATTCTGCTTCTGCAGCTCCCTCTCCGGTCTCCCCCTCTGCTCTCCCCCCCTCCCCCTCTGCTCTCACCCCCCCCTCTGCTCTCACCCCCCCCTCTGCTCTCCCCCCACCCCTCTCCCCCTCTGCTCTCCCCCGACGTCCTCTTACCTGTCTTCACCGGCCTGATCACATCTGCGTCCATCGCTGGGTCCTTCCTGGGCATTCTGCTGATCTGCCTGCTGCTCCTGTAAAGCTGTCCATCTCTCTGCCATCTGTTCCTCTGCAGCTCTTCTGGTCAGTGATCCTCCTGCTAGTCCTCTGGGTACTGTGAGTATAACTTTTTTTTTTTTTTCCGTATCCCCTGTCCATTTTTACACCTCATCCGTCCGTGCGTCCCGCCAAGCGCTGATCAGGGATGCAGATAACGGATCGGCATCCCTGCTCAATTTTTGGCGTGACTTTTTTTTCCGTATCCCCGACGCTTTTTGTATCGCATCCGTCCGTGCGTCCCGCCAAGCGCTGATCAGGGATGCAGATAACGGATCGGCATCCATGGTCAATTTTTGGCGTGACTTTTTTTTCCGTATTCACGACGCTTTTTGTATCGCATCCGTCCGTGCGTCCCGCAGAGCGCTGATCAGGGATGCAGATAACGGATCGGCATCCATGGTCAATTTTTGTCGTGACTTTTTTTTCCGTATTCACGACGCTTTTTGTATCGCATCGGTCCGTGCGTCCCGCCGAGCGCTGATCAGGGATGCAGATAACGGATCGGCATCCATGGTCAATTTTTGGCGTGACTTTTTTTTCCGTATCCCCGACGCTTTTTGTATCGCATCCGTCCGTGCGTCCCGCCAAGCGCTGATCAGGGATGCACATAACGGATCGGCATCCATGGTCAATTTTTGGCGTGACTTTTTTTTCCGTATCCCCGACGCTTTTTGTATCGCATCCGTCCGTGCGTCCCGCCAAGCGCTGATCAGGGATGCACATAACGGATCGGCATCCATGGTCAATTTTTGGCGTGACTTTTTTCCGTATTCACGACGCTTTTTGTATCACATCCGTCCGTGCGTCCCGCCGAGCGCTGATTAGGGATGCAGATAACGGATCTGCATCCCTGCTCAATTTTTGGCGTGACTTTTTTCCGTATTTGCGACGCTTTTTGTATCGCATCCGTCCGTGCGTCCCGCCAAGCGCTGATCAGGGATGCACATAACGTATCTGCATCCATGGTCAATTTTTGGCGTGACTTTTTTTTTTACGTATCCCCGACGCTTTTTTTTATCGCATCCGACCGTGCGTCCTGCAGCGGCCGATCAGTGCACTGCGTCTGTGCGTTTGAAAAGTCAAATGGCGCTCCTTCTCTTCTGAGCCCCGCCATGCGCTCAAACAATTACTTTCCACCACATATGAGGTATCTGCGTACTCAGGAGAAATTGCACAATACGTTTTATGGTGCATTTTTTCCTGATAGCCTTGTGAAAAAAAAAGCTACCTAGTTGAAGCAACCGTTTTGTGGTAAAAAAAAAAATTTTTCTTTTCACGGCTCAACGCTATAAACTTCTGTGAAGCCCCCAGGTGTTCAAAGTGCTCACCAAACATCTAGAAAAATTATTTGAGGGCTCTAGTTTCCAAAATGGTGTCACTTGTGGGGGAGCTCCACTGTTTAGGCACCATAGGGGGTCTCCAAACGTGACATGGCGTCCGCTAATGATTCCAACCAATTTTGCTGTCAAATGGCGCTCCTTCTCTTCTGAGCCCCGCCATGCGCCCAAACAATTACTTTCCACCACATATGAGGTATCTGCGTACTCAGGAGAAAATGCACAATACATTTTATGGTGCATTTTTTCCTGATAGCCTTGTGAAAAAAAAAGCTACCTAGTTGAAGCAACCGTTTTGTGGTAAAAAAAATTTTTTTTCTTTTCACGGCTCAACGCTATAAACTTCTGTGAAGCCCCCAGGTGTTCAAAGTGCTCACCAAACATCTAGAAAAATTATTTGAGGGCTCTAGTTTCCAAAATGGTGTCACTTGTGGGGGAGCTCCACTGTTTAGGCACCATAGGGGGTCTCCAAACGTGACATGGCGTCCGCTAATGATTCCAACCAATTTTGCTGTCAAATGGCGCTCCTTCTCTTCTGAGCCCCGCCATGCGCCCAAACAATTACTTTCCACCACATATGAGGTATCTGCGTACTCAGGAGAAAATGCACAATACATTTTATGGTGCATTTTTTCCTGATAGCCTTGTGAAAAAAAAAGCTACCTAGTTGAAGCAACCGTTTTGTGGTAAAAAAAAAAATTTTTCTTTTCACGGCTCAACGCTATAAACTTCTGTGAAGCCCCCAGGTGTTCAAAGTGCTCACCAAACATCTACAAAAATTATTTGAGGGCTCTAGTTTCCAAAATGGTGTCACTTGTGGGGGAGCTCCACTGTTTAGGCACCATAGGGGGTCTCCAAACGTGACATGGTGTCCGCTAATGATTCCAACCAATTTTGCTGTCAAATGGCGCTCCTTCTCTTCTGAGCCCCGCCATGCGCCCAAACAATTACTTTCCACCACATATGAGGTATCTGCGTACTCAGGAGAAAATGCACAATACATTTTATGGTGCATTTTTTCCTGTTACCCTTGTGAAAAAAAAAGCTACCTAGTTGAAGCAACCGTTTTGTGGTAAAAAAAATTTTTTTCTTTTCACGGCTCAACGCTATAAACTTTTGTGAAGCCCCCAGGGGTTCAAAGTGCTCACCAAACATCTAGAAAAATTATTTGAGGCCTCTAGTTTCCAAAATGGGGTCACTTGTGGGGGAGCTCCATTGTTTAGGCACCTCAGGGGGTCTTCAAACCCGACATGGCGTCCGCTAACAGGTGCAGCTAATTTTGCACTCAAAATTTCAAATGGCGCTCCTTGCCTTCCGAGCACTGCTGTGTGTCCAAACATTTGATTTCCACCACATATGAGGTATCTGCGTACTCAGGAGAAAATGCACAATACATTTTATGGTGCATTTTTTCCTGTTACCCTTGTGAAAAAAAAAGCTACCTAGTTGAAGCAACCGTTTTGTGGTAAAAAAAAATTTTTTTCTTTTCACGGCTCAACGCTATAAACTTTTGTGAAGCCCCCAGGTGTTCAAAGTGCTCACCAAACATCTCGAAAAATTATTTGAGGCCTCTAGTTTCCAAAATGGGGTCACTTGTGGGGGAGCTCCATTGTTTAGGCACCTCAGGGGGTCTTCAAACCCGACATGGCGTCCGCTAACAGGTGCAGCTAATTTTGCACTCAAAAATTCAAATGGCGCTCCTTGCCTTCCGAGCACTGCCGTGTGTCCAAACATTTGATTTCCACCACATATGAGGTATCTGCGTACTCAGGAGAAAATGCACAATACATTTTATGGTGCATTTTTTCCTGTTACCCTTGTGAAAAAAAAAGCTACCTAGTTGAAGCAACCGTTTTGTGGTAAAAAAATTTTTTTTTCTTTTCACGGCTCAACGCTATAAACTTTTGTGAAGCCCCCAGGGGTTCAAAGTGCTCACCAAACATCTAGAAAAATTATTTGAGGCCTCTAGTTTCCAAAATGGGGTCACTTATGGGGGAGCTCCATTGTTTAGGCACCTCAGGGGGTCTTCAAACCCGACATGGCGTCCGCTAATGAGTGCAGCTAATTTTGCGTTCAAAAATTCAAATGGCGCTCCTTCCCTTCCGAGCTCTGCCGTGCACCCAAACAATTGATTTTTACCACATATGGGGTATCAGCGTACTCAGGAGAACATGCACAATAAATTGTATTGTGTACTTTCTCTTTTCTCCCTTGTAAAAATGAAAATTTTATGGCTAAAGTAACATTTTTGTGTTAAAAAGTAAAATTTTCATTTTTTCCTTCCACATTGCTTTGGTTCCTGTGAAGCACCTAAAGGGTTAATAATCTTATTGGATGTGGTTTTGAGCAGTGTGAGGGGTGTAGTTTTTAGAATGGGGTCACTTTTGGGTATTTTCTGTCACCTCGGCCTCTCAAAGTCACTTCAAATGTGATGTGGTCCCTAAAAAAATTATTTTGTAAATTTTGTTGGAAAAATGAGAATTTGCTGATGACCTTTGACCCCTTCTAACTTCCTAACGGAAAAAAAATTTGTTTCGAAAATTGCGCTGATGTAAAGTAGACAAGTGGGAAATGTTATTTAGTAACTATTTTGTGTGACATATCTCTCAGATTTATGGGCATAAATTTTCAAAGTTTGAAATTTGCGAAATTTTCAAAATTTTTGCCAAATTTCCTAAATTTTCACAAATAAACGCAAAAAATATCGGCCTAAATTTACCACTGACATGAAGTACAATATGTCACGAAAAAACAATCTCAGAATCGCCAGGATCCGTTGAAGCGTTCCAGAGTTATAACCTGTCAAAGTGACACTGGTCAGAATTGCAAAAAATGGCCCGGTCATTAGGGTGTTTTAGTGGCCGGGGGTGAAGGGGTTAATATCCTTCACCCTTTCATCCTCATTTCCCCACCATCATCCCATCATCCATCCCTTCGTGGACACCTCGGGGTCACGAAACCGGGCAGGGCCACCTGTGACATCTCCGACCACAAGGAGAGATATATACTCTTTTTCCAGGGGTATAAAAACTGTAATACCAACAAGCAAAACCCCTATTATTATAAATATATAAATTTAATCAATACACCACATCAAAGAACAAGTGCAAATTGAAATTAAAATACATTAATGCATATATTATGGTTGGTGCAGGGTTATCGGGCTTTTCCCTGTACTCCCCCTTCCTACCCGTAGGGGTCGGCACCCTATGACGTCACGCTAAAGGTGCCCCCACTCTGCGTCGACTGGCCCTGTTGAAACCCTATACTTCACACTGATTTGTGCTGCTATTCTGAATGAGGGGCTCTTTCAGGTTGAAGTGATTCCCATTCATGCCTCAATAGTGAGATATTGTTGATCTACCTTTGGTCAACAATATCTCTAGTTCGTAAGTTCCAGTGTTCACAACAAATCTAGGAACAGTTAGTTCTTAATTTTAAACCAGGGTCTGGGACACAGTCCAGGGTTCATGCATCAGTTCCAAAATATTATCAACAAAATGGATGGTTCGACAAAATAGCCCGTCCTTTGGGCAATGACAAGGACGGGCTATTTTGTCGATCCATCCATTTTGTTGATAATATTTTGGAATTGATGCATGAACCCTGGACTGTGTCCCAGACCCTGGTTTAAAATTAAGAACTAACTGTTCCTAGATTTGTTGTGAACACTGGAACTTACGAACTAGAGATATTGTTGACCAAAGGTAGATCAACAATATCTCACTATTGAGGCATGAATGGGAATCACTTCAACCTGAAAGAGCCCCTCATTCAGAATAGCAGCACAAATCAGTGTGAAGTATAGGGTTTCAACAGGGCCAGTCGACGCAGAGTGGGGGCACCTTTAGCGTGACGTCATAGGGTGCCGAGCCCCACGGGTAGGAAGGGGGAGTACAGGGAAAAGCCCGATAACCCTGCACCAACCATAATATATGCATTAATGTATTTTAATTTCAATTTGCACTTGTTCTTTGATGTGGTGTATTGATTAAATTTATATATTTATAATAATAGGGGTTCCACCTGTGACATCCCCTGACCCTCACTAGCCTGGTGACGAGCATCCCTCAGGCCCCGTGGGGTGCGTCACATGCAATTTCACCACACATGAATGGTTCACCATGAGATCATATATGACTTAACTAAAGAGAAATATACCATAAATTTCTAGATAGAATCAAGTAATGAGGTAATGGCACCCGAATTATATATTAGACTAGTGTGACTATACCAAATTCCCTGCTTATTCACTTAAGCGGGCTTTACACACTGCGATATCGGTCCCAATATCGCTAGTGTGGGTACCCGCCCCCATCTGTTGCGCAACACGGGCAAATCGCTGCCCGTGCCGCACAACATCGCCCAGACCCGTCACACATACTTACCTGCCCGGCGACGTCGCTGTGACCGGCGAATTGCCTCCTTTCTAAGGGGGCGGTCCGTGCGGCGTCACCGCGACGTCACTGAGCGGCCGCCCAATAGCAGCGGAGGGGCGGAGCTGAGCGGGACGTAACATCCCGCCCACCTCCTTCCTTCCGTATAGCGGCCGGGAGGCAGGTAAGGAGAGCTTCCTCGTTCCTGCGGTGTCACACGGAGCGATGTGTGCCGCCGCAGGAACGAGGAACAACCTTGTTACTGCTGCAGTAATGATTTTTGAGAATGGACCCCCATGTCACCGATGAGCGATTTTGCACGTTTTTGCAACGATGCAAAATCGCTCATCGGTGTCACACGCAACGGCATCGCTAATGCGGCCGGATGTGCGTCACCAATTCCGTGACCCCAACGAGTTCGCATTAGCGATGTCGTAGCGTGTAAAGCCCCCTTTATTCACAAGAGCTAGAAAAACGCTATAAAACACTAAACAATTAATTGTATTTTCAGAGGTATAAACACGAACATACAGACAATTCCCTTATAAAAAAAATCTTTCTCTTTGATAATCTTAGGCCATTCTATTAGCGCCTGTGAGTAGCACAGTTTATTTTGCATGAAAATAATCTTACCTAAAAGAAATGCAAATATCTTTCAAATTTTAAAATCCTTCAGACACTTTTCTGCTTTGAGTCTCTGCGTGATACTCCATTCATTGAACCACCTTCTTCTCCTCGAGATACCTAAGTGAGTATCCCCATAAAGGGAGACGAGGAGGACAATGAAAATATAAAAAGGAATGAACGATAATTGCCATGATTTTACGGAAATCTAATAAGGATAATTATCCGCCATGCAAATGAGAGAAGTAATGTAGAAAGTTAATGGGTAATGATGATTTGAATACTAAAAATAATAATGTGCTGTTATTAAGACGTGCTGCCATACAACCAGAGCTGAATCCTCCTTGTTTTCATACAAGTATATAACCTTTTCATTGCGTGGGTGGATTTTATTCCTATCCACTCTCCCTTTTATCTCATCGACAGGCCTGACACGCTTCCTCTCCCACGCACTGTTAAAGCTTCATTTTTGGAGATTTTATGTCCACATGGTGTGAGCAAACTAAAAACTCAATTTTTCTAATAGTTGAATTGTGCAGATAAGTATTGAATAAGTATATGAGCTAAAAGATTTGTCTCAGACATATAATTAATAGTGATGAGCGAGCACTAAAATGCTCACGTGCTCGTTATTTTAATCGAGCAGATCGGACATTCGGGTTGAGTATGAGTAACGAGTATAATGGTCAATAGGAAACTAGACCGTTTGTCCAACGGACCCTGCCAGGAGGTTTAGGGGGGCAGTAAATTGCTGGAAAGGATGGTAACAGCTCTCAAATAGAATGGGAACCACATGGCGAAGATGCCTGGATGCATCCATGACTCTCAGGTTGCTGCTGGGAACAGTGTTGCCAGAGTATTAATCCACTTTTGTGAAGTGGCAATAAAACATACAAAACCAAAGTTAAAATGGATTTTACAGGAAAAAATGTTAGGAAAAATTCTTTACTGTACAATGACTTGCATATAAAGCAAATAAAAAAAATGAACAAAAACCCTTGCCTCCTCCGCCCCTCAGGCTATGTTCAAACGTAGCATTTTTTCATTGGTTTCAATGTTGAAAAAAATACTGCAAAAATTCTGAAAGAATAGGCCTTGCTGCTTCTTCTAGAGTTTGCTGGAACTGTAAAAATAAGCCTTTAATTTGCATGCAACTCATGAAAAGAAAACATTGCAAAAGAATGCAGCAAAAATGCAACATGTCACCATAGCTTTAACCCCTTCAGCCCCCAGCCTGTTTTCACCTTAAAGACCCGGCCATTTTTTGCAATTTTGACCAGTGTCACTTTATGAGGTTATAACTCTGGAACGCGTCAACGGATCCTGGCGATTCTGACAATGTTTTATCGTGACATATTGTACTTCATGTCCGGGGTAAATTTAGGATCATATGTTTTGCGTTTATTTGTGAAAATTTCAGAACTTCGTCGAAAAGTTTTAAAATTTCAAAATTTTCAAAATTTGAAATTGTATGCCCAGAAATCTGAGAGATAGGTCACACAAAATAGTTACTAAATAACATTTCCCACTTGTCTACTTTACACCAGCGCAATTTTTGAAACAATTTTTTATTTTCGTTAGGAAGTTAGAAGGGGTCAAAGTTCATCAGCAATTTTTAATTTTTCCAACAAAATTTCCCAAAAAAGATTTTTAGGGACCACATCACATTTGGAGTGATTTGAGAGGCCTAGGTGACAGAAAATACCCAAAAGTGACACCATTCTAAAATCTGCACCCCTCACTCTGCTCAAAACCACATCCAAGAAGTTTATTAAGCCTTTAGGAGCTTCACAGCAACCAAAGCAATGTGGAAGGAAAAAATGAAAATGTACACAAAAATGTTACTTTAGCCATAAAATTTAGCATTTTCACAAGGGTATCAGGAAAAAATGCATCATAAAATTAATTGTGCAATTTCTCCTGAGTACACTGATATCTCAGATGTGGTGGAAATCAATTGTTTGAGCGCATGGCAGGGCTCGGAAGGGAAGGAGCATCATTTGAATTTTTGAAAGCAAAATTGTCTGGAATCATTAGCGGATGTGATGTTGCATTTGGAGACCCCCTGAGGTGCCTAACCAATGGAGCTCCCCCACAAGTGACCCCATTTCGGAAACTAGACCCCCCATAGCATAAATCTAGATGGGTAATGAGCACTTTGAACTCTCACGTGCTTCATACATTGAGCCATAAAAACAAAAAAGTACTTTTTTTTTCCACAAAATGTAATTTTAGGCTCATTTTTTTAATTTTTACAGGGGTAACAGGATAAAATGGACTGCAAAATTTGTTGGGTAATTTGTTCTGAGTACGCTGATACCTCATATGTGGCAGAAAACCACTGTTTGGGCACACGGCAGAGCTCCAGAGGGAAGGAGCGTCATTTGACTTTTTAAATGGAAAATTAGCTGGAAACGTTAGCCGCACCATGTTGCATTTGGAGAGCCCCTGATGTGCCGAAACAGTGGAGCTCCCCCACATGTGACCCCATTTTGGAAACTGGACCCCCCCATACAAAAAAATATTAGTTTGGTGAAATAAAAAATATGGATGTCAGTAAAAAAAAATGAGTGCCTGCAACTGACACTAAGGCAAGTGCCACATGTGAGAGCGATGCACGACTCTTGCATCGCATCACCCGGCACAGCCGCACACTCCTGTCTGGAAGAGAGTGACCGTGTCGGATGATGCGATGTGAGACTCGTGCATCGCTCTCATGTGTGGCACTGGGCTGACCCTTACAATATTCAGTAAAAAATACTGTAGTTGACGATTACTACAGTATAATTTTACTGGGATGCCCCGGGACTCAGTGATGGTGGTTAGGGATGTGCCGTTGGGACGGTAAGGGTCACTTGCGTACTCAGTCCAATAACGCTGACACTGACAACTGTAGTAAACCAAAGTTCTGGACACTGCTGCCGCTTGGAGGGAGCACGCCTGGATCCCGTGCCCATTGGTGTTGTCTGTTAGTCTGTGACCTTCACCTTTGCACTTTGTCTTCTAGTTGGTCCCTTTAGTATGAAACTAATCGGGTCCCGCTCCCTAGTATGGCTAACTGGAGGAGCCTGCTATCAGGGTTCACGCTTGGAATTTCCTGGACCGTATGTGTGGAAAGTCCTATCCCCCTCGTTGCGCTAGTACCCCAATTTTGGAGCGGGTGGAGAACGGATCTTGAAGGCTCCGACCTCATCGAGTAAATTGTTAGGACTCCTGAAGCTACTCCCTGACCTAGGGTCCACATACCCCGGCGTGCCCTGGCCCCTGCCCAGTGATGGCACAAGGCCGCCAGCTGTCCTCCTCAACAGTCCGTGCCCCTTGTCACGATCCCCCTGCGACCGGAGTCCAGCTCCTACCAGGCTCAGACCAACGTCTGCCACCTAGTAGTTTCAAGGAGCCTAGCTCCTGACTTGTGACCTCTCCTCTTGAGAGTCACCAAATGACTGTCTGACTCCTGACACTCTTGACCTCCCCTTCAACCAACCACACAAAGTGGGTGACCCTTGTGTGTCTGGTGGGTGTGGTGTAGAGTGTTCCTAGGATTTTAATTAGCTTGTTCTTGGCAACACCAATGGTTAGGGACCCTTAACTAAGGAAGAGGTGGATACTGTACAGAAGGGCAGATTGCACAATACCCTGTGATGACCTGATAGGCCAGGGCGTCATAGTGGCAGATGGGGGGAGTGCGGTGGCAGATGCAGGGAGTGCGGTGGCTGATAGGGGAGTAGGGCGGCAGATGCAGGGGCAGCGCAGCGGTGTCATATGCAGGGGCACAGCGGCAGATACAACGGGGCAGCAGAAAGAGAGCAGTGGTGGTTCAGGGGCGAAGCAGATGGAGGAGGGCAGCAGATGATCTGGGGCTGTGACTCACAGATGGACACCCACAGGGATCACTCTCCTCAGCTTCCATGGACGGAGAAGCTGAGGAGAGCGATCTCCTACAGATCACCGGTCCCAGATGCACGGTGCTTGGAGAGATCGGTCACAAGGCCGATCTCTCCAATCAGTGCTGGGGGCGGGTGCAGCAAAGGTCACCCAGCTCCAGTCAATGATCAATGCTATAGCTGCACTGATCATAGCTGGATTTCAATGTTTAAGCCATTTTCAATGGCTAAAACATTACACTGGCTGTTATTGGCTGAGCGGTGTTCGTCAGCCAATCACAGCCTCCGTAGGTCCGGGGAGGAGACACCACCCCTCCTCAGGTCAGGTACAGGTCCTCTCCTTCCCGAATTTACAGTTTTTGAAAACCGATCGCAGTCATCGGGGCTCCGTCATGGGTCTTTAAGTACCAGGGCACCATGATGGATATATCCGTCAAAGGTCGTGAAGGGGTTAATAGCTAGCCCATCTCTCACCGTATTTCACCATATTTATTTTAAGGGAGATTGCAGAGACACATAGAGGAGGGCCTTAGAATAATTTGTTTTACAATTTTAAAAGAGTGGGACTCCTACACTACTAAAGCTTATGCACAAAGTGCAAAGCCTAGCAAAGGAAGAACTGCAATACACTAGAGAGACATGTATAGGAGGGACTCAGAATAGATTTTGGGACAATTTTAGAAAGAGTGGGATTCCTACAGTGGTAAAGCATATTCGCTAAGTGCTAACGTTTAATGTTTGGGCTTGGGGATGGCCCTCAGTAGATTAGCGGATTAGTACAAATTGTAATTATATCTATTATCTAGATCTCGGTCTCTCTGCAATCCATTCAACCTGAATGGTTGATTAATGTTGATGTTGCGGTTAAGATAAATTCTGATATCTAGTGGCACACATTTTGATCAAACCAGAGCTTGATATACAGATATGGAATAGTCCTATTGGACAATAAGGTTATTTTTTTCTTTCAATTTGTATTAATTGCACCCATTTTTTGCATGTTTTCTTTTTAACTACTAGAATAAAAGTTATGTATTAATTTAATCCTCTACTATGCTGTGACTATACATGTCATCATAGCACCCGATTAGCTGGGCCGAATGACTGGGTCCACAATCAGTTGCTGCGGGTGACTCCACTGACTCTTCCCCTGTTCTTGGTACTTGCCAGTTCCCTGTTCAGGACACAGGCGCGCATGCCTCTAGTCCTGCACCTATCATTGTATATTCGCAAGCACAATCAGCAGCCACGTCATATTCTTTGTCTCAATTGACTCTACCGCAGGCCTTGGACGAAAACATAAATACCCAGCCACCCACCAACAGCCCCAAACACTTAACGGGCACATTTCCAGACTGCTTGGCCTGGAAATGTTACAGTTTAGCCTTGGGGACAATGAGTTTTCCTGGTGTGCTGTCCCCACCTTACACCAGCACATGTCCAATATCATCACCCATGCCCTGAGCAAAGCAGTTACTGGGAAGCTCCACCATGACTAACAAGAGAACAAGTTCTTGTGGACCAGGACACTGAATATCCCTGATGGCACACTGGGTAAACCTTGTAGGCCGGAAACGAGTCGGACCCTGGGACGACACACATGCTACTGACACCAAGGATTGCAGGTCCCAGTTCCATCAGGGTTTCCTCCACCTCCTACACCAGTTCCTACACCCCCTCATATTTTATCTCCAAATTGTCATGTCTTAGCACGTTGCAAGCTGGAAGCACCGCAGCTCTGCCTTGGTGAAGCATCACACCGCCGCAGAGATGTTGAAAGCTATAACATACCAGACAGATCTGTGGTTCTCGCCGATGAACTTTAAACCAAGCATGGCCGTGTATAATAATGCCCGTAAACCAGTAGCGGTTATGAAGCTTGACAAGCACACACGAGTACCATGCTTGGACAACATGTTCAACTTCATGGTTCAGCAGTTTCTGAAAACCTACCCACATTTTTCTAAACTACTTGTGAAGGTATGCCGTATGTGGGTCCATTTTTGCAAGTCACCCACAGCTGCAGCTCATCTGGTAGTGCTGCAAACTGCTGAAACATGCACACATGCTGGAACTCTACATTACAAAACGTAGCAAGAGTTTATGTGCAGCAGAGGGCAGAAGTTGAATACCAGTTACAACATGCCCATCGGTATTCCTGTCAGCTTCCTCACATAAGAACCTATGAGTGGCCATGGATGTCTGACATCTGTGAGGTTCTAAAAAACTTTCCGGAATCATCCAAAATGGTGAACGATGATGATGCCATAATCAGCATAACCATCCTGCTTCTGATTCTACTCAAATGCTCACTGCTCACAATTAAAGAGGAAGCTTTGCATGTGGACCAGGTGGAGATAGAGGAAGAAAGTACACAGGGTGATACTACCCAACCTAGCCTCATCTCCTCTTCTCAGTATGGATTGAGTGATAATGAGGAGGAGAAAGCTGATGAGGAAGAAGTGGAGGAGGAACAGGAGATGGTTACCTGCACTAATGAGAGTATTACCCAAACCAGCTTCATTTTGTCTGTTCAGCATGGATTGGCTGAAGAGGAGGAGGAAGAGGAGGAGAGGAGGTAATGGAGAGTTGTCCTCCTGGTGTGGACAGTGAAGTCTTCGCTGTTGCGAGTCTGGCACACATAGCTGACTTTGTCCCACTGCCTTTCCTGTAACCCTCACATTATATGAATTTTGGCCACCACTTATTACTGCTTGTTCAACCTTCTCGAGCCACCAGTAGAACTTTCCATCTCTCCTTCCTGTGGCAGAGAGGGCTAGCAAAATGATGCATTAGCAACAGGCCCTAGTCGAACAATTAGTACAAAAACTCCCAACTGACAACACTGGTGGAAGAGGTCATAGTAACTAGGGAGACACACACCAGGTCCAACAGAGTCAGGGGAACACTATCAATGATTTGGGATAGTTTCATTAGACCCTTCCGGGACCCAGGTCCTGTTACGCAGGGTAGTTTGACAAGGTGGAAAACATTTTTGAAAATGGTCAATGATCCTCTGTGATTCCTCTGTGCCGTACAACTATTGGGTATCCAACCTGGACACATGGCATGAACTGACCCTCTATGTCTTGGGAGGTGCTGGCCTGCCCTGCCACTGCATTTTGTTAGAGCGAGTTTTTAGTGCCATGGGAGAGCATAAAAACTAATAGGTGCATCTGCCTGTGAACTGAAAATGCTGACAGGTTGACTTTTATCAAAATAAACAAGTCCTGGATTGACCCAGACTTCTCCCCACTGCATGACAGCAATGGAACCTAAAATCAATTCAAATGTTGATTTTTTTTTTCTCGTGTATTCCCATGTACCCCTTCCCACTCAAAAAAAAGGTATACAGGTCATGTTTTCTTCTTTTTCGTGTCCTTCTTCTCCATCATTTCAACAGGGTAATCATACGGTCCTCGATCAAAATTTTAGATGATCATTATTCAGCCTAGCTCAACATATTTTTGATGGTCATCAGGAGACCTTTGCTCAAATTTTTTAGATGCCTATCAGGCAGCTATCACTCCAAATCTTTAGGGGGTCATCAGTCGGCCTTCACTGAAAGTTTTTAGAGGGTCATCAAGTGGCCCTTGCTCCAAATTTTTAGGGGGAAACAGGCATCCCTTGCTCAAAATTTTAAGATGGTAAACAGGTGACCTTTGCTCAAAATCTTTTAAAGGTCATCAGCCTTCACTCAACATTTTTTAAGAGTCATCAGTTGGCCTTTGCTCAAAATTTTTAGAGGGTCATCAGGAGGATCTTGCACCAAATTTTTAAAGGATCATCAGGCTGCCCTTGCTCCAAATCCCTCGCTCTTAATTTTTCCAGGGTGTGTATGATAACCTCCTTCATCATTTTTTCAGGATGTTTATGAGGCCAACCTCTTCAATTCTCTTACATATATAGATGTATACTCCCCCTCCCCAGGGGTAAATATGTTTCAGCCCTTGTAAAAAGCAAGAAATTGCAATTTTTTGCCAAAAATCTCAAAATTTTTTATAATAAGTACAGTTTGGAATTTTTAGTGCTGAAGTGCACATTTAGTGCTGACTTTTTGTTTTTCTTCATTGAATTGGTCGGTGGCTGACCCCCACCATGCTATGCACCCCAATTTGGGATGTATTCCATCTGTCTAGATTTTGGCGGTTGGTGACTGTTCACATTGTCATCAGGCCTTGTCCACAGGCTATTTACTTCATGCAGCATTTGCTTGGACCTGTCTCGCCCACAGCCGTGACTCAGTCATGGGTACGGGATTGAAATAGACCAGGTGAGTGCTGCTAAGAGCAGTTCTACTATTCATATGTGAGGCCGTATGGCACATTTTATAAAAATATTTTAGTGTAGGACTGCCTCAAATGAGATTTGCCGTGACGTGGCGAGGCAGCTCAAGAAATTGCAATTTTTTGCCAAAAATCTCAAAATTTTTTATAATAAGTACAGTTTGGAATTTTTAGTGCTGAAGTGCACATTTAGTGCTGGCTTTTTGTTTTTCTTTCTTGTAAAAAGCTAGTCTAGTGGTTTCACTCCTTAAAAATGGCAAAAAATGTTTTCTGAGGCCCTCACAGATTCGGAGAGGGATTGTCCAGGTAAGCAGGGTAGCCTACGAAACGGCTCATAACCCGGTGGCTCCGGTACTTCCTTCCCCAGTTCAGGCCCTTCAGCCTCCTGCGGAGGTGAGGGCGTAGCTGGACGGGACCACAGTGGGCTGCCGACAACAACTACCGGGTGCGACACCATACTCTGATGTATCACCAGTAATGCCGATGCTTCTCTTGGCTTGTCTCCAGCCGTAGGTTCGGCGGCCGCTTTTGGCGCGACTGTCGGGGTACTCTTCAGCCCACAGGCTTCAGCGAGCGCTTGCTTATGCTGAGCGCGCCACGCTCTTTTCTCCATTCTGCTTGGTCCAGGTATTGGAGTTTGCTTCTTCTTCCACTGCCGGGGTTGCAATCGCGCCGGGGAAGGTGGAGGCGGTTCTTCTTTTCCCGCTTCTGCCCATACTCCGCCCCCGGCCTCACCCACCAAGTCGGCACAGCGTTTGCGACGCCTCTTCTTTCTTGCGGCGCCGCCCACGTCTCTAGACCTCTGCAGTATCTCGGGGCAAGCACCTCCCCTCTTTGGGCGGTGCACTCCGGGCTTCTTCCTTACAGGCCAGCCCAGCGCTTTTCGTTTGGCGCCCACTTTTCGCGCCTTCACTAAATCCATGAGGACAGCCGCCATCTTGTCGCCATCTTGTGGCCTGTTCAGTACATCAGGCACCACTTGGTCTCTGCTCGGGGTTTCTCTTCTGCGGGCTTGATCCTGCCGACTACGCCAAAATGTAACGGGGGCAGGGGGCGCCTCAGGGGGTGTAGTCGGGTCCCCTCGCCTTGTGGGCCGCAGGCTGACCCCGGGCCCGGCCGTCACTAGTAAGACAGGTGTGTTGTTGGGGCAGAGTGTGGATGGCAGGGGCACATACATGACAGTGTTCTTTCTGTGCTCTCCAGCTCCTTCTTCACTGTCAGGAAAGAGACAATTGCAGGCAGTGGGTAAACCAAACACCGTTTTATTAAACAAAGCTTCCATCTTTCTGTTTGCAGCAGGCTTACTTTAGTACGTTACAAGTTACAAGTCCTTTTCTACAAAAACGGTTTCCTTTTTCTCTACGGGCACTTTCCTTTGCCTGCAGGGGCCAATTGTTATCCCCCTAGCAGTGGTACTCCTATCCCGGATTTTAGTCCAGCCCTTTCCCAGGGATTTGTATTGAACTAGGGGACGGCTCCAGTACTCACTACCAGCTCCGGATTAGCTCCAACTTCTCCGCTCCACTGCCACAGCACCCACTCCTGCACTCTGCCCCGGCACTTCTCCTCAGCTCTCTCCCATGTTACATTCACAGCACACTGCCCTGCATTCAGAGCCCACCCCCCTTCTCTTCCCTCCTAGGCTGCCCTGCCCCTTCCTTCCCTGTCACTGTTACCAGGGTAACCACTCACTACACTGGCACCTGGGGGGGAGAACCGTACATAACACACAACATTGTACAATGTGCCACCATACTCCTGTGGCGTCTTCAGGGGGGAAAAACGTCTTCTCCACACCAGGGGTCCGTCCACCCCTTACACTTTCTCATATGTGGAGTAACTGTGCCCGGTACCCCTCACCTTCTTCATTCCCTTTAAACATAGATTAGTCCAATCCATGTATTAGGTACCCCATCTTTTATATCCCCACCCCATAGGGGCCGCTATTGTTTTAAGATAACCCCATCAGTTACAAAAAATCCCAGCAATGATTTCCATCGATCTCCCTTTAACATATTATGCGGGTTTGTTGTCTCATGATGTTTCTAATAAATGATCAGCATTTAAAAAAGCTGAAATTTCCATAATGTCCCACAGATGAGAAGTTACCCTTGCTTACTACATCATCCATAATCAAGCAAAATATTTTACTTTACAATGTGCCGTAGCATATGATCACTACAGGCTGACCTCTATTCGGTGACATTATATGCTGTGAATTACATTTCTGCTGATTGAATTTTCTAATTCAGTGTTTTTCTAACAAGGGTACTTGAGAGTAACCCAAAGGTTGAGCAACAGGGAAAAAACAAATTACTGTGCGATTTTAGTGTATTGTCAGAGGGAGATTTTGTATAATAAAAATAGCAGGAATATGGAGGAATTTGCACTCGTATTCGGAAACCGTTATTGTCTTCCTGATGACATGGTCATTGCAGACTCATTTGTAAGTAGAACATGTATTTATAATCAGGAATTCGATTTCACTTTTTTGATGGGAAACTGCTGATAGATTTAGCTTAGGATGATGGCTGCATAAATAACAAAGGAACGTCGCTTTTCATTTTCATTAGACGTTACAGTATTTTAGGTCATTTTGAAGAAAGAAAAACATTTACATCTACAATATGAATAACCAAGAATCGGTGAAATTATATTAAGATTGTGTTTTATGGTTTTGAACAAAGTTGGTCCCTGAATTCCGGCCCCCTCTTTTCTAAAGGCTGCTTTACACACTGCGATATCGGTCCCGATATCGCTAGTGTGGGTACCCGCCCCCATCTGTTGCGCGACACGGGCAAATCGCTGCCCATGCCGCACAACATCGCCCAGAGCCGTCACACATACTTACCTGTCTGGCGACGTCGCTGTGACCGGCGAACCGCCTCCTTTCTAAGGGGGCGGTCACAGCGACGTCACTGAAGCGTCACTGAACCGCCGCCCAATAGCAGCGGAGGGGCGGAGATGAGCGGGACGTAACATCCCACCCACCTCCTTCCTTCTGCATAGCAGCCGGGAGGCAGGTAAGGGGAGCTTCCTCGTTCCTGCGGCGTCACACACAGCGATGTGTGCTGCCGCAGGAACGAGGAACAACTTCGTTACTGCTGCAGTAACGATTTTTAAGAATGGACCCCCATGTCACCGATGAGCGATTTTGCACGTTTTTGCAACAATGCAAAATCGCTTATCGGTGTCACACGCAACGGCATCGCTAATGCGGCCGGATGTGCGTCACAAATTCCGTGACCCCAACGACTCCGCATTAGCGATGTCGCAGCGTATAAAGCCCCCTTTAGACTCCACAATTGAGTTTCTCTGCTCCAAAGGACTACAGGTATACACCAAAATCAATGGGCCCCACTTAGTGAGACCCAGTAGCCTCTTTTCACTCTTGGGTATACAGACAATCTGCATGCTTAGGACGGTGTCACACTTGCGAGTGCCTCATATGTATCTCACGCGAGTCTCGCGTTGCATCACCCGATATGGACTCACACTCTCCTCATCGGAGCTGGTCGGTTGCATACAGATGCATGCAACCGACCCGCTCCTGTGAGGAGAGTGTGAGTCCATGCCGGGTGATGCAATGAAAGACTCGAGATACACACGAGGCAATTGCAAGTGTGACACCGGCCTTAAAGGAAATCTGTCAGCAGGATTTCACCCCCATACTATTTATATGGATGTGTCGCTCTTGGAAAGGCAAGTCCAGCAATAACTTTACATTGCCAGTCTGTTCCACCATTACTGACAAATCAGTGTTTGAATGGATATACCAATGAGGCTGAAGTGCTTTGGGTGTGTGGAAGCTCTTTACAAGGCTTTATCACTTTACCTCTATTGTCCACCCAGCGACTCCTCTTCTTTAACTGACAGCCTCTATGCTGTGTGAACTAAAGCAAAAGTGCTATAAATCAAGCTGTCAGTCAAACATGAGGCTGTCAGTCAAGCATGAAGAGGCGGTGCTAAGCAGGGAATAGATCTGGAGTGACAGAGGCTTGGAAAGTGCTTCGAAGAGCTAAAAGCACTTCAATCTTATTTATTATTATTACTATTATTATTATTATTATTATTAATAATAATATTTTTTTATAGAGCACCATTAATTCTATGGTGCTGTACACGAGAAGGGGATTACATACAAAATACATATACAAGTTACAATAGACAGACTAGTACAGAGGGAAGAGGACCCTGCCCTTGCGGGCTTACATTCTATAGGATTTTGGGGAGGAGACAGTAGGTGGGGTGTAGGTTGGGCGGCAGCTCCGCATGGTGGTGAGGCAGCAGCACCGCACGGTGTTGAAGCGGCAGCTCCACACGGTGGTGAGGCAGCAGCTCCGCACGGTGGTGAGGCAGTGTGGCGCCCTGGACAAGCCAGGGGCCACAGAGCACAACACCTACACACCCCACACTCCCGGTCAGGCAGCGCCGCTCGAGTCCCCGGGATCCGGCCCACCGCTCGACCCACCACCAAGCAGCAGCAGTCGCAGCCGGACCTGAGCAGTGGGAGAGCGCAGCATCCCCTCCTCCGCCCGCGACAACTTGGCGTCACGAACAGGATTCTACGGCTCTGCCGTTGGGTAGAGGTGCGCCTTGTTATTGCCGGAGGTGTCCGGCTGAAAATTTGCAGAAGCCGCCATCTTTGGCGCGAAGAATTCCCGCTCGAGCGTCTCCTCGAGTAGTGGAGGCGCGAAGGCCAAAACCCCGCCCCGATAGAGGAGGAGCCGGAAAGAGACTAAGGGGGACGAAATGGCGGCCGGTCGCATGTGAGCGCGGCTATAAAAGCAGGGACGCCAGGACTCTGCGGCGATATTGGGTCCCTGGAAAACCTCATTACCAAGATGCATAACCCAACTCCCAATGAGGAAGTCCCCACGCCCGGCACGGCGACGTGGCTGAGGGACCGGACCGTCCCGCTGAGTAACCATCTGCAGGCCCACATGCAGCTCCTCCTGGAGGAGTGGGAGACCGACATGCGGACGTGGTGGCCGCTATGCGGAGACGCGAGGTGGAAGAGGATTCGGAGGAGCGGGTAAGGGACCCATGCCCCTGTATTCCCGAGGGATCGGCCATTGCGGCTGAGGAGCCCGGCCTGCACCCGCTCACCCTGCCTCCCTCCCCGCTACCCGCGTTAGCTGCTGCCGCCCCGCCACTAAGCCCGCTACCCCTGCAACCGGTAGCGATACCCTGCCAACCCGCCCTGGTGGATCAGCCGGCTGCAGACGCTCAGGACTCCCCTGAATCGCTCATGTGGAAGCCGCCGGGACCGCGGCCCCTTAATGAAGATATGCCAGAAGCCCCGGCAGTGATTGCGCCGGACCCCGAGCCCAGGACCGTGGCCTGGATGAAGGCCCGAGTGATGGAGTTCCACCGACGCCAGCAAAGTCAGATATTCCTCATGATGGAGCAGTGGACCAATGAGGTAGAAGCGCTAGTTGCAACCGCCCCAATGTATGGGAAGGGAGTAGATGTGATGAAGCCAATTGGTAGCCCACGTCCCCATGTCCTACCGGTCATTGCGGCTGGGGGGCCCGGCCCCGTCTCGGCCCTCGTATCATCCCTACAATTATTCTTGGGGCGCCTCAGCGTTAACCAACCTGACCTACTACCCCACGCTACCGCAGAAGGACCTGATGTGCTGGATGCTGGAGGCCAGGAGGCTGCGGCAGCTGGCGGAAACCCGCCTGACGCAGAGACAAGTGATAGTGACTCCAGTGACTCCAGCTCCGGTGCTGAGCCCACCCCTGGAAGCGCGGCGGCAAGTGAGCGCCCCCGCTACGTGGGAGAGCCGGTGGTTTATTACACCCCGTGCAATGTGGGAACGGATACCGGGCACCCCTTTCACAGCAGGCCTGCCACTACATGATTGATATGCTGGTGGCGGAAGATGGGGCTGCCTCTTCAGAAGGATCAGAGTAAGGGCAGCGGAATGCCGTTGTCACCGTCCCCGTTGGGACCACCATCGTTGTAAAGTTTGAAAGTTTTGCAAAAATGATAAGCTAATCCACCGATGAAGTCACCTGATTGTTACCTGATTTGAAGCCCTGATTTAAACCGGTTGGTACCGGCACCGTTGTTCCCGTGGGGACCGTTCAAAAAGTTGCATAAAGGACTCTTTATGAACAGGCCCGAGAACTTGCAGGGCAACCACAAACTGAGTGGCATGTAAATAATGTTATGTTATCGCTTCTACCTTTACCGCCTCCGGAGAAGCAGATTGGAGGAAGGGCCCGCAGTGGAGCAGGCTGGGGCCCAGCCACCACCGGAACCGGTGGCAATCCTCTGGGGGTTTCAGGGGTTCCCCATGGACGTGGGTCTCCTGAAAAGGACAGAACCTGCTCGGGCAACTTGTGCAGGACTGGGGTCAAGGGGTGCTGCCTGTTTGCTTAGGGGCAGCATCAGGGCCAGGTTGCTTGGGTGGGAGAGAGCAGGAGCCGTAACCGTTGGCAACGTTTAAGTAAGAGTACATCCCGATGTGGGAAGATGTTATTATACTTGTAAATATGTCTACGGTTTTACCGTTTTTCTATTTTTCAGTTGGTGAAAATAAAACCGGTGATGGACGGGCAGCCCGCGGATGGTCTGCATTTAACTAAGGGGGAATGTGGCGCCCTGGACAAGCCAGGGCCACAGAGCACAACACCTACACACCCCACACTCCCGGTCAGGCACACCGAAGACAGACAAAAACCCTTGTTGCCTTCCTCCAGGGGCTGATGATCACACCAGGGGGTGGGCCAAGCGGTTGGTCCCGCCCACCAAGGAGTTCATAGTCCTGGAGGCAGGAAAAGCGGGTAGTCTAGTTTTGGAGAGGAAAAGTGGAAGGAGGAAAGTGTGGTAAAGGATCAACTGACTGACAGCGTCCGGGTGTGTGGCCCGGGCGAGACAGCAAGGTTGGCAGATGGTGGTGACCGTCTGCAGGAGTGGCCTATCGGAGTTCCCGTGAGGACCGTGGATGGGCGGTGGCCCGGCGGTACCGGACCGGTACACGAAGAGAAGCCAGCACCTGGCAGGGGCTTACAGACCCCGGCAAGGCTAGGAGTCGCCGTGAATTTGCCGAATCCGTTAGTGAAGGGGACCTCCTGGGTTTCCAAACAGCCAAGTCCCGACAGAAGGCAACAGTCCAACCAACAGAGGGAGACACCGCCACCGCCAAGGCAACAGTTTCCCAGGGCCAGAGCCTGCGGGCAAAAAGGGGCTCCTCCAGCCCACATCCAAGCTGGGGAGCGGGTTACCGGTGGGAACCCATCGGAACCATCAACCGTACATAGGTGCAGGGAAAGGCAGTCACCATCAACCTGCCGGGAGAATCAACACCGCAGCCGTCTGTGGGACCCGTCCATCCAGCCGAGTGTTTTACCGAGAACTGTGTCTTCATCATTGGGCTGAGTGAGTACCACCGTGCCATGCGGCACAGCGCTGCCCCCGCGACCCTGCACCTCACCAGGCCCCGTAACCCGCCTGCCATCCATCCCTACCCCATCACCGGGCCCCGGGACAACCAACCCCCTACCCACGGAGGGGAGAACTAACAACAAAGCTGCTCCCTGTCACCGCTCCCGGGATCCCCGTCCAGAGCAGCGGTGGTGTCACCAAAATCACAACAACCGTGGGTGGCGTCACGGACAATAAATCCCCACAATCAATCCCCCTTTTCACTCACGGGCGAGGAGCGCCACTCGAGTCCCCGGGATCCGGCCCACCGCTCGAGCCACCACCGAGCAGCAGCAGCCGCAGCCGGACCCGAGCAGTGGGAGAGCGCAGCCACCCGCGACAGCAGCAGCTGTGGTGGTGAAGCAGTGAGGTCAACCTTATTTGCATATCCAGTCAAATACTAATTTTCCAGTAACGCTAGAACAGTCTGGACATGTAAAGGTATTGCCGGACTTGTCTTTTCAAGAGCTATACACCCATATAAATAGTATGGGGGAATGGACCGTCTGGGTAAAATTATTCCTGGATTTATCTTTGAAAGGGCTACATGTGGATATAAAGAGTTTGGGGCTTGAAATCATGGTGACAGGTTCCCTTTAAAGTGTGCACTCCTGTATGACCTGGATGTATGTAAATGCCTGGATTACCCATTTAGTATTTACTCATTAAAAAATCAACTTTTATTGAAAAAGATGATCTACTGCACTTTTTAATACAGTTATAAAGGTTTCCCTAAAGTATATTGGTCAAACAAGTTCCAGAAAGATGCCCAGCAGAAATGAGTATTTACGTTTCTCAAAACACTGCGTGGTGTATGCCTGATGCACCATCCTAGAGATCCTATCCATTGTGTCTCTGAAATGATAGAATGTCATAACACTTTGGGACATAAAAAAACTGACTCACTCCCAATATGCAGTCTGAACAGATGCAAAACTGACCATGACATATAATAACAAAGACAGTTGCACTCTGAAATGCTACAGTAAGGCATGCAAACTATGAATGTAAGAATATTCCTTCCCCCGTGGTCCCCACAAAGCTTCTCATAAGCCAGATCAGTTACCCACACTTTACACTGACGAGGGGCAATCACCCCGAAACACCGTGTCTGCAAATTGGGATTCTGATCTGGCATATATCCTAGGTCATATGAAAATGCTTGTTAAAAGGACACTTTTGACTTTTAGGATTGCTACTTCCAATAGGTGATGCTAGAGTTTGTCTCATTTCCTGGAGAGTCAATTTGAATAATTCCCAGAGGGGCATTGCAGCTATAAGTCCCCTCACCACTGACAGCCAGACTTTTTTGTCAAGTCTCCGTAAGAAGAATAGTCTTCCCCCGTGGTCCCCACAAAGCTTCTCATAAGCCAGATCAGTTACCCACACTTTGCACTGACGAGGGGCAATCACCCCGAAACACCGTGTCTGCAAATTGGGATTCTGATCTGGCATATATCCTAGGTCATATGAAAATGCTTGTTAAAAGGACACTTTTGACTTTTAGGATTGCTACTTCCAATAGGTGATGCTAGAGTTTGTCTCATTTCCTGGAGAGTCAATTTGAATAATTCCCAGAGGGGCATTGCAGCTATAAGTCCCCTCACCACTGACAGCCAGACTTTTTTGTCAAGTCTCCGTAAGAAGAATAGTCTTCCCCCGTGGTCCCCACAAAGCTTCTCATAAGCCAGATCAGTTACCCACACTTTGCACTGACGAGGGGCAATCACCCCGAAACACAGTGTCTGCAAATTGGGATTCTGATCTGGCATATATCCTACGTCATATGAAAAGGCTTGTTAAAAGGCCACTTTTGACTTTTAGGATTGCAACTTCCAATAGGTGGCGCTAGAGTTTGTCTCCTTTCCTGGAGAGAAAATTTGTAAGAATATAGACGTGCATTACTGCTTAAAGAAATTCTAGGACAAATTGAGATATTAAGCATACAAAAATGGCCATTTCTATATCTGCCCAGTAGCCATATCAAGGTATCACGTGTACTGGGTACCTAGTCTAACGCCTCTCTCTGGGTTAAAAACCTCCATGTGTATGGGCAAGTAGGAATTTGCTACTAGAGAATAAAATTACCTGTGACTAATGGGGAGAGGTGCACAGTCAGAGGGCATGACTCCATATTCTAGACAAAAAAACTGATGGAACTTCAAACATACAGTTTGAACAGGTGCATAACTGAACATGACATATAATGACAAAAAAAGACAGTTGCACTCTGAAAGTCTAAAGCATGCAAACCATGAATGTAATAATATAGACATGCATTAGTGTTAAAGCAAATCTCGGACAAAATTGAGATATTTGGCATACAAAAATAACAATTTCTACATCTGCCCAGTAGCTTTTTCAAAGCATATCTTGTATACTGGGTACCTACCTCAACGCCTCTCTCTGGGTTAAAAACCACCATGTGTATGGGCAAGTATGAACCTGCTATAGAGAATAAAATCACCTGTGGCTAATGGGGGAGGGGTGCACAGTCAGAGGGCATGTCTAGACAAAAAAAAAACATAGTTTGCATGCTTTAGTGTGTTATTATATGTCCTGTTCAGTTTTGAACCTGTTCAGACTACGTTGGGAGTGCTGTAAGGTTTTTTTTGTCTAGATTATGGGGTCATGCCCTCTGACTGTGCACCTTTCCCCTGTTAGCTACAGATGATTTCATACTCTAGTAGCAGGTTCCTACTTGTTCCTACATGATGGTTTTTAACCCAGAGAGAGGCATTAGAGTAGATACCCAGTATATGAGATATGCTTTGACGTGGCTACTGGGCAAATATAGAAATTGCCATTTTTGTGTGGTAAATATCTCAGTTTCTCCTAGAATTCCTTGAGCAGTAATGCATATCTATATTCTTACATTTATGGGTTACATGCTTTAGCATTTCAGAGTGCAACTGTCTTTTTTTGTTCTAAAACTTTGGAAGATCCATCAAGACTAGCATTTTATACACTAGTCTTGATTAAAACAGAGCTGGAATAAAAGGCGCAACTTTCATTACAAAGCACCTGCCCTTTAATGAACTTGGCAGTACACCAGGAACAGCTATGAGTTATGAGATGAAGAAGGTTTATGCCACTTTCTTGGGTAAATTATAATGAATCTGGTAGGCAGCATGAACTGTCCATGCAACTTCGCTAATCACCACCCACTTTTTAGAAAAGTGTTGAAGCTGGAGAAAAAAATACTTACATTTCTCCTCAAATATTATGTGATATTTTACTACCCAAATTTACCTATGGGCTACTCAACAGGTCACGATTTGTGGATGCCCGATAGATTGAATCTGTTGTAATTTTTGTTATTTTGCTAGCAATTCAACAAACTAAAGGCCCCGTCACACGCAACGATATCGCTAGCGAGCGTACCTGCCCCCGTGGCGCACAAAACCGTTCGGAGCCGTCACACGTACTTACCTGCCTAGCGACGTCGCTGTGGCCGGCGAACCACCTCCTTTCTAAGGGGACTTTTTCAAAAAAAATCCAGCACCGAATCCAGGAAATGTATTAAAAATTAATGACGTTTATTGAAACATATTAAAAAGTCCAAATAGGGTCCAGAGCAAAGAAACGGAGAGGACGCGTTTCGAACTGTATAGTTCTTAGTCTGTCTCTAGCTAATGAATGAAATGGACTGATTAAAATAAGCTAAGAACCAGACATGAACAATGGTGGGCGGAGAGAAGGGGAGGAAGGAGCAGACAGAAAGTTAAGGAGAGAGGAAAGAAGAGGAAAGAAAAAAAAAAAAATATCCTGTATACCGGGCACACTGCCTCATATATCCCTGCATACCGCCTCATATACCGTGTATACCGTCTCATATATCTTGTATACCGTGTATACTGCCTCATATATCCCTATATACTACCTCATGTATCCCTGTATACTGCATAAAAAAAAAAAAAAAAATATCCTGTATACCGGGCACACTGCCTCATATATCCCTGCATACCGCCTCATATACCGTGTATACCGTCTCATATATCTTGTAACCGTGTATAATGCCTCATGTGTCCCTGTATACTGCAAAAAAAAAAAAAAAAAAAAGGGGTAGAATAGCAAAGTTGATATAAGAGCAATATGAAATAAATAATAAGGCCGATTAAGGCCATAGGATCATTTTATACAATCAATATGTCAAAAGCAAATCACTCTTAAGGTTCATAGGATCATAGAAAATTCCATAAGGCTATTAATAGCAATGATCACCGTTCTTGGCTCCCCACATGCGGTTCCTATAGGTGTGGGTGCAAATTATGCGGTTTATGCAAATTTATGGTGGGTACAAAAATGGTCTCTTCCTATGTTAATGGTAAATCTTTTTTGATTAAGGACATGATCAATTGTGGTACTGACCATGTAATTTATTGCATATCTTCCACTAAATGTTGTATTCAATATATTGGCAGTACTACACGCCCCTTGAGAAAGAGAATCTCGGAACACGTGTACGATGCAAGCCATGTAACAACAAGAAATCTGTCAGGTGCCTCCCAACATTTTATGCTAAAACATGCGGGGAATACAGATACTATGCAAGTAGTCGCCTTGGAAAAGGTTAGATTACCTAAAAGAGGAGGTAACTTGAAAGATTTATTGTTACGGAGGGAGACCAAATTGATCTTTCTAATGGGCACTAGATCACCTTTCGGCATGAACCTTAAAAATGATTTGTTTTTGACATATTGATTGTATAAAAATGATCCTATGAACCTTAAGAGTGATTTGCTTTTGACATATTGATTGTATAAAATGATCCTATGGCCTTAATCGGCCTTATTATTTATTTCATATTGCTCTTATATCAACTTTGCTATTCTACCCCTTTTTTTTTTTTTTTTTTTTGCAGTATACAGGGACACATGAGGCATTATACACGGTTACAAGATATATGAGACGGTATACACGGTATATGAGGCGGTATGCAGGGATATATGAGGCAGTGTGCCCGGTATACAGGATATTTTTTTTTTTTTTTTTTTTATGCAGTATACAGGGATACATGAGGTAGTATATAGGGATATATGAGGCAGTATACACGGTATACAAGATATATGAGACGGTATACACGGTATATGAGGCGGTATGCAGGGATATATGAGGCAGTGTGCCCGGTATACAGGATATTTTTTTTTTTTTTTCTTTCCTCTTCTTTCCTCTCTCCTTAACTTTCTGTCTGCTCCTTCCTCCCCTTCTCTCCGCCCACCATTGTTCATTAGTGATGAGCGAGCATGCTTGTCACTACTCGGTACTCGCACGAGTATCGCTGTACTCGGGCTGCTCGGCGGGGACCGAGTAATCTCGCGATACTCGTGCTGTACTCGTGGTCTTCATTTCTGCATGTTGGCGCTCTTTTGAGAGCCAGCCCTCATGCAGGGATTGGCTGGCAGACCACTGCAATGCCACAGCCCTGTTAGTTGTGGAATTGCAGTGATTGGCCGGCCTGCACAGCGTGACCGAGCCTTTATATCGGCCGGCGCGCTGTGCTCTGCTCACAGCTATCCAGACAGTGAGTGCAGGGAGAGTGTCGCTGATTCAGGGAAAGCTTTGCGGCCCTTTATAGCTTTTTCAGTTGCAGGGCTGCAAACAGTGTGACCAAAAGTCCTTCTCAGGACTATTCTAGTTGTATACAGGCAGGCAGGGTATAGCCAGGTCGGAGTACAGTAGCAGAGTCCTTCTCAGGACTACTGTTGCTATATACAGGCAGGGTATAGCCAGGTCTGAATACAGGCTAGTGACCAAAAGAGTCCTTGTCAGGACTATTGTACCAGTATACAGGCAGGCAGGCAGGGTAGTGGTGACCGTATACCAGCCTTCATCATATCTGGGGCTGGTGTACACAGTGTAAAACAGTCCAGATAGTGTCTGACTTGTCTGTAATTGTCGCTCCCCAAAAAAACCTGTTAGGTTCTTATTGCGTCCGTGCTTGGTTTTTAAAACCGCACGTGTGTGCCTGTTGGTGGCAGCGTACAGGTGCACTTGTGTGCAATTTCCACACACTTTGATATAACGCACAAGTAGTGAATATACACGTCAGCAGTGCACAGCATTGCAAAATGCGCAAGGGCATTGGCAAGGAACAAGGAAGTGGACGTGATGGTGGTGCAGGCAGAGGCCGAGGTCGTGGGCAAGCTCTAATTTCGCCACAACAAAGGGCCACATCTAGTCGCTCGCACGTCCTGTCCCAAATTCTTGGGGACCGCAGCAGTACACCGCTCTTGAACCAAGACCAGTGTCAACAGGTTGTTAGTTGGATAGCAGATAATGCTTCCAGTCAGATTGGCACCACCACAAACACTCTGTCTTCCACACGGTCAAGTGTCAGTAGCCGTGATACTGCACCGCACATTTCTGAACCTGATCCTCCTTCCTACCACCAGGCTGAGTACACGTCCTCCTCGGACATTAATGATCCCACACTTGGACACTCGGAAGAGCTGTTCACGTTTCCATTCACACATTCTGGCCTCTCGCCAGCTCATATTGAAGTGGGTCATGAGGAGATCGTCTGTACAGATGGCCAAATATTTGAGCAGCCACGTTCTCACGAAGTTGGCAACGTGTCTCAACAAGTGGTGGACGATGATGAGACACAATTGTCAGCAAGTCAGGAGGAGGAGCAGGGTGCGGAAGAGGAAGACGACGTGGTGGATGATCCAGTAACTGACCCAACCTGACAGGAGGATATGCAGAGCGAGGACAGCAGTGCACAGGGGGAGGGAGGCGTAGCATCACAACAGGCAGTAAGAAGCAGGGTGGTGGCCCCAGGCAGAAGTCAGGCAACCGTTCCCCGGAACAACACGACGACACAAGGTGCCTGTACAAATGTTAGGTCTTCCCGAGTCTGGCAGTTTTTTAAGTTGGATCCAGATGATTCAAAAAAGGCCATTTGCAACACCTGCCGTGCCAGCATCAGCAGGGGTACCAAAACTAGCAGCCTGACCACCACCAGCATGATCAGGCACATGTCAGCCAAGCACCCGACTTTGTGGGAAGTACAACAGAGTCGAGGAGCAGTGCTTGCTGATGTCACTGCTACGTCTTCGCTGGTTGTGCATGCGAGCCAATCCTCTGTCCATGCTGCCTGCGAACAAGCCTCCTCCACTCCTGCACCTGCAGTTGCCTACGCAGAAAGAACACCATCATCAAGCACGTCCTTGTCCCAGCGCAGCGTTCAGTTATCCATTCAGCAAACCTTTGAACGCAGGCGCAAATACACTGCCAACACCCCACATGCCACAGTTCTAAATGCTAACATTTCGCGACTGCTTGCGCTGGAAATGTTGCCTTTTAGGCTGGTGGAGACTGAAGCATTCCGTGACCTGATGGCGGCAGCTGTCCCACGTTACTCGGTCCCCAGCCGCCACTATTTCTCCCGGTGTGCCGTCCCCGCGTTGCATAACCACGTGTCACAAAACATCACACGTGCCCTGAACAACGCTGTTTCACCCAAGGTCCACCTAACCACAGACACGTGGACAAGTGCTTGTGGGCAAGGCCGCTACATCTCGTTGACGGCACACTGGGTTAATATTGTGGAAGCTGGGACCCAGTCTGAGCGAGGGACGGAACACGTCCTTCCCACACCAAGGTTTGCAGGCCCTACCTCAGTCAGTGTTTCACCCACACTCTACAGCTCCGGAATGTCATGCTCTTCAGCCTCCTCCTCCTCCTGCGCATCCTCATCCACTGTGCCCTCCACACCAGTCACAAGCTGGAAGCACTGCAGCACTGCCTCGGCGAAGCGGCAACAGGCTGTGCTGAAGCTAATCTGCATAGGTGACAAACCCCACAATGCAGAAGAGCTGTGGACAGCTCTGAAACAGCAGGCAGATCACTGGCTCACACCTCTGAACCTAAAGCCAGGAAAGGTCGTGTGTGACAATGGCCGGAACCTGGTGGCGGCTTTGAGGCGAGGCCAGCTGACACATGTTCCATGCGTGGCCCATGTGCTCAACCTCGTGGTTCAGCGGTTTATAAAGTCATACCCAGAGCTGTCTGATCTACTGGTAAAAGTTCGCCGCCTGTCTGCACATTTTCGAAAGTCACCTACTGCTTCAGCCGGCCTTGCCGGCTTTCAGCGCCGTTTGCATCTTCCGGCTCACAGACTGGTGTGTGATGTCCCCACGCGTTGGAATTCAACTCTGCACATGTTGGTCAGGATATGTGAGCAGAAGAGGGCAGTTGTTGAGTACCTGCATCACCTAAGCCGTCGGGAAATGGGTCAAACTCCACACATAACACCTGAGGAGTGGAGATGGATGTCAGACCTATGTACCATCCTCCAAAACTTTGAGGACTCCACCAAGATGGTGAGTGGTGATGACGCCATTATTAGCGTCACCATACCGCTACTCTGCCTTCTAAAACGGTCTCTGCTGAAAAACAAACATGATGCATTGCAGGCGGAGCGCGATGAGTTGCAGCAAGAAACAGTAGTGGGTGTGGGTGATAACACACAGCCCAGCCTCGTCTCATCACAACGTGCAGTGGAGGACTATGACGAGGAGGAGGATGAAGACATGGAGCAACTCTCCGGCCAAATTGAGGATATGACATGCACACCAGTCATATCCTCGGTTCAGCGTGGCTGGCCAGAGGACAGGGTAGATGAGGAGGAGGAGGAGGAGGAGGAGGAGGACAGCATGTTCAGTCATCTTGTTGGTCAGGCTACTGAAGTCCTGGCTGTTAAGAGTCTGGCGCACATGGCTGACTTTATGGTAAGCTGCCTGTCTCGTGACCCTCGCGTTAAGAACATCTTGGCCGACAATCATTACTGGTTGGTAACACTGTTAGACCCACGCTACAAGGAGAACTTTTTGTCTCTTATTCCCGTGGAGGAGAGGTCAACCAAAATGCAGCAGTTTCGGAAGGCCATACTCACGGAAGTAGGCAAAGCATTCCCCTCACAAAACGCTAGCGGCATAGGTCATGAATCAGTGGACAACCGAGGCGTACAGCCGAGAGAGGCACAAGTCCAATCCGCCAGAGGTAGGGGAACAGTCTTTAAGATGTGGGACAGTTTTCTCAGCCCCTCACGTACCACAGCCCCTGAGGTGCGGGGTAGTGCCACAAGAAATCCTAAGTTTGCCCAGATGCTGAAGGAGTACCTTGCAGATCGAACAACAGTACTCCGACATTCCTCTGTGCCTTATAATTATTGGGTATCCAAGCTGGACACGTGGCATGAATTGGCTCTCTACGCCTTGGAAGTCCTGGCCTGCCCTGCTGCTAGCGTTTTGTCAGAGCGTGTTTTTAGTGCCGCAGGTGGAATCATTACAGATAAACGCACCCGCCTGTCAACTGAAAATGCTGACAGGCTGACTCTGATCAAGATGAACAAGGGTTGGATTGGGCCAGACTTCACCACACCACCAGCAAATGAGAGCGGAATTTAAAGTTTGCCATGTACCTCCACTCACCCATGGGTACACACTTCTGGACTTTGGATAATCGCTGGACTCCTCCTCCTTCTCCTCATGCGCCACCATGATGATGACCGTTACAAATTGCAATACTTAGGCCTTTGTTTCAGGTATACCCCCAGTGGTAAATTTTTTCGCCCATTCTTTGCAGAATGGACATTACAACGACAGGAGACCCGCTCCTTTGCAATGGGAACAATGTTTTGAGGCCCTCATGCACGTCTCTACCCAGGGACAACGTGGAGCCTCCCAATTTTTGGCTGCCCTGCCTAAGGGCTATACTATAATACACCCACTTCCTTAAAATGGACACTTAATGTTTTGAGGCCCTCATGCACGTCTCTACCCAGGGACAACGTGGAGCCTCCCAATTTTTGGCTGCCCTGCCTAAGGGCTATACTATAATACACCCACTTCCTTAAAATGGACACTTAATGTTTTGAGGCCCTCATGCACGTCTCTACCCAGGGACAACGTGGAGCCTCCCAATTTTTGGCTGCCCTGCCTAAGGGCTATACTATAATACACCCACTTCCTTAAAATGGACACTTAATGTTTTGAGGCCCTCATGCACGTCTCTACCCAGGGACAACGTGGAGCCTCCCAATTTTTGGCTGCCCTGCCTAAGGGCTATACTATAATACACCCACTTCCTTAAAATGGACACTTAATGTTTTGAGGCCCTCATGCACGTCTCTACCCAGGGACAATGTGGAGCCTCCCAATTTTTGGCTGCCCTGGCAAAGGGCTATACTGAAATAGACCCACTTCCTTACAATGGGCACTTCAGGTTTAAAGGCCCTCATGCACGTCTCTACCCAGGGACAACGTGGAGCCTCCCAATTTTTGGCTGCCCTGCCTAAGGGCTATACTACAATAGACCCACTTCCTTCCAATGGGCACTTCAGGTTTACAGGCCCTCATGCACGTCTGTATGCAGGGGCATTGGTGAACCTCACAATTTTGGACTGCCCTGGCAAAGGAAAATACTACAAAGACTCACTTCCTCAAAATGGGCACATTAGACTCAAGAGGCCTTCATGTACGTCTCTTCTCAGGGACATCGGAGTGCCACACAATGTTTTCACGTAAAATCTTTCATGTATTAATCTCAAAAAGTAACATACACCAGCTCTATCTCACTATTGGGTATGTGCCCTTAACATTTCCGCCATGAAAAATCATTTTGGGGTCATTTTGGAAGGTTTTCTGGTGAGTCCGTAAAAATGGCGTAAAACGCGGACAAAATTGTTCACAGCTGTGACTTTTCAGTGATAAATGCTTCAAGGGGTCTTCCCCATGCTGTTGCCATGTCATTTGAGCACTCTTCTGAGACTTTTGTGACATTTTTAGGGTTTCTCCATGCTGCCGGGGGGTCATTTCACAAAAATACTCGGGTCTCCCATAGGATAACATTGGGCTCGTTGCTCGGCCCGAGTACACGAGTATCTTGGGATGCTCGGCCCGAGCTTCGAGCACCCGAGCTTTTTAGTACTCGCTCATCACTATTGTTCATGTCTGGTTCTTAGCTTATTTTAATCAGTCCATTTCATTCATTAGCTAGAGACAGACTAAGAACTATACAGTTCGAAACGCGTCCTCTCCGTTTCTTTGCTCTGGACCCTATTTGGACTTTTTAATATGTTTCAATAAACGTCATTAATTTTTAATACATTTCCTGGATTCGGTGCTGGATTTTTTTGAAAAAGTCTCCATACAAGATTGCCAGCTGGTTTATCCTTGCACGTGTCTGGGAAGCATTGGTCTCCTTCATACCACAGGTGAGCGGATACATACACTTTCCTTGGACTCCTTTCTAAGGGGGTAGTTCGTGTGGCGTCACAGCGGCGTTACTAAGCAGCCGCCCAATAGGAGAAGAGGGGCGGAGATGAGCGGCCGTAACATCCCGCCCACCTCCTTCCTTCCTCAATGATTTCTTTTTTCCCTGAGGAAGGAGACGGTCCTTGTCTCTGAAACGCGTTGGAAATGCTGAAATAAAAAAGAAACCTCTTCATTAATCCTGCACCAGTGGTTTTTCAGCGCGGCTAAAACCCGTTTTCCTATTTCTATATATTTGACACTTCCTCATTGCCGGCAGCCGCAGGTAAGCTCTAGTTCGTCGTTCCCGAGGTATCACACATAGTGATGTGTGCTGCCTTGGGAACAACGAACAACCTTTGTCCTTAACAATCAACGTTTTTTTGAAAATGAACGGCGTGTCAACGATGGACGATTTGATGAGTATTTTCCATCGTTAACAGTCGCTCGTTGGTGTCACACGCAACAACGTCGCTAACGATGCCGCATGTGCATCACGGAATCCAACACAACAAGTTAATGATCTATTCATAGGACAGGTAATCAATATCCCATCGGTGGAGGTCTAAGAACAGCATTTATTTGTTGCAACAGCCACAAGAAGATATAAACACTTTTCTATGGAATAGTAAAACACAGCTTTATTCTATATGTAGCACCTGCTGCCTTCTACTGCAGAACAGCTGTTTTAAATAAAATAGCTGTAATTCTGTAGTACAGTGGCAGGGTCCACTACTCATTGAATAGAGCTGTGCTTTGCAATTCAGTTCAAAGTGTTTACATCCGATGGCCACCAGGGCATACAGTATAATAGCTGATCAGTAGGGTGTGCCAGTGGTTGGACCCCAACAGATATAATGTTGGTGACCCTGTGCATAGGTCTGACACATCAATATATGGACAACCCCTTGAATTTTGGATGGAACTTCTTCAGGCCAAATAATATTTACAAAGAGCATGTGGATGTTCACTTTTAACTATGTCCTAAAAGTTCTTGTCATTGTGCACACAAGTCGTATATTTAATAACTTCATAGCTTGTGATCTGTGGTGAGTTAATGCAGCCTTCTATGAGAAGGTTGTCCTGGTTAAGTAAAATTTAACTAAACTCTTCTTATAGACAGTGCCACCACACCTATTGTTTAGGTTGTTTCTGGTATTGAAGCTAAACTAAATTGTAGTAATAAGAGTAAAGCTTTAGTACCACTGTCACAATGACTATGGGTCAACAGGAAACCAGGGCTCCTACAATGACCCTCAAGCCAAAAGGCCCTACGCTATCCCTGATCTCAGGGATATTTATAATGGTGGAGAGGCCTGAGTCTTCTTCCTGGCCCTTCTACTGACCATTCCTGATCTGATACCTCCTCCCACAGCAAGGGACAGGACATGAGTGAGATGAAACCCACAGAAATAGACAAACAGGGGAAACATACACAGAAGTATAAGACAATAAGGGATTAGTAAGAAAACAAGAGCCGCAAGGAAGTAACAAGACAACAGGGGTAAAGTCCATAACCGCTCCAAACACAAGCAACACTTTCACCAGAAAGTCTGGAACACCAAAGCTCACAGACCAACACAGAATACACTATAGCTAGCATGGGTAAAAGATTTCATCCAGCATAAATATCAGGGGAGCAGATATGATTGGCTTCTCCACCACATGTGATCAAAAGAGCCTCACAAGCAGACTAGCAGAGATTAACTCTTGCTAGCCTGCTTCTAAATTAGCCCACTGTAGGACAACTCCCAAGTCTACTGGTGTTGATCCCAGGCACCAGAGAAACCGTGGGGCTCAGTGTCAGAATCTGCAATGTGAATAGAGACAGATGCCGCCATAACAGTTGGCGAAGTTTGTGCAAAACTCCACGTGACAACCACACATATGATGTGGACAAGTGGAAAGTTGAGCTGTTTTTCTTAAAAAAGTATTTTTTTTGTAGTACTGGACAACCCCCTACAATTCCTTCCACTGGTAGATTTCACAGTGAATAACTGGTACACTCAAAATGAGTCCGATCAGTCAAAATAAAATATATGGTGACCCTCTCAACTCCAGGCTACTTTTATCGACTCATCATTAAGTTCTAATTTCCAAAAAAATTAAAACAAAACCCAGGATATATTTTAGCTCTCTGCTTCATTATATTTTGAAATATTTGGATACGTCTTTCTTTTCCAGGCTTTAGGATTTACTGCCTATCAGTCAATTTCTCAGAGAGAGCCTCGAACAAAAATTCTGTAAGCTCAACAATGCCAATCATTTTTATACCCGTGATTGAAGTGTTAGAGAAAAAGTAGATATTATCTTTAAAACATTGTGACACTGGAAAACAGCTTCAAATGCTTTTGGAAAAATGTGTTGGCAAGTACATTTGTGTTATAGGATGAAGAAGAGGGAGGGAGAGAACATTTTTTGTAGGAAAGTTGAAATTCTGATTTCTAAAGCACTTGGAATTATGTAATGCTGTCAGCTGAAAACCTTAAAAGCCGTATTTTTGTGAAGAGAGAAAAAAATGTCGGAATGGGCTAAATTCTTGGTTTCAGTTACTTAATGCTCCTAAGCTTAAAGTAACAAATGTTCATATACAAACCGAAACACGTAGAAAACTAGATAAATTAGTCCAGTAGATTAGTGAACAAAAGAAAAATTATTTGCAGTCATTTTAGTTATCTGATAAAAGATTTAGTTGGCATTTAGACGCTGTTCCCAAGTTACTGTTTTCCTCCTTCAAATTGCATGTCTGGGAGATTATGGGATCTGAAGAAATTAATGAGTTGTACAAAGAGGAAGATGTAATATTAAGCTGGTTTATGTTATTGCTCATTAACACATTTAGTAATTAAATGTGTTCAGCTGATTAAACACCCTTTTTTTCCTATCTTATTATTGAATATTTAGAGATCACAACATAGTTTCATCAACCAGTAGAATACCTACCACAAAGCATGACCCCCACTATTGTGTCCCACACTAACCCACATTGCTGCCAATGCCTGGGTCATTGGGGCAGAATTACTAAATCTGCCTGAACCTTTAGCATATACATGTTATTAGATATTTTTTGCCTTATTCAGGGTGTTGTGGTTGAATCTGAAGAAAACCTAATGACTATGTTCAAAGCAGTGAATGATATAGACAATAGAAGGCCTTGTGAAAAAAAATAGTCAATGGGACCCTGTTGTCTACTAGTTGATCTGTCGTCAACAACAAGAACCTTTATTAATCTACTATCTGTTTGGAATCTAGTCACTTTCACATGTGGGCAACAGAAAAGGGGAATACTTACTAAAGGGAGGCAATGCATCTGCATCCAAATTTTCCCTGTACAGACTAGAAAGACCCTAGCCACACATCGAAAAAAAAACCATTATAGACTCGACTCCCTAAAAGGAAGTCGAGGAGTTTCTCGTACCTCCTGAAGGACCAGAGGGGAGGCTGCAACAGACTGCCAACAAAAGGAAGAAGGTGTGCATGAAGATACAAAAACTCAGAGTGAGAAAACTAAAACACATTAATATAACTTGAAAGAAATAGGTGCTTTAAAGGAAAATAAACCAACTCCTACCAGGAACTCAAGTGGTGTTTACTCAAGAATAAACCCCCAAGCTGAAGACCTGGAACTCCTAGGCACAAGTCCAGCTAGAGGTATAGCCAGCAAGGAAGTGCAGTGAAAGGTGAACATATATAAATCAACTCAGAATATAATAGAATAGACCAAAATGGAAACATGAGAACCATCTGGAGAGGAGTGAACCAAGAAGGGAGAATAAAGACAATAAGTCATGAGCATTTCGACAGGGAATAACCAAGCAACAACCGGTCACTGCATTGAATCCCCAAATCAAGCCATGACACTATCTTGGTTTTCAAATTTCCTTGAGTGCCACTTTTCAAGAAGGAACATGACAATCACAAATCACCAGTGACTATGAACTGTGGAGATCGTTTACATCAATCATGACTCAATAAACAACAAGCTAGTTTTGCAACCACATCTACTGTCTGTTGCCTGCCCTGATCTTCTGCCTACCTAAGGTTGTGAAAGAACTCAGCCTGCCATGACTTGCCTTTTCTGACACTTTCCATGTAAGGTCAGGTACAAAAAGAAAGATTGGTATCCGCTCACCTGTAGCCAAAGGAGGGGTCACCGTATCCAGAACTCGTGCAAGGGAAAGGGTATACTGGCAATCCAGATTGTAGACAGAGGGTAATCCAGCAACAAAGTCCAAGGGATATTAAAATCCAAAACTTTTATTAAATCAAATTAAAATCCATATAAAAAAGGTCCAAACAGGGTATAAACAACTGTCAGAGAGGATGCATTTCGAACCCAATGGCTCTTAGTCAGTCTCTGGGGTAATAAGGAGTTAATGGCAGCCCATAGCTGCCACTAAATCCTAGATTAATCATGTCAGGCGTCTCCCCGAGATTCCTTCCATGATTAATCTGTAAATTACAGTTAAAAAACACACACACACGAAAAATCCTTTATTAGAAATAAAAAACAATAACAAAGTCCCTCATCACCAATTTATTAACCCCGACAAAGCCCTCCATGTCCGGCGTAATCCACGGACCTCCAGCGTCGCGTCCAGCTCTGCTGCATGGAGGTGACAGGAGCAGCAGAATACACCGCCGCTCCGGTCAGCTTCACACAGCAACTGAGGTGAGTAGCGCGATCAGCTGCTGTCAGTCAGGTAACTCACGGCCACCGCTGGATCCAGCGGTGGCCACGATTAACCTCAGTGACAGCTCAGCTGATCGCTACACTCACCTCAGTTGCTGCATGGAGCTGACCGGAGCGGCGGTGAGTAGCGCGATGAGCTGAGCTGTCACTGAGGTTACCCGCGGCCACCGCTGCATTCACCACTGGATCCAGGTAACTTCAGTGACAGCTCAGCTGATCACTATACTCACCTCAGTTGCTGCATGGAGCTGACCGGAGCGGCGGTGAGTAGCGCGATCAGCTGAGCTGTCACTGAGGTTACCCGCGGCCACCGCTGCATCCACCGCTGGATCCAGGTAACCTCAGTGACAGCTCAGCTGATCGCTATACTCACCTCAGTTGCTGCATGGAGCTGACCGGAGCGGCGGTGAGTAGCGCGATCAGCTGAGCTGTTACTGAGGTTACCCGCGGCCACCGCTGCATCCACCGCTGGATCCAGGTAACCTCAGTGACAGCTCAGCTGATCGCGCGGCTGTCTTCAGTTGCTGTGTGAAGCTGACAGGAGCAGCGGTGTATTCTGCAGCTCCTGTCACCTTCATGCAGCACTGTGCTGGATGCGACGCTGGAGGACTGTGGAGTACGCTGGACATGGAGGGTTTGTCGGGGTTAATAAATTGGTGATGAGGGACTTTGTTAGTGTTTTTTATTTCTAATAAAGGATTTTTCGGGTGTGTGTGTTTTTTAACTGTAATTTACAGATTAATCATGGAAGGAATCTCGGGGAGACGCCTGACATGATTAATCTAGGATTTAGTGGCAGCTATGGGCTGCCATTAACTCCTTATTACCCCGATTTGCCAACGCACTAGAGTAAATCGGGAAGAGCCGGGTACAGTCCCAGAACTGTCGCATCTAATGTATGCGGCAATTCTGGGCGGCTGCTGACTGATATTGTTAGGCTGGGGAGCTCCCCATAACGTGGAGCTCCCCATCCTGAGAATACCAGCCTTCAGCCGTATGGCTTTATCTGGCTGGTATTAAAATTGGGGGGACCGCACGCCGTTTTTTTTAATTATTGAATTATTTATTTCACTGCACAGTATACACACACCCACCGGCTGCTGTGTTCGGGTGCAGTGAGACACCTGTCACTCAGCGTGGGGGCGTGTCTCACTGCAACCAATCATAGGCGCCGAAAAGCAGGAAAGCAGGGAATACGAGATTGTTTAATGAGCGGTCGGCTTTTTCAAAAGAGGAAAAGCCGCCGGAGTTTAGTGAACAGCTGTGCAGCGCCGCGGCAGTGATCGGGGAACGGTAAGTAAGAGAGAGGGGGGGAGACTGACCGACAGACTGTGAGAGGGGGACAGACAAGACAGAGAGAGACAGACAGAACGAGACCGACCGACGGCAGATAGAATGAAAAAAAAAATGACCGACATCGCTAGTAAAAAGCACAAAACGTGCGTTTTGGACATCGGAGTGCCACACAATGTTTTACGTAAAATCTTTCATGTATTAATCTCAAAAAGTAACATACACCAGCTCTATCTCACTATTGGGTATGTGCCCTTAACATTTCCGCCATGAAAATTCATTTTGGTGTCATTTTGGAAGGTTTTCTGGTGAGTCCGTAAAAATGGCGTAAAACTCGGACAAAATTGTTCACAGCTGTGACTTTTGAGTGATAAATGCTTCAAGGGGTCTTCCCCATGCTGTTGCCATGTCATTTGAGCACTCTTCTGAGACTTTTGTGACATTTTTAGGGTTTCTACATGCTGCCGGGGGTCATTTCAGAAAAATACTCGGGTCTCCCATAGGATAACATTGGGCTCGGTGCTCGGGCCGAGTACACGAGTATCTTGGGATGCTCGGCCCGAGCCTCGAGCACCCGAGCTTTTTAGTACTCGCTCATCACTAATTTTTATCTGTCTTTTATGCTTATTTCTTCTTACTTACATGATTAGTAATGGTGAGAGTCTCAAAGACCCCTACACATTACTAATCGAAGACTTCATGGCAGCTGTGATTTTTTTGACAAATCACAGCTGTCATTAACCCCTTATATTACCCCAATTGCCAACACTCCAGGGTAATCAGAGTGAGCTGGGTAAGTGTCAGGTTTGGTGCAGCTACGTGCAGCTAATAGATGTGCCAATTCTAAGGTGACTGCCAGCTGATAATTTTAGGCTGGGGAGAACCCAATAACGATGGGCCTGCCCACACTGAGAAAAGAAAATACAAAAGGTCAAGCACCAACATTTTCAATTAAAAATTTTTGTCTTCTTTATTGATAAATCACATACATGATAAAATCAAATATGTCTCCTGATGTGGACCTAATAAGTCCCCCGCCTTAAGCGTTTCAGAGATGTTACCTTACTCATAGGCATACATAGATAAATAAAAACAAATCCATATATAAAAAAAACCTAGTACAAAACACACATGACTGTGATAATCAATTGACAACATTTCAAACATTAACCTTTTTGGAAAAACACCCCACTACCTAATTCTATGAAGTTGCACTATTTGTATACCTAAAAAGCTGTCCAATGATCAGAGTAACAAATTCAACTGATTAAATACATATTTTCCCAAGAATGAGGCAGATCAGATAATATGCAACTATAAACATTTCTACTGCCTGCATACCATACATGTATTTAGATGCATATATAATTTTATCATTGAATAATTTTATTTCAGTCTTTTACCCACAGCGGTTGTCAAACGATGTATGATTTTTTTTTTTCCTTTTTTCCTTTCCTCATGTCATATGTGAATGATGGACAAAAAAAAATAAAAAAAAAAAATATATATATATATATATATATATATATATATATATATATATATATATATATATTATATATATATATATATATATATATATATATATATATATATATATATATATATATAGTATGGTTTGAAGTCAGTTAGTACCAGCGTGGGAAACCAGCAAGGGAACCCCTGTTTCATTCTGTTTTTTTTCCTATTGTATAATGCATATAACAGGGAGTGGTGCTCTGTTTGCTGGATTTGCACCCCAGCTCCTTGCAGCTTCATTAGCCTCCTTTTTGTTCACCAACTGATCTTGTAGGTTTTTAAAACCCAGAAAAGATGCAGTGTAGTGTAGGACCCAGCAAAGGAGGGTGCTGTGAAGGGGCGCTGGGCTGGTATTGCAATGGCCATTATAATATTCCAAATACCTCCATTTATGTTTTAAGGTAGAATTTATTTTGGTTGTAATATACAAAAAACATATGCGTATGCAGAAAATGCATGATGTACCCAAATACAGTCACATATATGTGACTTCCTTGAGAAGTCTGTGTTCGGGGTCCATGCACATACACTAGGTGTCCTTTAAGGACCCTGAGCTTTACAGTGTGCGTTCACCCTTCAGTAGTCAGGAGGAATATGTGAAATGAAGTATGGGAGTTACCTTCCCACCTTGACTCCTAAAACTCCTAGACTCTAACTCCAGTTAATTAAACTACACAGTGACATATCAATACCAGTAATATCATTTGTAGGACTTACTGTTACAAGTGATTGGAGACACAGGGAGACCTATGCTGGCCCTAAGACTGGGGACCTCGCACTCACCCTCATCCTGGAGGTACCCTTAAAGGTAGGGAGGTCCGGACCCCGACCTGGTCCTGTCTTCTGTCCAGCCCTGACCTAATACCCCCGCACCCCCCATCCAGGGGTGGGGTGGACACAAAGTAATAAATCTCCCACAAGACAAAGACAAGGGGGTAAAACTGAAACTCACGCACACTGTAAACATACACAGAGGAGAGACAAAAAGACAACAGAGGGAATAAACCAAGGGATAGGGAGAAAGTCATACCAAAGTACTTTCATACAGCGCAGACAAGACGCTGATCACCAAAAGAAAGATCACCATGGATGCCAGGATATCGCAGCAGCTAAGAAGATGCTATCTCTGGTGATAACTCAGAAAACTCCCCAGACTTAAGTAGGAGGAGACCAGCTGAAGATGGTGATTAGCAACCTGGTTCTCTGAGAAGCCTCACACTGCTCCAGGAGGCATTGACTCTGAAAGTGCCCATAGTGTGAAACCCCATTACCTTCAGGTCGCCTCAGGGTCTTCAGGGACTTCACGTGCTGGGAATCTTCCTACAACAGGCAGGTCAGATTAACTTCAATGGGAATCGTGACGCCACTCTCGGTAATTGCGGTCAGGGGCGACTGTCACTGCAGTTTAGGGAGCTTCTGGGGCTGATGGTAAATGCAGTCTGATGTTATGGCCTCCCGAGAGTGAGGCTGGCCCCAGGGCTCAGTGTAAGCGTGTAGTACCACAGGTCGCAGAAGAACTCATACACAGGCAGCAATGTCTTACAGGGTTTTTACTCACTTTTCTGATGGTAACGTGAGACAACCCGGGCGATGCTATGATAAACCAGGTGGAACCAGGTATCCTTTAGGCTGATCCAGGGGTGACTGGTGACTCGCCTTCCTAGCCCTTCTTGTTTGGGGTGACTCCTGACTTGTAGTACTACTGGAATCACCCAGGGAAGTTGCAACTGCCATTCTCCCCTTTCTGGCCTGTTTGCTGACAGTGTGGACCAAAGATAAGATGGCTATAGGCTCAATCCTCCTTAAGGGCCCCCTCGTTGCTGTTTATGCTGCGGACTCTGTGTGGTTCGGTGAGGTACATCCAGCACCCTCACCAGCAGGTTTAGCAGGCCGAGTAAATGGGTTCCTGCTCTAGGGACCTGTTTCCCCGCTTGGTCTACTGGTAGTCCCCTTACTCAGTCACCTCTTCAGTAGGTGGTTTTCAGGTAGCATCACTGGGTAGCCGCTCTCCCCCGCCAGCAGCCACTACAGGTGCAGGGTCTGACAGTGTCCTGCTCCTCTGCTCTACACTCAAGACTCGGCTACTCCACGCCTACTCCTTCGACTGCCACTGCACAACTCCTTAGCTTCCAGTCCCACTACTCACCACTAGCTGGGATGCGAGGGCCACGCCCCCTCCCTGAGTCTGCCCAGGGGTCCCCTCCAAGCTGTGTGTGTGACCTGGTTACTACGTGTTTGTGTGTCCACACCCTAGTCAGCCTTTGGGATTGCCTGTTTTGTACTCACTCAGCCTGAGTGCAGTACTCAGTGGTGCCTGACCAGGTCAGGGGCACCACAATAGCAGTGGTAATAAAACAACTGATGCCCAGCAGAACAAAGCTCCTTAATAGAAGCTAGGTTGCTTGTTGGTTTTTGAAGTGTGCACAGAGTCCAACCTGGTAGTAGCAAACTGCAGGTGCCGATCTGGATAGCCCATGATAGGTTGTTTGTTGGACTCAGTAATGTGGACAGAGTCCGACATGGTAGTAGCAGATGTAGACCACACATGACACTTACTTCTCAGAGGCAAGAAGCCTCAGTGACACGTACCCGCCAATGTTACCTGTGAAGTGGTACTGTAGCTAAAAGTCCTCAGAGAGCAGGGGCACTTAAAACCCCAAATGTAGACTCTAAATCAGATAAGAAGCAGCACTTCAGGGAATGAAGTGAACTGAGGATTCATTTGTCCAGTATTACAATGCCATATTTCAGATCCTCAATGGAGCCATTTTCAAGCACTTTAAAGCTGTTCTGATCCATAATGTTCACATAATAATGCAATAAATCGCATCAATTAAATAATTACTATTAAAAAAACATCAGTTCATCAAGGTAATTCAAATTGCAACAGTGACGTGCATGTAACTAAAAGTGATGAGAGCAAAGGTGACCACTTCTATCAGCAAAGTCTCATCTCCACCTGTTACGTGTATAGTTCTCCTGTCATTACGACATTGTATTGACCTCTCCACTATTGCATCACTATGCAGCATGAGCAAGGACAGAGCAAGGGAAGCGACTGAGCATGTGCGCCCACCGCCCAAGCTGAACCTGGACCTACAATCCTGCCACAGCAAAGACTGCTGGTAGCTATCACAGATGAAAATGTAATGTATATACAAAAGAAGCATATTACAAATATATTTTTCTCTTCACTTGCTCTACTGAGAATTGATCATTACTTTTTGTGAGCAAGTTCCTTTAAGTTCAATGCAATCTACAGACTGACATTAAATATGGGACCAGAAAGTAAAATCCTGCTGGGACTGAATGGGACTTGTGGTGAAGAGAATTCATTTTATTCCTCAGAACACTCCTCAAAGCTTTGGCAAATATTGCTAAAAAAAAAAATATCCTTTTTTCTTATAATATTTTGTATGTTTTATGCAAGAAAAAAAGTTGAACTTAATCTTTGCCTGTAACATTTATGTAGTTTATTTCTTTTTTTTTCTGTGTATTTGATATACTTAATATGGAAACTGAAATGCTGGGAGAAATAATAATCCGATATCCTTGAATTGTAGAATTATATTAAATTACACAGTTTCATTTTGCTTCAGGATATTGTGGTGGATGGTTTGCCTTAAGCAAATACCTATTTTAACTTAACATTTATTAAACAAACCTAGAAACTTCCAATGACTCAGTAGTTTAAGGAATGTAAAGCCAGTGTAATTTCAATATTTCAGTGCATTTCATATTTGAGATGCATTCCTTAATTTTCCCTATGTAAACATTGGCTAAAATGTAATGATAAAACTCATCTTCTGTGCGGTTAATAGAAAATGTTGCAAAATTTGTAAGTATAAATGTAACAAAAAAAGGGAATAAAGTTAAAACATAGGTTCACTTTTACTGGTTCTATGTTCCTAGTGTGAGAAGGGAACTGACTACATTATTAATGGCCGGTAAGTACCACATAAGTGGTGTGATCCTGAGGAGTAGTGGTATTTTTAGTGCTACAAATGCTTGTGTCGCGGGCAGGGGGTGACTGACCACGGCAGTGAAGGCTACCCGAGGCGCTCAGATCCGAGATCGTGGCTGGGGCTCGAGTGGCAGCCGGATCCGGGACTCGTACAGCGGCCTGTCGCCCACAACAATAAAAGGAGTATTTACAGGGGAAGAGTTTGTCAGTGATGCCACCCGTGGGTTGCGGTGATGGATGGCGACACCGCCGCTGCCTTGGTATGGGATGCCTGGGGCTGATGGAGCGGAGCAGTAGGATGGTATCCCCGCCACGGGTAGGGGAGGTGTAGTCCCGGGGCCCGGGTGTGTGGGAAAGAATGCTGAGGAGCGTGTTCTGCAGGGCCGGACCGGGTGGTAATGTACTTACAGTTCCAGAGAAATTTACACAGAGTCCAATGGTAAACCAAATTGCCAGTGACCGGTAACCTCCGGCAAGTGTATTCAGGTCCGACACCCTGGTACAGCAAACAGGGGTCCCTTCCTCCTGCACTTAGTGTTTGCGTCTTCAGTTTGACTACTCCGCTTGAAACGAGGAAGTCCACTCCCGGTGATTCCATGTGTTGGGAGCTATGGCCCACGAGAATTGACCCGTGGGATCTAGCAGGCAATTTCGGAGCCCTATCCCCCTCGTTGGGCTTCCATCTCGCTCTCTGGGCTTGATGGTGGGACAAGATGGGAAATCTTGTCCCTGGCTGGCTAATTGAAAAGGGGCTTGAAGCAGTCCTTGTCCTAGGGTCCAGACACCCCGACTGTGCACGGCCTCCGGACCGGATTCCTGCTGTCGGTATCGGCGGGCTATAACCCTGCCCCGGTCCACTTAAGGTCTCCCGTGACTGGATCTCCGTCGCCTGTGGCCCTGTCTGCCGACTACCATCTAGTCTGTAGTCTGGTAGTCCAGAGGCTCAAACCCCTGACTACCCTGTCACTTCACACTCCTCTCACTTCAACCGTCAGTACTGTTCTCCTTGTGTTCCCTCCCAGAACACCTCAGGAGCCCTAGGTGGGCATCACCATCCACTTGGCCCCGCCCACTGGTGTGTCCCTATTATCATGGGGGGTGACTAGGCTTTGCTGGCTGATGTTGTGTACCTGGGTGTGGGTTTGTGTTGGTATTCCAAGGAGGATGGAGTCCTGCACCTGGAAGATTTGTGCAGTCTCTGTGACAAGCTGGTTTTGCAAGGGCATCACATTTGCTGTAGTATTCACAGGGTCAGGATCACAGGTGGCTGGAGGGATGGGTGGGTTTGGACACCTACACACCCATGGGTGTGTCTGACAGGTCACATGATATATTTAATGGAGTTTGTTGTTTGACACATGGAGAGAGACTTCAGCAGTAGGGATAGAGCTGGGCTGTAGGAAGGAGCCTCTGGGAGAGGTCCTATGTAGAGACTGACAGGAGTCAGTGTATGGAGGGCTGCAATGTCCTGGAAGGAAACTTGTGGTGAAGGTCACAGATTTGGAAGCAGTGTGTGAATACTGACCGAGGTCAGTGGGACAATTCTGTGAAGGACTGTATCCAGTTGTATGTAGGTCATACTACAGTTAAATGAACTTTAAAACCTTGTGTATGTTTCTTTAGGCTGGAATAGGTTCATGATTATGTTGCAAGAGTGGTTTATGTGCCTGTTTAAATAAACCTTCTGGAGTTCTTAGAGAGACCGTGTTCCTGAGTCTACCTTGCATCACAGTAAAGTGAGTAAAAACCCTATTAAACAGTGTGTGAACTAAGCACAATATCACACTTGGTATAGATACATGGATGCTGGAACAATTATCTGAGCTCAATAAGCCATTTCGACTCCAACAAGAGTCAAGTCCTCCTTTGACAACATTATCTCAGGCTCCTTACATAGTGTTAATATATTTTACAGCTTTGTGAAGATATTGTTACCCCGAGTCAAGAGTCCCAGTTCAATGTTAAATACATATGTCACGGGCGGGGAAGGACGCCTCTGCGCTCGCTAACACTCGGGTCCGGCGCTGCTGCGATGGCTGCTCAGTGGCTCGAGTGGTGGGCCGGATCCGGGGACTCGAGCGGCACTCCTCGCCCGTGAGTGAAAGGGGGGTAGTTTGGTTTGAGGAGTTGGTCCGTGACGCCACCCACGGGTTGTGGTGAGGTTGGGCACCACCGCTGCTGGTGACGGGGATCCCGGGAGCGATGGTGGGGAGCAGCTGGGATGTTGTTTTCCCCCTCCGTGGATAGGGGTTGATGGTCCCGGGGCCCGGTGAGGTGACGGGGAGGCAGGGTTGGCAAGGTGCAGGGTCGCCTGGACTGCGCAGCGCGGTGCCGGACAGCACGGTTGTACTCACTCAGCCACAAATGTATGCAAAGTCTCTGGTAAACTAAACGGCTGGACGGACGGGTCCCGCAGCCGGCTGCTGTGACTTCTCCCGGACGGTTGGTGGTGGCTGCCTTTCCCTGCACCTTTGTGTATGTTCGGTCCCGATGGATTCCCACCGGTAACCCGCTCCCCAGCGTGTATATGTGCCGGAGGAGCCCTTTTGCCCGCAGGCTCTGGCCCTTGGAACTCTAGCTGTGGCGGTAGCTGTATTTCCTTTCGCTGGTCGGACGGTTGCCTTCAATCGGGTCTTGGTTGTTAGGAAACCCCTGGGGTTCCGGTCACTGACGGATTTGACCTCTAATGGCGACTCCAAGCCTGGTCGGGGTCCACAGGCCCTGCTTGTGTGTGCTGGCTTCACTTCGCTCCCCGGTTCGGTACCGGCGGGCCACCGCCCATCCCCGGTCCTACGGTTCCGCGTTGATCCACCTCTCCTGCAGACGGCCACCACCGTCTTCCAACCTTGCTCTTGGTGCCCGGGCCACACACCCGGACACGGTCAGTTTGCTCCTCTACTACCCCTTCACTCTTCTCCTGACTCCTACTGACTGACTTCCTTTTCCCGCCTCCAGGACTGTGAACTCCTCAGTGGGTGGGGCCAACCGCCTGGCTCCACCCCACCTGGTGTGGACATAAGCCCCTGGAGGGAGGCAACAAGGATTTTGTGTCTGGCTGATGTGCCTGTCTCAGGGTGGGGGTGTGTGTTGTAGTACCTGTGACAACCTGGCTAGTCCAGGGCGCCACACATACACACATTTACCTAAAAGCCAACTCTGCGAGGCTGGTCTCCAAGCCACTGTGCTTCCGTTCTTGGGTTAACCTGAACATTCCTGCTCATTCTTCTTCCTTGTACATAGTATCATATCTGGGTTGGATTTGTAACCAATAGCAAGTGATGGACCCCATTCTTTACAACATGATGTGTCAGGGTTTGGCAGTCATGTCGGTCATTTTAACTATAAGAATGATGTTGACTGCTGAGCTACATTTGGCATCAATTGTGATGGATCTGTGGATTTCAGTGGCATAGCGAGCACCATTGATTTTAATGTTAACCTGTCATGTTTGATAACCTGTGCTGTAATGGGGGAGACAAGAAAGGCGCAATAGGGTTTTACCCGGTTTACAGAGTGAAAGAGGATAAAAACAGTGCACTCACCTGGCCGGGTTGTGCCAGTCACAACCCCTTTGTTAGCATGGATGAGCGCTTGGGTGGTTCTGCAGCGGCCCCGTTATAGAGCAGATTTTAAATATGAAGGACTGGAGAAAACGGGTTTATTGCCGCGCTAAAAACCACGAGCATGTATAAGTCAAATTATTCTCTTTATTTAGATCATTCCTACGCGTTTCCGAGGCTCATCTGCCTCCTTCATCAGGGAAAAAGATTCTTTTTCCCTGATGAAGGAGGCAGATGAGCCTCGGAAACGCGTAGGAATGATCTAAATAAAGAGAATAATTTGACTTATACATGCTCGTGGTTTTTAGCGCGGCAATAAACCCATTTTCTCCAGTCCTTCATATTTAAAATAATGTTTGATAACCTGCAAATATAGGGTTAATCTGCAGGTTAATAGTGATAGAATGGTGCCCAGCTGCTTTACTCAAAGGATGGCTAGTGGTAGGAAATTAACTTTATTCTACCCACGAGCCGCAGTCTTTCAGTCATCGTTCACAGCACAGAGAGCGAGAGCTGTAAGCACGCCCCGGCGCTTTGACTGGCGGCCGACTTTGCAGTGATGCTTAGCAGAGCCAGTCATCAGTCAAAGCACCAGGGTAGACCACAATAGCACCGCTCACAGGCACTATTGGCAACACAAGGTATTTGAGAGAAAACTTGTTTCTCAACGTTATATTGATGTGAACCACCCGTTTAATATTTAACGTGAATCTTATATAGGAGGACTAGGATTTCCCTTAGCTGTTATACTTCAGCTACAAAACTGGAATTAAGGGAGCTGTACAGGACTTAGCAAATCAAAAATGTAACAAATACTTTTTAAAATCTAAGTTTTTGAGCCACTAATAAGACATTCCCAATGAGTACAGAAAGTCACTCTAATATCCGAGATGAATGAGTTCCAATAACCAATAGTGTAAAGTTGGTAATCTAAATAGCACAGAAGTCCTGTATATCTGCCCTATTTCGATTTACTACTACTACAGTATATATACATCTAGAGGTCTGCACTACCAAAGAGATAATGTTAGATCAATACAATATTATGCAGTTGGCCCAAACACAACAGCGAGGTCCTCATGAAAGCCAATTCCAAAACACACACACACTAGTATAAATACAAAAGGTTCCTTTAACCTCTGAAAACTAATCTTTCTGCTGGAGTCCAGTTATCAATATTTTCTTGATTTGAACCCTTCTAACTACTTTTTACTGACTTACTAAAGCACTAAATTGGTTTTGTAACCTCATTGAGCTTTGAACTTCATAGGCAGGTGTATCCAATGATGAGAAAAGGTATTTAAGGTGGCCACTTGCAAGTTGTTCTCCTGGACCTGCCTCCTGCCTCCATACACTAATTTAGAGTGTTCTGAGTGACCCCTAAGCCTGAAGCTTTCGTGGGTCCCACTCCCTATGGTTAGTTAGAGGATCTGTGCTCTCGATAGCTGACACTTGGGATCTCAGTGGGCCGCATAAGCTGGAAAGCCCTATTCCCCCCCCCTCGTTGTGTTGATGCCTTCGATCTCTGAGCTCTTGGGGAAAGTTCATAAAGAAACTATCCTCCACAGGTTAATTATCAGGTTGCATGAAGCTACTCCCTGATCTAGGGTCCAGTACCCCGCCGTGCTCGGTACTAGTTCGGTTACTAGATTTTCCAGTGCTGACTATTCTCCCAAACTAAGTCTGGCACCCCTCTCTAATACCCAGCGGCCGGGTCTCCGACTCCTCCAGTCCCAGACCACAGTCTGCGACCTAGCCAACATCTCCCAGGGAGCTCCAACTCCCTCTAGCTCCTCACTCTCTGAGGGCTACCACTCAACTGACTCAGCCCCTCCCACCAGTCTGCCTAACCGTTAGGCAGGTGGCCCTTTTCCAGCTAGACCACCCACTGGTGTGCCTGACAGGGTGAGGTGCAAGGTGTGACTAGGATTTGAATGCTGATGGAGCAATAACAAAGGTTAGGATCCCAGAACCATGGGGGGGTTGAGCTCTGCACCAAAAGAGATAGGAGTGCAGTACCCTGTGACACCCTGACTAGTTCAGGGGCGTCACATATCTATCTATCTATCCACACACTGTACACATACAGTACCTACCAACCTGTCTTTTCTTTAGCCTTAGGTCAATGCAATTAAGAGACCTTTGGTGACATCATGGTCAGATGACATGATATCACAAAGATCCTTAAGCAGTCCTGTCATCAGGATATAAATTCTGGGACCCCTAGGAGAATGGGGGTCCTGTGAAATTCGCAGTTTTTTGTATTGCTCCATCAGCATTCAAATCTTAGCCACACCTCTCACCACACCCTGTCAGGCACACCAGTGGGTGGTCTAGCTGGAAAAGGGGCACCCGCCTAATGGTCAGGCAGACTGGTGGGAGGGGCTGAGTCAGTTGAGTGGTAGCCCTCAGAGAGTGAGGATCTGGAGGGAGTTGGAGCTCCCTGGGAGACATTGGCTAGGTCGCAGACTGTGGTCTGGGACCGGAGGAGTCAGAGACCCGGCCGCAGGGTATTAGAGAGGGGTGCCAGACTTAGTTTGGGAGAATGGTCGGCACTTGAAAATCTAGTAACCGAACCAGTACCGAGCACGGCGGGGTACTGGACCCTAGATCAGGGAGCAGCTTCATGCAACCTGATAATTAACCTGTGGAGGATAGTTTCTTTATGAACTTTCCCCAAGAGCTCAGAGATCGAAGGCATCAACACAACGAGGGGGAGGAATAGGGCTTTCCAGCTTATGCGGCCCACTGAGATCCCAAGTGTCAGCTATAGAGAACAGATCCTCTAACTAACCATAGGAAGTGGGACCCACGAAAGCTTCAGGCTGAGGGGTCACTCAGAACACTCTAAATTAGTGCATGGAGGCAGGTCCAGAACCATCAGCAATACCCACAGGGACGGATTCCCGGACGAGCTCCCCCTGAAGCGGTAGCGGCACCCAGAGACTTAGTTTACTTCTGTGTCAGAGTTTGCTTAACGGTCGTATCAACATCCATACAGCCTGAGTGAGTATGCTCTCCCCTGAATCTCCCTGTCTGGCCTGCACTACGCTCCCCTACACCTCCACCATCCAGAGTCACGGGGCCTCCCCTACCCGTGGAGGGAATGTCATCTGGCTGCCCCACTCCATCTCCCCAGGTACTTCCATCGGCAGTGGCGGTACTCCCCTTACTGTAAACCACAGGTGGCATCACGAACATTAATTCCCTGTAAATAGCCCCCTTTCATGTTCGGGTGACCCCAAGCCCCTAGGTCCGGAGACCCTCGAGCCACAGCAACCTGGGATCCGAGCAGTCCGACTGCTGCAGGGGCAGTACAGATACACATGTTAGGCTAGTTTTACACTTGCGTTGAACGGCATCCGTAGCATTGCGTTGTGTGACGGATGCAACGGATGTGTTGCATATAGTGGCACAACGGATGCAACGGATGCTGCAAAACAACGCAATTCGTTTTTTTGGTTTTTTTTACAGTTTTACCGTCAGCAGACTATTGTGAACAATCAGCTGATCGCTAACAGTAGTCCGCCGCCGGGTGATGAGCTGATCACTAACAGTAGCCGGCCACCGGGTGATCAGCCGCTCACTCACAGTAGCCGGCCGCCGGGTGATCAGCCGATCACTCACAGTAGCCGGCCGCCGGGTGATCAGCCGATCACTCACAGTAGCCGGCCACTGGGTGATCAGCCGATCACTCACAGTAGCCGGCCGCCGGGTGATCAGCCGATCACTCACAGTGGCCGGCCACTGGGTGATCAGCTGATCACTCACAGTAGCCGGCTGCCGGGTGATCAGCCGATCACTCACAGTAGCCGGGTGATCAGCTGATCACTCACAGTAGCCGGCCGCCGGGTGATCAGCTGATCATTTGGTCGCCGACAATGTGTGCGGGGGGGGAGCGGGGGACGGAGTGCGGTGGGTGGAGCCGAGCAGGGCCATGGCTGAGGACGTCAGTGCCGCGGGGACTGCATCGCTGGGGGATAGGTGAGTGTGTGTGTGCGTGCGAGTGTGTGTGTGTGTGTGTGTGTGTGTGATTGTATACATACGGAGTGCAGGGAGGGGGCGGAGCCGAGCAGGGTAGTGTCGGGCTCCCAGCACACGTAACCAGGGTTCCTTGATTACCCGATGTGTACCCTGGTTACCGGTGGAGGGAGCCAGAGAGAGCATGCGCAGTGAAATCCAAAGGATTCCGCTGCTCAAAAAAACGTTACATGCTGCGTCCCTTCCGCCCAACGCAGCGTCAAAATAACGACGCTGCGTCGTCCGGCGGATGCAACGCTGACACTTGCGTTACAGTGCGTCATCCATACAAGTCTATGGAGAATAGCACAGTGCGTTAACGGACTGCGCTATTCTCCATAGTGACGGACTCCGCTGAACGCAAGTGTGAAACTAGCCTTAGTCGCAGAGTTTGGAGAGTTATGTTGATGATCCAGAATGTGATATGACTATATTTGAATAAATGTTGATTTTTTTTTTTTTTCGTTCAAGAATAAATGTGGATTGTTATTCATGGAAAAAAAGACATCCCTTGAAAATAAGCCCAAGCCCATCTTTCAGCACAAAAAATAATGTAAGACCCTGTCTTATTTTCGGGAAAACACAGTATATACACACATACAATCTCTCACCACTGTTATATTTATACATACACAGCGCTATATATATATTTTTATATATATATATATATATATATATATATATATATATATTCTAGGGTTTAACTCGCTTCAAGGAGCTGGTAGCACTCACATAGGCACACAAGCACATGGTTTCTTGGTCAAACAGGATACTTTATTGAAACTGCATAAACTACTGGTAAAATAACAAAGCCTTTGTCCAGCATTAGGGAACAGAAATAAACAGTCCTCGCACAAGCATGTGTAAGCTCACCCATACAGTTAGGCTATGTGCGCACTTTGCATTTTTTCCTGCGTTTCTGCAGCGTTTTGAGCTGCAGCGTTTTGAGCTGCAGCGTTTTAATGCAAAATTGCTTGCGTTTTGATTTCCAGGCAAAGTCTATGGAAAATAGGGCTTTCTTGTGCGCACGATGCTTTTACAAACGCTGCATTTTAGAAGCAACATGTCAATTGTTTTTGCCATTTTGGCTGCGTTGTACAACCATTGAAATCAATGAGTTGTAGAAAATCGCTGCCAAAATGTGAAGCAGTGCATTTGCATTGCATTATTGTTGCGATCCGCATGTTTTTTTAATATAACAAAAGCAGGTCTTTCATCTTTCTCTATCTGTCGGTCGGTCTGTCGGTCGGTCTCTCTCTATCTCTATAGGGTGCTTTACACGCTGCGACATCGCTAGCAATTGCTAGCGATGTTGAGCACGATAGCACCCGCCCCCGTTGTTTGTGCGACATTTGGTGCTCGCTGCCGTAGCGAACATTATCGCTACGGTAGCATCACATGCACATACCTTGTCAGCGACGTTGCTGTGACTGCCGAACAATCCTTCCCTCAAGGGGGAGTTGCGTTCGGCATCATAGCGACGTCACTGCAGCGTCACTAAGCGGCCGGCCAATAGAAGCGGAGGTGCGGAGATGAGCGGGACGTAACATCCCGCCCACCTCCTTACTTCCTCATTGCCGGTGGAGGCAGGTAAGGAGATGTTCGTCGCTCCTGCGGTGTCACACATAGAGATGTGTGCTGCCGCAGGAGCGACGAACAACATCTTACCTGTGGCAGCAACGATATTAAGGAAAGGAGCGACGTGTCAACGATCACCGATTTTGAACGATTTTGCGATTTGCTCTCCCTGGGACTTCATTTGAATACTCACTGTCCTGGGGTTTTATTCAGATGGACAGATGCTCTGTCATGGGGCTACCATCTGCAGCCCCTAAGAGAGCTCTTTCCCTGAGCACGCCGTCCCCAGGTGAACACATACCTGATTCTAGACAAAACAATTCAGGTGCAAATGCAATCAAAACATACAAGACAAGAATTTAACCCTTCCCTGCTATGCTACATAACAGCAGATTTAGCATTTAACCGTTACCACACTGCCTCTCTACAATATATACACATATACATCCCCACTTGGCTCTGCTGTATACACACATGTGCCGCTCCTGCAGCGGTCGAACCGCTCGGATCCGGGAGGGATTGCTCGTGGCTCGAGGGTCTCCGGACCCAGGGGCTAGGGGCCACACTCAAATGAAGAAGGGGCTATTTACAGGGGAGATATACTTTGTGACGCCACCCATGGTGTGTGATAATGGGCAGTACCGCCGCTGCCGTTGGAAGTACCCGAGGTAATGGAGCGGGGCAGCTAGGTGACATGACCCTCCATGGGTAGGGGATTACCCCGGGACTCTGGATGATGCCTTGGGAATGCAGGGGCTTGCAGGCTCGCCGATTGCAGGGGTTAATCAGGTACTCACTCAGAAGAATGCAGACACTGACAACATAGTAAACCAAGTCTCTGACTGCCGCTGTCTCCTGAGGGGAGCTTGTCCGGGTCTCGTCCCTTGCAGCACTGCCTAGTGGTCTGTGGCCTCTCTCCTGGCACCTGAATTTAGATTGTCCGTTGTGGCCCGTCAGCCTGGAGCTTTCCGGGCCCCGCTCCCTGCTGTGGCTAGCAAAGGAGCTTGCTCTCAGGGGCTCACACTTGGAATTTCAGTGGGCTGCTTTTCTTGGAAAGCCCCCTCGTTGCGCTAATGCCCCCGATCTCTGAGCTGGTGGGAACAGTCCATAGAGGCCCTGTCCTCTGCAGGTTAATTGTCGGGTTGCTTGCAGTTTCTTCCCGACCTAGGGTCTGTGTACCCTGACGTTCCTTCGGTCCCAGCCCGGCTGTTGAACTGTGGCTGCTGGCTATCCTCCGTGTTTAGCCTAGCACCCAGTCACAACCTCCCGCGACCAGGTCTCCGACTCCTCCGGGTCCAGACCACAGTCTCTTCTCCTCTGGGAGCTCCAACTCCCAGCTTCCTCGAGCTCCTCACTGCTCAAGGGCTACTACAAACTCTGGGGAGCTGCTACTCCCAGCTCCTCACTCACTGGGAGTTACTTCTGTTCTCCTGTCAGCTCTGCTCTGTTCTTCACTTCCTCCCTCGCTGACTTTCCCCTCACACCACTCTGTCTGACCCCTAGATGGGCAGCCTTATTCCAGCTTAAGCAGCCCACTGGTGTGCCTGACAGGTGTGGTGCAAGGTGTCACTAGGATTTGTGAATGCTGGTGGAGGCAGTACTGCAAGATAGGGACCCAGAACCATGGGGGTTGAACCCTGCACGGGGAGAGAAAGATTGTGCAGAATCCGGTGACGACCTGACTAGTCCAGGGCGTGACACACACACTTACCTCTGCTATGTACACACACTCAGCTCTACTATACACATACAGCACTGCTATTTACTACTATAAACACAAACTTTGTTATATACGCACATACCAACTTAGCTCTTCTATACACACACATCTTGTAGCTCCTCTTTTCCATTGCCAGCCACATACCCTGATACATCACATGACCCAAAAGGTCCTAGCAGGGTCTTTAGTATACATAGATGGAATAGTGGAGAAATGACCTGTTAGCTTCAGCTCCATCATTATAGTCAGCTTTATGTGTTCTGTGGAGACAGACAAAACTGAAATCTGGAAATATCCCTGACCCTCAGGGACAGCTTGCCAAATTCTGGACACTCTCACTGGGTCCAGGCCTTAACCTCATAACGACGGCCGTACGACTTAAAGCGGCGGCAAAACAGGGTACTTATTCTGTTCCGCCGCTTTACAGCGGCGGCCCGAAAAAACCCTGTAGCGCCCCCCAGCGACCGAAAATCTTGGGGGTTTCAGCTACCGGGGATAGCTGAGACCCCCCAGATTATGAATCGGGGTGTTTTTTTTGGACCCCGATCATGTGATCGGCGGTATACACTGTATACCGACGAACACATGAAAAAAAAAGAAATGGCCGGTAAAACTGATTTCTTTTTCATCTGACATGATCAAACATGTCAGATGAGAAAGAAATCTAACCCCCTAGTGCCCCCAAAGCCCCCGGTACCGGAGAGTCCCCCCATCCCCACCCCTACCCCCACCGGACATCCAAAATGGCGCCGAAGCGCACAGAAAACTGCCGCCGGCGCCGGCTCTGCAGTCATTTCCCTCCGATCTGAAATGATCAAACATTTCAGATCGGAGGGAAATGTCCTCCCCCTGACCCCTCCTCCGGTCCACCGGAGCCCTCTGGTCACCGGAGCCCCCTCCGGTTCTCCAGAGCCACCACCCCCCTCCCCCCTCCGGAAGATGGCGGCAGAAAGGTGTCCCCAGGTCCCACTAGGTCACCCCCCGTCACCCCCCCCCCAAGCCCCCGGTTATACGTCACCTGTCTGCCGCTCCGTCCCGCGATCACGCCGCCTCCTTCTTCAATGCTGGCGGCGCATGCGCAGACAGCGGCTGTCAGCTGGATCCCTGCAAGCAGGGATCCTGCTGACGTCGCAACTGCACAGGCTACTCCACTGTGGACCGGGGGAGGGTGAGTGCGGTAATCTGCAGTCACACTCCTCACATGGAGAGACTGCTGTTCCAGAAAATGGGGGGTACGTTCTGTGAGCGTGCCCCTCATATTCTGGAATGAGGTTACTGCAGGTCACTCTGCCCTAGGTTGGACCGGGGCAGTGTGAGTGCAGTATTCTCAGATTACTGCACCCACACTGCTCATGGAGAGCTTGCTCTTCCAGAAAATGGGGGATACGTTCCCTGAACGTGCCCCCCATATTCTAGAAGATCCAGAGTCGGCGTGGGACCTCCAAAATGGATTACAGCGACCGGAATTTCTTTATTTTCAATAAATTGGTAAAAGAGGAATGTTTCGGGGAGTGTTTTTTCAAATAAATTTTTTTTTTGTCTTTTTTTTTTCTATTACTGACTGGGTTAGTGATGTCGGGTATCTGTTCAGATGCCGTGACATCACTAACCCCAGGGCTTGATGCCAGGTGACATTACAGCTGGTATCAACCCCATATATTACCCCGTCTGCCACCGCACCAGGGCGCGGGATGAGCTGGGGCGAAGCGCCAGGATTGGCGCATCTAATGGATGCGCCACTTCTGGGGCGGCTGCGGCCTGCTATTTTTAGGCTGGGAAGAGTCCAATAACCATGGCTCTTCCCACCCTGAGAATACCAGACCCCAGCTGTCCGCTTCACCTTGGCTGGTGATCTAATTTGGGGGGGACCCCACGGTTTGTTTTTTTTTAAAAAAACGCCTGGGGAGCCCTCCAAATTGATAACCAGACAAGGTGAAGCTGTCAGCTGTGGTTTGCAGGCTACAGCTGTCTGCTTTACCCTAGCTGGCTATCAAAAATAGGGGGGACCCCACGTCGTTTATTTTAATTATTAATTTTTTGGGGGGCTAAATACAAGGCTAGGCACCCTTTAGTGCCACATGAAAGGCACTAAAGGGCGCCAGCTTAGAATATGCAGGGGGTGGGACGTTATATATGTTTGACATCTATCCATTCATCCATTGTAGCATTTTACGCTGTGTGCCCACAATCAGGGTTTGCAGCGTTTTGGGCGCAGAGTGTTTTCCCTGTGTCCATAACGCTGCATTGTGCAGTAGAAGCATAGTGGAAAGATTTTTAGAAATCCCATGCCCATTGTGCTTCTTTTCTCCGCAGCATAAACCGACCTGTGGCGCAGCTTCCCGAGCCTCAGCATGTCAATTTATGCTGCGGAGATGAGTGTTCTCTGCAGGTAGCATAGAGCTCCACAGCGGCCTGAACCCAAATCGTGGGCATGGGCAGCTGCGTTCTCCCGTGGACAACACTCACATCTCTGCAGGAGGCTGACACTGTGTACTAGACGCCGTGTCGCTGGATCATGGCCACATAGCCTAAAAGTGAGACATTTGTTGCTACAGCAACATTTTTGTGAAGTACCTGTGGATTCAAAATGCTTACTATACTCCTGAATAAAATCCAGTTTCCAAAATGGGGTCACTTGTGGGGGGTTTCTGCTGTATAGGTACCCAAGGGGCCCTGCTAATGTGACATGGTGCGCGCAATTTATTTCAACTTTTCCAGAATTCAAATGGTGCTCCTTCCATTCCAAGCCCTCCCATTTATCCAAACAGAGGTTTTTGGCCACATGTGGGGTATCCCTGTGCTCATAAGACATTGGATAACAACCTGTGGGGTCCACGGTTTGTTGTTGTCTCTTGAAAAAGTGAGAAATTTGATGCTAAAGCAACAGTTTTGTGAAAAAAATGAAAATTTTCAATATGGCAACCTAAGCTTATCAAATTCTGTGAAGTACTCGTGGATTCAAACTGCTCACTATACACCTAGATAAAAGCCTTGAGGTGTCTTGTTTCCAGAATGAAGTCACTTGTGGGGGACCGCCACTGTTTAGGCACCTCAGGGGCTCTCCAAATGCAACCTGGCGTCCGCTATTGATTCCAGCCAATTTTGCAGTCAAATGGCACTCCTTCCCTTCCGAGCCCTGCCATGCGCCCAAACAGTTGATTTTCACCACATATAAGGTATCACCAAACTCAGGAGAAATTGCACAATAAATGTTATGCTGAATTTTTTCCTTTTACTCTTGTAAAAAAAAAAGCTACCTGGTTGAAATAACAATTTTGTGGTAAAATTTTATTTTTTTTTTTTCATGGCTCAACGTTATAAAATTCTGTGAAGCACCTGAGGGTTCAGGGTACTCACCAAACATCTAGATAAATTCCTTGAGGGGCCTAGTTTCCAAAATGGGGTCACTTGTGCGGGGTTTCTGCTGTTTAGGTACCTTAGGGGACCTCCAAATGCGACATGGTGCCCGCAATCTTTTTCAGGCAAATTTCCTTTCTAAAATTCAAATATTGCTCCTTTCGTTCCAAGCCCTCCCATTTGTCCAAACAAAGGTTTCAGACCACATGTGAGGTATCACCGCGCTCATAAAAAAGTGGTTAACAAACCTTGAGGTCAAATTTTTGGAATTACCTCTTGAAAAAGTGAGAAAATTGATGCTAAAGCAACATTTTTGAGAAAATTATTAAAATTTTCAATATGACAACGTAACGTTAACAAAATCTGTGAAGTACCTGTGGATCTAAAATGCTCACTATACCCCTAGATAGAAGCCTTGAGGGGTCTAGTTTCCAAAATGGTGTCACTTGTGAGGGGTTTCTGCTGTTTAGGTACCTTAGCGGACCTGTAAATGCAACATGGTGCCCGCAATCTATTTCAGCCAAATTTGCTTTCCAAAATTCAAATATTGCTCCTTCTGTTCCGAGCCCTCCCATTTGTCCAAACAGAGGTTTCTGACCACATGTGGGGTATCGACGCGCTCATAAGAAAGTGGGGAACAAGTTTTGGGGTGCATTTTGTTGTGTTATTTCTTCTAAAAGTGAATAAATTTGGGTTAGAGCAACATTTTTAGGTAAAATTTAATTTTTGCTTTTTTTCATTCCACATTGCTTTTGTTCATGTGAAGCACCTGAAGGGTTAATAAACTTTTTGAATGTGGTTTTGAGTACTTTGGGGGTGCAGTTTTTAGAATGGTGTCACTTTTGGGTATTTTCTGTCATCTAGGCCTATTGAAGTCACTTCAAATGTGATGTGGTCCCTAAAAAACTGGTTTTGTAAATTTTGATGTAAAAATGAGAAATTGCTGATAAACTTTGAACCCCTCTAACTTCCTAACAAAAAAAAATTTTGTTTCCAAAATTGTGCTGATGTAAAGTAGACATGTGGGAAATGTTATTTATTAACTATTTTGTGTCACAGAAATCTCTGGTTTAAGGGTATAAAAATTCAAAAGTTGAAAATTGCTAAATTTTCAAAATTTTTGCCAATATTCAATTTTTTTCATAAATAAACACAAAAAATATTGTCCTAAATTTGGTACTAACATGAAGTCCAATATGTGACGAAAAAACAATCTCAGAATCACCGGGATCCGTTGAAGCGTTCCAGAGTTATAACCTCATGAAGTGACACTGGTCAGAATTGCAAAATTTGGTCTGGTCATTAAGGTGAAAATTAGCTCCGTCACTAAAGGGTTAAAGGGGTTGTAAAAATAAATAAGCCTATACTCACCTCCAGTACAGTCGTGACTATAGTGATTTATGAAGCTGTGTTCTTTCCTTCACCCCGCCTTCAGACGTTTGAGCAGGAAGTCAGTGCGGCACTCACATGCTGCTCAAATGTCCGAAAGTGGCGAGAAAGACGCCAGTTGGTTGTGGGGAATGCATGTAATAGCATTGTCATGTGGGCCCTGGAAACGTGACGTCAGACAGCGCTGGAACTGCAGCCGCACCGGAGGTGATTATAGGCTTATTTATTTTTACAGGGGCAAATATGGGGAATCAGAAAGGGTTGTCCAAGTAGTGGACATCCCCTTTAAATATTCCCAATCTGATTTATTTCCTAAAAAGGAAGGAAGTACAGCACTGATAGTGCTTACCATGAGGCTTGTGTAGCGCCCCTGAGTGTCAGGTGCCACAGGGTACTACATCTAACCCTGGATTCCTGGCAGACTAGTGCCAGTAAACACCACAACACACACACAAATCCATGCCCTTTTCCCCAGACTGGGTGACAGGATAGAGATGGAACTGATGGATGGCCACCTATTGGTCGGAACTCATTCAATCCACTAGTTAGAAACCTGGGAGGAGGAGGGCTAGCCAGTGGAGCAAGGGGAGACGGACATCTTGCCAGTCAGTAAGACGTGAAGTGAGTAAGACGTTCAGTCAGAAGTCAGTACACAGACGGAATGTATAAAGTGACTGAGTAAAAAGGAGTACAGTTGTCAGAGGGAGTACAGTAGGAGTACTCACTGGACTGCGCACCGATGGGGTACAGAGCCCTAGTTTAGGAAGACGCTTCAGGCTCACCTGATAAGAATTTGCGCAGTGAGTGGACCATCAAGGACCTTACCGACATTAGTGTCTGGGGCACAGCAGCAAAGAGGGAACCTGGGAACGGGGAGAGAGGTTCAAGCTGCCTGCCATACAAGCCAGGACTGTGAAACCGGAGGGGACCCCAAAACGCTCCAAGCCACGGGGACCCACCAACTACAAACGTGTCCAAGGAAGTAAAGCTCACCAGATCACTACACCGGGACTGGAACAAAGGGAATACCGCATTGGTAGAGACCAGCATTAGTCGGGTTGCAGATGTGGCGCCCTGGACAAGCCAGGACGTCACAGGTACTGCAACAACACACACCACACCCCGGTTAGGCACATCAATCACACACAAATCCTTGCTGCCTCCCTCCAGGGGCTGATGTCCACACCAGGTGGGGTGGAGCCAGGTGGTTGGCCCCACCCACTGAGGAGTTCACAGTCCTGGAGGCGGGAAAAGGAGAGAGATCAGTTTTGGAGTAGAAAGGGAGAGGAGTAAAGTAGTAGTGGAGGAGCAGACTGACCGTGTCCGGGTACGTGGCCCGGGCACCTACAGCAAGGTTGGCAGACGGTGGTTACCGTCTGCAGGAGGGGCCGATCGACGCGGAACCGTAGGACCGAGGACGGGCATTAGCCCGCCGGTACCGAACCGGGGAGCGAAGAGAAGCCAGCACCATTCGGCAGGGCCTACAGACCCCGACAAGGCTTGGAGTCACAGTAAAACCAGTCAAATCCGTTAGCGACGGGAACCTCCGAGGTTTCCCAGCAGCAAAGACCCGATTGAAGGCAACCGCTCAACCGTGAAGGGAAATACAGTCACCGCCAAGGCTACAGTTCACAGGACCAGAACCTGCGGGCAAAAGGGGCTCACTCGGCATCTATCCACGCTGGGGAGCGGGTTACCGGTGGGAAGCCATCGGGGCCGAAAACACACTACAGGTGCAGGGAAAGGCAGTCACTGCCAACCTACCGGGAGTGACCACCGCAACCATCTGCGGAACCCGTCCATCCAGCCGTTTGTTTTACCAGAGACTCCGTGTACATTACTGGCTGAGTGAGTACCACAGTGCCGTCTGGCACCGCGCTGCCCCCGCGACCCTGCACCTTACCAAACCCTGCCATCCACTCTCCAGTCACCCCAACCGGGCCCCGGGACCACCCAAACCCCCTACCCACGGAGGGGAGAGAAACATCTCGGCTGCTCCCTGTCATCGCTCCCGGGATCCCCGTTCAGAGCAGCGGTGGTGTCCCAACCTCACCACAAACCGTGGGTGGCGTCACAAACCGACTTCCCCAATCCCAAAAACTACCCCTTTTCACTCACGGGCGAGGAGTGCCGCTCGAGCCCCCGGATCCGGCCCACCGCTCGAGCCACCGAGCAGCGAGCAGCAAGCAGCAGGCTGCAGCAGCGCTGGACCCGAGCGCCAGCGAGAGCGCAGCAGCGACGGCCCCCTCCCCGCCTGCGACAACTTGGCGTCACGAACAGGATCTTACCGTTCTACCGCCTGGTAGAGGTGCGCCTTGTGTCCCGCCGGAGGTGTCTGGCCGAAAAATTCCAGAATCCGCCATATTGGGCGCGAAAAGCTCCCCGCTCGAGCGTCTTCCCAAGCAGTGGAGGCGCGAAAGCCGAAGCTCCGCCCCTGAAGAGGAGGTGCTGAGAAGAAACCACGGGGGGCGAAAACAAGATGTCTGCACCCGACGAGGTCGCGGGAGAAGCGGCGGTCGCAGCCGCAGCAGCGCCCGCGAATGAGAATGGGCCCGGCCGTGCTCCGGTCGCACGAGCCGGGGAGGTCGCGGCCCCCACCATTGCTCAGGTGATGTCGTTCTCCTTGCCCTATGTGCCCGGAGCTACCTGGTTGCCGCAGTATGACGGGAAACCTGACGCTCTACAGGTCTTCCGGAAGAAGCTTAACCCGGTCTTAGAACTGTATCCCCTGACCGCTAAGCAACGTGCAGCGGTGGTGCTGGGGAAGCTAGCAGGTGCGGCTGAGGAGGAGGCGGAGACCTGGGCCGAGGGGGACCGGGCCTCTGTGGCCACCATCTTTGAGAAGCTGCAGATTGCCTTCGAGACCCGCACCGAAGCCGAGCTGCAGATGCAGTTTTATCAATGCCGACAACGGCCCGCAGATAGTATTTGGGACTATGCCTTGCGCCTGCAAACCGCCCTCCGCACACTGAAGCGGGTAGACATCATTAATGATGCGGACAGCAACAAAATGTTAGTTGAGCAGTTCGTGCAGGGGATGGGATCCCCGGAGGACCGCAAGCAACTCCGGCTGTGGGCCCTAGAACACCCTAATGTGGACTTCGCCGTGTTAAAAGAACGGGCCATTAATGCTCTGCAGCCCCCAGCATCCGAAGTCCCTGGGGCAGCCCCATGGCCAGCTGAGATGGCTCCCATCGTGGTGGCCCCTGCTCACACAACTCCTTCGGTGCCTGCAGCCCCAGGAGGAATGATGGAGGAACTGGCTGTCCAGGTCCGCCGCATGGATGGAGACCTCGCCAAGATCCTCGCCGCACTCCAGCCTCTGGCCAGGTCCCAGCCCCCGGGGAGGATGCAGCTCGCCGACAGCCCCGAGGACGTCCCCTGGATGCAGCGGAGAAGGGCCAATGACTCACGGTATGGATCTCCGATTTGTTACAGGTGCAGCAAGCCTGGCCACTACTCCCGACGGTGTCCGTTAAACGAGCAACCCCTGGGGCCAAGGGCCAATCCTCAGGAGTAGAACCCAGTGGCCCCCCAGACTGGCGGGATTGGTACATTGGAGCCCGGCCCATCATCCCCCTGGCAGTAGACGGCATCCCGCTGATGGCCCTCCTGGACACTGGATCCCAGGTAACCACAATACCATACACACTGTATCAGCGGTATTGGGGGAAGGACGAACTTGCCCCCCCAGACAGTAGCATGACACTGATCGCCGCTGATGGACTCCCATTGACCCAAGTGGGGTACAAACAAGTGGCCATGACTGTGGGACAAGCTGAACTGCAACACCAGGGGATGATCGTGATAATGAATGAACCCAGTGATCATAACCCGAAGGTAGTGCTAGGGACTGTATGAGTGAGGTGCTGATCCTCCTACGGCAGCTGGCCGCCACAGCGGCCGGGAGCCGACAGAGAGCTGTGCAGCGTGAGATCCGGGCCTTGATGTATCGACAGCAAGTGAACGCGACAGGAGGAGAGATTGGAGGAGTGAGAGTGATGGATGCGGCCCCTTTGATTTTGCCTCCCAGGAGCGAGATGATGATTTGGTGTAGGGCAGCGGTAGGTCCCCAAGGGCGAGACTACCCCACCATGGTAGAGCCCATGCCCTCTGAACACTGGCTCACAGTAATGGTCGCCCGAGGGGTGGTAGACGTCAAGAAAGGGAGAGTGCCCATAAGGGTGTTGAACTGTGGGGAGGAGGAGGTTAGGCTTCACCGGTACGCTACCCTCACCAAGTTGCTCAATCTAGATCCCCACACCATCCATGAGGCCGTTTCTCCGATCTCACCGCCTACTGCCAGTCCTCACCCATCCCTGGGGGAGTTAGATGAGTGGTGTCGAGAGTTACACGTAGGCACTGATGATACCCCCACACATCACCAAGAAGGGGTATACCGGGTGGTACAGGAGTATGAGCGAGTTTTCAGCAAACATTCTTTAAATTTTGGGCAGATTAAAGGGGTCCAACACCACATCCCCACCGGTGAGCATCCCCCTATTAAAATACAGACCTATTCCCCCTGCACACTACCAATGCGCCAAAGACATGTTGAGGAACATGAAGGAGGCGGGGGTTATTAGGGACAGCTGTAGTCCCTGGGCCGCCCCGTTGGTGCTGGTCAAAAAGAAGGATGGCACCATGAGGATATGTGTGGATTACCGGAAGATTAACCAGATAACGCATAAGGATGCCTACCCTCTGCCCCGCATTGAAGAGTCCCTGGCCGCGCTGAGAACCGCTAACTACCTCTCTACCCTTGACCTCACCAGTGGGTACTGGCAGGTGGCCATGGCGCTTGAAGACCGGGGAAAGACCGCCTTCGCTACTCCCATGGGACTCTGCGAGTTCAACAGCATGCCGTTCGGGCTGTGCAATGCCCCCGGAACCTTCCAACGGCTGATGGAATGCTGTCTGGGACACCTAAATTTCTAGACCGTCTTGTTGTACCTGGACGATGTAATTGTGTACTCACAGACGTATGAAGCCCACCTGGAGCACCTAGCTGAGGTGTTCGCGTCCCTTGCCAAGTATGGAATGAAACTCAAACCCTCAAAGTGTCATCTGTTGAAGCCTAGAGTGCAGTACCTCGGACATTTGGTGGGCGCGGAAGGTGTCGCCCCCGACCCCGAAAAGATCACTGCCATCCAAGACTGGCCGAGACCGACCACGGAGAGGGAGGTGAGACAGTTCCTGGGTCTGGTGGGATACTACCGCCGCTTCATTAAGGGGTACACGAAAATGGCTGCCCCCATGCAAGACCTTCTCGTGGGACAGACCAAGGGTGGTAGACCTCTTGGAGCACCATTGGCGTGGGAGGAAAAGCATGAAGATTCCTTCCGCCAGCTGAAGGCGGCTCTGACCGGAGAAGAAATCCTAGCGTACCCCGACTACAGCCGCCCATTCATCCTCTACACCGATGCCAGCAATGTGGGTTTGGGGGCTGTCCTATCCCAGGTCCAAGACGAAAGGGAGAAGGTGATCGCTTATGCTAGCCGAAAACTCCGACCTACTGAAAGGAACCCTGAGAACTACAGCTCTTTTAAGCTTGAGCTCTTGGCACTGGTGTGGGCTATCACCGAGCGGTTCCGCCCTTACCTGGCAGCAGCCAAGTTCACCGCTTACATGGACAATAATCCACTAACCAATCTGGATACAGCTAAGCTGGGTGCATTGGAGCAGCGGTGGGTGGCCAGGTTAGCCAATTACGATTTCACCATCAAATACCGGGCCGGACGTACAAATGTTAATGCCGATGCACTCTCCCGGATGCCCCACCTGTCGGAAGAGGGGCCGGATGATGATGACCTCGAAGAGATCGAGTTGCCTGCGTTTCACTGGCCGCTAGCTGAGTAGTTGCATGTCCATCAACAACAGGTGAACCTAGACCCGCTGACCAGTCAGGGGTGGCAAGAAGCTCAGGACCAGGCACCTGCTGTCCGCTTGGTCAAGACCCTGGTAGATCAGGGCTCTCCTGGGATAGACCCTGCCGCCCCTGCCGAGGCCCAACGCCTGTGGCGAGAACGAACCCGGCTGTACCTGCACCAAGGGAAGCTGTATCGGGAGCTGATCAACCCAAAGACCCACGAGAAGGTTCGCCAGCTAGTAATTCCCCAGGCTAGCGTGCCCACTGTCCTTCAGGCATACCATGACGGTGCTGGGCACTTTGGGTGAAAAAAGCTAGAGATGCTGTTGAGGGAGCGGTTCTATTGGAGTGGAATGCGGGAATCTGTGGAGGCCTGGTGCCGAGAATGCGGTCCCTGCGCATTGAGAAGAAAGGACGAGGCCAGCCAGAAGGCACCTCTATGCCCAATCATTACGCATCAACCGCTGGAGCTGGATGACCTTGACCACGTGAAGCTCACCCCCAGCCGAAGTGGGTATACCTACGCTCTGACCATTGTAGACCACTATTCAAGATTTATGGTGGTTGTTCCAGTTAAGGACCTGACCGGCCGTACCGCCGCCAGAGCATTCCAGGATTACTTCTGTCGACCGCATGGGTACCCAGAGAGGGTGCTTACCGACCGGGGCCCAGCCACCGACCGGGGCCCGACCTTTGAAGCAGAGGTATTCCAAGAATTCTGCCAGTTGTACGGCTGCAAGAAAATTCAGACCACGCCTTACCATGCCCAAACCAATGGCATGTGTGAGAAGATGAACCACTTGGTCCTGGGCCTCCTCCTCGTTACCGCTGGAAGAGCGGAATCTGTGGCCAGAGAAGCTACCTGACCTGGTCGATATGTACAACGACATCCCTTCCAGCTCTACAAAATGCACGCCGGCGTACCTGATGAGGGCTCGACCCGGCCGGCTGCCAGTGGACCCAGAAATGGGTTTGGAAGCCCCAGAAGCACTCCCTTCGACTGCAGGATGGGAAACTCGGCAGAGAGCGCAGTACCGACAGGTCCAAGAATACGTGGAAAAGAACTTGTGCCGGAGTCGGGGACAGCAGGAGCAGTGCTTCAACAAGAAGGCGCCTGCGGATCCCTTCCAGCCTGGGGATGTAGTGCTGAAGCGAAAAAGAAGAACCCACAAGCTGGACGACCAATGGGAAAAGACCCCGTATGTAGTACAACCCACCGGATGGGAGAATGGGAAGGCCTACTAGGTCAGCCGTGACCAGGGGAAGACTTTGGCCACGGTTTCCCAAGACCATCTGAAATGGTGCCCACCACCGTTGAGGGTGGCAACTGAAGCTCCGGCTCCCAGACCGGCTGAGGAGAAAGAAAAAGGGGTAATCCATACCATGATGGGCGACTTCCCGGCAGATTGGCCTACGCAGAACGGCACAGTGATTCTTCCAGTGATACTGTTCCCACAACCCGTGGATGAGAAAGTGATGGAAGTGGTCGACAATGAGCCAGTACCCAGGGATGCACCTGTACCCAGCTCCCCTATGCCTCCGCCTGCCCCACACGATAGACGGGAAGAGGAACCAGTTGTTCCCTCTGTCCCACTGCCTACCACCACTGACATTAGGCCCCGAAGGTCCACACGTCCCAACCTAGGTCGACCCCTGCTTAGGTACAAGGAAACTACCATTTAGGGGTGTGAAATGTTGAGAGTGTATGTGAGTAAATGAAAATAATCAGCCGAACTGTTACCAAATTTACAACCATGATTGAACCGGCCGTTGCCGGCAAGTTGTCCCTGAGGGGACCCTTTGCACCGTTGGCGTAAGGAACTACTTACGGATATGCCCGAGAACTTGCAGGGCAACCAAAAACTTGTGGCATGTAAATAATTGTTGGCATAAATCCGTTACCACCTCCGGAGAGGCAGATTGGAGGAAGGGCCCGCAGCAGAGTAGGCTGGGGCCCGGTCACCAACTGGACCGGTGGCCATCCTCCGGGGGTCAGGGGTTCCCCGTGGACATGGGTCCCCTGAAAGAGACCGTACTCACTCGGGCAGCTTGGTGATGGACTGGGGCAAGGGGTGCTTCCCACTTCTTAGGGGCAGCATCAGGGCCAGGTTGTTTGGGCGGGAGAGAGCGGAAGCCGTTACCGTTAATAAAAATGTACCGTTAAGTAACGTTTAAGTACCGTACCTCCCGTTAAGGGAAGAGTCATAAAAAAATGCTTGTTGAATGTTTTTATATGTTTTACTTTTTTTTTTTTCAGTTGTGAGAATAAAACCGGTGATGGACGGGCAGCCCGCGGACGGTCTGCATTTAACCAAGGGGGGATGTGGCGCCCTGGACAATCCAGGACGTCACAGGTACTGAAACAACACACCCCACACCCCGGTTAGGCACATCAGTCACACACAAATTCTTGTTGCCTCCCTCCAGGGGCTGATGTCCACACCAGGTGGGGTGGAGCCAGGCGGTTGGCCCCACCCACTGAGGAGTTCACAGTCCTGGAGGCGGGAAAAGGAGAGAGAACAGTTTTGGAGTAGAAAGAGAGAGGAGTAAAGTAGTAGTGGAGGAGCAGACTGACCGTGTCCGGGTACGTGGCCCAGGCACCTACAGCAAGGTTGGCAGACGGTGGTGACCGTCTGCAGGAGAGGCCGATTGACGCGGAACCGTAGGACCGGGGACGGGCGGTGGCCCGCCGGTACCGAACCGGCGAGCGAAGAGAAGCCAGCACCATTCGGCAAGGCCTACGGACCCCGACAAGGCTTGGAGTCGCCGTAAAACCGGTCAAATCCGTTAGCGACGGGAACCTCCGGGGTTTTCCAGCAGCAAAGACCCGATTGAAGGCAACCGCTCAACCGTGAAGGGAAATACAGTCACCGCCAAGGCTACAGTTTCCAGGGCCAGAGCCTGCGGGCAAAAGGGGCTCACTCGGCATCTATCCACGCTGGGGAGCGGGTTACCGGTGGAAAGCCATCGGGGCCGAAAACACACTACAGGTGCAGGGAAAGGCAGTCACCGCCAACCTACAGGGAGTGACCACCGCAGCCATCTGCGGAACCCGTCCATCCAGCCCTTTGTTTTACCAGAGACTCCGTGTACGTTACTGGCTGAGTGAGTACCACAGTACCGTCTGGCACTGCGCTGCCCCCGCGATCATGCAGGTCACCAAACCCTGCCATCCATTCTCCAGTCACCCCAACCGGGCTCCGGGACCACCCAAACCCCCTACCCACGGAGGGGAGAGAAACATCTCGGCTGCTCCCTGTCATCGCTCCCGGGATCCCCGTCCAGAGCAGCGGTGGTGTCCCAACCTCACCGCAAACCGTGGGTGGCGTCACAAACCGACTTCCCCAATCCCAAAAACTACCCCCTTTCACTCACGGGCGAGGAGTGCCGCTCGAGCCCCCGGATCCGGCCCACCACTCGAGCCACCGAGCAGCGAGCAGCAAGCAGCAGGCTGCAGCAGCCCCGGACCCGAGCGCCAGCGAGAGCGCAGCAGCGACGGCCCCCTCCCCGCCTGCGACACAGACACTCCAAACCGGATAAGTAAAGCACAAGTTAAATCGCAGCCCATGTGTTGTCTGAATTCTTCCTATATCTCTGCCTCTATATATTACAACCACCATTCTCCTCCCCTGGGGCCTAGCTCTACTTGCGGAGAGCCATCATATCCAAGCTGCCGAATACCACCAGCCCCAGCAGTGAGAGACTTTGCAGTGGCGGATTTCCACATATAGCCATATAGCCCCATATAATAATATTTTATTTTCATTCCCTTGTACAAAACCCCCTTCAAGCGACCCCCAGGGTTACGGAACCGGGCAACGGCCACCCGTGATACGTCCCAGTGAATACCAGGCCTGGGACCGTGTACCCCAAAGCCATAGGGTGCATCAGCTTTTTGGCGTCATGAACAGGATTGGACTAGACTCGTTAACACCGGGTGACATGCGCCTTATGGACTGTGTTTGTGATTGGGGTGCGTCACTTGGACCTCAGGAGTTTTACAGAAGGCTCAAGCACAGCATGTCCTATAAGAAATTTACATTCACAGCAGGTCAGAGAAGTTGTAGCCATATGTTGTATTTTTTTCATTAAGCACTTTATTTTCTTGACATTTGCTTCTAAATGAAGAGTGGAGGTTTGATTTGAAGAATTAGACTTTCTTCTATGTTATTAAACTTCCTGCTATACGGAGACAATTTAAAAGCACTATATATTATACAAAATAGTAAGAAATTCCTGGTATTAACTAGTCAGGATTTACCCCATAGTACCATCTAGTGTTGAAGAAGGATATATGTACCTCCATTTTTAAGTCTGTTTATTAACACAGCTGAGAAATCCTAAACTCACTCTGCAAACCAGACGTGCACTGTGAATATAAATGAGTCTACCTGAAGAAACACCAGGATCAGCAGTATAAACAAACCGAATGAGCCCTGGGCTACTGTCGGTGCTGGACACAAATGTTGATTATTAATTGAAGAACAGAATTTTTTACTAAAACATAGAACTACTGGTGCACAATATCAGCGCTGCCCTAGTGTTTCCATAAGTGCAACATGTCCCGGCTCATTAACAGGGTGCCCGCCGACCATATTTGTCATATATTGGTACGGATCTGAAAAAGTGGAGCTTTGCGCAATCATCTTCAGAGATCCATCCAATCGTCGTTTGCCTCCTACAGTCTGTGACTACAAGCTTTCATGAAAGAATTCTGGCGTAAGGCTATGTGCACACGTTGCTTTACTGCTGCTTTTTTTCATTCATTTTTCCTTGCCGATTTTAATTACAGTATTCTTCGGACTATCAGACGCACCGGACCAAAAGACGCACACTGATTTTAGAGGAGGAAAATAGGAAAATAAAATTGTAAGCAAATAATATGGTAATGACACACTGTTATGAGACGAGGATCTGCTGCTGACACTGTTATGGGGGTAATGTCCCCAAATTCTCTACTAAGGTACCCCATCCTGATAATGATCCTCCTGCATTGTATATGTGGCGCCCTGGACAAGCCAGGTCATCACAGAACTACACCAACACACCCCACACCCCGGTTAGGCACACCGAAGCCAAACACAAAATCCTTGTTACCTTCCTCCAGGGGCTGATGTCCACACCAGGGGGTGGGCCAGGCGGTTGGTCCCTCCCACTGAGGAGTTCACAGTACTGGAGGCGGGAAAAGTAAGGAGATCAGTTTTGAAGTTTGAGGAGTGAGGAACTAAAGTGGTAGAGGAGCAGTCTGACGGCGTCCGGGTGTCTGGCCCGGACGGTACAGCAAGGTTGGCAGACGGTGGTGACCGTCTGCAGGAGAGGCTAATTGGAGCAAACCGTAAGGACCGTGGACGGGCGGTGGCCCGGCGGTACCAGATCGGAGAGTAAAGAGAAGCCAGCACCATCCGGCAGGGCTTACGGACCGCGACCAGGCTAGGAGTCGCCGTAAAACTGGTCAAATCCGTTAGCGAAGGGAACCTCTGGGGTTTCCCAGCAGTCAAGTCCCGATTGAAGGCAACCACTCAAACCGTAGAGGTAAAACACAGTCACCGCCAAGGCTAAAGTTCCCAGGGCCAGAGCCTGCGGGCAAAAAGGGGCTCCTTCAGCATCCATCCAAGCTGGGGAGCGGGTTACCGGTGGGAAGCCATTGGAACCGTAACACAACACAGGTGCAGGGAAAGGCAGTCACCATCAACCTGCCGGGAGGAGAAACACCGCAGCCATCTGTGGGACCCGTCCATCCAGCCGTTTGTTTTACCAGAGACTTTGCATTGATCATTGGCTGAGTGAGTACCACCGTGCCGTGCGGCACAGCGCTGCCCCCGCGACCCTGCACCTCACCAGGCCCCGTAACCCGCCTGCCATCCATCCCTACCTCCCTCACCGGGCCCCGGGACAACCAACCCCCCTACCCACGGAGGGAGGAACCAACATCCTAGCTGCTCCCTGTCATCGCTCCCGGGATCCCCGTCCAGAGCAGCGGTGGTGTCACCAATCTCACCACAAACCGTGGGTGGCGTCACGGACAACATTCCTAAACCCAAACTGCCCCCTTTCACTCATGGGCGAGGAACGCCGCTCGAGTCCCCGGGATCCGGCCCACCGTTCGAGCCACCACCGAGCAGCAGCAGCAGCAGCAGCCGGACCCGAGCAGTGGGTGAGCGCAGCGTCCCCTCCTCCGCCCGCGACAACTTGGCGTCACGAACAGGATCTTACTGCTCTGCCATCTGGTAGAGGTGCGCCTTGTGACCACCGGAGGTGTCCGGCAGAAAAACTTGATAAGCCGCCATTTTGGGCGCGAAAAGTCCCTGCTCGAGCGTCTCCTCGAGCAGTGGAGGCGCGAAAGCCGAAACCCCGCCCCTGTAGAGGAGGAGCGGAAAAAAAGACTAAGGGGGACGGATGGCGTCTGGCCGCATGTAGTCCGCGGTTATAGGAGCAGGGACGCCAGGACTCTGCAGCGATACTGGGTTCCTGGAAAGCACTATGGCCGAGATGCACAGCCCCACCAGCAACCCCGTAGTCCCCGCGCCAGGCACTGCGGCGTGGGTGAGGGACTGGACCGCCCCGCTGAGTGACCGTCTGCAGGCCGACATGCAGCTCCTCCTGGAGGAGTGGGAGACCGACATGGCGGACGTGGTGGCTGCTATGCGGAGACACAAGGTGGAGGAGGATTTGGAGGAGCGGGTAAGAGACCCACGCCCATGTATTCCTGAGGGATCGGCCACTGCGGCTGGGGGGCCCGGCCTGCACCCGCTCACCCTGCCTCCTCCCCCGCTACCCGTGTTAGCTGCTTCCGCCCTGCCACTAGGCCCGCTACCCGTCCAACCGGTAGCGATACCCTGCCAACCCGCCCCGGCGGACCGACCGGCTGCAGACGCTCAGGGCCGCCCTGAACCACTCCTATGGGAGCCGCCGAGACCGCGGCCCCTTAACGAAGATGTATCAGAGGCCTCGGCCAGAATGGCACCAGGCGCTGTGCCCGAGCCCGGGGCTGTGGCGTGGATGAAGGCCAGAGTAGTCGAGTTCAACCAATGTCAGCAGCATCAGATATACCTCATGATGGAGCAGTGGACCAATGAGGTGGAAATGCTGGTTGCGACTGCCCCAATGTATGGGATGGGAGCAGATGTGACGGAGCCGATGGGTAACCCACGTCCCCATGTCCTACCAGGACCGGCCACTGCAGCTGGGGGGCCCGGCCCAGTCTCGGCCCTCGCGTCGTCCCTGCCATTACTTATGGAGCTCCTTAGTGTTGACCAACCTGACCTGCTACCCCGTGTTACACAGTAGAATCTGACGTGCTGGATGTCGGAGGCCTGGAGACTGCAGCAGCTGGCGGTAACCCGCCTGGCGCAGGGATGAAAGATAATGACTCCGGCCCCGGCGCCGAGCCCACCTCTGAATTCCAGAAGGCGAGTGAGCGTCTCCGCTACGAGGGAGAGCCGGTGATTTACTACACCCCGCGCACCGGTGGAAACGGATACCGAGCACCCCTCTCCCAACAGGCCTGTCACTGCATGTTCGAAATGTTAGTACCAGAGGCCACCTCAGCAGAAGAGTCAGAGTGATGGCAGCGGAGCCCCGCTGCAAGTTGTCCCCGTTGGGACCATCAGTGTTAGAAGCTTTTGAATGATAAGAATGATCAATCGAAGGAAACTTTACCTGATTTGCAATTTTGATTGAACCGGTCGTTGCCGGCAACTGTTGTCCCCGTGGGGACTGTCTGTAACCATGCGTAGAAACTGCTACGGACAAGCCCGAGAACTTGCAGGGCAACCACGAACTTGTGGAATCTAAATAAGAATGTTGGGCTTAAAACCGTGACCACCTCCGGAGAGGCTGATTTGGAGGATGGGCCTGGAGGAAAGGGATGGCCCAGGCCCGCCACTACCGTAACCGGTGGTGATCCTCCGGGGGTTTCAGGGGTTCCCCATGGGCGCGGGTCCCCTGAAAGAGACAGAACCCGCTCGGGAGACTTGGTGCTGGACTGGGGTCAAGGGGTGCTGCCATTTGCTTAGGGGCAGCATCAGGGCCAGGTTGCTTGGGTGGGAGAAGAGCGGAAGCCGTAACCGTTATTTATTAAAAGTGTTGGTAACGTTTAAGAAATGTGCCTCCCGATGTGGGAAGATTGAAAAATACTTGTTTACATGTTTTACCGTTTTATATCTTTTTTCAGTTCGTGAAAAATAAAACCGGTGATGGACGGTCTGCATCTTACCAAGGGGGAATGTGGCGCCCTGGACAAGCCAGGTCGTCACAGAACTACACCAACACACCCCACACCCCGGTTAGGCACACCGAAGCCAAACACAAAATCCTTGTTGCCTTCCTCCAGGGGCTGATGTCCACACCAGGGGGTGGGCCAGGCGGTTGGTCCCTCCCACCGAGGAGTTCACAGTCCTGGAGGCGGGAAAAGGAAGGAGATCAGTTTTGAAGTTTGAGGAGTGAGGAACTAAAGTGGTAGAGGAGCAGTCTGACGGCGTCCGGGTGTCTGGCCCGGACGGTACAGCAAGGTTGGCAGACGGTGGTGACCGTCTGCAGGAGAGGCTAATTGGAGCAAACCGTAAGGACCGTGGATGGGCGGTGGCCCGGCGGTACCGGATCGGAGAGTAAAGAGAAGCCAGCACCATCCGAAGGGCTTACGGACCGCGACCAGGCTAGGAGTCGCCGTAAAACTGGTCAAATCCATTAGCGAAGGGAACCTCTGGGGTTTCCCAGCAGTCAAGTCCCGATTGAAGGCAACCGCTCAAACCATAGAGGTAAAACACAGTCACCGCCAAGGCTACAGTTCCCAGGGCCAGAGCCTGCGGGCAAAAAGGGGCTCCTTCAGCATCCATCCAAGCTGGGGAGCGGGTTACCGGTGGGAAGCCATTGGAACCGTAACAGAGCATCGGTTTTGTCTCCATGTCATCCTGAGTCTTCAGCTATGCCTGATAAGTATTTTGTTTTTTCTTCCTTTTTGTTTCTTGCAAGTGAATAAGTGCACTTCCTGCACAACTTGTGGAGGACGATTTATTCCCAGCAAGAAAGGGAATTTTACTCCCTGTTTGATCATGAATTTAGTATTTTTGTATCTCATGTGCTTTTAAAGTTAAGATCTTTTCTATTATATTTGCATTTTCTATTTAATTGTACTTGTACAAGAGTTCCTGATATAGTGGGAGGAAAGATCATGTGATCTTTAAGGGAATTTTTGATTACCAGGTGTTGGTATTATTCAGGGTTTTAACTGGCTGTAATCAGCATTCTATTCTATCCTTTTGTATCTAGCTAGCAAGGTCTCACTTTTCTTAACCCTATATCTACCATCTATGTGATGTCTTTTTTCTAACATCACCGTCATTATATGTTAGGGGCTTTGACTTTCCTTTGGGGCTGGTCTGAGGCAAGTCAGGATTCCTCATTCCATCTTTGAGGATAGTTAGTTCTCCGGCGGTGACGAAGCATCTAGGTTTGTTAGTAGCGCTCCACCACTACTTCTAGTTGTGTTTGTGTAGTCAGTGGATTGCAGCCAGCTAAGTTTCCAACTACTCTTGTGTATTATCTTCAACCATTTTTATGGGATTTTTGCAAAATCGTTTGTGGTCTCCTGATCATAGCAGAGGACAGAGCAGGATTGTTTAATGTTGAATATATGCATATCGCTGTACTGCTGTTAAAAAACTATATTGTATTTTGTTTTAGTTGTGGCAACCTGGTAAGTCACTTCAGCTAAAGAGTATATTTTTATACTGTGGATTGTTTTCCCGCCTCTACTCCTTTTTCCCCCCTCCCGCTGCTCGGCAGCTTGCGTTTGTTATTCCTTGTAAATAAACATTCTCCCTGGTTTATCCGTTAATCCATCCGATCCTATGACTTGCTTTGCAGAGCAGAGGGCCCTCGGTTCATCGCTTCATCACTATCCCCTGCCAGGACACACATAGGACGAGTACCACTTCAGGTGTCCCTATTTACTACCACCCTAGATATTACGTGTTATTTATCTCTGCATATCATCTGAATCAACAACTGTTTTCTGACTTTTCTACTACAGAGTAACCTTAATAACTTTAACCGCCATTCAGAGCCCTATTGTGTTTTACATAAGGTACCCACAGGTATGTTGCTTTTTAAAGACACACCACAACATGTTTTTTAGCGCTATAGACTAATCTTTATACACCTTTCACCTACAGGTACCCTATACAAGCGTTTCCTTAGAAATAGCCTCAACCTATACTCCCTTAAAATCTGCTTTCTTCAGGTAAAATAATCCACCATAGATCCCATCCTATTGTAGGTAGCGCTTGAGCACTCAAATTCATTCTTGGCCACCAGTACCCATGCCGGGATACTAAGACCATTGTGTTTTTTATGACACTTTTATCCATATTAAATTATCATATTTTATTTTTTATAATTTTTATTATCTCTGATTATCTATGATTGGGGGTATAGAAAGATAAGTAGATAAGGGAAAACGGGGGGGGGGGGTTTCCCTTATCTAGTTATCTTTCTATACCCACAGATAGTCCTTTTTTGCGGTATATATAATTTGATATTTTTACTTCATGGTTTGTATTTACATATATATGACCCACAATGGTCACAGAGATAACTTGAATCTGACAAAAGTAATAATAAATAAAAAAAAATCTATGAAAATGAACAAATGAAAGTCAGACATTGCTTTTCAAGCATACTTCCACAGAATTTTTTTAAAAAAATAAAACGCATGTAACAGGCCTGGAAAGAAATGATGGTTCCCCTGAAAATAATGTGACAAAAGGGACATGTTAAATCAAGGTATGTCTGTCTACAAATTAGCATCACAGGTGTCCACAATCTTTTAATCAGTCAGTGGGCCTGTATATAGGGCTACAGATACTCACTGTGCAGTTTGGTTACATGGCGTGCACCACACTTAACATGGACCAGAAGAAGCGAAGGAAAGAGTTGTTTCAGGAGATTAGAAAAAAATTATAGACAAGCATGTTATAGGTAAAGGTTATAAGACCAACTCCAAGCAGCTTGATGATCCTGTGACTACAGTTGCACATATTATTCAGATATTTAAGATCCATGAAACTGTAACCAACCTCCCTGGACGTGGCTGCAGTAGGAAAATTGATGACAAATCAAAGAGATGGATAACAAAAGAGTCCAAAGGTGAACTTCAAGCTCAAGGAACATCAGTGTCAAATCACACCATCCATCGTTGTCTAAGACAAAGTGGATTTCATGGGAGACAAGCAAGGAGGACACCATTGTTGAAAAAAAAAAAAAAAAAAAAAAGCCAGACTGGAATTTGACAAACCACAAAGCTTCTTGGAGAATGTCCTATGTACAGATAAGACAAAAATGGAACTTTTTGGCAAGGCATATCAGCTCTATGTTCACAGATGTTAAAATGAAGCATATCAAGAAAAGAACACTGTTCCTACTGTGAAACATGGAGGAGGCTCTGTTATGTTCTGGGGCTGCTTTGCTGCATCTGGCACAGGGTGTGTTGAATCTGTGTAGGGAACAATGAAATCTCAAGACTATCAAGGGATTCTACAAAAAAATGTGCTGCCCAGTGTAAGAAAGCTTGGTTTCAGTCATAGGTCATGGGTTTTGAAACAGGATAATGACCCAAAACTCAGTTAAAAACACCCAAGAAGGGCTAAGAAGAAAACATTGGACTATTCTGAAGTGGCCTTTTATGAGCACTGACCTAAAATCCTATTGAGCATCTTTGGAAAGAGCTGAAACATGCCGTCTGGAAAAGGCAACCTTCACACACAAGACAACTGGAGCAGTTTGCTCTTGAGGAGTGGCCAAAATACCTGTCGAGAGGTGCAGAAGTCTAATTGACAGTTACAATAATAGTTTGATTGCAGTGACTGCCTCAAAAAATTGTGCAACCAAAGGGTATCATCATTTCTGTCCAGGCGTATTTCATTAGTTTTATTTTTTTCAAAATTCGGTGGAAGCAGAAAAGCAATATTTGACATTCATTTGAACATCTTCATAGGTTTTTTTATTTATTATTACTTTTGTCATATTCAACTTATTTCTGTGACCAGTGTGGGTTTTTCTTCCATTAAACGAGGGGTACCAACAATTTTGACCATATATATATATATATATATATATATATATATATATATATAGATGTTGTTGTGTGTAGTTACCAAGTGTTTGTGTAGGCGCTGTACATGTTCTGGGTGTTGTCTGGGTGTGGCGGGGGGTGAGAGCGGTGTTGTATGTGTGTTGCGTGTGTTGTGTTGTTTGTGGAGCGCTGTGTGTCTGTAGCGTTGTGTGTGTGTGTTGCGCCGTTTGTGTGTGTGTGGTGTGTTTTGGGGGGAGGTATGTTTTGTGCAATGTGTGTGTTGTGCGGTATGTGCGTATATTTGTGTGTGCCGCGGTGTTTGTGTGTTGGGTGTTGTGTGTGTGCAGTGTTGTCTGTGTGTGTGGGTGTCTGTGTAGGGCAGTTGTTTGTGGTTCCCAGTGTGTGTGTGTGGTGTGTTGTGCAATGCGTGCGCGTGTGTGTGTGTGTGTGTTGGGGGGAGGTGCGCACTCCCAAACGTGCTCCATCCCCCATGCAGCGCACTCCCCATCGTGTTCCATCCCCCATGCAGCGCACTCCCCATCGTGCTCCATCCCCTATGCTGCGCACCCCCCATCGTGCTCCATCTCCCATGCTGCGCACTCCCAAACGTGCTCCATCCGCCATGCTGCGCACTCCCAAACGTGCTCCATCCGCCATGCTGTGCACTCCCAAACGTGCTCCATCCGCCATACTCCGCACTCCCCATCGTGCTCCATCCCCCATGCAGCGCACTCCCCATCGTGCTCCATCCCCTATGCTGCGCACCCCCCATCATGCTCCATCTCCCATGCTGCGCACTCCCAAACGTGCTCCATCCGCCATGCTGCGCACTCCCAAACGTGCTCCATCCGCTATGCTGCGCACTCCCAAACGTGGTCCATCCGCCATGCTGCGCACTCCCAAACGTGCTCCATCCGCCATGCTCCGCACTCCCCATCGTGCTGCATCCCCCATGCTGCGCACTCCCAAACGTGCTCCATCCGCCATGCTGCGCACTCCCAAATGTGCTCCATCCGCCATGCTGCGCACTCCCAAACGTGCTCCATCCGCCATGCTGCGCACTCCCAAATGTGCTCCATCCGCCATGCTGCGCACTCCCAAACGTGCTCCATCCGCCATGCTGCGCACTCCCAAACGTGGTCCATCCGCCATGCTGCGCACTCCCAAACGTGCTCCATCCGCCATGCTGCGCACTCCCAAACGTGCTCCATCCGCCATGCTGCGCACTCCCAAACGTGGTCCATCCGCCATGCTGCGCACTCCCAAACGTGGTCCATCCGCCATGCTGCGCACTCCCAAACGTGCTCCATCCGCCATGCTGCGCACTCCCAAACGTGCTCCATCCGCCATGCTGCGCACTCCCAAACGTGCTCCATCCGCCATGCTGCGCACTCCCAAACGTGCTCCATCCCCCATGCTGCGCACCCCCCATCGTGCTCCATCCCCCATGCTGCACCAGCATCAGCCTCTCTACCCGCAGCATCAGCCTCTCTGCCCGCAGCATCAGCCTCTCTCCTCCCAGCATCAGCCTCTCTACCCGCAGCATCAGCCTCTCTGTCCCCAGCATCAGCCTCTCTGTCCCCAGCATCAGCCTCTCTGTCCCCAGCATCAGCCTCTCTCATCCCAGCATCAGCCTCTCTCCTCCCAGAATCAGCCTTTTCTGTCCCCAGCATCAGCCTCTCTCCTCCCAGCTTACCCCAGCCTCAGCCTCCCCCAGCATCAGCCTCTCTCCTCCCAGCATCAGCCTTTTCTGTCCCCAGCATCAGCCTCACTCCTCCCAGCCTACCCCAGCCTCAGCCTCCCCCAGCCTCAGCCTCCCCCAGCATCAGCCTCCCCCAGCATCAGCCTCTCTCTTCCCAGCATCAGCCTCTCTCCTCCCAGACTACCCCAGCCTCAGCCTCCCCCAGCATCAGCCTCTCTCCTCCCAGCATCAGCCTCTCTCCTCCCAGCCTACCCCAGCCTCAGCCTCCCCCAGCATCAGCCTCTCTCCTCCCAGCATCAGCCTCTCTCCTCCCAGCATCAGCCTGTCTCCTCCCAGCCTACCCCAGCCTCAGCCTCCCCCAGCATCAGCCTCTCTCCTCCCAGCATCAGCCTTTTCGGTCCCCAGCATCAGCCTTTCTCCTCCCAGCCTACCCCAGCCTCAGCCTCCCCCAGCATCAGCCTCTCTTCTCTCAGCCTCCCCATCCCAGCCTTCCCCAGGATCAGCCTCTCTCCTCCCAGCCTCCTCCAGCACGCCGTGCTCCTCTGCCGACACTCACAGATCCGATCGCATACACTCACACACACACACACACCCCCGATCGCATACACTCACACACACCCGATCGCATACACTCACACACACCCTATCGCATACACTCACACACACCCTATCGCATACACTCACACACACCCTATCGCATACACTCACACACACCCGATCACATACACTCACGCACACCCTATCGCATACACTCACACACACCCTATCGCATACACTCACACACACCCTATCGCATACACTCACACACACCCGATCACATACACTCACACACACCCGATCGCATACACTCACACACACCCGATCGCATACACTCACGCACACACACATTGACGATATTGCACATACGCGCTCATACTCACAACATCCGAAGATACCACATGCTTCTGGCCATGTGATCCTCCGGCAGGTCCTGGAAGCTCACAGCACAGTATCGCCGCCGAGAAGCAAGCGATATCCCAGGATGTTGTGGGTATGTGGATGCGATGTGAGGTGTGTGTGAGAGTGAGTGTGATCTGATGTGTGTGTGTATGTGTGTGTGTGTGTGCTGTTATGTGTGTGCGTGTGTGTGTGTATGTGTGTGTGTGTGCTGTTATGTGTGTGCGTGTGTGTATTTTCCGCCGCTGCAGGACCTTGATGCGCTGGTAACTATGCTACCATGGTTACCAGCGTATCTCGTCCCCCGCTCGCACGGGAGCCCACACCAGCATACGCCGGCCAGCCCCAGCAATGCGAGGGTATGTGTCGGCTGGTTTGGCGGCGTACGCTGATGTGGGCTCCCAGGGGTACAGTACTCACCTGGTAGTCGTGGCTCCGTGACCGTGTCGGTTCGGGGAATGCGTGGGGGGGCGGGGCCAGAGCTAGCGTGCATTGTGTGAGGGGGGTGGGGCGTGGCCGAGTTGCCAATGCCTGCAGGGTGCCGGGGCGAGAGGCCAATCTGTGGGGGGGCGGAGCCTGGGCGAGCGGCCGGCCAATCCGTGTGGGGGCGCAGCCTGGGCGAGCGGCCAATCCGTGCGGGGGGGCGGGGCCATGGCGAGCCCAGTGGCCAATCAGCTTTGTGTCACCGTAAGGACACAATTTTGGAGCAAGACAGACAGACAGACAGACAGACAGACATAGACAGACAGACAGAATAAGGCAATTATATATATAGATATATATAGATATATATATATATATATATATATATACACATTTTATATTTTATTATATATCTACATACATATATATTTTATATATTGTTCAAATAATTTTCCACAAATTAAATGACCCACCCTTTCTCTCAATCTTGTATTCACCCGTCCCTACACTTACAGTAGCTATTACACATTGGGTGCATAGCCCCTCGACTTTTGAGTGCTAGAGTCCAGTCACAATTTACTTTTATGTGCTTAATTGAGAATAAAATAACAAAGGAATTGGCTACACCGGCCCAAGAAGCAGCCTTTGAGTCAACTGTCCAATTACTTTTGGGCCCTTTAAAATCAGGGTGGCACATGTAAAGGAGCTGAAACTCCTAAACTCATCATCAAATTTGAATATGGATACCCTCAAATGAAAGCTGAAAGTCATGACTTTATGTCCATGTCCATTATATAACTATAACTTGAACATGTTTCAGTAAACAGGTAAAAAACCCAAAATTTGTGTCAGTGTCCAAATATATAAGGACCTAACTGTAGCTTCACTAATAAATGACATCTGATTTTTTTTATGTCGGTAAGACCTTGTTCACACATTGCATAAAGAGAATATGCATGAGATTTAATGAGCGGGCTAGGAAGCAGTGTGGCAGCCACGTGTGTGGAGGCTCGGTAAGTATAATTGTCCTGCTTTAATCCCCATTTTTCTTCCTTTTTTTAATTTCTTTTTATCGGGGCAGCCGAATCCGAACATTAACATGGGCTTCCCTAAGAAGTCCATGTTTGGGGTCCGTGTACAGACCCCAAACTTTACAGTTTAGGTTCGCCCATCACTATGCCTAAATCCTTCTGGGCATGCTCTCGATCAGATTCAAGCATGTCTAAACCAAAATCTCATAATAGGACTCTATTCCCAATGTTGGTGCATACTGGTCGACTCACTTGGGTATGTATACAGCTTTTTCTACATCTCTACCCACAAGTGTTCAATTGGGTTGAGATCTGAAGACTGTGGGGGCCAACCCAGCTCCTCTACTTAATTGTCATTGAATCATTAGCTCCAATATCGACGTATACTTGGGGTCATTGTTCTGCGTGACCACTTTGTCATCCTTTTTATAACCATAGTACTCGACTGTACGGAGTAACTCGTCTTGTAGGATACTCACATATAGCTCAGCATTGAGACCACCATCGATCCTGGCCAGTATCCAATGCCTTTAGTTGTGAACAACTCCATATCATCGGGCTTCCTTCTCCAAACTTGACAGTTCCTTCAATTTATCGATCCGTTAGCCCCTTTTTCTCTTGTTTCCTTCAGAACCATTTGTACCTATCAGAGTCTAGTCTATTGACTTTCATCCCATTGCTCCAAATAAACTGATTCCAATCTTCTACTGTCAACTTTTAGTACTTTTTTTTCTTTTGCAAACTCAAGCCTACAAATCGTTTAATGTATCACTAACTAAAATATTTGCTGACTCTAAATAATTGTGTGAAGTACCTCTTACATACGTGAAAAATGTGTTATTGTTTATTGAGGTATTCTGTGATTGGTTGTCAACAAGTTTATGTGATTAGAAATATGTTTCACCTTACTCTTTCATACCCATTGTACTTGTTAGGTCCAGGAGGTGGATCCACTGGACCGTGCACCTCACCAGAGGCCTGGATGCACGGTAGCCGGAGCACTAACGGGGCAGGGACAGCGTCCCACAGGGAACGGGTAGGACAAAGTCACTGGGGCCTCAGAGTTCCTGAAAACGGAGACAGTACAGGATTCCGGTACACGTGTCGGGTAGGAACGTCAGGCAATGGTACTGGTAACTGGACAGGGCACAAGGGGACCTGAGCACCTAGCTCACAAGACTAAGCTTCAAGACACGTTGATCAGGCCCCACCCACATGGAAAGGCCAGTCTTATATACCCCACAGCCCTATGTCATATCCTGCTTCAGGTGTGCTGGGCCCATAAGACCAGGAAAGTGGGTGCGGCCCGGTCCTATACAGAGGCATGAGTCTAAGACTCAGAGTCAGACTCATGAGACCAGGAGCAGGATGCAGGAGAGCACGAGCGGGAGTGGCAGCCATGACCGGAGGACACGTGGGCTGGATCAGTGGTTAAGGAGCGGTGGCGAGACCGGACCAGTGGGTACAGAGCGGTGCAGCGACGGTGAGACCGGATCAGTGGGTACGGAGCGGTGTCGGGATGATGCGACCGGATCAGTGGGTAAGGAGCGCTGCTGGGACACCGGGAGCGTGACAGTACTGAACATATTGAGGAAAAGAGGAAAGATTGAGAGAAGGGAAAGCCACCTAGGAATGGGAGAATCGCTCAAATAAGGGTGTACTCCATTGACAGGTAGGAACAGATCTCATTAGGGACCAAATATAAGTATTTTTCATCTGTAAAGTTTATTCCCTATATCTTAATACCTGTATGAAGTGTTTCATAGGTTAGCTCTCGCCTCCACCTACCATTGATGACTTTATAGGGTGTTCAGGAGCTATAATAATATAGTGGCAACCCCCACGCTGTGAGACAGTTTGTTATGTGTGTTACGTTTTGTTTGAGTTGGGTTTTAATATATTGTAATAAAATGTAAGTTTTATCAAATATTGGGTATACACTGTCACAAAACTATTTTTGTATACTTATAAGTAAAAACATTTTTTCCTGTAATAAAATGAATGATGTCATCCAAAAGTGCAACTCGTCCCTCAAAAAACAAGCAAGCCCACATATGGCTGTATTGAAAGAAAAATACAAAAGTTATGGCTTTTGGAAGAAGGGGAGGAAAAAACTAAAACGGAAAACAGAAAATTACCAGGGGTGAAGAGGTTATTATTATTATCACTAATACTTTAAAGAAACACTTTGTTTTCCTTTCTGACATAGACTATTACTTTGTTTTCTATTATTTTCGTGCAATTTAACTTGTTTTTTACTCCCTCATTTTGACTACCCTCTACTGGGATCTTATTTTAGTAGTTTTAGCATAATTTTACTCCAATATGTCAAATCTATTATGTGTTTCTATTTTGCTTGGTAGTGGACATTCCTTCTGGTCACCACTTTAGGAGAAAACAGGATTGAATACTCAATATTACTTGCACAAGGCCTGGAGAATCATACGTCGAAAAATTACTGAAATTCCCTCAAGCTCTAGCGCCACCTATTGGAAGTAGCAATCCTAAAAGTCAAAAGTGACTCTCTAATGAGCCTTTTCATATGACCTAGGAAATCCTAGGTCATATGAAAAGGCTCGTTGGAGAGTCACTTTTGACTTTTAGGATTGCTACATCCAATAGGTGGCTCTAGAGTTAAGGGGGCTTTACACGGTAGCGATATCGCTAGCAATTTGTAGCGATAGCGAGCGTGTAAGTACCCGCCCCCTTCGTGCATGTGATTATTTGTGATCGCTGCCGTAGCGAACATTATCGCTACGGCAGCGTCACACATACTTACCTGGTCGGCAGCGTCGCTGTGACTGCCGAAAAATCCCTCCTTCAAGGGGGAGGGACGTTCGGCATCACAGCGACGTCACCGCAACGTCACTAAGCGGCTGGCCAATCAAAGCGGAGGGGCGGAGATGAGCAGGACGTAACATCCCGCCCACCTCCTTCCTTCCGCATTGTGGCCGGTGGCAGGTAAGGAGACGTTCCTCGCTCCTGTGGTGTCACACACAGCGATGTGTGCTGCCGCATGAGCGATGAACCACCTGGATAAACAACCCTTACCGATTTTGGAGTTTGGGACGACCTCTCCATGGTGAACGATTTTCACCATTTTTGAGGTCGCTTAAGGTCACTGGTCAGTGTCACACGCTGCGATATCGTTAATGACGCCGGATGTGCGTCACTAACAACTTGACCCCGACGACCAAACATTAATGATATCGTAGCGTGTAAAGCCCCCTTTAGTCTCCTTCCTCCCCGAAGAGACAATTTAAATATTTCCCAGAGGAGTATTGCAGCTATAAGACTCCTCACCACTGACAGCCAGATTGGTTTGTCAGTCTCCGCAAGGAGAATAGTTTTCCCCTGAGACCCCAGTAGAGCTTCTCATTCAGCCAGATCAGTCTCATACTTTGCACTAACAAGGGACAATCATCCTGAAACACTGTGTCTGCAAATTAAGATTCTGATCTGCCATAAATCCTAGGTCATATGAAAAGGCTCGTTGGAGAGTCACTTTTCCCTTTTAGGATTGCTACCTCCAATCGGTGGCACTAGAGTTTGCCTCCTTTCTCCCTGAAGAGACAATTTGAAATTCCCTCATCATGGCTATCCATCCAATTAGCCTAATCAACTATCTCAAAACCTTTTTTTAAAAACAGTTACCCTCCTCAGTTCTCTCCACCCTAAAATGAGGGATCACATCTCTACCAAATTTTCACATTTTTTCTCTAGAATTTCCTGTTCCTTCACATTCAATCGTCTTTTAATACTCTCAGATAAGGAGATCATTTCTGTGTGGTTTACATAAGGTTTAGTAAGTTGTTAAAATCTCTCTATTTCCTTCCCCATTTCAAATAAGATAATTTTACTTTCACTACTAATAAACGACATTGCCTTCTTCAAAAACTCTTCAAGCATGAGGTCCCATTCCTCCAGAGTTTCTAAATCACCAATGTCACCTGAGAGTGTTTTATGTATCTTCTAAACTACTTTTCTCATTCTGAAAATAAAACTAAAATATCTACAGTAAGTGAAAAGTTTTAATAAATTCTGAAATCATTTGGTAAGATATCTTAGTCAAACTACAGGCTCATTAAGTCCAAAGTCTATGAATAGTAATGAGTGAAGATGTAGAGTCCTGTGCCAAGCATTAATTACATTTTAATGTAATAATCCTGCCTTCCAGGTACCATCATGGAAGAAGAGTCCAAAAGAAACTGCTGAGGTTTCAAATTCCAAACTAATCTTGAACTCCCCATTTAAGAAGAGAAAATATTTTTATGCTTAATAGAGAATTTGTCAGGAAATTTATGGTGCCCAAAGCACAGGCTCAGAGGTAGACGCTTACTTGTTTCTTTCCACACAACTCAACCTAATTAACAAGTCTTTCCCCTCGGTAAAGCAGGTTCTAGGTCAGAAAAGCCTAAAGGGTCACCCAGTGGACTCTTCTTTCAGTGCTTGGACTTTTCCCTCCATGGCCCAAATTTTCAACCTGTGCCCAACTCATATGTCAAACTATGTTTTTTTCTGAAACATTGCAGGCTATTCGAGATTAAATATGTCTTAGCCCTAGAACGCATACCTCACAGGCCTGCTAGGTTACTTGTTTTCTATGGTTGATTTCTATGGTTGCACGTTCTACAGGATCCCATTCTGTAATTAAAAAATATACAAATTTGCAATTTTCATTGTGGTCACTCACTGTGGCTATTCTGGACTCCAAGTTCATGTTCTTTCAGGAAATCTACTTGTATTGTACATTAGCAGTAATTTACAGGGTGGGCCATAAGTATGGATACACCCTGATAAAAAAGAGTAAAGTTGAATTCAAAATGGCGACTTTGCAGATGGCCGCCATGGGCGTCACCCGGCCTCAATTGTTTTGCTCCTCCCATGTACTAATATGCCACAAACGGTAAGGTGATATCAGCAACCACTTTCATTTTATCAGGGTGTATCCTTACTTATGGCCCACTCAGGGTGTATCCATGCTTATGGCCCACCATGTACTATCTCAGACCTTTTCTTTTGTATGGAAGCATCTACTGAGTGTGTGCAATGGTCATGAAGGGTTCTACTCCGCAATCTTAAAAGGCCCAGATGATGGAGGAGCGGGGCTGCGGCAGCCCACTATGCACATTTATACCATGACCTAGCAAGCAAATTCCCGCAGTGCCAGATTTTCAGTCTGGGCCTGGTTACTTTGCACAAGTTTCTCTCACTGAACACTGGTATTCCTTATCAACAGGATAAGCTAAAACTTTAAGAAAGCCGGGGTGGGGGGTTAAAGTGCTGTGAAAAAACTGAATTCACTTCCATGGGACAGAGTGCTAATCTGTTTGTCAGTCCCATAGCCATTTCATTCATACATGTTATCCCTTTTCTTGTGATTGACGAGAGTCCCAGTGGATGATACACTTGTCATCAAATTCTTAAAATATGTGATTCATGTAATTAAAAGGGTTGTCCATGTTTGTCACAAAGGTCTCCAGACACTTGAAATGACTGCAGACTTGTCAATCCTCAGAACATGCACAGTGCACGTGTCGCGGGCAGGGAAGGACGCCACTGCGCTCGCTAACGCTCGGGTCCAGCGCTGTTGGGGTGGCGGCTTGGTGGCTCGAGCGGTGGGCCGGATCCGGGGGCTCGAGTGGCGCTCCTCGCCCGTGAGTGAAAGGGGGTAGTTTGGTTTGGGGATTTGGTCCGTGATACCACCCACGGGTTGTGGTGAGGTTGGTCACCACCGCTGCTGGTGACGGGGATCCCGGGAGCGATGGCAGGGAGCAGCTGGGATGTTGTTTTCCCCCTCCGTGGGTAGGGGTTGGTGGTCCCGGGGCCCGGTGAGATGACGGGGAGGCAGGGTCGGGAAGGTGCAGGGTCGCTTGGACTGCGCAGCGTGGTGCCGGATGGCACGGTAGTACTCACTCAGCCACAAATGTACGCAAAGTCTCTGGTAAACCAAACTGCTGGATGGACGGGTCCCACAGCCGGCTGCTGTGGCTTCTCCTGGATGGTTAGTGGTGGCTGCCTTTCCCTGCACCTTTGTGTATGTTCGGTCCCGATGGATTCCCACCGGTAACCCGCTCCCCAGCGTGTATATGTGCCGGAGGAGCCCTTTTGCCCGCAGGCTCTGGCCCTTGGAACTCTAGCTGTGGCTGTAGCTGTATTTCCTTTTGCTGGTCGGACGGTTGCCTTCAATCGGGTCTTGGCTGTTAGGAAACCCCTGGGGTTCCGGTCACTGACGGATTTGACCTCTAATGGCGACTCCAAGCCTGGTCGGGGTCCGTTGGAGGCCCTGCCTGTGTGTGCTGGCTTCACTTCACTCCCCGGTTCGGTACCGGCGGGCCACTGCCCGTCCCCGGTCCTACGGTTCCGCGTTGATCTGCCTCTCCTGCAGACGGCCACCACCGTCTGCCAACCTTGCTCTTGGTGCCCGGGCCACACACCCGGACACGGTCAGTCTGCTCCTCTACTCCTACTTCACTCCTTCACTTCCCGAACTGACTGACTTCCTTTTCCCGCCTCCAGGACTGTGAACTCCTCAGTGGGTGGGGCCAACCGCCTGGCTCCACCCCACCTGGTGTGGACATCAGCCCCTGGAGGGAGGCAACAAGGATTTTGTGTCTGGCTGATGTGCCTGTCTCAGGGTGGGGGTGTATGTTGTAGTACCTGGGATGACCTGGCTAGTCCAGGGCGCCACATTCCCCCTTGGTTAAATGCAGACCGTCCGCGGGCTGCCCGTCCATCACCGGTTTTATTTTTCTTTTTAACTGTAAAAATAATAAATAACATGTAACGGTAAACATTAAGCATACTTCAGGTCATCTTGAACGTTGCAAAAACACATATATTTACATTTTTAATAACAACGGACAGCTTCCGCTCTCCCACCCAAGCAACCTAGCCCTGATGCTGCCCCTAAGAAGTGGGCAGCACCCCTTGACCCCAGTCCAGATCCAGGCTGCCCGAGCGGGAACGGGTACGGTGCCTCGCACCCGGCTGTCACTTCAGGGGACCCCTCATCCATGGGGGACCCCTGACACCCGGGGGATCGCCACCGGTTGCGGTAGTGGCGAGCCTGGGCCATCTTTTTCCTCCAGGCCTATCCTCCATATCAGCCTCTCCGGAGGCGGCAACGGAAACATGCCCCAACATATTTATAATCCCACCAGTTCGTGGGTGCCCTGCAAGTTCTCAGGCATGTCCATAAGCAGTTTCTTATGCACGGTGGGGGGTAATCAACGGTTAATCAGGGGACAACAACTCCAGTCCCAACGGGGACGGTTCTCTTCGGACGGATAATCAGATGATTCACTCGGTTTGATTCACAGTCGTTCATTTAATAGGTTAACGGTACTGGTGGTCCCAACGGGGACAACGGTGCAACGGAGGGACTGCCGCCTTACTCCGACTCTCACTCTGAGGTGGCCTCTCCCTCCGCTGCCAATATTTCAAACATGCGGTGGCAGGCCTGTTGGGAAAGGGGCGCCTGGTATCCATTTCCACCGGCGCGCGGGATATAGAAAGCTACCGGCCCACCGCCGTGGCGAAGGCTCTCATCCGCTTCCTTGGACTCCAAAACTGGCTCTGTATCAGGTCCGGAATCATCGCTCCTAACCCCCTCACGGTCAGGTGCTCCCTCTAGAGCCAGGCGGACTGCCGGGGCCTTCTTCTCCTCTGGTCGCCACCAGCCGCAGCAGCATCCAGGCCTGCAGCCTCCTCCAGCTCTCCGACCCCCGGGCCCTCGGCTCTCAGCATCTCGGGCCCCACCGCTGTAGCACGGGGCAGCAGGTCAGGCAGGTTAGCGCTGGGGAGCCCCATGGGTAGTGGCAGGGAAGGTACAAGGGCCAGGATCGGACCGGGTCTCCCAGCCGCAGCGGCCGGTCCCTGTGGGACATGGAGGCGTGGGTCACTCACCAGCTCCGTCACGTCAGCTCCCATCTCGTGCATCTGGGCAATTGCAACCAGCGCTTCCACCTCGGTGGTCCACTGCTCCGCCAGGAGACGTATCTGATTCCGATGACGTTGGTTAGACTCAGTTACTCGGGCCCTCATCCACGCCACGGTCCCGAGCGGGGGCTGCTGGGCCTCGGGCGGTGCAGGCGGGGCTGACATGGTGTCGCGGCTTCAAGGTTCCAGGAACCGGGTTGTTTACAGAGTCCTGGCGTCCCTGCCTCTATGGCCTCGGCTTACATGCGGCCGGACGCCATCCGTCCCCCCTTGGTCTTTTCTCGGCACCTCCTCTTCAGAGACGGGGCTTCGGCTTTCGCGCCTCCACTGCTCGAGAAGACACTCGAGCGGGAAAATCTTCGCGCCCAAGATGGCGGATTCTGAAATTTTTCGTCCGGACACCGCCGGCGGGGCACAAGGCGCACTTCTACCAGCCGGCAGAACAGTAAGATCCTGTTCGTGACGCCAAGTTGTCGCGGGCAGGGAAGGACGTTGCTGCGTTGCGCTCGCTAACGCTCGGGTCTGGCGCTGCTGCGGTGGCGGCTCAGTGGCTCGAGCGGTGGGCCAGATCCGGGGGCTCGAGCGGCGCTCCTCGCCCGTGAGTGAAAGGGGGTAGTTTGGTTTGGGGATTTGGTCCGTGACGCCACCCACGGGTTGTGGTGAGGTTGGGCACCACCGCTGCTGGTGACAGGGATCCCGGGAGCGATGGCATGGAGCAGCTGGGATGTTGTTTTCCCCCTCCGTCGGTAGGGGTTGGTGGTCCCGGGGCCCGGTGAGATGACGGGGAGGCAGGGTCGGGAAGGTGCAGGGTCGCTTGGACTGCGCAGCGCGGTGCCGGATGGCACGGTAGTACTCACTCAGCTACAAATGTACGCAAAGTCTCTGGTAAACCAAACGGCTGGATGGACGGGTCCCACAGCCGGCTGCTGTGGTTTCTCCTGGACGGTTAGTGGTGGCTGCCTTTCCCTGCACCTTTGTGTATGTTCGGGCCCGATGGATTCCCACCAGTAACCCGCTCCCCAGCGTGTATATGTGCCGGAGTAGCCCTTTTGCCCGCAGGCTCTGGCCCTTGGAACTCTAGCTGTGGCGGTAGCTGTATTTCCTTTTGCTGGTCGGACGGTTGCCTTCAATCGGGTCTTGGCTGTTAGGAAACCCCTGGGGTTCCGGTCACTGACGGATTTGACCTGTAATGGCGACTCCAAGCCTGGTTGGGGTCCGTAGGCCCAGCCTGTGTGTGCTGGCTTCACGTCGCTCCCCGGTTCGGTACCGGCGGGCCACCGCCCGTCCCCGGTCCTACGGTTCTGCGTTGATCTGCCTCTCCTGCAGACGGCCACCACCGTCTGCCAACCTTGCTCTTGGTGCCCGGGCCACACACCCGGACACGGTCAGTCTGCTCCTCTACTCCTACTTCACTCCTTCACTTCCCGAACTGACTGACTTCCTTTTCCCGCCTCCAGGACTGTGAACTCCTCAGTGGGTGGGGCCAACCGCCTGGCTCCACCCCACCTGGTGTGGACATCAGCCCCTGGAGGGAGGCAACAAGGATTTTGTGTCTGGCTGATGTGCCTCTCTCAGGGTGGGGGTGTATGTTGTAGTACCTGTGACGACCTGCCTAGTCCAGGGCGCCACACACGCTGCCAGGATTCTCCAATGCTGGCGATGACATTGAGCAATTATGTGACTGCCTGTATGCTATATGCATACGTCTGTCCACATTCTGACTAGACATGTGTAACCTCACTCAATTAACTTCTATTAAGCAAGGCCACGCATGTCTAGTCAGAATTTAGTCAGGACTATCATGATTCCTTTGCTCAGTGATCAAGGCGTGCTAAGCTGTCGGTTGGGTCGCCGTTCCCGGTTATCGTTCAGCTGTGTAGCTGAGCAGTTTATCCCAGAGCACTGTCAGTCTTAGCCTTCTGTTTGGTGGTGCTTGTTGGCCTCTGTTATTGTGGTCTGGGAATTGATCTTTTGCTGGCTGACCATTAACTTTGTTTGACCATTCTTTTGACTAGTCCCTCTGCTTGGATCAGATACCCTCCAGGTATTCTGTCTCTGCACCATGACCTGACTACACCTTTGCCTATGCCCTTAATCTTGACGTGATCTCCTGGTACCAGACCCCAGAATGTTTGACTATCCTGCCTCAAGACTTGCCTATCCAGTGACTAGCATCTCAAGGACAATATGAATATTCCATACTTGTGGTCACCTGACTACCTGGTGTCAACGCTAACACTGGAGAATCCTTACAGCGCACACTCACAAGTCAACAGTCACAAGGAGTAACTGCAGACTTTTATGCCAAGCCTAGAGAACGAGTAAGGTATGTGAAGTTGTAAAGAAGGAAAGTAAATATGTGAAAGAATTCTAATCAGAAAATGTCAGTGCAAGGGAATCAGAGTAAATTGTTATATAAGAAATGAAAGATGTTTGAAAGATATGTCAATTAGCTAGTGAATGTGCAAAAAAATGAGTGTGGGATGTGACAGGTGAAGGAGAAAGTTTTTACTGCATATTAGTGTGTGTTTGATATGTGAATTGTGATAAAACAAGTACACTGTGTTCAGAATTATTAGGCACGTTGTATTTTAGGGGATTTTTTTTAATTGATCAACAACTATGTTCTCAATCAACCCAAAAGACTCATAAATATCAAAGGTTAATATTTTTGGAAGTTGGAGTGGGTTTTTTTTTAGATTTGGCTATCTTAGGAGGATATCTGTTTGTGCAGGTAACTATTACTGTGCAGAATTATTAGGCAACTTAATAAAAACCAAATATATCCCCATCTCACTTGTTTATTTTCACCAGGTAAACCAATATAACTGCACAAAATGTAGAAATAAACATTTCTGACATGAAAAAACAAAACCCCAAAAAATTAGTGTTGTGACCAATATAGACACCTTTCTTTATGATGACAAGCAACAGCCTACCATCCATAGATTCTGTCAGTTGCTTGATCTGTTTACGATCAACATTGCGTGCAGAAGCCACCACAGCCTCCCAGGCACTGTTCCGAGAGGTGTACTATTTTCCCTCCCTGTAGATCTTACATTTTATGAGGGACCACAGGTTCTCTATGGGTTCAGGTCAGATGAACAAAGTGGTCATGTCATTATATTTTCATCTTTTAGACCTTTACTGGCCAGCCACGCTGTGGTGTAGTTAGATGTACAGTATGTGATGGAGCATTGTCCTGCATGAAAACCATGTTTTTCTTGAACGATACCGACTTCTTCCTGTACCACTGCTTGAAGAAGTTGTCTTCCAGAAACTGGCAGTAGGTCTGGGAGTTGAGCTTCACTCCATCCTCAACCTGAAAAGGTCCCACAAGTTCATCTTTGATGATACCAGCCCATACCAGTACCCCGCCTCCACCTTGTTGGAGTCGGAGTGAAGCTCTCTGCCCTTTACTGATCCAGCCTCTGGCCCATCCATCTGGCCCATCATGAGTCACACTCATTTCATCAGTCCATAAAACCTTTGAAAAATCAGTCTTAAGATATTTCTTGGCCCAGTCTTGACGTTTTATCTTATGTTTCTTGTTCAAAGGTGGTCGTTTTTCAGCCTTCCTTACCTTGGCCATGTCCCTGAGCATGGCACACCTTGTGCTTTTTGATACTCCAGTAACGTTGCAGCTCTGAAATATAGCCAAACAGGTGACAAATGGCATCTTGGCAGCTTCATGCTGATTTTCCTCAATTCATGGGCAGTTATTTTGTGCCTTTTTTGCCCAACATGCTTCTTGCGACCCTGTTGGCTATTTGCCATGATTGTTCGGTGATCACGCTTCAAAAGTTTGGCAATTTCAAGACTGCTGCATCCCTCTGCAAGACATCTCCCAATTTTGGACTTTTCAGAGCCTGTCAAATCTCTCTTCTGACCCATTTTGCCAAAGGAAAGGAAGTTGCCTAATAATTAAGCACCCCTTATATAGGGTGTTGATGTCATTACACCACACCCCTCCTCGTTACAGAGATGCACATCACCTGATTTACTTAATTGGTAGTTGGCTCTCAAGCCTATACAGCTTGGAGTAGGACGACATGTATAAAAAGCATCATGTGATCAAAATACTCATTTGCCTAATAATTCTGCACACAGTGTAGACAGGTAACATAACCTGAGTTACAATGTTTGAATATAGAAAATAAATATAAAGTAAAAACTGTTATATAAGGAAATTGATCAATATTAAGAAGATACGAAATTAAAGTGAACAAAATATCATGAAAAAATAAAGTAAAGAGAAAGGTTAGATGTTGAGAAATATAGCCCAATTACAAAGTAAAACTCCATTACTAAGAAAATGGAGAAAAAGTCAAATGATTATATTCATGAAAAAGAAGTTCTGCAAAGCATACACTAAAAGTGTGAAAAAATACTAAAGAAATTGAAAAAACACAATCCCAAAAAAATACAAAATAAAAAGGGGTATGTATACAAAGGTGCTTTTACAGGAAGGTTCCCTAATGAATGATAATAAAAGTCTCCTTTCCTTTGCCATGAATTTGCTCACAACCCTTGGATGACGGTACCAGAAAAATTATTCTTTTTCATTTTTAGAATGCTCCAGGATTCAATGTGTTTCTCGATCTGACACGGAGCATCAAACAAAGGACACCGGCGGAAGGAGTGTAGAATGGTAAGTATACACTTTATAAAAAAATGTAAAAAATGTAACTTAAAATATGTACAAATATAAAAAAAAATTCTTTTTTTACTTGACTCTGAGAAGGGTTGAATCCCATAGCTTTCTCTTCTTGACCTTTTCCTAACTTCACTCTCAGAATAATAAGCTTCCTGACATCTGATGATAAATTTGACTTTGGTCTTTGCGTATGTTTTTTGGATAAAAAATGGCAAACAAAAATACATTTAGGTCAAATTAGACTACCCATGACAAAATATGCAAAACATTTGGCCCAGCAAATGTGGCAAACTAATATATAAAGGGATAAAGCAATGTCAAACACAATTGTCATCCTTAGAGCTGACAACCATATGCTGAAAGTTCGGTCGGTTAGGTATGAGGAGATCCAAGATAGGGCCAAGTCTGTGATGCCCAGAGATGAGAGACTCTGTAGTAGAAGGGAGTGGTCTATTGTGTCGAAGGCAGAGGACAGGTCCAGGAGGAGAAGGACAGAGTAGTGTCGCTTGGCTTTGGCGGTTAGTAGGTCGTTAGTGACTTTGGTTAGGGCAGTTTCAGTAGAGTGATGTGGTCGGAAGCCAGATTGTAGCTGGTCAAAGAGGGAAGAGGAGGAGAAGTATGAGGACAATTCAAGATGGACATGCTGTTCCAGTAGTTTTGAGGCATAGGGGAGAAGGGATATGGGGCGATAGTTTGACACAGAGGATGGGTCAAGGGAGGGCTTTTTGAGGATGGGTGTAATGGAGGCATGTTTAAAGCATGAAGGGAATACACCACTTGTTAGTGATAGGTTGAAGAGATGGGTTAGGGCTGAGATGAGGCCTGTGGTGATGTTGGGGATGAGGTGCGACGGGAGCAGGTCAAGTGCACAGGTGGTTAGATGTGATCTTGAGAGTAGAGTGAAAAGATTGTCTTCTGTCACGGTGGAGAAGCTGGATTTATATGACACTCAATGGACGTTGTACAGGACAAGTGTAAGTGCTTTGGTATCTATCAATTCCAGTCATTGTTGATCACTGGACAAACGCACAATTATGACTTTTAAGAGCTTGCTGACACATCACATTTTTGTCACTATTTTTCTGTTTATTTTTGCTGTGAAAAATGCAGCGTTTTACTGTACAAAGTGAATATTTCTGAATTCTCATCCACATGCTGTTTATTTTTATCTTGTAGATTTGAAGTGGCTTCAATATTCCATCATGTCAGTTCTTTAAGCATTTTTGCAGAATATTTTCACCCAATTAAATTAATTGAAAAAAGCATTCTTACTTTACAAAATTTTTTACATACCTGTCTAAAACTTTTGCACAGTACTATGTATTATATTACATAGATAAATAATCTATAAAAAAAGTCAATAAACTTTTTAAAAAAAATGAGTTCAAAGTTGCATATAATATTGTTTCTATGTTTGTTGAATTTTTCTTATATCCTGTTATATGGCAGACATTCTACACATTCACCACTAGAGGGAGACATTTTCTGAAAATATAATTTAAGAAATGTAGTCATATGCTGTATATCTCTAGTTGACTGTGTCATAAAAACTTGGGGATGTTTCTGAGAGTTATAAAAAATTGCATAAAAATCCGATAGAAAGATATAGTTAACTATTAACTTTTTTCAATTTCTTGAGATCTCCTACAGCATGACAAAGGAATTCTACTAGTTTGTGTTGTTAAAGGGAATCTATCACCAGGTTTTTGCCTCTTCATCTGAGAGCAGCATAGTGTAGGCAAAGAGATTCTGAAACTAACTATGTTTAACTTAGATTACTGGATGCATCTATTCTGACATTATCAAAGAATTGAGTTTAGCTGAGCTGGGAGAGCTGTCCCATCCACACCAGGCTCTCAATAGAGATTGTGCATTTGTGATGCCCTGGCGCCGCCAGGTGGTCACAGAAGAACACTACACCCCACATAATACCATCCCACACTGGGTTCCATCAGCCACAAAATCCTAGCCACCCCACCAGGGTAGGAAGGACACACTAGTGGGCGGGACCAGGCGGATTGGGAGCGCCAACCTAGGGGTCTTGAGGATTCAGGGGCGGGAACAGTTGAGTCTGAGTGAAGCTCAAGTGGAAGTTGGAGGTCAAGGCTGTGCCTAGTAGAGGGTAGCCCGGATAGTGGCCCTGGTCTACTGGCTAGGTGGCAAGCAGTGGACCGTGTCCAAAGGCAACGGGAGTACGGTCGTGGGAGATACAGAGTGGACCGGGACAGGGTTGGAGCCCGCCGATACCGTCCGAGGAGATTCGGACCCGAAAGCGTGCACAGGCGGGGTACCTGGACCCTAGTTAGAAGACGGTTGCAAGCCCCTTCTCTAATTCACCAGGCTGGGAGCAGGTTTCAAGCATAGCTCCAGAAGTGTTAGCCCAGATAGAGCAAAACGGCAGCCCACCGCGGGGGATAGGGTATCCGCAAACACCCACTGAAATCCCAAGGGTCAGTTTTCGCGGGCACGTCTCCCAACCAAAATATACCGGGAGTGGACTTCCCCATTCCAGACGGAGTCGTCCAAAAGTGAAAAAAAACTACAGAGTGCTGGAGGAAGGGACATTGGTACACCAGCCGGGTGTGGGACACCCGGACGCGGCAGACGGCCACTGACATGTTTACCAACAGACTCGTGTGCAGTTCTTCAGCAGTGAGTACACCAACATTCCCCGGTCCGGCCCAGCACACCACCTCCTTCCTACATCGCTCCCAAGATCCTAGACACTGAGCCCCGGAGCATCCACCCCTACCCACGGAGGGGTTAACAACCAGCTGCTATCCCATCGCCCCCGGGTGCCTCCCAACAGCAGCGGTGGTATTCCATATTACCACACACCGTGGGTGGCGTCACGAAGTATCTACAACAATCCCCGTACATATACGTCCCTTTTTACCTGAGTGTCCGCGCGACCCCCGGGTCCGGAAAACCCTTCGAGCCACTGCAGATCCAGATCCGAGCAGCCCGACTGCTGACTTGGGGGCGGCACACATTGACTGTGAGATGTCAATCCCAGCAAGGGGCATGCCAAACAACCTGGCACTGGACTTCCTAGTCCTCTAATGCTAATCATAGGGTAATAAACCCTTTAGCTGAGGTAAACAATAGCTCACACACAGATAAGAGAAGAACAGTTATTTTTTTTCTTGTTTAACCCTTGCAGCATGCTGTCCTCATCTTACATTGCAAAATCCTGCTGACCAATTCCCTTTAAGAGCTGCAAGTTATTGAACTAATGCAGATCGTGTGTGCGTGCGCGCGTGTGTGCTTGCGTGCGTGTGTGTTGGCATATAGACCATTTGGTTCTACATAAGTGGTACTTATAGCCTAGTGGTCCTGAGTCTACATGTAATAGGGTGATCAAAGGAAGATACTTCTGTTTATTGCCACATGACATCTGTACACCAGCATGGCCATCTGCCAAAGGACCAGGTTTTCCGGGAACCAATCTGAAATGAGTGTGTTTCCTCAACTGAAAGAGCCGTGGATAAAAAGTGCAATAAGGTCTTACCTAAATACATATAAAAGATGATAAGAGCTCTGCGCTCACCTTGTTGGGTTGTGTGACACCAGTGATGGACGAATCAGATTAGTGTTCGTGCACAAGGTGCTGAACACGAGTTTTCAAGGGAAACCCGTGTTACAGTTCTGGTCAAATTCGGATCCAGGGGCTGTAAAAAAAAAAGCACATTATTAAAAACCATTAGGATTATACTTAACGACCCCGCGACGCATACAGCAAACCCGCTGTCTCCTGATCGCTTCTGCTTTCAGGTCTGATCATTAACTTCTGGGGATATTCACTGCACTGCTCGTCACTTGTCAGTTTTTGGCTTTTTTCGGCCATGTTCGCTGTGAAGTCAGGGTTCACCAGAGTCCATGGCCTTGGACTCGATTGAACGTTGACTATCACTGTCAGGGTATGATTCCACTTGCATATGACTTGTGCGAGTCTCACATCGGTATCACCCAGCACGGCAAACAATCTCCTGACAGGAGCGGGTCGGCTGCATGTAGTTGAGGTGCTTCGGTCATGAGAGTGTGCGCTGTGCCGGGTTATACCGATGCGAGACTCGCACGAGTTATATGCAAGTGGAATCATACCTTCAGGCATATATTCTAGCATCCAGAATGTATGAGCAGATTCCAGGTTACTCCAACAGCCAACAGCTGTTGGCTCCCTCACACATATACTAGTGTAAAAATTAATAAATAATTTTAAAAAATGACGTAGCGCTCTGTGGTATTTTTGATTCTCAGCACAGATAAAGCGGACGAGTACAGGCTGCCACCACCATCTGCCTGGCTTTACCTTGGCTGGCAATCAAAAATACAGGGAAGCCCATTATTTTTTTTAAAATATTAAAAAAAAATAATAAAAAATATGTGTGGGCTCCCACGGTATTTTTTTTTTTACATAGTTACATATGTTGAAAAAAGACCTAGGTCCATCTAGTTCAACCTACCTCCACTAATTCTACATTTTGTAACTAAGTCACTTATAACCGACAATGTTGTGTGTACTAAGGAAATCATCCAGCCCTTTTTTAAAAGCTGTTATAGTATCTGCCATTACTACCTCTTGTGGTAGGGCATTCCACAGTCTGACTGCTCTAACTGTAAAGAACCCTTTCCTATTTAGCTGCCGGAATTGCTTTTCTTCCACTCGCAGTGTATGCCCCCTGGTTCTTAGTATTGTCTTTGGAAGAAATAAGTAATGTGCCAGTCCTTTATATTGACCACACATGTATTTATACATATAAATGAGATCTCCTCTGAAACGTCTTTTTTCTAAGCTAAACATATCAAACTTTTTCAACCTCTCATCATATGGGAGGCCTTCTATTCCTTGTAGTAGTCTAGTTAAACACCTTTGAACTGACTAACTTTTGAATATCCTTTTTAAAATGTGGAGCCCAAAACTGTATCCCATATTTCAGATGTGGCCATGTGGCCTTACAAGTGATTTATAGAATGGTAACAATACATTGGGATCACGGGATCTAATCTCTCTTTTTATACACCCTAAAATCTTGTTTGCTTTAGCAGCTGCTGCTTGACATTGACTACTGCTGCTCAGCTTATTTGTAATAAGAATACCCAAGTCCTTGTCCTGTTCTGTAGTCCCGAGTTTACTTCCATTTAATGCAGACGCAGCTATAGGATTACTCCGTCCTAGGTGCATTACTATTTTAATCATCAGTCAGGTAAAACCAGGCAGCTGGGGGCTGGTATTCTCCGCATGGTAAGGCCCAAGCATTCTGGGCCCCCCACGTTAAACACTGCAGCCCGCAGCCGCCCCTGAAAATGGCGCATTGTTTCTTAGCATCATTTCCAGGTGCTTTACCGGCTCATCTAGTGGCCCTGATGGCGGTGCCACGCTGGGTAATAAAGGGGTTAATACCAGCTTTGTATTCTCAGCTGGTACTGAGCCCAAAATTCATGGTGTCACGCCAAATTAGACATGGCCACCATGAATTTAAAAAACACAATACATGAAAAAAAATGTTTCTATTAGAAATAAAACAAAAAAAATTGGAGACTCCATCTTTATTATAAAAAAATCCTTAGTCCAACGTAGTTCACAGGGAGAGCAATGTCTGCTCTGCTTCATCGCTCTGTACAGACAAGTGTCTCTACAGAGCGAGAAGCAGGCTGACACTGACAGTTAAAGTTCAATCGAATCAATGGCTAAGCCATGGACTCGGGTGAACCCTGACATTACCGCAAACACTGCCGAAAAAAGCTGAAGACTGCCGAGTGATGAGCAGTGCAGTGAATACCCCTGGAAGTTAATGATCAGACCCGGAGGTAGAAGCGGACAGGAGACAGCGACAGAGTGGGTCTGGAGGACACGTCACGGGACTGGTGAATGTAATGACAATGTTTATCATTAACTATATTCTTCCTTTTACAGCCCCCTGTCCCATAACTGTAAAGTCGAAACTCGGGATGTAGTGCCCCTGAAGCCATCAGGAGCTACAAGGAACTGCATCCTGTCAAAGATGCAGGACCTACCCTCAGGGACCCAGAAGACCAGTGCCGGTAACACCAAAACACATATGGAATCCCTGTTTTTCCCTTCCCCAAAGACTGGTGACAGGCTAGGGTTGGACCGAATGGATGGCCACCTAGGGGTGGAACTGATCCAGTCCACTAGATGACAACTAGGGAGAAGGGGTCAGACAGTCAGTAAGTGGAAGTGAAAGGAGACGAACGTAACTGTACTGATGGGAGTGTGTAACAGTGACCTGTCAGGTGCAGGGGTGTGGTTGCCGAAGGAGTACGGTGGAGTACTCTCGAAACCATAGCACCGACTGGGTACAGAGCCCTAGGTCAAGCAAACGCTCCAGGCAGACCTGATAAAATCTGCACGGTGAGGGGACCATCCAGGACCTCACCGACCGTAAAGTCCGGGGCACCAGCAGTGACAGGAGACCCAGGGATCGTAACAGAACACCGACCCTACAGAGTTCAAATTGCACGCCGTATGGACTAAGACTGAAAGACTACCAGGAGGGGACCCCCAGACGCTCCAAGCCACAGGAACCCACCAAACAGAGACAGGTGCAGGGGAAAGAAGCCACGAGGTTACCACACCGGTACTGGGACTAAGGGAACCAGTGGTGAGGACCAGCCTTCTTCGGGTTGCAAGCCATAACAACGCTGCGAGTAAAGAAACCAGTTACACTGCAATCCCTTGTGTGGCCTACCTTCTTTCCGCGCCCAACTCTATTACCTACGCCCTGGGGCCTGGCCCTACTTGCGGAGGGCCCAACATCCAGGCTGCCATTAACATCAGCCCCAGCGGTGAGAGACTGTGCAGCGGTGGCTCCATCTACCTAGCTGCAACCCGCAAGTGGCGTCACGACAAAAACCTTATTATTATTCCCTTGTACAAGTGTGACGCCCTGGACTAGCCAGGTAGTCACAGGTAGGCCCTTGCATAACACCCGTCCCCCTAATATGGTAACAACAGCCAACCACACTAAAACCTAATCTTTTCCCTCAGAGCTTGATGGTCACACCAGGGGGCAGAGCCAGGCGGTTGGCCACGCCTACCGAGGAGTCCAGAGGGCCTGAGGCAGGAAGTGCAAGTCAGATTAGTGACAGGAGGGAAGTAGAGTGCAGCAGACCTGTGCCCAGGTCTGCAGCGGAAACTGACAGGTGTCGGGGTCGTAGCCCTGGTACCTAGACTAGGAGGCAGGCGGTGACCTGACCTGAAGGAGCCGGGAAGATGGCCAGGTGAAACCGTAAGGGACTGGGACAGGGTAGTGGCCCGCCAGTACCGAACCAGGGAACCGACTGGAAACCGGAGCAGACGGATCCCACGGGCCAGCGCCTGCGGGCAAACGGACTCCACCGGTACATACACAGCCGGGGAGCGGACTCCCGCTGCTAAGGCACAGGCAGTCTACACAAACATAAAGAGGTGCAGGAGAAAGGACAGGACCACCAACCCGGGTGGGGGACAAGACGCAGCCAGCTACGGGCACCGACCACCATCAACTTTATTCATCAGAGACTTGAGTGTGTCAGTAATCGTGAGTACAACAGTGCCATCCGGCCGCGCACCGCCCTGCACCGCCCAACCACTACACTCCCTTAGCGGGTCCCAGGGCCACCGTCCCTGCCAACGGAGGGGTTAACATCTTGCTGCATGACCATCTCCCCCGGGTGCCCCGTAACTGCAGTGGTGGTGTCTACACTTTCACCATGTCCCGTGGGTGGCGTCACAAACTCAAACACGGCTCCGGCCGTACACACCTATGTAACCACCCCCATCGAGATCGCCAGCAATCCCTTGCAGAGCGACGTGACCCCCGGGTCCGGAGGCGCTCGAGCCACCCACCAAACGAGCCCGGACCCGAGTGGCTCGGCTGCAGCCGAGCGTGGGGCGGTACACATCGACTGTTCTGGCGTCACGAACAGGATAGAATCCATTCACTTACCCAGTGAAGTGCGCCTTGAAGTAGTAGTCAGCGGTGATCCGTTGCGAAAATCAGAGCAGGTTCCCGCCAGAGTCTTCTTCCCCGCAGAAAGGGCGCAAAAGCGGTAGCCCCGCCCCCAGAGAACGCGGTCAAGCAGAGAAAGTGAGCAATCGCAGAGTTAAGTTGTCCGGCTGAAAAAGGGAAGGCCGCAAAAAGGCCAAGGGGGAGAAGCGAGAAGAGTTGATGTAACCGCGGCTGATAAGTGCAGGGACGCCAGGACTCTGCAGAAACCCGTTCCTGGACACCAACGCAGCAGGATGTGTCAGAGTATCCAGGCCCAAGCCCACTTCATGCTGGCGAAGTGGGCATCGGAGATGAAGGGCATGGCTGCAGCCATCCGGGCGCGCGAAGTGGAGATGATCTCGGAGGAGCAGGTAAGCAGTGACCCACGCCCCTATGTTCCCCAAAAACCAGCCGTCTCGGCTGAGGGACCCGGGCCTGCTCCCGTCCACCACAATGTCTCCCTCGTCGCCCGTGTCTGCAGCCACCGCCCCGACCGACCCGCTGCCTCAGTCCATGGCAGCGGAGCCCGTACCACCTACGGGGGGGGACCCAGCTACTGGGCTCTCAAGCCTTACTGTCACCATCGCTCCGGCACTGGCGACGGCATCCCATCCGGCCCCGACTCTGGCCGCAGCGGTGATGACGACGGCTCCGGCAGTCCGCCCGGCCGCAACGGAGGTAGCACCCGATCGGAAGTCTACCCCGGCCAAGGTGCTGGCCGCTCCCAAGTACCCCATCCCGGCTGTGGAGCAGCCGGTGTACACCTGCAGAGAAGCGGAGCAGGCCACTGATCGGTGGGGCCCACGGCAGTATGAGAGGCCGGTCGTAGCCGGCGCCAGGGGTACCCAGGTGGGCCTGGCTCCTGAGCAGGAGAGTGGATGTGCATGCCCGCGTTTATAAGTTGAGCAAGGTAGCGGATCCAGGCTACCATGTTAAAGTCCCCGTTGGGACCATACTGCCCGTCCCCGTTGGGGCTTTGTTGATTTCTCCGCTTTAAAAACCATAGACAAGGCTGAGAACTTGCAGGCCACCCAAAAACTATTGAGTTTGTAAATAATCCTGGACCACCCTTTCGGTCCTACAGCCTCCGGAGAGGCAGACTGGAGGAAGAGCCTGCGGGAATGTAATGGCCGAGGCCCTGTCACCACTGCAACCAGTGACAACCCTCCGGGTCAGGGGTACCCTGCACGTGGGGCCTCTGGAGAGACTGCCGGGTATGGAACTTTGTACCCAGCCCGTTTGGGCAATACCCGGACCTGTTCCTGTTTCCTGGACTGGGGAAAAGGGGTGCGCACTATTGCTTAGAGGTGGCACCAAGGTCTAGGTTTGTTTGGGTGGGTGACTGAAAGGACCCGGTCCCGTCCCGTTCCCAGTTAATAAAAGTGTTTTTATGTTGCAACGTTTAAGCAAAATGCCTCCCGCAAGGGAAGAAATCTGCATATACTTGACAAATGTAAATAATGTTATTATATTTGTACCTGTTTTCCCTTTTTATCTTTTACAGTTAAAAATAAACGGTGGTGGTCGGACAGCCCGCGGACAGTCTGTATTAAACCAAGGGGGAATGTGATGCCCTGGACTAGCCAGGTAGTCACAGGTAGGCCCTTGCATAACACCTATCCTCCTAATAAGGTAACAACAGCCAACCACACTAAAACCTAGTCACCTCCCTCAGAGCTTTATGGTCACACCAGGGGGCGGAGCCAGGCAGTTGACCACGCCCACCGATAAGTCCAGAGGGCCTAAGGCAGGAAGTGCAAGTCAGATTAGTGACAGGAGTGAAGTAGAGTGCAGCAGACCTGTGCCCATGTCTGCAGCGAAAACTGACAGGTGCCGGGGTCGTAGCCCTGGTACCTAGACTAGGATGCAGGCAGTGGCCTGACCTGCATGAGCCGGGAAGATGGCCAGATGGAACCGTAAGGAACCGGGACAGGGTAGTGGCCCGCCGGTACCGAACCGGGGAACCGACTGGAAACCGGAGCACAAGGAGGGGTACTCAGACCCAGAACGAGGCCCAGAAGCCACTGGACCATGTCGAATTTACTGATTGAGGTCTGGACTTTAGGTCCATTCCCATCCCAAGACCCGAAAGAAGGCAACAGCCCACCAAGGGGGATAGAAAGCCACCGCACAGGCAGAGAGATCCCACGGGCCAGCGCCTGTGGGCAAACGAACTCCACCGGTACATACACAACCGGGAAGCGGACTCCCACTGCTAAGGCACAGGCAGTCTACACAAACATAAAGAGGTGCAGGAGAAAGGCCAGGACCACCAACCCAGGTAGGGGACAAGACGCAGCCGGCTGCGGGCACCGACCACCATCAACTTTGTTCATCAGAGACTTGAGTGTGTCAGTAATCGTGAGTACAACAGTGCCATGCGGCCGCACACCGCCCTGCACCGCCCAACCTCTACACTCCCTTAGCGGGTCCCAGGGCCACCATCCCTGCCCACGGAGGGGTTAACATCTTGCTGCACGACAATCTCCCCCGGGTGCCCCGTAACTGCAGCGGTGGTGTCTACACTTTCACCACGTCCCGTGGTTGGCGTCACGAACTCAAACACGGCTCCAGCCGTACACATCTATCTAACCACCCCCATCGAGATCGCCAGCAATCCCTTGCAGAGCGACGTGACCCCTGCAGCCGAGCGCGGTGCGGTACACAAGCGATCCCCAGGGTCACGGAATCGGGTAGCGGCCACCCAGTGAACTGTCCCAGTAAATATACTGCCCGGGACAGAGTACCCCATAGCCCTGGGGTGAGTCAGGGGTTCGGACACAAGTTTGCGTTATCTCCGGCCCTGAACTCAAACTTTACAAAAAGCTTGGGCAAGGCTTGCAATCCCAAACATCGGGGGGGTTTGCTTATCACTATGTGACACATCACAACCAGTACTAAAAAAGTAATTCAGCTGCTGCAGAATCCACGCACTCAAAGGTACCAGAATAATCAGGAACCAATCTAAAATGTGGAACACCTCTGCACTGCTGTAAATAAGTGCTTGCGACTATATATTTGAAAGCACTGACATTGCTTTCTCCTCAGGACTCTGATTGTGTGATTACTGGGTGCATGGTGGAAGCAACTAAAACAATATATTAATATGTTCAAATGCTCGCCTCCCCCCTTACTTTCTGTTAAGACTTTAGGGAAGGCACAGTGCTTACAATAAATAAAACAACAATAAGATAAAATAAGACAAAAATAACAAAAAAAAAAAAAAGAAAAGAAACACCACTAGTCTTGACTCTTAACTGCTGTTTAACAATGTCATGCAAGCCTTGTGAAGGACCCAGTGCCAACATTGCTGTAATAGTGCAGCTGTGTTTTGTATATTTTACAAGAAGACTACTTCATTTAAAAGAGGATTAAACAGGTAGTGTATAACCCCTTTAAAACTCCCTTTATTGTGGACTAGTGCTCCTTTTTACAAATGTATCTTCATGTTTAAAAGAACCTGTTACCACTTAAGGTTATTTCTTGCTGTACCTTGCTCCCTTGTACTTGGCACGCACACACCACTTGTCTTCTGAATGTGTCCTTTACTCCTGCATTACTCCTGTGTTCACTCATTACACCAAAACTGACTTTGAAACGGGAATTGTCTCACACTGGTCTCTAGCACTAAACTTTCCAAAGAAGAACCTATATAAGAGTAAAAGGGAAGACAGTGACCTCTTGTTGACAGTGGCCCCCAAACACCCAGGTCCCACAACGATCTTGTCTCTGCTACATACTGAAGTCGCAGTGTGTGGGTACATTAGCAGACACTGACTGAGCCGCAGCTGTGAGTGGTGACATTACTGAGTTTACCTGTGGTCACAACTGGGGGTCTACACGGCACCCCACCTGTTACCGCAGTTAATCTGATCTCAGGTGAACTCATTGAACACAGTGACCTCATCTCAGGTGAACTGAGTTCAATCATGCCTGCATCTCCTGGCAGAAAACTGTGGGGGGTTTTGCCAAGAGATGCAGATTTGGTGCTGGAATTTCTATACCAAGTTCCTGCACCAATACTGCATCTCCTGACAAAAACACGCATCAAAACGCATTGCGGTTTTAATGCGATTTTTTTTGCCAGGAGATGGAGATTTGGTGCAGGAATTTGGTGTATAATTTCCAGTACCAAATCTGCATCTTCTGGCAGAAAACAGCATAAAAATGTTTTTGATGCCGTTTCGGGGCAGTTTTCTGCCAGGAGATGCAATGACTATCCTTAATTGATATCTGGTTGATAATCTATATTGAACTGTATTCTCAGCAAGGATATATGCTATTCAATATTTTTTTCACTGGGGCACTTATAGGAACATATAGGGCTTGCAGATGTTGATCTGGGTCGCCACTTTGCAAATAATTAGGGTGCCTACCTCTGTGGATTGGTATGGATATACTTAGGATACTTTAGGCTTAGACTGCCTAATTCCCTATCCATATTTTGGTATATGTATATTTATGTAGATCTCGATTCACAAACTTGTCTTTGCTTTTGAATAATGTTTCTTGGAGTTAATTTAAATAATCATTAAAGGTTATATTTTAGAGTGTTTGTTTTCTTTTGGTTATGCAGTAGCAGAAAACTGCCAATGGGGTAGTTGTCAATTATGGAGCTCCCCCACAAGTGACCCCATTTTGGAAACTAGAGCCCTCAAATAATTTTTGTAGATGTTTGGTCAGCACTTTGAACCCCTGGGGGCTTCACAGAAGTTTATAACGTTGAGCTGTGAAAAGAAAAAAAAAATACCGCAAAACTGTTGCTTCAACTAGGTAGCTTTTTTTCACAAGGGTATCAGGAAAAAAATGCACCATAAAAGCTATTGTGCATTTTTTCCTGAGTACGACAATACTCCATATGTGGTAAAAATCAATTGCTTGGGAGCACAGCAGGGCTCTGAAGGGAAGGAGCGCCATTCTAATTTTTGAGCGCAAAATTATCTGGACTCATTAGTGAACGCCATGTCGGGTTTGGAGACCCCTTGATAACTTTGAGCTGTGAAAATATATATATATATTTTTTTTACTACAAAACTGTTATTTCACCAGGTAGTTTTTTTTCAAAAGGGTATCAGGAAAAAATGCACCCTAAACCATATTATGCAATTTCTCCTGAGTATGCCGATACCTCATATGTGGTGGAAAGCAATTGTTTGAGCGCACGGCGGGGCTCAGAAAAAGAGGATCTCCATTTGACAGCAAAAATTGGTTGGAATCATTAGCAGATGTCATGTTGTGTTTGGAGACCCCTTGAGGTGCCTGAACAATAAAGCTCCTTCACAAGTGACCCCATTTTGGAAACTAGACCCCTCAAGGATTTTATCTAGATGTTTGGTGACCACTTTGAACCCCTGAGGGCTTCACAAAAGTTTATAATGTTGAGCTGTGAAAATAAAAAATAAATTACCATGAAACTGTTACTTCAACCAGGTAGCTTTTTATTTTCACAAGGATATCAGGAAATATGCAGCAAAAAAATTAATTGTGCAATTTCTCCTGAGTACACTGATATCTCATATGTCATGGAAATCAACTGTTTGGGCGCACGGCAGGGCTCGGAAGGGAAGGAGTGCCATATGACAGCAAAATTGGCTGGAATCATTAGTGAATGCCATGTCGCATTTGGAGACCCCCTATGGGGCCTAAACAGTGGCGCTCCCCCACAAGTGACCCCATTTTGGAACTAGACCCCCTCAAGGAATTTATCCAGATGTTTGGTGAGCACCTTGAACCCCCAGGGGCTTCACAAAAGCTGATAACGTTGAGCCGTAAATTTTTTTTTTACCACAAAATTTTTGCTTCAACCAGGTAGCTTTTTTTTTTTTTTTTCACAAGGGTGACAGGAAAAATGCACCATAAAATTATTGTGAAATTACTCCTGAGTACGCAGATACCTCATATCTCTTGGAAATCAACTCTGGGCGCACGGCGGGGCTTGGAAGAGAAGGAGCGCCATTTGACTTTTCAAATGCACGGATGCCGAGCTGTGATGTGTATCACTGATTGGCCGCTGCAGGACACAGGGATGGATGACGTGCAAAAAACGACCAGGGATATGAAGAAAAAAAAAAAAGTCACGCCGAAAATTGAGCACGGATGCAGATCTGTTATGGGCATCACTGATCAGCACTCGGCAGTTGCAGGACGCACACACATGGATGAGGTGCAAAAAAAAAACCGATGCAGAATACGGACAAAAAAAAAGTTCAGCTGAAAATTGAGCACGGATGCAGATCCGTTATATACATTACTGATCAGCGCTCAGCGGGACTCATGGATGGTTGAGGTCTAAAAGCAAACAGGGGATACAGAAAAAAAAATTATACTCACTGGACCCAAGAGGATTAGCAGGAGGATCACTGACCAGAGGAACTGCAGGAGGAATAGAAGGCAGCAAGATGGACAGCTTATTACAGGAGCAGCAGGCAGGAAGTTGGACGGCCCATTTGTGAAGACCCAGGAAGGACCAAGCGATGAAGGCAGATGTGATCGGACCAATGAAGAGCTTGGATGACCTGGTGACAGCAGGTAGGGGATGTTGGAGAGAGAAAGCAGATGGAATGGAGAGGGTGGAGGGGGAGAACGGAGAAGGTGAGGCAGAAGAATGGGAGCAGAATAGAGATCGCAGAGGGGGTTCAGGTCGGGGAGGGCACATCGGCAGGAGGCAGGGTGGCACATCGGAAGGGGGCAGGGTGGCACATTGGCAGCGCACAGGGGCATCACGGGAGCGTGCAGGAGCATCATGGGAGTGCGCAATACTTACAGGAGGAGCAGGAGTGGCGATCAGACAGCAGCGGCGGCGGCGCGATGATACTACAAGCTGTACCTCTGTTTTTTTTGTTTCCAAGTTACCCTCTCTCCTCTCTTTCTATTAACTTATTCTATTTCTTCTTCTGGCTCTGATTGAAGATACCTAATCGGCTGCTCCCTAATAGTGCAAGTGATGGATGTACTTTGACGGACCTGAATATTGCATCGTTTAATGCCGAGGCCTCAACACTCCAGAGAAGCGTGCACAGAGATACTCCAGCAATTTCATCGCCGAAAGATACACATCATTTGTTTCCAGGAAACCCATTTTAAATCCAGCAATCCACCATCCATAAAGCACAGACACTATACGACATGGTACTTTGCAAATAACCTCCTGAAGCGATCTAGAGAAGTAGCAATAGCCATACACAAATCCCTCACTTTTCAAACCTTTAAATGCACCATTGACCCTGAAGCTCACTATTTAGTTCTTACACTCGAAGGCCAATTACTTTCAATCATTAACTTATACGTCCACAACCAGGACAAAGCCAGCTACATCCCTGATCTGATCGAGGTGTTATCCCCAGTAGTCACCGGAACGGTAATATGGTGAACAGATCTTAATGTAACTGTAGACCCAGTTCTAAGTAACTCTGGGAAAAAAGTCGCACATCTCTTACGTAGCAATAAGCGCATTAAAAGGGCACTGCTGCGGTTTCAGCTTGTCGATGCTTGGAAAATTCAACATCCAGCAGAGAGGGATTATAGATTTTATTCCGCGCCCCACGAGTCATATAGCAGGATAGACTACAGTTTAATTCAACATAGCGCTCTACATTGGGTTTCCACTACCACCATCGGCAACATTTTATTGTCTGATCACGCACCAATGTATTGCTCCCTTAAAATTCCCTCTTTTGACAAACCATTTCATCCCTGGAGGCTGAATGAATTGTTACTGCTTGACCCAACCTGTAGAGAAGAGATTATGGGCGCCATCTCTGGTTTTGTCTCAGATCATGAGGGCGATGATACTTCCCATGTGGTGAAAGGGGAAGCCTTAAAATGCGTGCTGCGAGGGGTGTTCAAAAAGAATGGAGCAAGATTGAAAAGAGAGAAAGCTCAGGAACTCACGCAGGCCTTACGGTCCATAAGTTAATTAGGGATGGCACATAAACACACTCTCTCCACTGAAACACTTAGGCGCCTTTTGAAGGCCAGAATGGAGGTCAAGCGCCTTTTGGACGCCTCCTTTCAGCGTCTTCTGCAGGTAGGTTGTAGCAGGCTTTATGAGTTCGGGAATAAACCGGGGGGAATATTGGCCAGGGCGTTGAAAGTGGTTCAAAATCACGTCCCGTGTGTTAAAAATTCATGTGGTGAGATGGTTAACACTAACCTCGAAATTCTTGAAGCATTTCAAACATACTACTCTAAGCTGTATAATCTACCCCCACCTCCCGAAAAGCTCCAGCACTTGATATACCATCCCCTTTCCCCCCTTGACATCTGAGGTGGTGGAGGAGTCGGAGGCCCCTTTTTCACTGCAGGAGTTAAGGGAGACTATTGCTGAGCTGCCCGGCAACAAAAGTCCTGGCCCAGATGGCTTTATCTCTACATTTTACAAGGAGTTATCAGAACTACTGTCTCCAGTGATATTGTCAACCTTCAACTCTTTGGCAGATTCATCCCCTTTCCCTCATCAGTCTACGTCAGCATTTACTTCAGTGATTCCTTAACCTAGGAAAGATCCCAAATTATGCACAAGTTACCGACCAATCTCTCTTTTAAATATTGACCTAAAAGGTATATGCCAAAATGTTAGCAAAACGACTAAATCTTCTTCTCCCTAAATTAATTAATCTGGACCAGGCGGGTTTTATTCTGGGCAGGGAGGCTAGCGACAATACCATTAAAACAATAGATATTATCAACTACGCGAATACCAACAAGGTGCCCCTCATGGTGTTGTCGTTGGACGCAGAGAAGGCCTTTGATAAGGTTTCTTGGCCGGCTATCTCTCAAACTCTGCAAAACGTTGGCCTGGGTCCGAGATATACCTCAAAGGTGATGGCCTTGTATCAATCTCCCTCAGCCAAAATAAAGGTCAGTGGTTTGCTTTCTGACTCCTTCACCATTGCTAATGGAACGCAACAGAGCTGCCCACTATCTCCCTTCCTATACGTGCTGGTGAGGGAGCTCTTGTTGCATGCGATCCGTTTGGATGGGGGCGTTAGGGGTATTAGGTTGGCGGGACTAGAGTATAAATGTTCGGCTTTCGCAGATAACCTACTGATCTACATCACTTGCCCACCCGTCTCTTTGCCCCCCCTGATGTCGGTAGTCCGGCGGTTCGGAGATTGGTCCAATTTTAAACTCAATTTAGACAAATCTGAGGCTCTTTGCGTAGCTCTCCCCCAACAGGTGGCTGGATTAGTGTAATCTGCTTACCCCTTCTGCTGGCCCCCTAGTAAAACTATAAGCTATTTAGGGAGCTTCATCCCTTCCAACCTCATGAGATTGTTTATGTTGAACTACCACCCTTGGCAAGCTAAGCTGGAGGGTTGTTTAGCGGCCTGGGACAGTTAGGAATTTTCATGGTTCGGTAGAGTGAGTATTCTTAAGATGACTGTGCTTCCCAGGCTGCTGTACCTCCTACAGACCATCCCGTTATATATTCCTGCCTCCTTCTGGATTAAAGAGCAGTGTGCCTTTAGGAATTTTGTTTGGGCCTGTAGGAAACCTAGACTTTGTCTTGAGGTGTTGACTTGTCAGAAACTGGCGGGAGGTACCGGGTTACCTGATTGTAGGCGTTACTATTTCGCAACTGCCCTTGCAAGACTATTGGACCTAATTCATTGCCAAACTTCCAAGTTGTGGGTGCATTTAGCCCACGAAATGTGTCCCTTATCAGTGGTTACGACTCCTTGGACCTGGCTTTTTGGCAACCAGAAAAACATCCCCTTATCCTTCTCAGTTAAACAAACCTTACGAATTATTCTCACCCCATCAGTCAGGGGAATACTGGTAGATCCAAATTGGCCGCTGCAACCCCTGGTGGACTTCCCCTGTTTTCCACAGGGAACTTCCACACGGAGGTTTTTAATTAGCTCCAAAAAGACACCGCTCCACATGCATCATGTAGCCCCCCAAGGTGCCCTCCTCCTCTTACATTCAATCATAGGAAACCACATAGTTTCACCTAAGCATACCTTCGAGTACTTGAAACTCCAACATTATTTTCAAACAATCACAGATAAATCCGGCTTTAGGCTCCCCCCCTCACAGGATTTGAGGAACTCGGTGTCGCCCCTTCCAAGAGCGATCAATGGTGACAACTAAATGGTTTCACTGGGAAGCCTTTCTCTCCTCCCCATTGTTTCAATCAATCTCAAGATAAGTCAAGCCATAGGAAATGTATTAGCATCCTTACGCGTTTGTGGATAATCATCATATTGGGGTTGGGTACCGTGGTCAGAGTTTCATCTTTCATCCTTTTATTTTTTTTCTTTTTACTCTCCTACTGACCCCTTTTACTTCTTCCTTCCCATCTGACCCAGTGGGACACACACTTTCCCTCTCTGCTTCTCCTCTCTTATAGTTCCTACTAATTGCGAAGTCTCTACTTGCCTCCTTCACACTCTATTGCAAAATACTGGTTGGTAAACATACTTGATTATTGAAGGATTTTTAATAAAAATTGTTGCAAAGGAAAAATAAAATGAATACCGGTAAGTCATGGGTGTCCAGTGACTTTGCCACTCCAGTCCCAGACTGTGCAGACTAGGCGATGATGTACTGCCAGGCTTCTGTGAGTAACAAGCCTACGCCTGTCTGTCATGTATCTAATGATTTTTAAAATCTAAATGCCAGACCACATCTAGTGTGTTGCATGTACCATACGTCCCTGCTGTTTTAAGACGCTATGGGGAGGGGGGCAATTGATGCTACTGTACTACTGGCTGCCTGAAAGGTAACGTCGAGACTCCAAGATGGGTCTTCAAGTTGTCCTTTGTCTGTAGGGCAAGGGGCCTATGCCTCTCTGTCATCTTGCTGTCTCTGGTGAACGTAGAAATGCTGGTTCAAGCCTTGTTCCTGGGCAGATCCCTCGCTGCCATGTTGCTTTTTTGGGTTATTTGTAGTGTGTGTCAATTATTGCCATTTTTGTCCTGTTGCCTGACCTTAATTTTTGGAAATGTAAAAACTCCAAGTAGGGTCTCTAAGTTGGCTTTGGTCTCTAGTGCCAGTCTTCTGGGAGCAAAAAGCCTATGCCTGCCTGTCTGTCATGCATCTCTATATTTTTCACTTTTAAATGCCAAGCCACATCCTATGGCTTGCATGGACCTCCCTGCTCTTTTAAAGGCCCTATGTGGAGGGGGTAAATTAATGCTACTGTACTGCTGTCTGCCTAAAAGGTTTTTAAACATTTTTGTTGAGTTTTAAAATTTAAATGCCAGGCAACATCCTGTGTGTAAGTCAACACAATTAGGTAGGGCTTAAATTAATATGTATTAGAGAAAGCAGTGACACAGATGCGGAGGTGTGGAACACTATCCAGGCTGAGTTTGATAAATGGCTCCAATGAACATGGAGCCAGGCAGGGTCATGTGTGATTACAGTGGAAACCTAGTGGCTGTACTACGCCTGGGTGACATCATATATGCACTGCATGTATCAGCCTGATTGTACAAAAGTTCCTAGGGCACTATTATGTCCTGGATGTGCTGCTACAGATGGCACGGTCGCGGTGTGCTAACTTTTTAAAATTGAAATGCCGGGCCACAGCCTGTGTGTTGGATGGACCATACCTTCCAAATCTTTTAAGGCCCTATGGGGAGGGGGGCAATTAATGCTACTGTACTGCTGTCTGCCTGAAAGGTTTTTGAATGTCAAGACTACTAGATAGGTCTCCAAGTTGTCTCTTGTCTGTAGTGGCAGGAGCACCAGCACTATACCTGTCTCTCATCCACCTCTTTATTTATTATGTCAATAGTCTAGGAAGCTAATGGCTATGCCAAAACAGTGGTGCTGCACTGTAAAATGCATATTTGCTGTTTTGGAAGCCTTTCAAACCCCCTAAAGGTGTTTTCTCTGCCTTACATTTGACCTCTCATTGAATTCAATGATGTTCAGAAAGATTCAATAAAGGTTCTAAGTTTGGTTCGATAAAGGTTCAGCGAACATACCACCTGTTTGGTTGGGCTCTGCAAACCAAACCTTAAGAGATTCGCTCATCTCTAGTTCTGGCCTCATATTTTAACCCTGGCAGAAATTAAGCACCAAGACACCATGGTGGAGGAAATACATAGACCCAGGTAGCACTCCCCCACTCCACTTTGGTCTAAACGTTTTTCCGACTGCTAAATTTGCTTAGGCACTGAGGGTCAGTTGCTAATAAAGTGTCCCTTGTTACCACAATACAAAGACTCCTCCCCTTTTAGTAGTAGAGGAATTTTTCCTCTCCTGGGATGTCCCTTCAAGCTGCATGGGCTTGGGTGAGGCATTGGGAAGTAAAGTAAGTACATTAACCCACTCCCAGACAGTCTTGGTATTATAAGACCTCTGTCGGAAATGGCAATCATTACGGATTACAAAAGACATGGCACACTCAAAAGAAGGTGGAGTTTCCTACATTACCAATGCCTCCTTTAACCTCTTGGACACACCATGAAAAAAAATGTTTTTTTGTGTATGGGGTCGTTTCACTTAGTATCCACGGACCAGCGCCAGAATTCAGCCCAATAATCCTGCCAGTCAATTCCCCTGGTGCAGTGAATGGATCTTAGCTAAAGATACCTTATCAGGGTCATCATAGATAAGTCAAAGTGCAGCGAAAAATCCGTCCACCATCACAAACACAGGTGATTCAGGTGGCAAGGAAAAACCCCAAGCTTGTGGGTCTCCACTCAGGACCGACAACAAAAATTCCTACCTGCTGTACCTCACTGCCAGAGGAGTGGGAAGGAAGACAGAAATACAAATTACATGCTTCCCTAAAGGAAACAAACCGACTGTGTGCCCCAGAAAATCTGTCCGGAAGGGACAGTTTGGGATTGGCAAACAACGCGGATTGCGCCAGAATGGCAGATTGTGCTTGTTGATGTACTGCCCCCTTTAATGGGGCAACTGGGTCCATGTCAAAGTTTTAAGTATGGGCCAACTATAATGTCATGGGTGGTATGGCGATAACAGGGGAACGGGGCTCCTAGACTGGCCCTCAGGCTAGGGGGACTTCAACTATCCCTGTTCCCAGAGAAACTTCTGAAGGTGAGGACATCTTGGCCGCCTTCCTGGCCCTGCTTCTCATCTAATACCCCCTCACTTCCTCCCCAGGAGAGGGCTGGGACAGGAGTGGGTAAACCCATGAATATAGACAAACAGGGGAAGCCAAAACTAGATCACACAGCATGCTCACACAGAAGTATTAGAAAACAAGTGAAAATAAGTAAAATAAGAGCAGGGAGGAAATGAGATGATGGGATAATTCCACAACATCCCAAGCAGCACGCAGAATAAACACTAGAAAACTGGAACACAGCGCATGGATCGGTTTCGCTAAAGCTATAGTCAGCATGGAAATACAGTTTCTACCATCTTAAATAGGCAGGGAGAAACTGTGATAGGTTTCCCACAACATGAGATTCTAGAGGTAACCAGCAGGCTAGCAGAGATTAATTCTTGATAGTCCGACCATTAATGCACACACAGCTGGTCGACGCCCGAGCCAGCCTGTTCAACTCAAAAGCACCAGAGAAGTCATAGTGTGGACTGTCTGTAGTGTGAACAGTGTCTGATGCCTCCATGACATTCAGTGAGTTTTGAGCTAAACTTCGTGTGACACCTCCCCTCTTTAATGATAATCTTCCTCAACCATTCAAAAACCCGTAAGACAAAAATCACATTTAAAATAACAATCTTTTCATCTCTAGAGGACAAATGGTATCCCTTTTTCCTTTGGGTCATCAAAACCCCGGTCTTACTTGGCTAGGACCCCAGAACCAAAAAGTTCAAGTTCTTTAAAACAAAGACCCCCTTGGCCAACACAACACATAACCCTCTCAGTCCCAGGGATCAGTCCTTTTTCTTCACCTTGTTGGGATATCGGGTCTCCATCCCTTCTACCCCCAACAACAGGACAGGTACACAGTCCATAGTTGATGGGGCAAAGTCCTTTTGTAGGTTTTGAAATGAGGGAAAAGTTCATAACTAAGGGTGTTAGCTCTCCAGTCATGCCTGCACACTTAAAAACAACAGATAATGGTGCAATGGGTGCAAGAAAAATAAAACCAAAAACAAAAGTCCAGGCCTACTCGACCACAAGGGTGATAAAACAGGGCCTCCAATAAAACATTGCCCACACAGGCCTCTTCCGGCGAACAGATTCGTAACACAGTCCTTAAAAGAAAGGCTTTTCCACCTTCCACTGGAGTTCAATAGATCTGTACGGTCCCAGCTTTCTCTTACCAGGGGTACTCCAGAGCATGACCCTTATTCTCCAACATGGCCTAACAACCAACAATTGGGATAGAACTGGGTATCCTCTTGCCATCCTCAAGTATAGTTTATTATCACATTACAAATTCTGGAGGATGGTGGTCTTTTCCACTTGCAAAGCTGGTCCCGATACTTTAGGCGAGTCAGGTCTCCTGAAGGTTGGACAGATCCTCCTAAGTATACGTGGGCACTGACATTTTTTGACACTTAAATGGTAATCAACGTTACGGCAGTTGCAGAAGAGACTGTGGTAGAATACCCCCTTGGGGCAGGTTCAGCCCAATCAGGTGTCTGAGATCCTATTTCCCAGGAGTGGCTACTGGAGTTAGCTCCTCCTTCTTTCTTCCTGGACTACCTGAACTCTTAACCGGACAGTCACTGTTTTCCTTCCCCTGTTTCAACTGGTCCCCTCCTGGAGTTTTTGGCTTCCTGCGCCCAGTTTTCCCTTTGCAATGCAGTCTGCCAGAGCCAGCGTCAGCAAATGCCGGTGTACCGCCCCGCGCTCGGCTGCAGCTGAGCCGCTCGGGTCCGGGCTCTTTTGGTGGGTGGCTCGAGCGCCTCCAGACCCTGGGGTCACGTCACTCTGCAAGGGGTTGCTGGCGATCTCGATGGGGGTGGTTAGGTAGGTGTACGGCCGGAGCCGTGTTTGAGTTCGTGACGCCACCCACGGGACGTGGTGAAGGTGTAGACACCACCGCTGCAGTTACGGGGCACCCGGGGGAGATGGTAGTGCAGCAAGATGTTAACCCCTCCGTGGGCAGGGATGGTGGCCCCAGGACCCGCTAGGAGAGAGTAGTGGTTGGGCGGTGCAGGGCGGTACGCGGCCGGATGGCACTGTTGTACTCACGATTACTGACACACTCAAGTCTCTGATGAACAACATTGATGGTGGTCGGTGCCCGCAGCCGGCTGCGTCTTGTCCCCCACCCGGGATGGTGGTCCTGACCTTTTTCCTGCACCTTATTATGTTTGTGTAGACTGCCTGTGCCTTAGTAGCGGGAGTCTGTGTGGCACCCCAGGACCTGGTCGCCACAACAGCATTGCCCCTCCAAGGGTGATGCTGACCCTGGAGGTAATTGGGAGGTCTATTGGCCAGTAGGTACCAACACCCAACACTATCCTCTCTCAGGCCAGCAGGGGGAGCTCTGAACCTGGAGTTCCAGGGAGCATTCCTCAAGTCTGACCTGAGAGAGGAGTTAGTGGTCAGTCTGTGTAGAGAGAGCAGAGAATGCAGACGCAGAGTGTGCTGTCTTGTGAAACTGGGGCCTAGAGCTGGAATAGCTTGGACCAGTGAAGCAAGATTTGCAGAGAGGCACAGAAGAGACTCAGACATCGGAGTCTGTGGTTGCCAGGGTGTAAAATCCTTCCCTGGTAGCCGAATCCGGAGGGCAGGAGAGCTGCAAGCCCCCTGGCCCAGAAGCAATCTGATGGTACAGCTGCATCCCAAGGGCCTGGTGTAGACTCCAGCAGAGAAGCACCAGAGAGGGCCTGCGCAGCCTACCACACAGAAAAAGGGACGAACCACCGGTCCCAGCAGCAAGAGGGCCATTGCCAATCCAGAGAGAAGGGTCCTATAACAGTAAGGAAAGAACAGGAGTAGGCCTCATACTCATCTGGCCAAAAAGATTCCTCAGTTACTTCCAGGCCGGCCGGAGCCCTCGACCACCTGTAACGGTCTCCCAGGACTAACCGTTTGCCAAGTAAAAGAGGAGAAGGTAAAGAGACTGTTGTTTGTGTCCGGTCCTTTCACCGCCTGTCGGCCCTGCACTACAACTTACACCATAGACTCTCACGAGCACCAACAGTATTCCCGGGGCACCGCTCCACCTGTGGGGAGCAGTACCACCATTGCTGCCATTCCATCACCCCGGAGGCCTCATACAGCAGCGGCGGCTTAATAGCCGCAAACCACAGGTGGCATCACGACAAATATAAACTTTATTCACCCCAAGTCACCAGCCATATTAATTGACACCCACCAGGGCCACGGAGCCGGGCCCCGCCACCACTGACAACCCCCGGACTAGTCCAGCCCGGCACCAGGAGTCCCATAGCCCTGGGGTGGGCGAGTCAACTTTGGCGTCACGAACAAGATTTCGTGCCTGGTCCCACCGGGTACTGTGCGTCTGCAGAAACTGTGCTTAAAAGACTGTGTTACTGTTTGAAAACTGCCGACGCCATTAGCCTCGCTGAGCGCAGGAAGAAGGGGGGCGTGCCCGAAAAAGAGCGCGAAGGGAGCGCGCCATCAGAGCAGAACGCCGTTAACCCCGCGCGACCCAGAAGGGAATTTGAAAAGTGAACAGAGCATGGTAAGGATCACTAAGGGGGAGGAAGATGTCCGACTCAGAGGGAGAGCAGGTGGCTGCCATAGCCCGAGACGCCGCAGCACCAGCCGAAGCAATCCCAGTCGCCGTCGCCCCAGCCCCCGCTGTAGCGCCGATAATGCCGATTACAATGCCGTACATCCCGGGAGCAGAATGGCTGCCGCAGTACTCCGGGGAGTCACATACCCTGAGCGACTTCAGAGAAAGGCTGCACAGCTTGTTTAGAGTGTATCCTCTGACTGAGAGCCAGAAGGTGGGCATAGTAATGGGGCAGCTAGCCGGCGCGGCCCAGCGTGAAGTGAAGTCCTGGCCTGATACAGATAAAGGGACAGCAACCCAGATACTCGCCAAGTTAAAGAGTACTTTTGACACCCGCACCGCAGCAGAAATAAAAATGAGATTCTTCGGGTGCAAACAACGGGCCACAGACAGCATACGGGACTATGCATTAAACCTGCAGGAGGCCCTGAAAGCAATTAAACAGGTGGACTCAGAGAGTGTACGTGAAGAAGACAAACTCCTTACTGAGCAGTTCATAGAAGGGCTCCTGTCAGATGCCCACAGGACACAGCTGCGTATCATGGTCCTGCAGAACCCTGCTCTGGACTTTGCAAAGTTTAAGGACCAGGCCATCCGGGTACTGAGAGAATTGTGTCGCCCTGGGCAAGCCAGGGGACACAGGTCACACACCACCACACCCTACATCCCAGGTAGGCACATCTAAGCTGAACCAAAAATCCTTGTTGCCTTCCTCCAGAGGCTGATGATTCACACCAGGGGGTGGGCCAGGCGGTTGGCTCCGCCCACCAAGGAGATCACAGCTCTGGAGGCGGGAGAAACCAGGCAGTTGAGCCCAGGCAGGGCAAGAGTGAAGTCTAGCTGAGGGCTAGAAAAGAGTAAACAACTAAGTGAAAGTGAAGGAAAGAGAAGTAGTAAAGGAGGAAAGCAAGAGTGGTGACAGAGAGAGAAAAGCCTGAAGTAGTCCAGCTGAGTGCAGGACAGGTCAGCAAGGTCAGCAACGGCGGTGACTGTCTGGAGGGGGACCGTTTGGAAGTTCCTGGAAGGACCCCGTAGGCTGTGTGCCCGGTGGTCTGGAGCAGTGTTCCGAAGGACAGTCAGCACCAGGGCAGGGGCCTCTCGGACCCCGGCAAGGCTTGGAGTCGCCGTAAATTGCCGAATCTGTCAGTGAAGGGGACGTAGATCCCCCAACAACCAAGACCCGAGTGAAGGCAACAGCCCAACCTGTACAACAGAGACACCGCCACCGCCAGGGCACCAGTTTCTGAGGGCCAGCGCCTGCGGGCAAAGAGTAGAGCTCCTCCGGCCCAGCTTGAAGCCGGGGAGCGGGTTACCGGTGGGGACCCATCGCAACCAACTAGTACACAAGGTGCAAGGAAGAGGGACATCACCGTCACCTACTGGGAGAGCAATTGCAGCCATCCGTGGGACCGTCTTACCAGCCGTTTGGTTTACCGTACAAACTGTGTCAACGTTTCAGGCTGAGTGAGTACCACAGTGCCGCAAGGCACAGCGCTGCCCCCGCGTCCCTGCGCCCACCATGCCCTGCACCTCCCAAGCCGTCACCGGGCCCCGGGATCACCAACCCCTACCCACGGAGGGGCAACACAACACGTGGCTGCTCCGCATCACCATCCCCGGGATCCCCGTATTGAGCAGCGGTGGTGAAATCACCACAACCGTGGGTGGCGTCACGGACTATAAACAATCCCCACACCCAACAAACCCCTTTCACTCACGGGCGAGGAGTACGGCTCGAGAACCCCCGGGATCCGGCCTACAGCTCGAGCCACCACTGAGCAGCGGCCGCCGGACCCGAGCAGAAGGGGTGAGCGCAGTGTGCTGACACCCTCCTCCCTGCCCGCGACAACTTGGCGTCACGAACAGGATCTTACCGCTCTGCCGTCAGGTAGAGGTGCGCCTTGTTACCGCCAGAGGTATCCGGCAGGAAAATTTCAGAAGCCGCCATCTTTGGCGCGAAAAGTTCCCGCTCGAGCGTCTTCTCGAGCAGTAGAGGCGCGAAGGCCAAAACCCCGCCCCGAGAGAGGAGGGGCCGGAAAGAGCTAAGGGGGACGGAAACAAGATGTCTGCGCCCGACGGAGCCACTGGAGGAGCGGTGGTCGCAGCCGCAGCGGCACCCGCGGATGGGAATGGACCTGCCCAGGTCCCGACCGTACCGGCGGGAGGTGCCGCGGCCCCCACGCTCGCTCAGGTCATGCCGTTCTCCTTGCCCTATGCGCCTGGAGCTGCCTGGCTACCGCAGTATGACGGGAAACCGGATGCCCTACAGGCCTTCCGGAAAAAGCTTAACCCGTTGCTAGAGCTGTACCCCCTGACTGATAAGCAACGTGCAGCGATAGTGCTAGGCCAGTTAACCGGTGCGGCGGAGCAGGAGGCGGAGACCTGGTCTGAGGGGGACCGGCTCTCTGTAGCCACCATCTTTGAGAAGCTACAGACTGCCTTCGAGACCCGGACTGAAGCTGAGCTGAGGATGCAGTTTTACCAGTGCCGGCAACGAGCTGGGGATAGCATTCGGGACTATGCTCTATGACTGCAGACCGCCCTCCGCACGCTGAAGCGGCGAACCCTATTAATGAGGTGGATAGCAACAAGATGTTAGTGGAGCAATTTGCGCAGGGGATGAGGTCCCCTGAGGATCGTAAACAACTCCGGCTGTGGGCCCTGGAACACCCTGATGTGGACTTTGCTGTGTTAAAGGAGCGGGCCATTAAAGCACTACAGCCCCCAACAACCGAAGCTCTGGAACCCGCCCCGTGGCCCGTCGAGACGGCTCCCGTTGTGGCGGCCTCAGCCAAATCAACCTCTCCAACACCTGCAGCCCCGAGCAGCACAGTGGAAGAACTGGCAGCCCAGGTCCGTCGCATGGACGGAGACCTTGCCAAAATCCTGGCTGCACTACAACCTCTGACCAGACCTCAGCCTCCGGCGCAGATACAGCTTGCTGACAGTCCCGAGGATGTTCCCTGGATGCAGCGGAAAAGTGCTAACAACCCGCGGAGCAGACCCCTAATCTGCTACAAGTGCCGTAAGCCGGGTCATTACTACCGACAGTGCCCGTTAAACGAGCAACCCCTGGGGCCCCGGGCCAATCCTCAGGAGTAGAACATCGTGGCCCCCCGGACTGGCGGGACCAATATATCGGGACCCGCCCTATCATCCCCGTGGCTGTGGACGGCATACCAGTGATGGTTCTCTTGGACACTGGATCACAGGTAACTACCATACCGTACACGTTGTACCAGCGGTATTGGGCCGTAGACGAACTGGCGCCTCCAGACAATAGTATAACATTGATTGCCGCTAATGGACTCCCATTGACCCAGGTGGGGTATAAACAAGTGGCTATGACAGTGGGGCAAGCCGAACTGCAACACCAGGGTATGATTGTGATCATGAATGAGCCCAGTGATCATAACCCGAAAATAGTGCTGGGAACCAATGTGATGGAGCACTGCATGGCTGATGTGTTAACCCTATTACAACAGCTGGCCGCCACAGCGGCAGGGAGCTGGCAGAGGGCTGTGCAGAGTGAGATCCGAGCCCTGATGTACCGCCAGCATGTAAGCTCAACAGGAGGGGAGATTGGTGGAGTGAGAGTGATGGATGTTGCTCCATTGACTGTGCCCCCTAGGAGTGAGATGATGATCTGGTGTAGGGCAGCAGTAGGGCCTCAGGGGCGTGACTACCCTGCGATGATGGAGCCCATGCCTTCCGAGCACTGGCCCACTGTAATGGCCGCCCGAGGGGTGGTGGATGTGAAGAAAGGGAGAGTACCTGTGAGAGTGCTGAACTGTGGAGAGGAAGAAGTCAGGCTTCCCCGGTATGCCACCATTGCCAAGCTGCTCACCCTGGACCCTCACACTATCCATGAAGCCAGTCCATCCACACTCCCACCTACCACCGGCACTTCCCCACCCCAGGGGGAGACAAAGGAGTGGCATCAACAGCTACACGTAGGCACTGATGATACCCCTACACATCACAGGGCAGGGGTATACAGGGTGGTGCAGGAGTACGAACAGGTTTTTAGTAAGCACCCCCTAGACTTTGGGCAGATCAAGGGGGTCCAACACCACATCCCCACCGGTGAACATCCCCCTATCAAAGAGAGGTATAGACCTATTCCCCCTGCACATTACCAGTGTGCCAAGGATATGTTGAGGAATATGAAGGAGGCAGGGGTTATTCGGGACAGCTGTAGTCCCTGGGCCGCTCCGTTGGTACTGGTCAAGAAGAAGGATGGTACCATGCGGATGTGTGTGGACTACCGGAAGATCAACCAGATAACCCATAAAGACGCCTATCCATTACCTCGTATTGAAGAGTCTTTGGCTGCACTGAGAACTGCAAACTACTTCTCGACCCTTGACCTCACCAGCGGATACTGGCAAGTGGCCGTGGCCCCAGAGGACCGGGAGAAGACCGCCTTCACCACCCCGATGGGGCTTTGCGAATTCAATAGCATGCCGTTTGGGCTGTGCAATGCCCCCGGAACCTTTCAACGGCTGATGGAGTGCTGTCTGGGACATTTAAACTTCGAGACCGTCCTGCTGTACTTGGATGATGTGATTGTTTATTCTCAGACGTATGAGGCCCATCTGGAGCACCTGGCCGAGGTGTTCGCGTCCCTTGCCAAGTACGGGATGAAATTGAAGCCCTCTAAATGCCACCTGCTGAAACCCAGGGTGCAGTATCTAGGGCATGTGGTGAGTGCGGATGGTGTCGCCCCCGACCCTGAGAAGATCACTGCCATCCAGAGCTGGCCGAGACCGACTACAGTAAGGGAAGTAAGGCAGTTTCTGGGTCTGGTGGGGTACTATCGGCGCTTCATAAAGGGGTATACGAAGATGGCTGCCCCCATGCAAGACCTCCTCGTGGGACAGACCAAAGGTGGTAGACCCATTGGAGCCCCACTGTCGTGGGAGGACAAGCATGAAGAGTCCTTTTGCCAGTTGAAGGCGGCCTTGACCGGAGAAGAGGTCCTGGCGTATCCTGATTATGGGCGCCCGTTCATCCTCCACACGGACGCTAGTAACGTGGGGCTAGGAGCGGTCCTATCCCAGGTCCAGGATGGAAGGGAGAAGGTGATTGCCTATGCTAGCCGAAAACTCCGGCCGACTGAAAGGAACCCTGAGAACTATAGCTCCTTCAAGCTCGAGCTATTGGCGTTGGTGTGGGCTATCACGGAGCGTTTCCGCCACTACTTGGCGGCAGCAACATTCACCGCGTTTACGGACAACAATCCGCTGACTCACCTGAACACGGCCAAGTTGGGCGCGTTGGAGCAGCGGTGGGTAGCCCGGCTAGCCAACTATGATTTCACCATAAAGTACCGAGCCGGTCGCGTCAACATAAATGCGGATGCACTCTCCCGAATGCCCCATTTGTCAGAAGAGGGGTGCGAGGATGACGACCTCAAGGAGATTGAGTTGCCTGCGTTTCACCAGCCGCCTACTGAGAGGGTACAAGTACATCAGCAACGAGTGAATCTGGACCCACGGCCCAGTCAGGAGTGGCAGGAAGCTCAGGACCAAGTGCCGGCTGTTCGCCTTGTCAAGACTCTGGTGGAACAAGGTGCTACGGGAATAGACCCTGCCGCCCCAGCCGAAGCCCAACGCTTGTGGAAGGAACGGAAACGGCTTTACCTACACCAAGGGAGGCTGTACCGTGAGCTGATCAACCCGAAGACCCATGAGAAAATATGCCAGTTGGTTATTCCTCAAGCTGACGTTGCTACTGTCCTGCGGGCATACCATGATGGTGCTGGCCACTTCGGGTGGAAGAAGCTGGAGATGCTGTTGAGGGAGCGGTTCTATTGGAGTGGGATGCGTGAATCAGTGGAAGCCTGGTGCCGAGAGTGCGGTCCTTGTACGCTGAGGAGAAAGGACGAGACTAGCCAGAGGGCACCCTTGCATCCAATAGTCACCCATCAGCCGCTGGAGTTGGTCGCCCTAGACCATGTCAAGCTCACCCCTAGCCGAAGTGGGTACACCTACGCATTGACCATTGTGGACCACTACTCAAGATTTATGGTGGTAGTCCCCGTTAAGGATCTGACTGGTCGAACTGCTGCTCGAGCGTTCCAGGCTTATTTTTGCCGACCCCATGGGTACCACGAAAAGGTGCTGACTGACCAAGGCCCGGCCTTTGAAGCAGAGGTGTTCCACGAATTCTGCCAGTTGTACGGTTGCAAGAAGATCCGGACCACTCCGTACCACGCCCAAACCAACGGTATGTGCGAGAAAATGAACCACTTGGTCCTGGGGCTCCTCAAGACGCTACCGCTGGAAGAACGGAATCTGTGGCCGGAAAAGTTACCCGACTTAGTCGACATGTACAATAATATCCCGTCTAGCTCGACGAAGTGCACCCCGGCGTATCTGATGAGGGCTCGGCCTGGCCGCCTGCCGGTGGATCTGGAGATGGGGTTGGATGCCCCAAAAGCACTCCCTTCGACGGCGGAGTGGGAAAGTCGGAGGAGAGCACAATACCGGCAAATCCAGGAGTATGTGGAGAAGAACCTCAGTCGAAGTCGTGAACAGCAGGAGCACCGGTTCAATCAGAAGGCGTCCGCGGGTCCTTTCCAGCCAGGAGATGTAGTGCTGAAGCGGAAGAGGAAGGCCCACAAGCTGGATGATCAGTGGGAGCAAGTCCCTTACATCATACAACCCACAGAATGGGAAGATGGGAAGGCCTACCAGATCAGTCGTGACCAAGGGGGCACCCTGGCCACAGTTTCCCGGGACCATCTGAAAAGATGCCCCCCAGCGTTGAAGGCAGAGGCTGAAGTACCGGTTCCTCCACCAGCGGAGAAGGCAGCAGAGGTAATCCACACGGTAATGGGTGACTTCCCAGCAAACTGGCCTACACAGAACGGCGCGGTGATTCTTCCAGTAATACTGTTCCCACAACCCGTGGATGAAGAAGTAGTGGAAGCGGTTAACCGTGAGCCAGAACCAGTGCCAGTGCCCAGGGATGAACCTGTACCCAGCTCCCCTACGCCTCCGCCTGCCCCACACTATAGCCGGGAGGAGGAGCCGATTGTTCCCTCTACCCCACTGTCTAGCACCACTGACACCGGGCCCCGACGGTCCACCCGTTCCAACCTAGGTAGACCTCCACTTAGGTACAGGGAGACCGTTTTGTGAGTAAAAGGGGTCAGGGAATGTGAAGAGTGTTTGTTTGTTTGAAAGAATGATAAGAAAGATGATTAACCGGAGTTTCGCCTGATTTGCTTGTGATTGAACCGGCCGGAGCCGGCACCGTTGTCCCTGTGGGGACCGTTAAAAAGTTTTAGCATGGGAACTATCCATGGACAAGCCCGTGAACTTGCAGGGCACCCACAAACGTTAGTGGCTAGTAAATATGTTGTTTGCCGTTACCGTTTTCCGCAATGCCGCCTTTGGAGAGGCAGGTTGGAGGGAGGGCCCTGAGCAGAGCAGGCTGGGGCCCAGCCACCAAAGGAACCCGGTGGCTACCCTCTGGAGGGAAGGACAGATCCCGCTCGGGTAACTTGTGCTGGACTGTGGGTCAAGGGATGCTGCCTGGGCTTTAGGGGCAGCATCAGGGCCAGGTTGCTTGGGTGGGAGAGAGCGGAAACCGTAACCGTAAACCGTTATGCAACGTTAAAGTAAATGTGCCTCCCGTTTTGGGAAGAGTTATTGAAAATGTATTTATGTGTTATTTACCTTGTTATCCCTTTTTGCAGAAAAATAAAACCGGTGTAGGACGGCAGCCCGCGGACGGTCTGCATTTTGCTAAGGGGGAATGTGTCGCCCTGGGCAAGCCAGGGGACACAGGTCACACACCACCACACCCTACATCCCAGGTAGGCACATCTAAGCTGAACCAAAAATCCTTGTTGCCTTCCTCCAGAGGCTGATGATTCACACCAGGGGGTGGGCCAGGCGGTTGGCTCCGCCCACCAAGGAGATCACAGCTCTGGAGGCGGGAGAAACCAGGCAGTTGAGCCCAGGCAGGGCAAGAGTGAAGTCTAGCTGAGGGCTAGAAAAGAGTAAACAACTAAGTGAAAGTGAAGGAAAGAGAAGTAGTAAAGGAGGAAAGCAAGAGTGGTGACAGAGAGAGAAAAGCCTGAAGTAGTCCAGCTGAGTGCAGGACAGGTCAGCAAGGTCAGCAACGGCGGTGACTGTCTGGAGGGGGACCGTTTGGAAGTTCCTGGAAGGACCCCGTAGGCTGTGTGCCCGGTGGTCTGGAGCAGTGTTCCGAAGGACAGTCAGCACCAGGGCAGGGGCCTCTCGGACCCCGGCAAGGCTTGGAGTCGCCGTAAATTGCCGAATCCGTCAGTGAAGGGGACGTAGATCCCCCAACAACCAAGATCCAAGTGAAGGCAACAGCCCAACCTGTACAACAGAGACACCGCCACCGCCAGGGCACCAGTTTCTGAGGGCCAGCGCCTGCGGGCAAAGAGTAGAGCTCCTCCGGCCTAGCTTGAAGCCGGGGAGCGGGTTACCGGTGGGGACCCATCGCAACCAACTAGTACACAAGGTGCAAGGAAGAGGGACATCACCGTCACCTACTGGGAGAGCAATTGCAGCCGTCCGTGGGACCGTCTTACCAGCCGTTTGGTTTACCGTACAAACTGTGTCAACGTTTCAGGCTGAGTGAGTACCACAGTGCCGCAAGGCACAGCGCTGCCCCCGCGTCCCTGCGCCCACCAGGCCCTGCACCTCCCAAGCCATCACCGGGCCCCGGGATCACCAACCCCTACCCACGGAGGGGCAACACAACACCTGGCTGCTCCGCATCACCATCCCCGGGATCCCCGTATTGAGCAGCGGTGGTGAAATCACCACAACCGTGGGTGGCGTCACGGACTATAAACAATCCCCACACCCAACAAACCCCTTTCACTCACGGGCGAGGAGTGCCGCTCGAGAACCCCCGAGATCCGGCCTACAGCTCGAGCCACCACTGAGCAGCGGCCGCCGGACCCGAGCAGAAGGGGTGAGCGCAGTGTGCTGACACCCTCCTCCCCGCCCCTACACCGAATGACCCAGTACCCCTCCGGCCTCTTGCTATCACGTACCCAGGGGTGGTGCCTGCAACACGAGCTGCTGCGGGGGCTGAGGCGCAGTCCCTGGATAAGAATCCCGCTGCAGAGCTCAGACAGCAGGTCCAGGAGCTGACCAAGACTGTAGCTGCCCTTGCCAAGACCATGCAGTCTCTACAAGTGACCCCATCGCCTGCAAGAATCGAATAGGCCTCCAGCCCAGATGACGTCCCATGGATGCGACAGAGGAGGATTTCGCCGACCCGAGGAAAAAGATACAGACCGGTATGATTCAACTGGACAACCGATCTGCCGCCGCTGCAGCCAGGCGGGCCACATTGCAAGACACTGTCCTTTAAATGGGCCGAGCCTGGGGCCAGGAGCCAACCCCCAGGTGTAAGGAAGCCTGGCTCAACCCCCTGCCGCAGCAAGTATGTTGGAGGACGACCGGTCCTTCCTATTGTGCTGAACGGGATCCCTTTGAATGCCCTCCTGGATACGGGGTCCCAGGTAACAACCATCCCTTATAAATTGTACAAAAGATAATGGGCTGATTCAGACATTGACCATGACCCAGATGATGATTTAACAATTGTGGCCAGTAATGGTCAGCCCTTGCCTCAAATTGGGTATAAGGAAGTAACCATTAAAGTGGGGCGGGTAGAATTGCCATGTCAGGGGATGATAATTGTAGCTATTGATCGCAAAGAATCTAACCCACTGCTGACCATTGGTACAAATGTGATGGAAAATTGTCTTGCTGAAGTGATCATTTTGTTGCAGCAGGCGTCTGAAGGTGCCAGCTCCGGGCAGCAGCGTGCCCTACAGAGGGAGATCAGAGCCCTGATCAGGAGGCAGCAGGTAGAGCTGGCCGGAGGAGAAATTGGCAGTGTAAGGGTAAGTGACCCTCTCCCCATTGCAATCCCCCCAAAAAGTGAAATGTTGATATGGTGTCGGGCAGCAATAGGCCTCAAGGGTCAAGATTACCAGGCCCTGGTGGAACCTGTGTATTCAGAAAGTAGGCCTGGAGTCCTGATAGCCAGAGGGGTAGCAGACGTCCGCAAGGGAAGAGTGCCCGTCCGCGTCCTGAATTGTGGGGAGGAGGAAGCCAAATTTCCCCGGTACGCCACTGTAGCAAAACTGTACACTGTCAGTAACAATACCATCAAAGCAGTGGAACCCTTGATCCCGTCCGACCAGGCAGAAGACAATGGCTCCAAGGGACAGCTGGAAGACTGGTGCCAAAAATTACATGTGGGCACCGACTCCACCCCCTCACACCAAAAGCATGGGGTTTACCGGGTGGTACAGGAGTACGAGCGGGTCTTCAGCAAACACCCCCTAGATTTTGGGCAGGTAAAAGGGGTTAAACATCAAATCCCCACGGGTGATCATCATCCCATTAAAGAGAGATACCGCTCTGTACCCCCAGCACAGCATCAGCGTGCCAAAGAAATGTTACAGGAAATGAAGGAGGCTGGGGTTATCAGAGATAGTTGTAGCCCCTGGGCAGCTCCACTAGTGCTCGTAAAGAAAAAAGATGGTACAATGAGAATGTGCGTAGATTACAGACAAATTAACCGCATTACACATAAAGATGCTTATCCACTACCCAGAATAGAAGAGTCACTAACAGCCTTAAAATCAGCTAATTATTTCTCCACCCTGGATCTCACCAGTGGGTATTGGCAGGTTCCTGTAGCAGAGGCGGACAAGGAGAAGACTGCATTCACGACACCAATGGGTCTCTGCGAGTTCAATTGTATGCCGTTCGGGCTCTGCAACGCCCCAGGGACATTTCAGAGATTGATGGAGTGCTGCTTGGGCCATCACAACTTTGAAACCGTGCTATTGTACCTGGATGACGTCATAGTCTACTCTAAGACCTACGAAGACCACCTGAGGCACTTAGCTGAAGTGTTTGAGTCCTTGTCGGAGTATGGCCTGAAGATAAAGCCGTCCAAATGTCACCTCTTGAAGCCAAAGGTACAGTACCTGGGTCATGTGGTCAGCGCAGAAGGTGTGGCACCTGATCTGGAGAAAGTCACCGTAATCAAGGACTGGCCAAGACCCACCACGGTAAAGGAGGTGCGGCAGTTCCTTGGGCTGGTGGGCTACTACCGAAGGTTCATTGATGGTTTCACCAAGATAGCAGCGCCTCTTTAAGATCTCCTGGTGGGCCAGCCAAAGAAGGCTAAGAAGCAAAGCCCTCCATTTGAATGGAACAGCCAAATAGAAACATCTTTTGTCCGGCTGAAAGGGGCTCTCACGGGAGAAGAAATTCTGGCCTACCCTGACTACAGCCAGCCGTTTGTACTGTACACAGACGCCAGCAATGTGGGACTGGGACCAGTTCTGTCCCAGGTGCAGGGAGGCAGAGAGAAGGTGATAGCCAGTACAGTAGAACAGGAGAATCAACCCCCTGTCAGTGGTGAACCTGTCGTACCCTTGGCGACTCTCAGACCACATGGGCAATCATCACGCATACCTATAAGGGTTAGGCCTACCCGTAGTGCTGAGGTAGCAGACACACCAAGTAGTCAGGGACAAACACCAGAGCTACGCAGGTCCCAACACAGCACTAGGGGACAGCCCCCTCCAAGGTATAGAGAGTAAAAAGAAAGAGTACCTATTAGAATGTAAATAGTTATTTAAAATGTCTGTAATGTTATGTATAAAATGTTTTTTTTTATTCAAATGATTGAGTAAATGGACAATTGGGCCACTGGACTATGGGTGGCCAACACTCTAATTGTACATAGTTAGCACCAGTGTGCTTAACACCCCTGAAGAAAAACCCGTCCGGCGTGCATAGAGTGGGGTCATCAATGCTCTGACGCACGCCCAGAGCCTACGTTGGGGGTTTTATCGCGGCGGGTCCCCCATGGAGCAGTGTAATGGACACCCGGCAGGGAGCCACACTGGACTCTTATAGTTGTTTAAGGTTGTAACATGTTATTTCTTGTTTTGTTTTCTTCAGTCCAGGAGAACTGAGTTTAACTAAGGGGGAGTGTGGCGCCCCAGGACCTGGTCGCCACAACAGCATTGCCCCTCCAAGGGTGATGCTGAGCCTGGAGGTAATTTGGGAGGTCTATTGGCCAGTAGGTACCAACACCCAACACCATCCTCTCTCAGGCCAGCAGGGGGAGCTCTGAACCTGGAGTTCCAAGTCTGACCTGAGGGAGGAGTTAGTGGTCAGTCTGTGTAGAGAGAGCCGAGAATGCAGACGCAGAGTGTGCTGTCTTGTGAAACTGGGGCCTAGAGCTGGAATAGCTTGGCCCAGTGAAGCAAGATTTGCAGAGAGGCACAGAAGAGACTCAGACATCGGAGTCTGTGGTTGCCAGGGTGTAAAATCCTTCCCTGGTAGCCAAATCCGGAGGGCAGGAGAGCTGCAAGCCCCCTGGCCCAGAAGCAATCTGAAGGTACAGCTGCATCCCAAGGGCCTGGTGTAGACTCCAGCAGAGAAGCACCAGAGAGGGCCTGCGCAGCCTACCACACAGAAAAAGGGATGAACCACCGGTCCCAGCAGCAAGAGGGCCATTGCCAATCCAGAGAGCAGGGTCCTATAACAGTAAGGAAAGAACAGGAGTAGGCCTCATACTAATCTGGCCAAAAAGATTCCTCAGTTACTTCCAGGCCGGCTGGAGCCCTCGACCACCTGTAACGGTCTCCCAGGACTAACCGTTTGCCAAGTAAAAGAGGAGAAGATAAAGGGACTGTTGTTTGTGTCCGGTCCTTTCACCGCCTGTCGGCCCTGCACTACAACTTACACCGTAGACTCTCACGAGCACCAACAGTGTCCCCGGGGCACCGCTCCACCTGTGGGGAGCAGTACCACCATTGCTGCCATTCCATCACCCCGGAGGCCTCATACAGCAGCGGCGGCTTAATAGCCGCAAACCACAGGTGGCGTCACGACAAATATAAACTTTATTCACCCCAAGTCACCAGCCATAATAATTGACACCCACCAGGGCCACGGAGCCGGGCCCCGTCACCACTGACGACCCCCGGACTAGTCCGGCCCGGCACCGACGACCCCCGGACTAGTCCGGCCCGGCACCGGGTGTCCCATAGCCCTGGGGTGGGCGAGTCATCTGCTCCCCGGCTGTGTTTGTGTAGGTGAAGTCTGTTTGACCGCAGGTGCTGGCCCGTGGGATCTCTCTGCCTGTGCGGTGGCTTTCTATCCCCCTCGGTGGGCTGTTGCCTTCTTTCGGGTCTTGGGATGGGAAAGGACCTAAGGTACAGACCTCAATTAGTGAATTTGACGTGGTCCAGTGGCTTCTGGGCCTCGTCCTGGGTCTGAGTACGCCTCCTGTGCTCCGATTTCCAGTTAGTTCCCCGGTTCAGTTCCGGCGGGCCACTACCCTGCCCCGGTCCCTTCCGGTTCCACCTGGCCGTCTTCCCGGCTCCTGCAGGCCAGGCCACCGCCTGCCTCCTAGCCAAGGTGTGCAGGCTACGACCCTCACACCTGTCAGTTTCCGCTGCAGACCTGTCACCACAGGCCTGCTGCACTCTACTCCTCTACAAACTGATCTGACTTGCACTTGAACTGAACTGACCACTGTTCTCCTGCCTCAGGCCCTCTGGACTCCTCGGTGGGCGTGGACAACTGCCTGGCTCCGCCCCCTGGTGTTACCATCAAGCTTTGAGGGAGGTGACTAGGTTTTAATGTGGTTGGCTGCTGTTACCTTTTTAGGGGGACGGGTGTTATGCAAGGGCCTACCTGTGACTACCTGGCTAGTCCAGGGCGTCACACCGGGGCCCTGGGCAAATGACACCCTGAGCAAATGGGCCAATGGGTCCATCTACCGGAAGTTCAATGCCTCCCAGTAATGGCTATGCTTCCCATTAATGTATATGCCACCCAGTAATGTGTATGCCCCCCAAGTAATGTGTATGCCATCTAGTAATGTGTATGCCCCCAATAATGTGTATGCCATTGCCCACACCTCCTCTGTGATGTGTATATATAGCAGTCTCAGTGTGCAATCTGCATGACCATATCTGTTAGGCTATGTGCGCACATTGCGTACTTTCCCTGCAGAATTTTCTGCAGCGATTTGAACAGCACAAGTGCGCTTCAAATCGCTGCAGAAACAGTCCGTAATGAAAAAAAAAAAAGCCGATTTCATGCGCTCTGACTGCAGCCCCTGCCATAGACAGAGCGGGACCTGCAGGCAGAGCGCACGAAAGAAGTGACATGTCACTTCTTAGAACGCGCGCTTCGGGCAGCAGCCGAAGCGCTTCTGTCTAATACGCCACGTGCGCACGGGTCCTGCAAAATCTCCATAGATTGTGAAGGGGACGCAGGCAGTTACGCTGCGGTGCAGATCGCAGCGTAACTGCATGCAATTACGCAACGTGCGCACATAGCCTTAAAGTGACAACTGTCTCGTAGACCGCCCTGCACAGCTACATGCCGGGGAGGAGCTGGACAGAAAGGAGACAAGCGGGGGAGGTAAGGCTGCTGCTGGCTTCCCCATATTAAAAATACCTCTAATGTGTGTATACCGCCCTGAGAGGGGCCCGGCCGCTCCGCTGCTCGGGCCGAGCCGTTCAAGGTCCGGGCTCGGGTGGTTGGTGGCTCCAGCTCCTCCGGATCGGGGGCCACGTCGCTCTGTTAAGGGGATGCAGTGGGGTGGTGGTGTGGGACGAGGTCCGCAGCCGGGGGCCGCGTTGTCGTCGTATGGGTTGTGACGCCACCCACGGGTCGTGGTGAAGGGATGCACCACCACTGCGGCTGGAGTGAAGGTGGCTCCCGGGATCGGTGTTAAAGGCGCAGCCTGGATGTCAGCCCCTCCATTGGTAGGGGCGGTGTGTCCCGGGGCCCGGCAGGACGGGCGATGATGTTGTCGGGGTGCAAGGTGCCGTACTGCGGTGTGGTGTTGTGCCCGGATGGCACTGGTGTACTCACGATTAATTCACACTCATAGTCACTGGTAAACCAAAGTTCGGGTATGGTCGGGTCCCGCAGCCGGCTGCTTGTGTCCCTTGTGAGGCTGATAGTGGCCCCTTTCCCTTGCACCTCTTGTTGTGGTTTACGGCTCCCCTGCCTGGACAGTGGTAGCCTGCTCCCCGGCGTTTAGCTGACAGAGGAGCCCTCGGTTGCCCGCAGGCGCTGGCCCGTCGGATGTTTGGCCCTTGGTGGTGGCTCTCACCCGGTATCGGTAGGCTTTTGCCTTCTTTCAGGACTTTGGGTGAGGATGAACCCGTGAGGTCCAGACTGTAATAGGTTAATTTGCCTATACTCAGTGGCTTCTAAGCTAGGACGGGGTCTGAGTACCCAGTTTCTGGTGCTCCGATAAACGGTTGACTCCCCGGTTCAGGGCCGGCGGGCTCCAACCCTGACCGGGTCCCTACGGTTCCTGTACCAGTACTCCTGCAGGCGGCCACCATCGTCTGCCTGCCTGACGTTACGGGGATCCCAGGCTCCAACCCGGGTCCCTGACAGCTCTGCTCCTCACACGTCCTGTCACTGTCACTCTCTCTGACTAAACTCAAACTCAAAACTGTTTGTATTTCCTGCCTCAGGGCAGTAGTCTCCTCAGTGGGTGTGCCTTTCCACCTGACTCCGCCCACCTGGTGTGCACTACTTGCCCTGAAGGAGGCATCAGGTCTCCCTTTCGTGTGACGGGTGTGTCCTCACAAGGGATGGGGGTGTGTGTGTAATGTGGTAGGTGTTGTTACCTGTGACCCCTGGGGTCCAGGGCGTCACATGTGCATGTATGTTGTGTATATCTATGTATGTCAGTGTATATGACTGTAATATATATATATATATATATATATATATATATACAGTCAGGGCCAGAAATATTTGGACAGTGACACAGGTTTTGGTATTTTAGCTGTTTACAAAAACATGTTCAGAAATACAATTATATATATAATATGGGCTGAAAGTGCGCACACCCAGCTGCAATATGAGAGTTTTCACATCCAAATCGGAGAAAGGGTTTAGGAATCATAGCTCTGTAATGCATAGCCTCCTCTTTTTAAAGGGACCAAAAGTAATTGGACAAGGGACTCTAAGGGCTGCAATTAAGTCTGAAGGCGTCTCCCTCGTTAACCTGTAATCAATGAAGTAGTTAAAAGGTCTGGGGTTGATTACAGGTGTGTGGTTTTGCATTTGGAAGCTGTTGCTGTGACCAGACAGCATGCGGTCTAAGGAACTCTCAATTGAGGTGAAGCAGAACATCCTGAGGCTGAAAAAAAAGAAAAAATCCATTAGAGAGATAGCAGACATACTTGGAGTAGCAAAATCAACAGTCAGGTACATTCTGAGAAAAAAGGAATTGACTGGTGAGCTTGGGAACTGAAAAAGGCCTGGGCGTCCACGGATGACAACAGTGGTGGATGATCGCTGCATACTTTCTTTGGTGAAGAAGAACCCGCTCACAACATCAACTGAAGTCCAGAACACTCTCAGTGAAGTAGGTGTATCTGTCTCTAAGTCAACAGTAAAGAGAAGACTCCATGAAAGTAAATACAAAGGGTTCACATCTAGATGCAAACCATTCATCAATTCCAAAAATAGACAGGCCAGAGTTAAATTTGCTGAAAAACACCTCATGAAGCCAGCTCAGTTCTGGAAAAGTATTCTATGGACAGATGAGACAAAGATCAACCTGTACCAGAATGATGGGAAGAAAAAAGTTTAGAGAAGAAAGGGAACGGCACATGATCCAAGGCACACCACATCCTCTGTAAAACATGGTGGAGGCAACGTGATGGCATGGGCATGCATGGCTTTCAATGGCACTGGGTCACTTGTGTTTATTGATGACATAACAGCAGACAAGAGTAGCCGGATGAATTCTGAAGTGTACCGGGATATACTTTCAGCCCAGATTCAGCCAAATGCTGCAAAGTTGATCGGACGGCGCTTCATAGTACAGATGGACAATGACCCCAAGCATACAGCCAAAGCTACCCAGGAGTTCATGAGTGCAAAAAAGTGGAACATTCTGCAATGGCCAAGTCAATCACCAGATCTTAACCCAATTGAGCATGCATTTCACTTGCTCAAATCCAGACTTAAGACGGAAAGACCCACAAACAAGCAAGACCTGAAGGCTGCGGCTGTAAAGGCCTGGCAAAGCATTAAGAAGGAGGAAACCCAGCGTTTGGTGATGTCCATGGGTTCCAGACTTAAGGCAGTGATTGCCTCCAAAGGATTCGCAACAAAATATTGAAAATAAAAATATTTTGTTTGGGTTTGGTTTATTTGTCCAATTACTTTTGACCTCCTAAAATGTGGAGTGTTTGTAAAGAAATGTGTACAATTCCTACAATTTCTATCAGATATTTTTGTTCAAACCTTCAAATTAAACGTTACAATCTGCACTTGAATTCTGTTGTAGAGATTTCATTTCAAATCCAATGTGGTGGCATGCAGAGCCCAACTCGCGAAAATTGTGTCACTGTCCAAATATTTCTGGACCTAACTGTGTATATATATATATATATATATATATATATATATATATATATATATATATACATATATATATATATATACATATATATATATATATACATATATATATATATACATATATACATATATATATATATATATATATATATATATATATATATATATATATATATATACACACACACACGCACACACACACTACAGTTCAATAGTTTGGGGTCACCCAGGCAATTTTGTCTTTTCCATGAAAAATCATACTTTTATTTATCAAATGAGTTGCATAATGAATAGAGAATATAGTCCAGACATTGACTGGTTACAAATAATGATTTTTACTTGAAATAATAATGTTCTCCTTCAAAATTTGCTTTCGTCAAAGATCGCTCCCTTTGCAGTAATTACAGCTTTGCAGACCGTTGGCATTCTAGCTGTTAATTTGTTGAGGTAATCTGGAGATATTTCACCCCAATGGGGCCCCATTTTCCCTGAGGAAGCTACCTTTAGGGTGGCGACACGCATTGAGAGGGTTCAGGTTCCTTCCTTATCATGGCCATTTCACCTTGTACCTGGGACTTGCTTGTTGTGGATACTTCTATGTTTGATTTCTAACGGGTATGGCATTTATGGTTCTTTGCTTGCATCAGATAATGATCCTTTAATCTCATTCCTCTGTGCATGTGTTCAATCTCAGCAAGAAAGCCATGGAACCCATAGGGTGTATGGGTGACATGACAGCCCGGAGGGTAGGGAGTTGATGGGGTTAAACAGTGTTGGTTCGTTTAGGAATGAGGAAAAGAAGGTGATTGGTTAGGGGGTGGAGTGTGGTGGAAGGAAAGGAGGGAGCTTTATGGTGTATATAATAGGAGGTGGGAGTCAATTACCTCCTTTTGCACTTCCTGGATGACAGCTTCCCACCCACCCTCCCTTCTATTGTGTATTGTTATTATTGGTGTGTTTATATGCATGGATAATTATTCAATTTTAAGAGCCATTACAACAAAAAAAAAAAAAAATGAGAAAAGAATGGATTGGAGAAAGTGTTGTTTATAAAATAAAAAAAACAAAAAAAAAAAAAACAAAAGAAAAGAGATTTCTTTGTGGATTGTGATGTATAGTGTCATTTGGGATTCTTGTAAGTGGGTGAATAAGATGGGGGTAATGTGGGAATATATGTATATGTATATGATGTGTATGATGTATATGTGTATGATCAGCATAAATAATGGTGTTTATGTCCTTTGTCACAGCAGCGGGGGTAGGTCTGGTCCAGAGGAGCTCTAATTGTTACTGGTGTTTGGATGGAGAGCCACTGAGGAAGGTACAATGGCTCCGGTTACTGGTGACCTGCAGGTACAAGGTTGTCTGCAGGGAGGAGGTATTGCTCCGTTGGTGATCAATGCCTTATATGCCTTACATATGGGTCAGGGTTGTTGCCAAGGATTATATATTAAGGAGTTGATGGTTGCCAGGGAGTCACAGGTGGCTATAGTGCCCCAGGTGACAGGTAATTGAAAGTACGGGTGTTTTTGGTTTGGGTAAGGGTATTACTCCTTTGGTGACTTTTACCTCATTTAAATATGAGACCATTGTTATGGTCAGTGATCCATTTTGGTGAAATGGTAATCGCAGGAGGAGTCACTGGTTGGGGTCATGGTTCTGGATCCAAGTGCAGTGCAAGCACGTGGTTCTGCAAGGCATAGGGGTTTTGATCCGTAGGTGATTAATACCTCTTATCTCTGGGCTAGTTGCAGCCGGGGATGTTGTTGGATTAAAGTCGCTAACGGGCTTTAAGGTTTTTGAGGTCACAGTTACTGTCATGCACATGGGGGATTGATCCGTAGGTGATTGATGCCTCATATCTCTGGGCTGGAGGTTGCAGCCGGGGATAATATTGAGTTGGAGGTAAAGAGGAATGTAAGGTTTTGAGACACGGTTGTTACTTGATGCTTCTTGGGGGGGTTTTAATCCGTAGGTGATTAATGCCCCCATCTCTGGGTCGGTGTGTTGCGGCCAGGGATCGTGTTTCTGACGGTTGTGTGATTGAAGGGTCACTTGTAGGATATAGTGGCTTTGGTTACAGGGATCTTGCAGGCATGGGGTCCTGCAAGGTTGGGGTATTGATCCGTAGGTGATTAATGCCTTGTATCTCTGGGTCGGTGTGTTGCGGCCAGGGATCGTGTTTTCTGACGGTTTGTGTGATTGAAGGGTCACTTGTAGGATATAGTGGCTTTGGTTACAGGGATCTTGCAGGCATGGGGTCCTGCAAGGTTGGGGTATTGATCCGTAGGTGATTAATGCCTCGTATCTCTGGGTCGGTGTGTTGCGGCCAGGGATTGTGTTCTGGTGGTGGAGTATGGCTTCTGGACCGGACTTATGGCGGGGGTAGGTCTGGTCCAGAGGCGGTTTAACGGATAATGTTGTTTGATTGGAGAGTCACTTGTAGGATATAGTGGCTCCAGTTACAAGGATCTTGCAGGCATGGGTCCTGCAAGGTGGGGGGTATTGATCCGTAGGTGATTCATACCTCATCTCCGGCCCGGTGTGTGTTGCGGCCAGGGATCATGTTTTGGTGGTGGAAGGTGGTTTCTGGACCGGGCCTACCCAGGGTTACGTATTGTATTACGTACTGTATTATTATTATTATTATGGTATTACCTATTGTTAAATGTTGGGGACGCCCGTTGGACGGCGCCCCCTTGTGTTAGTGTGTAAACAATAGGCAATAAAGGGCTGCTGTGGCCATATTTTACCAAGTCACAAGCAGTGTCCGTGTATTATTGATACCGGGTAAGGGTAATTTGGGAATAATATAGGAATCAACGACCGGAAAATCCCTCCTGGAAATGTCATAGCTGTGGTCACACTGCAGCTTTGCTTTCATGCTGTTGTATTGCAGGCAATTTTTTCTACATACATACCGTATTTGTTTTAGGCCTCCTTCACACATCCGTGTTTCCAGTACATGTGACATCCGCTTTCACACGTACCGGAGACACGGACACACGTATGTAGGGTCGGTTTCGGCATTGGTTGAGGCCTGGAGTTGTAGTCATGCTCCTGCCCCACGCACTATATGAAACAGGGTTGAGGTGTGTGGTGAGGTTACCTAAGGGCTGTGGGTTCTTTTTGCAGGCTGATGGTCATGAAGAATCACAGACACACTCATGGCTGCTGAATAACACTTTAACTTTACTGGAACACTGACATTCTTCTCCTTTGGAGAGGCACAAGTACTTTATAGGTATTGTTCCAAAGTGCAACACAGCTCTTCCCATACTGGCTGTATACAGAGTCCCACCGGTTCTTGGGAGTATACAGATCCTCCATTCTGGGTCTAAGGCAAGTGGCTTCTCCCCTAAGGATAGGCTACCCTGAGTTTTACATCCGAGGACCCTAGAACTGGCAATGACGGAATAAGGCACTGATCTCCCACACTACCTCAGTCTGCCTGCTGACCATGGAGGCGCTGCTGATATATCTCCCTGACACTGCTCTGTAGCAACCTTCTGTAGGTCAAGAACTTCAATCTTCCTCCTGCCCAATGCTTCTGTCTGTTTCTAGCACACCACACCGCTCTTTCTCTCTATTACTTGCCCTCACTTCATCTCTAACACTATACTGACTAGTGATGTGTCGGTCGCGAACGATCCGACACAAAGATCCGGCTCCCTGCTGTGAACGACAGGAGCCGGATCACCAGTGTGAGCCGCTGAAATATCTAAACGGCTCTTTTCGCCGTCAAAACCCCGCCCACCCACGGCTAAACTTCGCCTACTCAGCAATCTAATTGGCCGCTTGTAAGTGGGCGTGGCTTAGCAGTGGGTGGGCGGGGCTTTGGCGGCATTTCTATAATCTTAAATATGTGTTCACCAGGGGTGAACACATATTTAATAAGGAGCCGAGAACGAGCTGAAAGATCCGGCTCTTTTTGGTGAACGGAGCCATAGGAACCGGATCACCAAAAAGAGCCGGACTGCCCATCACTAATACTGACTAAAACCAGGAAATCCTACCCCCTATATTCCCCTAAACTGTGGGCTGGGCTTCCTTCATTAACCCTTGCAGTCTTACCACTATGCCTTCTATTAGAACTTCCTCCTAGCAGTGCCATCTAGTGGTAGCTGGCAGAACTGTGACATAACCCACAAGAACATTTACAAATAACACTCAAATATATAAAAGGAACAATACAGTCAACAGATAAGATACACACTGTCAGAGTATAACATCTTCAAGGGGGGTTCTATCCGTAGGACACACTCCTACATGTAGGCCCTTTAAAATGAATGGGTCTGCGTACACATGCATGTTTTCATAAAGAACATGTGTCAGTGTGAAGCATACGCATGTCCACGTGGTCCTCGCTGTGACATGTCCATTTTTCCCCAAGAGCACGGTTGTCACACAGCCCGCCCACTGATGTGAGCCGTGTGACATAAATATGATACGTACTGGAGAAAACAAGTGTCTTTAAAATAAAATGATTTTCTATACTCACCTGTCTCCAAAGCTGTGGTCACTTGCTTCCGGGCCCATTAATTATGTCTCATTAATATTCACTGCACTGCGAACCTTAAAGCAGCAGCAGCAATGCCGGAGACAGCAGTGGCATGGACAGGTGAAAATAGAAAGTTCATGCTGTCCGTGTGCTATGCGGATGTCACATGTATAACACACACACACGGATACATGCACCTACACCATGGACCGTGCAAAACGTGTGTTTTGCAAGGACGTGTAAAAGAGGCCTTAAGACCACGTGCACATATTGAGTATTTGGAGAATTTTTGACCTCAGTATTTGTAGCCAAAACCAGGAGTGGATAAGAAATATAGAAGCGGTGCCCGTGTTTCTATTATACTTTTCCTCTGATTGTTCCACTTCTGGTTTTGGCTACAAATACTGAGGTAAAAACTCACCAAATACTGGATGTGTAAACATGGCGGTGTTTCTGCTATGGAAATGCACTAAAAACCCATGTCACACCCCCGATTGTATCAATAAAGTTTTGTCAAAGCCAAATACCAAGAAGTATCAAAAACAAAGTAGCTTTGTTTAAAACATGACACACCAAAAATAGACAAAAACTGCAACGTCAAAAACACAATAAAAATGCCCTCAAAAACACAATGAAAAAAACACAAGTAACCTAATTTACCTAATAGGTGCAGAAAGGAAATCTGCAACATCAATACTCATCATGGAACGTATTGTAAATGTGTGTGGTCTTGGCTTTGCACTGTTCATTAACCCTAGAATGGATACCTGGGGCCTCGCAGGCCTGCTAGGTTACTTGTTTTCTATTGTAGATTTCTATGGTTGCGCATTCTAGGGTTAATAACCACTCCACCGTTACTTTTCCTGCACGTATTTATGTCCCCTCCTGGAATCATTATCCGGCAGCATCTCCAGTGCACGCTGCCATCCTAATACTGAGATATATCCATTACACAGCTCTCTGCAGCACTTGTATGCAGTGCACTGCAGAGAGGAGGATACACTGTAGCGGCCGCACTGCTCCTGCATTGACCTATTTCATGGATCATGTCTTTTCCGGATACTTTAAGAGATTCTCTGGCTGCAACTCTTATTTCAGATCTTGCTCCATCCTCTGCAGTGTTAGTGCAGCACACGGAGACTGCTGCAATGCTCACATCTCTCATTGACACAAGCCTTTACTTAAAGCTACACTTAAGACCTATGCTCCTGGCCTGTTTAATGGACCTGATGATAAAGCTGCCTTGGTGATGAGCTGAAACCGTAACTGCTGCAAAGTCAAACAGATGGAGATTAGGCTGGGAGAGAGGGGAGGATGCTTGAGAATGAAGAGGAGGGAGTGGATGTAATGGGCTGGGTGAGGAATCCAAGACACCTGTATGATGTTACCTGCTAAATAATATACACTAGGAGAGCTCAGCTATAGGAAACCGGAGACCGAGAGCCGAGCTTATTGGAATACAAGCCTGGAGGTGTGCAGAACGGCTCCGGGATCACTGAGCCTTGGCGAAGAGCTAAGAAATATTGAGGTTATCCTTGAAAATTCATCGCAAAGCATTTATTGGTAATATAAGCGGTGAATATTTATATAAACTAATAAGCGGACAGAGGGAATATGGAAATACAGAGAATTGTTTTCTGCAAAGCTTAACGCAAGGCAGGTCTTCTCCACCCAACTGCAAGTTCAAGAGAAGAAGCAGAGATACATGTAAAGAAGCCACTCATTTCATGTGCAGTGTTCAGACAGGTCAGCGTTAACCCCCCGGCTTGGAGTAGAGTGCAAACATGGTGCATATTCCAGATGATGCAGATTTTAACTCTTTCCGGGAGCAATGTGAGGGTCCTGAAGGCTGGCAGTGCCAATACAACAAGGGAGGAGTGACGGTATGGAGCCAGGAGCAAGACACCAGTAAGGCTGTAAAAAAACTCAAGGTAAAGTAAATGGATCCGCCAATAACTTTACTTAATAGGTGCATTATCGTAATATTGTATAACTTTATTTGACTGGTTTTTACTTAATAGGTGGATTATTGCAACATTGCGACTTCTGATGGTCTAACCTCTATTACTAGTCTCAGTATTTGTTATATTGTCTGTAGTGTAAATGGGAGAATATAATACGTTGTCTGTATTGTAGATGGGGGAATATAATACCCGGGGGGGGGGGGGGGGGAGAGACGATTTCTGCTTGTGCATCCATAAAGATGAGATTAATCCATAGAAAACTACACACAGATGGATCAGAGCTGGATTAGTCTTGTAATGATGTCTTACAATATCGTACTGCGCTATAATAACTCGGTATGTTTTCCTGCAGCTCCATAGAAAACTGCTGAGAACGTATCAAGACATCTCGAAACGTTGTTCTGGATGACCAGCTCAGCTCTGCCACATTTTCTCTTATCCTACCCATATAAGTGAAAATCGTAGGGGAAAACACACCCTACGGCCGCTCACACTGGCACCATGAACATAATACAAGTGTGATTTATGGTCGTCATGACCCAAAGACACAACAACCCCCCCGGTTTCACTCTGTTCCCCAATACTCTAATCCTGTCCTAAACTCATCCCACTCTCAAATAATGTAGAAATTACTTATAATGCGATTATACTCTACAAAAGCAAATGTCACGGGCGAGGAGGAGGATGGCAACGCTGCGCTCTCCCACTGCTCGGGTCCGGCCGCCGCTGCTCTGCGGCTGCTGCTGCTCGGTGGCTCGAGCGATGGGCCGGATCCTGGGGACTCAAGCGGCGCTCCTCGCCCGTGAGTGAAAAGGGGTGGTGGTTTGGTGTTGGGGATGTTGTCCGTGACGCCACCCACGGTTGTGGTGATTTTTGATGACACCACCGCTGCTCCGGATGGGGATCCCGGGGACGGTGACAGGGAGCAGCTATGGTTGTTATTCTCCCCTCCGTGGGTAGGGGGTTGGTTGTCCCGGGACCCCGGTGAAGGAGTAGGGGAGGATGTCAGGCGGGTTATGGGGCCTGGTGAGGTGCAGGGACGCGGGGGCAGCGCTGTGCCGTACGGCACTGTGGTACTCACTCAGCCTGAGACGTTGACACAGTTCACGGTAAAACACACAGCTGGAAAGACGGTTCCCACGGACGGCTGCTGTTGCTTTTCCCCGGTAGTTAACGGTGACTGTCTCTTTCCCTGCACCTAGTACTTCTGTTGGTATCGATGGGTTCCCACCGGTAACCCGCTCCCCGGCTTGGATATGGGCCGGAGGAGCCCCTCTTTGCCCGCAGGCGCTGTCCCTGAGAAACTGGTGCCTTGGCGGGGGCGGTGTCTCTCTCATACGGTTGGACTTTTGCCTTCAATCGGGACTTAATTGTTTGGAAACCCGGAGGTCCCCTTCACTGACGGATTTGGCAAATTACGGCGACTCCAAGCTTTGCCGGGATCCGAAAGGCCCCTGCCAATGGTGCTGGCCTCTCTTTGTGTACCGGTCCGGTACCGCCGGGCCACCACCAATCCGCGGTCCTTTCGGCAACTACGATCAGCCACTCCTGCAGACGGTCACCACCGTCTGCCAACCTTGCTGTCTCGCCCGGGGCACACACCCGGACGCTCTGTCAGTTTTGCTTGCTCTACTGCCACTTCACTTTACTCCTTCCACTTTCACCTCCAACACTAATCTCTTCACTCCTTCACTTCCCTAGCTTAACTCTCTGCTTTTCCCGCCTCCAGGACTGTGAACTCCTCGGTGGGCGGTACCAACCGCCTGGCCCACCCCCTGGTGTGAACATCAGCCCCTGGAGGAAGGCAACAAGTATTTTTGGTTTTAGCTCTGGTGTACCTAACTGGGGTGTAGGGTGTGGGGATGTAGTTACCTGTGACCCCTGGCTTGCCCAGGGCGTCACACAAAGATGACGTCTTTTCCAGGCCGATGCTTCAAAAAGTGCAAGTGTTTTTTGGGGATTGTCTTTTTTGGGGTTTGTCTCCTCAGCACTTTCTCTACATTTCTGGCCAATGGTGAGGTGTTTTATTTAGTGATTTGCAATATTTTTTTTAGGCATCTTTTTTGTTTTTTACCTAGCATTGTTCACTGTCCTTCACCAGTAAAGAGGCTGCTGGCAGATTTCTACTCAAAATCGTTGGTAAGGCCTCGTGCCCATGTTGACTATTTGGTGAGGTTTTTTTACCTCAGTATTTGAAGCCAACACCAGGAGTGGAACAATCAGACGAAAAGTATAGTAGAAACACGGGCACCACTTCTGTATTTATCACCCACTCCACCTCCACCAAATACTCAGTGAGTATGCGGCCTAAAACGCTTCTTTTGAGCCTTCCTATTGATTGTATCTGAAATATGGAGTGTCTTCAGTGCAGGAAATATCTGACAAATGGTCAGGTCCCATCTTTTAACTGCTCGAGTCTGTGGAAACCTGAAGCAGTTTTAGGTTATGTGCGCACCGTGTGTTTTTTCTCTGCGTTTTTGCGAGTTTTTCGGGTGCGAGTTTGGTGTTAAAACTGCAGGACTTTGCTTCCCTAGCAAAGTCTGTGAGTTTTCATTTTTGCTGTCCACACAGTGCAGTTTTGTTTTAGGTCCATTATTGTGGTGACCGCAAAGATGCAACATGTCAATTCTTTCTGCGTTTTTGCCAGCGTTTTTCACCCATGCAATGCACTGAAAAAAAACCGCAGCAACAAAAACGCGGTAACACGCATGCGTATCTTATGCGAGTTTTTTTTACCGCGGGTGTGTTCTTTTGCGTTTTTGTGCGCTTTTTGCGGGCAAAAGCGCTGCATCTTTGTGGTCACAAAAAAAGGCAACATGTGCACATAGCCTAAAAGACTAAACATGTGAACAGCAAGCTGTTTTTACATCACGGAGCATTTGATCATTTTTGGGACTTTTCTTTTAGTGCTTTGTCAGGTGTTTTTTGAAAAGTGCTCCACCTGAAAAAATGTTGTATGCACATACCCTAAAGTTAAGTCTCCACAAAGAGTTTTTCCTGCTGTGTGTTTTCGCTGATTAAAAAAAGAAACGCAGCATTATTTATTCCAGCAAAATGGATCAGATTGATAGAAATCTCATGCTTACTGTGTTTTTTGGGGTTTTTTATGCTGTGTAAACTGATCTGCTCTGTGTTTTTGAAATCCACATGGGGCTGCCCTGAGCTCTATGTGCGGATTTAAGACTACGTTCTCGTGATGAGTGTTTGCTGAGCTTTTTATGTTGCAGAATTTTTTTGCACCTACTATTTTAGGTTCTGTGTGCACAGTGCAGTCTTTGTTGCAATTTTGGTTCAGTTTTCAATGCAGTTTGTTGCCCTATACTGCATGTTTCTTCTTCTTTCAGCAAAGTCTATGAGAACTCAGAAAGGCTGTGCGCACGTTGCTTTTTTTTTTTTTTTTTGCCTGGAGTTTTGGGTGCAGAAAAAAGAAGCATCATGTCACTACTTTTTTGCATTTTTTTTCTCATTGAATATAGTGGAAAAAAATGCATGGGAACACACACTGAAACGCGGCAAAAACACATGCATTTTTTTGATGCAGATTTTTAGCCAGTTTTTGCTGAAGAAACAAACGGCAGTGTGCGCACAAACCCTTAACTAGTTTGTTTTAACATGCATTTTTATCACGTTTTTGACCACGTTTTTTTGGCCCTTGTTTTTATGTTATACCGTATTTTTCGCTTTATAAGATGCACCTGAATATAAGACGCACCCCCAAATTTGGTGAAGAAAAAGAGATTCTTTTTTTTTTTTTAAATGTTAAATGGGGTCTGTCTTAGGCTATGTGCGCACGTTGCATAAATACATACAGTCTATGGAGATTGTGCAGGGGCCGTGCGCACGTGGCGTTTTAGAGTGCAGCGCTTCGGCTACTGCCGAAGCGCTGCGTTCTAAGAAGTGACATGTCACTTCTTCCGTGCGCTTTGCCGGCAGCTCCTGCTCTGTCTATGGCAGTAGCTGCAGGCAGAGCACATGGAATCGGCTTTTTTTTTTTTCACTACGGACATTTCTGCAGCGATTTAAAGCGCACATGTGCTCTTCAGATCGCTGCAGAAATTTCTGCAGTGACTGTACGCAACGTGCGCACATAGCCTTATAATGCCAGTGTCCGTCTAACAAATCCCATAGGGTATATGTCTCTCATAGCCCCCCATCCTAAAATTAGCCCCCTTAATCTGGATATAGCCCCCTTGTGCTGGCACATGTCTCCCAGTGATGCCACATGTCCCCCATTGATGGCACACATCCCCCTGTGTTTGATATGGCCCCCTATGGATGGCACACGTCCCCCTGTGTTTGATATGGCCCCCATACTGCTGTCCATAAAAAAACCTCTTTACTTACCTTCTCCAGCTGCTGTCCTCCCTCGTATCTCCCTCCGTGTTGCTGAGCTCCTGCACTTCCTGGTTCTCGGTGCCGCTCATGTTATCTGCACAGCAGAGTGACATCTCTGCGTGCCTAATCACAGCGGCAGCAGGGAGACCGGGGAGACACAGTGAGATCAGCGCTGGAGGCGGTAAGTAAAGAGTTTTTTTATTTTACTATGGGCAGCAGCATAGGGGCCATATCTAACATGGGGTGAATGTGCCATCAAATGGGGCGCAGGCACATATAATATGCGCCGCTCCCCCAGCCCATCACCGCAGTGCGGTTTCAGCACCACGGTGATGGACAGCGGCAGTGCATATTATATGAGCGGGAGCAGGAGATCTCCCGCTGCCTCCTGCAGCTTTCACCAGCCCCCAGCACCGCTCCAGAGCTGCCCACACCTCCCCTGGCCCCTGCAGTATATGATCCATATATTCAGATTATAAAACGCACCTCCTAGTTTCCCCCAAAATTTGGGGGCACAAAAGTGTGTCTTATAAAGGGAAAAATATGGTACTTTAAACAAAACTGCTTTGTTTTTGATCCTTCCTGATATTTGGCTTTGACAAAAGTTTATTGATATACATATATGCAGATTGCACGCTTCTTTACATACAGATTTCCGCATCTAAGTAATACAAGTCTATGGGGAAAATCTGCACATAACACTCCTGTACCTGCAAGAGAAAATGACATGCTGCGGATTTGAATCCCTCACCGCAGCACATTATATGCTGGGTGTGGAAACGTTCTAACAATTAAGTTTTTGATGCTGTGTATTTTTGCAGTATCAAAAAATGCAGCGACTTAAAATTTATAGCAAAGTGGATGTATAGAAATCTCCTGCCCACTGTACTTCTTCTTTACTCAGCAGTACGTTTCAAATCTGCCATATTTCTCTTGCGGGTGCATTGAGTTATCTTACATTTTTTTTTTCCCATGAAATTGCATTAAATGTCCAAAATCTGCAAGTAAAAAAACACACAAGCGTTTTTAGTGAGTTTCCACATCAGAACTGCATCAAAAACGCATGTAATCCACACATAAGTATAACAAAAAAGTTTTGTCAAAGCAAAATATCAGGAAGTATAAAAAAAGGGGTTTTTTTGTTTTTTTTTTTTAAGTATGATATACAAAACAGTAAAAAAAATGCAATGAAAAATACAAGTAAAGGTACCCTGTCACCTTTTTTTTTTTTTTTTTTTTTTTTTTTTTTTTTTTTTTTTTTTTTTTTTTTTTTATTGCGGGGTGTCCACTGTCTGTAATGAAGTGTCCTGCAGTATCCTTTTAACTTTTTTAGCTGCATGAACACTTAATTATTGAACCACGACTAGGGTTTATTTTCAGCAGAGAATGGCTTATATTTAAGCCTTACTCTGAAAATCCCTGTTAGGGCTTGATTTTGGGGAGGGTTTATTTTCGGAAAAAACGGTATATATGAGTTTGTATACTCTCCTCGCGTGTCCTCCCACATGCCAAAGATCTAGTGATAAGGAATGTAGATTGTGAGCTTCAATGGGGACAGTGGTGATCACGTCTTGTAAAGCGCTGTATACTTAATAGCGTTATATATGAGTAAACTAATAATATACTGCGAGGAGACTGGATAGAGCTTTATAATGTTATGATATTAAAGTGTAAAATATCCTTGTGAAAGTGGGATATGGTGTACTGTGTATCATGTTATGTAGGTTCGTGTTTTACGCTTGGTTCACTGTCCATTATTTGTATTGCTTGTTTGTACATTGTATTGTCTGTAGGTAATTACCCCCTGTAGTGCTCCTGTCCATAAGTCTGGGGGAGGGGACCTGGACTCCACCTACTGTAAACTCACACCTTACCTGGGGCATTTGTCAGTCTGTTGAAGAACTTGAAGAGAGAAGGATGAAGATTGATCCTCTGGGCTGAAGGTGCTGCTCCTCAAAGAGACCTGGACATTTATTGCTTAGTGGACTATATTCATGTTTTTTATCCTCTGTGTGGTGGTTTGTTATGGATCGTTTGATTTGCTTGGAATAAATGTTCTTTGGATTGTCATGCATCTCTCGCTCTGTTGATTGTGTGATATTGGAGAAGGACCCCGTCACAACCCTAAAAATGTAATCCCGTCTATATGGCTGAAACTATGGGTTGTCCTAAAAATTGGCTATTTGTCTGGATGTATATAGCTGCATAGGCCATTACATTGAAGCAGGTGTTTCCATTTCTATATACCTGGGTTGTTACTTCCTTCTCAGATACTTCCTTTTCTAGTAAAGAAATCAGACCAAGTTTAATGAAGTAGTCACTTGGCTCCTGATGGTGGGTGTAGACAATATGAAGTAAATGATAGCGGCCTGAGCATGCCTCCTGAAGACACAATTAGTCTGCTTCAATGCCTCACAAAAGCTGAGATGACAGTTTCATTCAGCAGTAATAGCAGGGGCCAACACCTTTTGCTAGTGAAGTGCTGTGATCTGCATTTAAAAAGCAAAGGGTTTAGGTAATCCAATAACTGACTTAGGCAGCCCAAACCACCAAAATTTGCATAACAAACACACTGAAAAGGCTGTACTGGCAATCTTCAGATGGGCTTGTACCTACTCTGGGCTGCTCTGACATTTAGTAGCTCCCAATATCTTCGGCAGTGTAGTGTGGAGAATGGAGGGGGCTGTTAAGTGCTGGCTCACATGCTACTGCAATGCCTAATGGAACCTGTAGTAATAGAGCACAATAAGCCTGGGAAGAGAAGGTGATGGATGTAAACATCAGAGCTGCTGCTGGCAGACAACAAGTGATGCTATCTGCATGATAAAAGGTTTATATTACTATAATAAGAGTATGGATGTATTTAATGGCACAGAATAGCATGACTAATGAATAAAAAATGAAAGTAATTAGGGTAGTGGAAAACTTCTTTAATTAGCTAATTTAGCAAACATGCTTAGAAAATCAAACCTCAAAAATGCACCAAATACTCATTGCGGGAACTTGGCCTAAGGGAACACAAATTCAGAAGACTACTAATGAGCTGTGCTTTAACAGCCATGATCACTGATTTCTATACCTACAATACCAGGGGGGTTGTTTTATAGGGAACCTGTCAGGTGAAAAAAAAATCCAAAACAACAAACCATTTGAATTGGAAGTTGACCCGGCATCACCGAGTTGGGACCCAATCTCCCCAAGTGACTGGGCTGTGGGCAGAGTTTCACTGCTCATCACAGCCCAGCATCATGCGCACTATCTCCTTCATTGCTTTCATTAACAGAGCGCCACAAACAGGAGCGATGCTAGGCTGTAACGTACAGTGAAACTCCACCCACAACTCAGTCACTCAGGTAGACTGGGTAATGCCTTGATGATGCATGGTCAACTTCCAATTCCGGGAGTGGATATGACTCCACCAGACATCAGAAGTCTCTGCAGCCGGGGGTCACGTCATGGGGACGAAGAAGATAGTGATGATGGTGCTCACAGGCACAATTATAAACGGAGGGTATTTGGAAAAATGCTTTAAATTATTGTGGCCACTTTCTTTAATTCCTCTCGACAGTGTTCGGCTTCCAGTCGTAGGGGTGGTGCCAGCATGGCTTAAATCATCGCTCTGGGCATAGTGAATGGCAACTGTAACCACACCCCCAGCACTGACTGACAACAGGCTCTAATTCTGAGCCAGGGGTCAGTCAGTGTGGGGCACACGATTACAGCCGCCATTCACTGTGCCCACTGGAGTGACTGAAGCAATGCCGGCACCACCCCTATGACTAGAAGCCAAATGCTGCGGGAGGAATTAAGCTAATCTTCCCCCGCCAACAGGGTTCTAAGTCTGGGTGCAAGGCAGGTTCAGAAAATTAACTTCAGATTAACCCCATATCTGCAGGTTAATAGGATTGTTTATTTATTTATTTATTTATTTTTACCTGTCAAGTTCCCTTTAACGATATAAGTGCCCCCTTGTGTACACCCGTAAATTATTAGTCTAATTGTATTAGGGTTTGTTCTTGCAAACTGTTTTATAAAGGGTTGTGACCAAAAAGTTTTTTTTTTTTTTTTTTGGTTTTCTGTTTTTGTTTTTTTTTTTATTTTATTTTTGATTTTCAAGTCCTAGGGAAAATGCTCAGAAAATATTACATACCCAAAGCATGCTGCTGTATTTTTAGAAATAAAAAAGTCTGAGAATTCAGAAGTGCTGTGCCCACGTTGCTTATTTTTCCCTTGCGCATTTGGTGCAGAAAAATAAGAAATCTACACCAAATGCGCAAAGGAAAAATACTCAACGTGGGCACAGCACATCTGAATTCTCATAGACTTTGCTGGCTTTGAAGTGGCTGCGGGTAAAGCCGCGGCTGAGTTCCCATAATCTGCGCCAACAAAATCCCCACGCTCAGATTTTATGTAAGGGTACATTTCTTTACTGGTAAACATCTCAATGACACACGCCGCTGGCTTAGCAGCACACATAACCAGGGTTTGCTATCTGGGTCTTTAACTTCAGACGCGCGGCGCAGAACACAAAAAAACCCAGCAATGATAAACAAGAATTCTGTCCCTGACTTGCCCTATGGGTTATATTACCAGTCCAAAACACAAGGAGGGAGGGCTCCCACGTAGAAGGCCTGGACTCCGGGTAAACAGCGGCGACTCCAAGGGAGAGAGATGGAAGATCTTCAGCCCTCTTAACAGAGGACTAACTTACAGTCTCTTGGTATGGAGGAAGGAGATGGTCCGAAGGTCCCTTGAGTCCAGTATCACATCTGCAGCAGTTCTGGCAATCCCTCACACTTTTACTTCATGTACAACAAGTGCCTGAGGGAGGGGATTAGATTTTACAGCTTCCACCCCTCCGAGCAGTTTCAGCACTTGTCCACAAGGTGGCAGCACCATCCTGTGTAATGTCAGTCTCCATGTCCATTTTAATCACAAAACAGTCAGAGCTGCTCGCCTCGTTACAGCTTCACAATGGACATGCAGATTTTGCTGCAGTTTTCTGAGTCTACGCGTCAAAACTACACAGCGTGGGCACTGGGCCTAATGCTGCTAGGCAAAAAATTAAATACTTGAACATGATGTCCTTGGTTTAACATTCTGATCAGATTGTATTAAGCTCACTGCCATGTCAAGGCGAACCTCTAAGTGGGTCCCAAACTCTGACGCCTTAATGGTGCGGAACAGTGTGCCAAGCATTGCCACAGTGACAATACACCAGCAAGGCAGGTGACCTGATGCCTCTCAGCATCCATGCTGCAAGGCTATGTCCCGATGTGCCATTTGGCACAGGTGATTTTAATTAGCAGGAGACTGCAAGAGGGGTCTGCCTTTTCTTTGCTCCACAGATCACATACTGGGAGCTGGTGTAAGGTGAGTTAATCTGCTCCCTTCACAGGGTGTTTGTGCTGTGTGGCGGCCATTGTTGCAGTGATTTTGTGTCTGTGGGGCGGTATGACCTGGAGTCATGGGGACTTTCAGCGTGGGTGTTGTGAGGCACCAGGTGATCTGCCCTGCTGGTGCGTTTTCACTGTGGCGATGGTTGGCACACAGTTCCGTACCATTAAAGCGTCAGAGTAAGGATCCACTCAGAGGTTCGTCATGACGTGGCAGTGGGCTTCATACAGTCTGATCAGAATGTTACACCAAGAACCTCATGTTCAGGTATTTAATTTTGTATCTAGCGGCATTAGATCAACTTATGAATCTTGGATGTGCGGCCATTTCTTTTTTCTGCTACATTGTTTCTGTGTAAATCTAGCCTTGGAACAACCCAATAATGATTTAATTAAAGGGAACCTGTCAGGTATAATATACATCCAGAAGCACAAGCAGTTCTGGGGGCATATTGCTAATCCCTGCCTAACTGTCCCTGTATCTGGTAGCATAGATAAAGAGATCTATAGAAAAAGTATTTGTAAAGATCCTTTATGATATGCTAATGAGCTCAGTGACTAGTTGCAAGGGCGTTACTTCCCCTGGCTAGTCTGCCCCCTTAGCATGTTAGTACGCCCTTGTGGGCATGCTAACATACTAATGAATGTGCAACATTAGAGGATGGCCGTGCTCACCTCTCTGCTGCCATCGCTTCCGAGTCCTGGATTTTGGCTCAATGCGCATAATCCCAGACTTTCGGTCATGCGAACTATATGGGTTTGAAGCCAGGACTCGTACACCCGGCTTCATAGTGCGCATGACCAAAAGTCTGGGATCATGCGCACTGAGCCGAAATCCAGGACTCAGACGCGATGGCAGCAGAGAGGTGAGCACGACCATCCTCTGATTCTGTGCATTCATTAGCATGTTAGCATGCCCACAGGGGAGTGCTTACATGCTAAGAGGGACGACTAGCCAGAGGAGGTAACACCCTTGAGACTAGTTGCTGGATTCATTAGCATATCATATGGGATCTTTAGAAATACTTTTTCTAAATATCTCTATCTATGCTACTAGATGCAGGGAATAGCAATATGCACCCAGAACTGCTCGTGGTTCTGGGTGCATATTGCACCTACAGGTTCCCTTTAAAAAGAGGTTGGTCATGGTGCCAAACTGGAAAAATGTTACATTGGTGATTTTAAATTTTCTTAAAAAAAATTGAATAGTTTGTAATTAATTAAAGTGGCAATGGAAAATCAGCAAAATACAGTTAGTTTTATTTCCAACAATATTGAGACTATTTACTGTAGAAACCAATCATGTAGCCGTTTTTTTAAAGAAAGTGTCTTTTATTTTCTACCTACATAAAACCTTTTACGTGATTAACCTGCACATATGGGGTCAATCTGCAGGCTGTTATAAACCCCTTCGACCGCTGTAAAGGGAGTGACCTACGGTCGTATTTCTGACCCTGAAGACATCAGTCACACTGTTGCATTGTTAATGTGAATTGTAGTGTAAGATATAGGATAAGAAAAAATTTGGATTGGAAAGGTATGTATAAAAAAAAAAAAATTAAACTTTATACCATACATTTATAAAAAAGATTAAAATCCATGATCTGAGGAGGAGAGATCTGACGCATTTCTGGCATTGCCGTCCTTACTCAGCGGTCCTTTTGTATTGAAGTGGTGCTTGAATTTGAGTGTCTTCTCTGAAGTGGATACCATGAGGCAATTTTTTTTTTCTTTTAAGATATAGGATGGAGCAGTGCTGATAGTGTACTGGTAATGTACAGTAATAGGAATAATGTAAGAAATGTTATGTAGTAGTGTGTCATAAGATGTAGCAGAGTTGTGTATATGACTGTTTCATAGGAATGTTATGCAGGAAATAGCAAAGTATAAGATAGGAATGTCTGCATAGAAATATAGATGATAGCGTCCCTTTAACCTATCAGCACAGGATGATTCACACAAAGTACAGGCGCTTGCGCATCATGGCGGGGCTAGTCATTTAGAGGGAACCTGTCAGGTCCAATATGCACCCAGAACCACGAGTAGTTCTGGGTGTGTACCACCCTGGGGGCTCGGCTGCCTGCCGAGCCGCTCTGATCTGGGCTCGGGTTGTCGGTGGCTCGAGCGCCTCCGGACCGGGGGTCACGTCGCTCCGAAAGGGGGGGGGGTGATCTTGCTGGCTCTTCAGGTAGGGGTGGTGTGATGGACTGTTCACGGCCGAAGCCGCGGTGTTGGTAAAGTTCGTGACGCCACTCACGGGTCGTGGTGATTGTAGACCCCACTACTGCGGTGAAGGTATGGGGGCTCCCAGGAGTGGTGTAATGGCGCGCTAGGTGTTGACCCCTCCATGGGTAGGGGATGTTGGTCCCGGGGCCCGCCGGTTGGCGAGGGCCGGGGTGCAGGGCGGGGTGTTGCGGTGCAGTGCCTGATGGCACTGTTGTACTCACGATTATAATCACACAGTCACTGGTAAACCAAGTTTGGTGATGATTGGTGCCCGCAGCCGGCTGCGTGTTCTCCTAGTAAGGTTGGTAATGCCCGCCTTTCTCCTGCACCTCTGTGTAGTGATTTTTGACTCCTATGCCTACGCAACGGTAGTCCACTCCCCGACTTGTGTACGCCGGAGGAGCCCGTTTGCCCGCAGACGCTGGCCCTTTGGATCTCTGGCCCTTGGCGGTGGCACTTATCCATACTAGTTGGGCTGCTGCCTTCAATCGGGACTTAGGTGGGAAAGGACCCTGAGGTCCAGACCGCAATCAGTTGATTTGACTAAGATCCAGTGGCTTCTGGACTAGGTCGGGGTCTGAGTACCCTGCCTAGTGCTCTGGTATCCAGTTGGCTACCCGGTTCGGTTCCGGTGGGCCACCACCCTGTCCCGGTACCTTACGGTTCCACCGGTCATCTTCCCGGTCTCCTGCAGGTGGCACTACCGTCTGCCTCCTCGCCGACAAGGGTACCTAGGCTCCTACCCAGGCCCCTGACAGTTCCTAGTTCTCTCCTCACTCCTCGTCTGTCAACTGTCAACACCGTTCTCTTTTGTGTTCCCGCCCCAGGCCATCCGAACTCCTCGGTGGGCATGGCAAACCGCCTGACTCCGCCCCACCGGGTGTGAACGTCAGGACCTGGGAGGGGCGACTCAGGGTTTCAATGTGCGGCTGCTATTTCCTTATTAGGGTGGGGTGTGTTGTGTGGGACTACCTGTGACTCCTGGCTAGTCCAGGGCGTCACAGGTGCATATTGCTAATCCCTGCTTAACCGTCCCTGTATACACTAGCATAGATAAAGAGATCTTTTATCGTATGGTAATGAGCTAGGGGACTAGTCTCCTCTGTGTTAGTTCCCCTGGCTAGTCAGCTCCATTAGCATGTTAGCACGCACCTGTGAGTGTGCTAACATGCTAATAAATGTGCAGCATCACAGGATGATCTCACTTGCCTCTCCGCTGCCATTGCCGCCCGACGCTGGATTTCGGCTCAGTGCACATGAACCCGGAGTTTGGGTCATGCGCACTACTTTAGTTTGAAGCCAGGATGCATACACCCGGCTTCATAGTGCGCATGACCAAAGCTCCGGGGTCATGCACACTGAGCCGAAATCCAGTGTCGGGCGACGATGGCAGCATAGAGGTGAGTGAGATCATCCTCTGACGCTACGCATTCATTAGCATGTTAGCACGCCCCTGTGGGCGTGCTAACATGTTAATAGAGCCGACTAGCCAGGGGAACTAACGCCCAGGGGACTAGTCCCTGGCATCATTAGCATACAACAAAAGATCTTTAGAAATACTTTTTCTTAAGATCTCTTAATCTATGCAAGTGTATACAGGGACCATTAGGCAGGTAATAGAAATATGCACCCAGAACTGCTCGTAACAGGTTCCCTTTAAATTCACCTTCACACATGCTTGTTTTCCCTCAATCTCCACCTTTCCCTCTTCATTTATTGACAGTTTTGGCTTTATAGAGCCAAAGAAAGGAGGAGATAGAAATCCAGCCATGTTGCACAAGCGCCTGTACTTGGTGTGAGCAGTCATCCAGTGCTCATAGTGTCCCTTTAATGTCTGCCCAGGCTGACCCTTGTGGGTAGGGTCTAGAGACGGATGCTTAGTAGCAGGCTCCCAGTAGCTTACAGCTGAGAGGTAACAGGCCGGAACAGTGTTGGATGGGAGCTGAGAATGCAATCCTGGGCGGCAGACCCAAGAGCATCGTTACGCCCTGTCAGTGGGAAGACACGGAACCGTGAGAGGACTAGGATGACTTTCATGTGCCGTTCTGTTATGCTAAGCTGGGGGTGGAAGAAGGTCTGGGCACAACCAGGACAGTAACAACTGAGGTGTACTTGGAGGAAGTGTGTCTGTTGGTGCTTTGTGCTTAAGTAGCGTCTGATAAGACGTGTACCCACTACGTCTTGTGTATAACGATCATCCAGAGTCATCTTCTGTTTAGTAAAAGACATTTGTTGAATAAATAACATTGGTCTTCATCTCGGTCTGAACGAACATCTGATCCTGGCCTGCCCAAGGCAACAACGGCATGCAACCACCCTAAATGTAAGACTTGCACCACACAATTCCACATGCCCAGCCAGGGCTCCACTTTTTTTTTTCCTGTAGAGGGCCAGGGCACCTAAAGGAGGGAAATCCCTTGCCCTCAGCTACCACCCTGCACACCTTTTATACTGCCGCACTGGAAGTCTGGCTACTCTGAGCAAAAGAACTTTATACCTCCCGGACACTTCTGACTTTCAATTGTAGGGGCACAGCTACAGTCACTGCTCAGTATATAATAGGTGGTGACTATAACCATGCCCCAACAGTTCATCAGTGGTGATTCAGCTTTTAGTCAGTACCAGGGATTTGTTTACAGCCACCGCTCACTGTACACTGAGTGGTCACTAAAGCCATGTCAGGCGCACCTCTTTGACCAAAAGCCTGTGGCTGCCAGAAGGAATAAAGTTAATTTCCTCCTGGCAGCTGTGCTTTGAGTGTGGTGGCCACTAGTGTTAAGCGAGTATTACCATGTTCAGCACTTGTAACGAGCAGTTGGACAGGCTGGACTAGTGTACCAAGTACAATGGAAGTCTATGGGGAACTCAAACATTTTTCCAGAAAATCTGACTTCCAAACACGCGTCCAGCGCCTCCAAGCATTAAACTACTTGTTACGAGTACAAAGTATTGTAGTGTTCGCTCATCACTATTCGCCGCAAGACTTAAGATATTATCCTGCATATTAACCACATATTTGTAGGTTAATCATGTATTCGGAGTTCGGACAGAAGTTCCCTTTTAAATAACAATAGAAGTAAGACTATAAAAGAAAAACACAAACGCCACACTAAAGTCTGGGACATGTGTATGCTTTAACAATACAAACATTAATATAACCAATAATGTCATCACATGCCCTATTTATCCATTTATCCATGCTCTGTAGAGTATTATTGTGTTTCAAGACAACACAGTACTGCTCAGATGCAGCCACAGACACAACAGTTAACCCTGCTGTACTGTTCGGGTCAATATGACCCGAAATGATTTTTGAAACCCTGGAGATTTTTTTTAATCCGGATTTGAAACTAGTGGTTCCTTGACTTCTCCTCATTTGTGGAGCTCTACATTTTTTTTTTTTTTTGTTTTTGTTTTTTTTTTTTGGTTTACTTTTTGCTACACGCTGATTGTTACACTTGTACTGTTCGGGTCAACATGACCCGATAGCATTTTATACTGTTCTACAGGTCTCTGATTATTTCTGACTGCAAAAGTTATGGTTTTTTTATGTGTACTTTATCTCAAAATGGTGTATACAGGAAAAACCCCTGATGAAAGACCTGAAAAAAATCAGGGTATGCGTGTTGTTCTAGATTTGACTCATGGACTAAAAGGACAAAATGTCACATGTGACAACTTTTTTACATCCTATCAACTAGGCCAGATGTTGAAGAAAAAACAACTTACCATGCTGGGTACTATGAGAAAAAACAAACCTGAACTACCACAAGGTATCCTTAGCAAGAGAGAGGTGTACAGTTCTACTTTTTATTTTCTGGAAATACAACTGTTGTTTCTTATGTTCCAAGAAAACCAAACAAGTAATTCTAATGAGCACAATGCACCATGACAATGCCGTAAGTGATAGAGAAGACAGAAAGCCTGACATTATTTTGGATTATAATGCCACAAAGGGAGCAGTTGATACTTTAGACCAAGCAATATCAACATATACATGCAAACGCAAAACCAATCGGTGGCCAATGATTTTATTTTATAACATACTGGACGTTTCTGCATACAATGCATTTGTCTTATGGAGAGAAATCGACCCCGATTGGAACCGGAATAAGCTGCATAAAAGAAGATTATTTCTTGAGGAATTGGGAAAATCCCTGGTGAGGCCACATATTGAGAGCAGAAAAGTGACCCCCAGAAGTGATGGAGCAACAGCCATTGTAAAAAGTGTCCAGCATGCTCAAGAAAGAGACTCCACATCCACGGCCTCCACCAGCACAGCTACCAGCAAAAAAAGGAAGAGATGTAGCTTCTGTCCATCTTCCTGTGACAATAAGACTAATCTGACATGTGCTGGATGTTCAAAATATCTGTGTAAAGGACATGTCTTATTATTGTGTTCAGTGTAAAAACGCATGAACATGTTCAGTTTTATCTTTTTTCTTTCTAAAAAGGTTGAAGTTTTTATGATTTTTCATTTGTTGATTTATAAGATTTGTTTTCAAAAAGTTAAATTTCATGTTTTAGTAATAGTAATGTAAAGCTTATTTATTATTTGTGTGCAGAATGTCAACAATCGAAGATAATTGCAAAAAGCCTGTGTAACCTTTTTATGAAAAAAATAAATAATTAAGTTTGAATTTAAATTTTTCATTTGTTTATGATCAACCATGTTCACATACAGTATTTCAATGAAAAAAGTATTCAAATAAAACAATTAGAGTAGCTAAATATCAAGAATTAATAGGTCGGGTCATATTGACCCGGGAACAGTACAAGTATATAGCAAATGCGAACAGAACAGCAGGGTTAAGCGACAGCTGAAGACAGTGTTTCTGTCGCGGGCGGAGGGGACGCGCTCGCCACGCTCGGGTCCGGGGCTTCTGCTGCTGCTACTCGGTGGCTCGAGCGGTGGGCCGGACCCGGGGACTTGAGCAGCGCTCCTCACCCGTAAGTGAAAAGGGGTGGTAAGGTTCGTGACGCCACCCACGGGACCAAGGTGATGATGGCACCACCGCTGCTGGTAACGGGGTTCCCAGGAGAGATGGTAGGGTGCAGCTGAGATGTTCTCCCTTCCGTGGGTAGGGGGGTTGGTGTTCCCGGGGCCCGGTGATGTAATGGGGAGGCTGGATGCCTGGGGTGCAGGGACTGCGCGGCGCGGTGCCGGACGGCACTGGTGTACTCACTCAGACAATCACTGACAGTCTCTGGTAAACCAAAACGGCCGGATAAACGGGTCCCGCAACCGGCTGCAGTGTTGTTGTTGTGCTCTCGCCGGACGGCTGATGGTGGCTGTCTTTCCCTGCAGCTTTTTAGAATGTTCTGACTCCTGTGGTTGCCCACCAGTAGTCCGCTCCCCGGAGTATAGGTGCCGTAGGAGCCCGTTTTGCCCGCAGGCGCTGGCCCTTGGATCTCTAGCCTGTGGCGGTGGCTGTATATCCTCACGGTGTGAGCGGTTGCCTTCTGTCGGGACTTGGCTGTTGGGATACCCCTGGGGTTCCTGTCACACTCGGATTTGACTATTGACGGCGGCTCCAAGCCTGGTCGGGGTCCGATGGCCCTGCCTGTGTGCTTAGCGTCACTCCGCTCCCCGGTTCGATACTGGTGGGCCAACGCCCGACCCTGGTCCTACGGCTCTGCAGAGTTCCGCTAACTCCTGCAGACAGCTACCACCATCTGCCAACCTTGCTGTCAGTGCCTGGGCTCCGACCCAGACACTTGCAGTTCGTGTCCTCCTACTTTCACCTCCAAGACTAAACTAAACTTTTCCCGCCTCCAGGCCTGTGAACTCCTCAGTGGGTGGGGCCAACCGCCTGGCTCCGCCCCACCTGGTGTGGACATCAGACCCTGGAGGGAGGCAACAAGGGTTTTGATTGACTGGTGTTACTGTCTAGGTTGGGGGGGTGTGCATGTTATGGATATGACTACCTGGCTAGTCCAGGGCGTCACATTTCCTATTCATTTTAATGTACAGAATTTAATTCTGGATGAGTGGGAGTACACAGAGAAACATCTGAACATAGGAGAACTGAAGGATAGGTTCCCATTAGATGAAGACATAGCCTAATGCAGGACTGAGATTCCTAAAGTAGATATCAAAGTGGCTCAGGTAGCAAAAAAACTACGTTTGTCGTTTGAAGATTTCACTCAGCTCAAGGACCTGCTGGATCAAAAGAGGGATAGCCTTTTGAGGAAGTCTTTGGCAACAGCTGTGGTTTCTCTGAAAAGTAATGTGGGTTTTTTTCCATCTGTATAACAAGACTAGAGATGAGAAAACCGGTCGCGGTTCGGCTCGAGTTCGGTTCGCCGAACGGGAGTCTCGTTCGGTTCGGCGAACATTCGACGAACCGAACTCGAACCGCATAGGAAACAATGGCAGGCAATCACAAACACATAAAAACACCTAGAAAACACCCTCAAAGGTGTCCAAAAGGTGACAAACAACTCACAACACAACACAAACACATGGGAAAGTGACAAGGACATATACTCATGCGAAAACAAAAGAGCAGGACAAGGAAAAAGAGGAGGAGACAGATATATAGGCATGGCACGCCCTTCTAAAATCATGTAAAACCCCACAAGGTGACTCCAAGCGGAGTTTCCCTTTTTTCCAAAAATTGGGCCACACACACACTCACCCCTTCAGTGGCAGCACTTGTGCCCCAGATGTACACTTCACAGGTAGATTTGCATCAAGCACAAATAAAAATACGCCATACTTAACCGTCCCCAGGATGACCCCGGGGTAGGTAGCAAAGTCTTTCCTGATCCCAGCTCTGTGCATCTTGGATCATTTTTAAAAACACAGCAAGCAAGGGTTACTCCAAGCGGAGTCTCCCTTTTTTTCCAAAAATTGGGCCACACAGACACTCACCCCTTCACCTTCAGTGGCAGCACTTGTGCCCTAGTTGCAAACAGGATGTTTTGATTTACATCAAACACATGCCAAATCCACAAGCATTTACTCTCCCCAGGATGACACAGGGGTAGTAAATTCCTTGTGGATCCATGACTTGTTCATTTTGATGAACGTTAGTCTGTCCACATTGTCACTGGACAGACGCATGCGCTTATCTGTCAGCACACACCCAGCAACACTGAAGACACGTTCAGAGACAACGCTGGCAGCTGGACACGACAAAATCTCCAAGGCGTAAGTGGAGAGCTCTGGCCATTTTTCAAGATTTGAAGCCCAAAATGAGCAAGGCTCCATTTGCAAAGTCATGGCATCGATGTTCATTTGGAGATACTCCTGTATCATCCTCTCCAGCCGTTGACTATGTGTCAGACTTGTTGTCTCTGGTGGCCTTGCAAAGGAGGGTCTAAAAAAATTATGAAAAGATTCAATAAAATTGCAGTTACCAGCACCAGATACGGTGCTACTGGTACGGGTAGACTGTTGAAGATGACGAGACCGTCCCATGTTTGTCAAGTTACAACTGGGAGATTCACTCCCTGCAACTGCATGGTTGTTTGGTGGAAAAGCCGAGCTAAGATCGAGTAACAGCTTCTGCTGATACTCCTGCATACGTGCGTCCCTTTCTATGGCTGGAATTATGTCACAAAATTTGGACTTGTACCGGAGATCTAATAGTGTGGCAAGCCAGTAGTCATCATCAGTTCTAATTTTGACAATACGAGGGTCATGTTGGAGGTAGTGCAGCAAGAAGGCGCTCATGTGTCTTGCGCAGCCATGCAGACCAAGTCCACGCTGTGTTTGTGGCATAGAGGTGCTAACCGTTCTTTCTTCCTCTGACATCTCCCCCCAACCTCTTTCAACTGAAATTTGACCAAGGTCTCCCTCATCCGCTGAGTCTTCCATGTCCATGGACAGTTCGTCCTCCATTTCTTCATGTTCTCCTGCACCTTCCTCAACATTTTGCCTGCTACCATGCGCCCTTGTTGATCCCTGTCCCCCATGGTCCCATGCCTGCCGCGTTGGTGATGATGAACGTCTGGACCTTGGTGATGTTGTTGTGTCTTGCGCATATGAATCCTCCTGTAGTTCCTCCCCTTCCTGTTGTCCCACCCCCCTGACTCCGAATAGTGTTTAGCGTGTGCTCCAGCATGTAAATGACTGGAATTGTCATGCTGATAATGGCATTGTCAGCGCTAAACATATTCGTCGCCATGTCGAAACTGTGCAGAAGGGTGCATAAGTCCTTGATCTGAGACCACTCCATCAGGGTGATCTGCCCCACCTCTGCATCTCGTTGGCCCAGGCTATACGTCATGACGTATTGCACCAGGGCTCGGCGGTGCTGCCACAGTCGCTGTAACATGTGGAGAGTTGAATTCCAGCGTGTCGCCACATCGCATTTCAGGCTATGAACCGGCAGGCCAAAAGACTTCTGGAGCGATGCAAGTCGCTCAGCTGCGGCGGTTGAACGGCGGAAGTGAGCAGACAGTTTTCGTGCCCTGTTCAGAAGGCCATCTAGGCCGGGATAGTGTGTTTAAAAATTGCTGGACAACAAGGTTCAACACGTGAGCCATACAAGGCACGTGTGTCACCTTGCCCAGGCAAAGGGCCGCACCCAGGTTTGCAGCATTGTCGCACACGGCCTTACCAGGCTGCAGGTTGAGTGGAGACAACCATTTATTAAACTCTGACCGCAGAGCTGCCCACAACTCAGCCGCTGTGACTCCTATTTCCAAGACATGTCAAGCTAAAGACCGCCTGATGCCGTTGCGCTCTGCTGCCAGCATAGTAATGAGGGGTGCGCGATTCCTTCTGCGCAGTGAGAAGGCTGGTGGCCTGACCAGGCAGGCTTGGGGCGGAGGTGGAGGACCCAGATGAGGTGGATGAGGCAGAAGCAGGTGCGGAACTTGGACAGACAGAGGATTGACACACAAGTTGTGGGGACAGCAAGACTTGTGCAGCAGACCCTTCACCATAGTTACCCAGTGCCCAGTCAGCGACATGTAACGTCCCTGTCCACGCTTACTGGTCCAAGTATCGGTGGTGAAATGCACCCGTTCACACACAGAGTTTCTCAAGGAAGCGGTGATGTTGTGTGCGACATGCTGGTGTAGCGCGGGCACACCTTTCTTAGAGAAGTAGTGACGACTGGGCATCTGGTACTGGGGCACAGCGACAGACATAAGGTCTCTAAAATCCTGTGTGTCCACCAGGCGGAAAGTCAGCATTTCGGTAGCCAAGAGCTTACAGAGGGATAAAGTCAACCTCTTAGCTTTGTCATGGGTCGCAGGAAATGGCCTTTTATTTGTCCACATCTGAGGGACAGAGATCTGGCTGCTGTGTGTAGACGGTGTTGAGTAGGGTGTCCCTGGAAAAATGCAGGTTTGTGAGGAAAGTGCAGGCGTAGACATGATGTTGCCTTCATCCAACGTTGGTGCTATCGATGTCTGAGAGAGCTGTACACACGCACTTGTTTCCCCTTCCAAACCAACTGACGACCTACCAAGCAAACTTCCTGTTGCGGTTACAGTGGTGGAAGTTGTGCGTGGAAAACCAGGTGTGACAGCTGTCCCCACAGTCCTAGAAGATGAAGAGCGCGCGGATGCACTGGAAGGGGCAGGCGGTGGATGGTTCGCTCCGTTAGGCCGCATTGCAGCACGGTGAGCTTCCCACTGGGACATATGATATTTATTCATGTGACGATTCATGGAAGAAGTTGTCAAACTGCTGAGGTTTTGCCCTCTACTAACAGTATCACGACAAATTTTACAGATCACATAATTTGGGCGATCTTTTGTTATGTCAAAAAAGGACCAGGCTAGGCAAGGCTTAGAGGGCATGCGACCTGCTGATCCACCCCGACTAGTGCTCAGAGGCACAGTGGTGGCTGAGGATGCAGTTGTAGACGTGCTACCAGTACTCCGACTCTGTCCAGGAAGGCGCAAGGTAACTTCGTCGTCAGTTGCATCCTCCTCCACCGTCTCTATTGAGCTCCTCGAGGGCCTGACTGTGGGTTGACAGTAGGTGGGATCTAGAACTTCCTCATCAATTGTTGTGTTTGCACTCCCCTCACCCTCAGACCGAGCCTCTTCTTGCCCTGACCGAATATTTAAGTTGTCATCCCAATCTGGTATCTGCGTCTCATCGTCATCAGTATGTTCCTCATTGTCTATAACAGGTGTTACAGTTTGTAAAAAAGGTCAACATTATGCTCAGAAACTTGGTCCTCACGGCCTGAATCAGAGTCACAAAGGTTCTGGGCATCACTGCAGACCATTTCCTGGTCTGTACTCGCTGTAGCTTGGGAGCAGACTTCTGATTCCCAGGCTATAGTGTGACTGAACAGCTCTGCAGACTCAGCCATCTCAGTTCCACCATACTGTGCAGGGCGGATGGAGACTTCAGAGCTGGGAGAAAGCAAGTTTGATTGGGATGACAACTCAGAGGACTGGTGTTTTTTGGATGCGGTAGTTGAGGTGGCGGAGAGGGCACTTGTTGGACCACTTGAGATCCATTCAAGCATTTTCCTTTTTTGGCCATCATCTACCTTTGTTCCAGTTGTTCGTGTCCGTAAAAAAGGGAGCACATCGGATTGTCCATGGTAAGTAGTAGACCTCTTACTTTTGCTGGAAGATGGTCTATCTTCAGCAGATGTTAATGGAGCTTTGCCACCTTCCCCACGGACAAACCCTTTTTTTCCTTTTCCAACACGCCTCTTCCCCTTTCCACCACCATCTGTCATTTTGCCACTCATTTTGATTGCGACAAGATTGTGCACTTAAAATGTGGTAGTAAAAATTGAGAGGTGGTGTAGATTGCAGCGGTGGTCTAGCTTTATTAACAGCAGAATAAACAACAATAACTATCCCTGACAATGCAACTACAGCCCTTAAACTGGCAGCATAGTTTGCTAGTATAATGGCTTAGTAACAATGAGTTTGAGTGTGCAATGCAGAGGTGCTGCAAATATCTTTGCACTAGTGGGACAATAATGAAGTCCAACAGCCACTTTTAGGATGCCACTAAGTTTCCTCAGTGTTTGCTAGTATAATGGCTTAGTAACAATGAGCTTGAGTGTGCAAAGGGCAGGAGGGTACAGTGGCAGGGTTGTGGGTCTGGGTAGAGGAAAGGAAGCCTCCCTTTCTATCCCTCCTAATGGGGAAATGCAGCGAGGAAATCCCTGACCTTAGCTACACAGACGCTGTCATCTTGTGTAGCTGTTAAAATCTGTTTTCACGGACCTGACTGTCACCTATGGCTCTGACCCTGCCGGTATTAGCCCTTACAAGGACTAATAGAAACTTCTATCCCTATTCTGTATAGCTCTATGTATAGAGCATACACAGCAGTATCGGAGACAGGAGCTACGCCAGCGGTGACTGACACCAAGACGCAGAAGGACGATAATGGCGTGCTGGAGGAAAATGTCCGTTTTTATAATGCATGGACATGTGACATGGACATCCTATCACACATGCCGTTGCTTCTCTGGTTAAAAGTCCACTTAGCTGTGTGTGTGTCTGGGATTGGCTGACATGCTGGCCCGCCCCACTACACGCGCGCGCTTAGGGAAGGAAGACAAGGGAAAAAAAAAAAAAATGGTGATCGCCATTATCCAAACAGCAGTGATCTGAATGCGCTGTTCCCGCACACTATACGCTGAAATTTCATAATAGTGGGAGTCACAGAGTGACTTACACTATTACAGAGGAAAGCCAGCTAGTAATTAGCTTGTCTTTTTGCTGCTAGAACCGTTCTCGAACGTATCTAGAACTATCGAGCTTTAGCAAAAAGCTCGAGTTCTAGTTCGATCTAGAACAGCCCCCAAAATCCCTCGAGCCGCGAACTGGAGACCCTCAAACCGCGAACCGAGCTCAACTCTAAACAAGACATGTTCCGTTAGTGGCAGACACTGGAAGATCAGTGGTGGCACCCCTAGAAAAGTCTTACAAACCTCATTGACTCTCCTTCAAAAGGCAATGGGTTTCCTAGCAGATGCTTCACTAGAATCTCGTTCAGGGGAGAATGTGTTTGATCCAGCTCTAAATGATCTGTTGAAGAAAGTTTCAGATCAGAAGTTGCTTTCTGAACCAAAAATCTTCAAGTGAAGATTGTTCCGTCCATCACAGCCCCAGAACCTGCAGTTCAGAGAAGGCAAGTCAGGTCACTGCAGTTATCCCAAAGGGGGAAGGGGCACAAAATATTTTTCAGAATCAGTATTAAAGAAAATTACATCAAAAAAGAAGGCGTCCAAATTTCAAGTTTTCTTCCACAGTGGCAGAATATAACCTTGGATTAGAGAATTCTGAAATCAGTCAGAGAAGGGTCAAAAATCTAGCCTTTGAGGTGGGTAGGAGAACTTGAAGTAACATCCCTGCCAACTTTAAGATTGCAGAAAATCTTGATTTTTATCTCAGGGTTCCAAGACCTGCAGGCATCAGGAGTAATTTCTTCAGTTCCAAAACTAGAACATGGCAAAGGCCTTTTATTCTTACATATTTTTGATTTTAGAAAAAAACAAGCAAAACAAGTGGAGCGTACAGAATCATCATAAATTTAAAACTCCTAAATCATCATAGCACCTTCAGAAAATTCAAAATGGAATTCGACCTAAAGGATGCCTATTATGTGCCCCTATGGGGCACTTTGCACACTACGACATCGCAAGCCGATGCTTGCGATGTCGAGCGCGATAGTCACCGCCCCCGTCGCAGCTGCAATATTATGGTGATAGCTGCCGTAGCGAACATTATCACTACGGCAGCTTCACATGCACTCACCTGCCCTGCGACGTCGCTCTGGCCGGCGAACCGCCTCCTTATTAAGGGGGCGGGTCGTGCAGCGTCATAGCAACGTCACACGGCAGGCGGCCAATAGAAGCGGAGGGGCGGAGATGAGTGGGACGTAAACATCCTGCCCACCTCCTTCCTTCCGCATAGCTGGCGTGAGCCGCGGTGACGCAGGTAGATGTTCCTCGCTCCTGCGGCTTCACACACAGTGATGTGTGCTGCCGCAGGAACGAGGAACAACATCGTAACATCGGTATTTCCTAATTCATGGAAATGCCGGACCCTACACCGATGATACAATAACGATGCTCTAGCGCTCGTTAATCGTATCAAAAAGGCTTTACACACTACGATATCGACTGCGATGCCGGATGTGCGTCACTTTTGATTTGACCCCACCGACATCGCAGCTGCGATGTCGTAGTGTGCAAAGTGCCCCTTAGTCCAGTATATTGGAAATTCCTAAGATTTGCATTCACTCAAGTACAACAAATTCTTTATTTTCAATTCAATGGCCTTCCTTGTGTAATCTCTTCAACTCCTCGAATATTTACGAAAATCATGGCAGAGATAATAGCGTTCATCAGGAAGCAAGACATTTACATCATCCCTTATCTTTACGGGTTTTGTTTTTTAATTATGGCTCCCTCTATTCCACATTAGAGATTAACTCCAGTTGACACTTCAGATTTCATAATATCCTTGGGTTGGTTAGTAAATCAAGAAAAATCAGACTTTACTCCTTCCATCAAGTAGATCTTCTTAGTGATTCTCGAGATAGACCTCTTCTCTTCTTGTACCTAAGCAAATACAGTGAAGAGCCAAAATATATGCTCTAAAGAACCAGAAGCCTGTCTCCATAAGGATCACAATGTTAGTCCCCTGACAGGAGGCGCCGGAGCAATATTGGTTGTAGTGCATTGCTAGTTCAGGCCCCCAGTTGTTATTGTGTGTGGCCCCTGTTCCAGTCTCTGGTTACTAAGCTCTGTCACATCCTAGAGCCTGCTTACCTCCATTGCCTGAGCTGTCATGTCATAGCCTTTACCGCAGTGTCTCCCCATCTGAGCCATCTCCCGACTGTCACCGCACCTGAGCCTTCACCACAGTGTCGTCTTGTCCGGATCTACTCTTCCGTACCGTCTCATCTCTGCCTCGACCTTGGTGCTGCTATATCTCTGACTCCTTTACTGGACATTGTGATTGTATCCGTTCGTAAGAGACTGCCCTCTGTGGTCCCTGGCTGCCATGCATTTAGGCCTTCTGTTGGAAGCACCGCACAGTCCCTGTATAAGGATTTGCTGCTGGTCGCTTCCTCAAGGGAGTCCAGTGCATGGTCCAGTGGGTCCAACCCCAGATGCTCACCGCCCTTCAGTGAGCATAACACTATCCTTTTATTGGCTTTTCACCTAAAAGAAAAAAAGTTCCAATAATATTCAAGCAGACTTCCTAAGCAAAACAGATATACATCCAAGAGTATGGAGCCTGAATACCAAAATCTAACCCCAAAAAATGGGATTATCCAGAAATAGCTCTCTTTGCAAGTTATCAAAACGCAAGAGTAGATCTATATTTCTCCCTGAATACCAACTATTCCTCAGCAAAGGTAGACACCTTGACCCTCCCTAGGCAGCCTGAACTTCCTATGTATTTCTTCCAATTCACTTCCTACCAAAAACATTAATAAAAAATCAGAACAAAGGAAGTCCAAATCATTCTGATAACACCTCTGTGGCAAAAAACGAAGCTGTTTTGGATTCTGTTATCCTTTTCTTCCAGACCACGAACTTCTTCATCAAGACCTAATATATCATCCAGCCCTCTAGGTAGGGTCTGTGCCTGGTTTCTGAAGCCTCAAACAACCTGAAAGCAAGATGCCTCTCAGATGGCATCATACATACCTGCAAAAAAAAACAGATTGTAAAAGTCATCTATTGTACAATATAGAAAATGTTAATTTTATAGTGTGAGTCTACTCTGCTGCATCCATTTTGTCCAGACATAGCCAGTGTATTGGACTTTTTAAAAGCTGGTCTATAAACATGGTTAAAACCTAGTACCCTTAAGACCTAGGTGCCAGCCTTAAGTTTGACCAAAACTTTGCAGATCACCAATAGATAAAAAGATTCATAAGACCAGCCTCTAGAATGCACTCAACAAGATCTAATCTAGTTGCATTTGAGACCTAAATGTGGTATTCAAAGTTCTGGCTATACTATTTTTCGAACCAATATCCAAAATTCAGATGGACAGATTATCCTTCAAAGTAGCTTTCTTGGTAGCCATAACAGCAAGGAGAGTAGGTGAGATCTAAACCCTACCTATTTAGAAAACGTAATCAGAGTATCCTGTAAAATAAGGTGGTACTCTGCGTAGATCCATCCTTCCTGCCCAAAGTATTAACAGATTTCCATATGTCAAAAGAAAGAATCCTCTCCTTCCTTTTGTCAAGACTCAACAGGTAGCAGAGAAAAGGAATTTTATTCATTTGAACTTCTGGAGAACTATTCTCTACTATCTGGAGCAGAGTCTTGTAGAAAGAATATTTTTTTGCAATACTGTAGACCAAAAAGGGGAAAAAACTTTAAGAAACTGGCAAATTGGATCAAAAAAGCGATCATGAAATCATATCCAAATCAAGATTTGTCTCTTCCAGTGTCACTAAAATCTCATTCCACAAAAGCTATGTTGGTCTCCTGGGCCAAAAGGGCTACTGCATTCACCAAGCAGATCTGCAGAACCACCACCTGGTCTTCCTCGGTCCGTACCTTTTTACTAAGCCATGTAGATTTGATTTCATGTCTATGAAAGATTTAGCCTCTGGCCAAAATGTCCTCCAGACAGTTTTCCCTCCCTAGCGTTATTCTTTGGTATTTCTCCAGTAGTGCTGTCCTTTAGGGGGTTAGAGAAAATAGAATTAGACTTACCAGTAATTCAGTTTCTAAGAACTCTCCATGACAGTACTGGTAGTTTCTCCCCTCCCCCTCCTTCTTTTTTTTTTTTTTTTTATTTTTTATTATTATTATTTGATTCCTTAGTGGTAAATAAATATTGGAAGCAATCAGACCGGTGTGGTCCTTTAGAAAAACCCTGAGGATGGAGAGAGAGGAGAGGATATTTAACCTTTGTATTTCCTGTCCCTAATTAGTATGTGGAGGCAACCTGCTTCTTAGAAACAGAATTACCAATAAATATACTTTCATTTGCGTTCACAAACTACCCTCTAACTCACCCCAAAAAAATGAATGTTCAAATCAAGCACAGGTGCTCTGTCCACTTTTGGCGGGGCTAAACAGTTTGGTGCCCCTTCCCAGCTACTTGCTTTCCATCAATTCTCCCCTTTCTCAGGCCTTTGTAAAGCCAGTGCTGTCAATAAAGGAATAGATCTGTGGCACCCCTGAGGCTCTGGTCACCACAGAGTACTGCACCCCAATCAGGGTGCAGTATCTATCTCAGGTAAGGAGGGGGTTCATCATCGGTGATCCACATTCACACACTACACACAGCCTAGGAACCTTCACAGAGTGGGTTAGCTCAGGGTAGGAAGGTGGGTGGCTATACGAACATGGACTTCTTGGTCACTGAAGCCAGCCGCCTGGGGGGCGGGTTCCACTTGCAGTGTAAATAGGCACTACACATGCAAATCATGGCCAGTCAGACCCATCAGGACCATAGTTCTGGCAACATATCTTTGCAGAACTTGGACTTTACTGGGCTCGGTGGCTTGGAGCGGGAGCTCAGCCAGGGTACCTAACTGCGGAGGGGGACACAGTAGAAATAGGACACTCTTTCTCCTTCTTCTCTTTTTACAACGCTGGTGGTGACCCCTTTACCAGATCTGGGATTGACCTGAGCCCATCACGGCAGTGACCAGTGTGACCGGGCTGACAGCTGACCTTGTGAGTAAACTACACCCTGAACCCGCAGAGACTGTTGACTCGTCCTTACTGGCGCCGCCGCTCTGCGCTTAGGCGCCAAGGGCTCTTTCCCTTCGACCCTCATCATCATCCACCCAGGGCCCGCTCCGCCTGTGGGGAGCAATACCATCCCGGCTGCTTTAACTCCTGCCACAGTGAGGAATTCTGCAGCGGCGGCTATTCCCTGGTCGCATACCACAGGTGGCATCCCGACAAACTCTTCTCTAAATACCCCGCTACCTTCCCCCACCAATTTAACTGTACGCCTCGGGGCAACATTACCGGACAAGGCCACCCCATGACAACACCTAACCCGATCCGAAACGTCCCAGCGTTGAGTAGGCTCGACCGCCTGCCCCATGGAGCGCTACAGATGAACGCTTTGCTACATGCAAAATTAGGAGGTAGATATACCATGTATGCTTCTACTCACACCTTTCCTTTCTGATTAGCATTCTGGGGCTTGGCTTGTGGTGCCATCCAGGCAGGGAGCTCATAGACTAGTAGCTCATAGTGTCCCATTAACTCCTTAGTGAGCCCTATACTATTTAAACACATAACTCCCTGCTTCCAGTGCCAGTTATAGGTTTAACATGACCCTGGTTCATATTTTTATTTATTTATTTTTTTTTTTTTGCTTCCTTGATCCAGCATGCGATATCTTGTTACTGATCTCGGCTTGTGTTTTCAGTATTCTACAGGCTGTTGATTTTGTCATGATCACTGGCACTGACTCGGCGTTTAGATCGTTCTTAGAGAAATCTGCCAATCAGCCAGCAACCACTCAATGAACTCCACCCCAGAATTCCTGCATAAGTCCAGATCTCTGTGTAGAGATTAAAGGGTGAAGGTCAAGGTCTTTCCAGGACATCCAAGAAGTAATTGTTAATGGAAAGTTTGTCAGGGGGAGCCCTTTAGCCTTCAACTAACAGTGTGCCATTACAAGGGTAAGGTGAACTGAACTGTGTGGCCATGCCAATGGTGAAATGAGTGCCTGTCATTTGTTTGAACAGTCATTTTGTGCTGACAGACTCCATTTTTACTTTTAATATCTAGTGTTTAATTTAAAACTGTAGTTTGAGGCGAATAACCCCCATCTCTCTAAATTACCTTGCAACCCATAATCCTACACCTCCAAATTATGACTAATGACGGACTAAAAAAATGTTATCGTCTAGAAGTTTAGATCATCCTTGCCATTTCTCCCAGACTGTCTTCTAGGTTCCAGCCACAACTAACTTCCTCTTTATATTCAATATTCCGAAGGTGTGAAGAGTGGAGCCACCACTGAATGGGCACACGGCTCGCATGACATAACTTCACATGACAGTGAGTGCCAACACCAATGAAACAGGAGCGGAGGTGTGATTTTTTTTTTTCTATAGGGACAAACATTCTGATCGAGAAGGGGTTATTCAAGTAGTAGGCAACCCCATTTATACTCTAAGCAGAGTTCCTGAAGCTCATGTGTAACGGGGGCAGGGGGTGCCTTGGGGGGTGCTGTCATGGCCACTTTGTGCATCAGGCTGACCCCCGGCCCGGCCGTCACTATTAAAGCATGGGTTCCATTTGTGGGGCAGAGTGTGGATGGCAGGGGCTCTTCTTCAGACTCAGTAAAACGTCGCAGACATTCAGGGGGTAAACCAAAAGACACTTTATTGAACATCTTGCTGTACAGCTTCGGCACACTAACCCTTCAGGTTCAAAGTACAATTCTTGCCGGGGGACTACTTTCCTTTTCTCTTCTGCGGGCGTTACCCTTCTACTTCTGTCTCTTCAGCTATACACGTATTCCACTACTATGGGCTTTACCCACACATTTCTGTTTCTCTCTGTCTAGGCTCGTACGGGTCTTACCCGAGTAATTCTGTCTGCGTGTTCGAGGCACTTTCTCTTCCTTTGGCTATCTGCCACGTGTCGCTCCCACACTCTGCCCCGTTGCTTCTCTCTCTACACACACTCCTGTACTAACTAACTCTCACTCTGCTACAGAGCCCTCTATCCGTCCCCCCTAGGCTGCCCTGCCCCTCCTTCTCCTGTCACTGTTCCCAAAGGGACCACTGTTCCACCCTGACACCTAGTGGGGACACCAGTTACTACTACAAACACAAATAACATCACATCAGCATCACTTGCTACCCCAGCGTGGGGCATCTTCAGGGGGGGAAAACTGCTTCTTCGTCACCAGGGGTCTGTCCACCCCTTACACTGCTCAGATCCGGACCTTCAGTGGGTGGCTCCGGGGGTCTCCGGACCCGGGGGTCTCGCGGTCACTTCGATCAAAAAGAGGGGTTATAGTGGTGTATGTGGGACGTATATGTACAGGCTGAGCCGTATTAAGTTCGTGACGCCACCCACGGTATGTGGTGAGGTTGGACACCACCCCTGCAGTTACGGGGCACCCGGGGAGATGTTATGCAGCAAGTTGTTAACCCCTCCGTGGGCATTGATGGTGGCCCTGGGACCCGTTGGGGTTTGGTGCAGGGAGATGGGCGACCGCAGGGTGCTGGTGTACTCACTATTCAAGGAAACACACGAGTTTCTGGTAAACCAAGGTGATGGTGGTCGGTGCCCGCAGCCGGCTGCGTTCTGGTCCTCCACCCGGATGGTGGTCTCTGTCTTTCTCCTGCACCTTTTGTAAGATGGTGGACTGCCTGTGCTTGCAACTTCAGGAGTCCGCTCCCGGCTGGATGTGGCCTAAGGAGCCCTTGCCCGCAGACGCTGGCCCGTGGGATCTCTGAGCCCTGGCGGTGGCCTTCTATCCCCTTTGGTGGGCTTTTGTCTTCTAATAGGGACTTTGGGTGGGACAGGACCTCTAGTCCTGGTCTCAATCGGTAAATTAACCGGTTCCAGTCGCTTCTGGTCCCGGCTTCAGGGTCTGAGTACCCCCCTGTGTGCTCCGGTTTCCGAGTCGGTTCCCCGGGTCGGTACCGGCGGGCCACTACCCTGTCCTGGTCCACCTCGGTTCCTGCAGACTGAGACCGCCGTCTGCCCCCTAGCCAGCGGCACCAGGGCTCCCACCCTGACGCCGTTCAATTTGGGGATATTCGCCTCTGCTGGAGCTGCACCCAGCTCCAGCCCACACTCCTCTCCAACTTGAACTCTCACACTTCCCTCTCTTAACTCAACTGACTGTTTTTCCCGCCCCGGGCTGTCTAGACTCCTTGGTGGGCGTCTTCCAACCGCCTGTTTCCGCCCCCTGGTGTGTCCATCTAGCCCTGAGGGGGGTGACTAGGGTTTTGAAGGTTGGCTGATGTCACCTGTGATGGAACGGTGTAGTGCAGGGGCCTATTTGTGACTACCTGGCCCGATCAGGGCGTTACAGAAGCACATGCGTGTGGTGAATAACTGGGTGTACAGGGGGATGTCAAATGGGTGTGGTCTTAAAAGAGCCATGGCTTCAGTAGAAAATCTGCAACATGCTTCACTTTGCAGTTCACAACTGGTGGCCTCCCGAAGGCCCATCCATGAAAGTTAGCAGGTATGGTTTAGATGATTGTGACCTACATTGATGATGCAAACTTTTGTTTCTGCCTTTAGTAGTAAACTTCTTTGTGGAATTTAGCTGAGCGTTAAAAGAAAGTCAGTAAAATAACTTTCATCTGTGATGCTGACACTTGAAATATTTGGCTTTCAGGGTATTTTTGAAAGATCAAACACTCTTTTTAAAAGTCAGTGTCTCTTCACCAGCGGTAACAGTGTGCAGGTAGCTCCGTGCTAGTAACTACAATTCTATGAGGTTGAAAATTATGATATTGCTTTTAAAACGCTTCAGCTTTGACAAATCTAGGGCATCTAAGTATGGATGTGCATAAGCTAATTTCTATCATTTCCACAGCGCAAATGGGGCTCTTTGCATCTCTTTAAGATGTGTGATATATGTATGTTACCCCTCCCTAAATCCATTTGCTTCTCTATTACCATAGAGCATACAGCATCTTTCCGAAGCAATATCTCTACATTGCTCCAGGCGAGCAATGAAATGCTGGCGTTAAATCTTACCGAACAAATGATTCAATTTTCACTGTTTTTTTGCAATACATCTCTGGCAATAAATAGGGAATATACACAAGGCAATTTTAAACAAGATACCTTATTTAATAGTTGTCGGGCCACAAGTGTATCTAGAAGTTTTCAAGATTACTTTTTTTAAAAAAAAAAAGACTAAAACATAACAAAAGAACAAAAACCATGTAATTTCCTATTTTCCTAAATATACTCAACATTGAAATTGCAGCACCCTTCAAGAAAAGTTGTGGAATTATGGAACAAGGCATTCTCAAATGGTGATACAAATGAAGAATTTATTCCAGAAGTCTTAAAGCAACATGTGACGTTTCGGCCGGGTGGCCTTCATCAAACAACTTGTTATTAAGACTGTCAGGGTAGTGGTAAACGCAGTGGTATCCATCACTATGATTCATACCACTGCGTTTACCACTACCCTGACAGTCTTAATAACAAGTTGTTTGATGAAGGCCACCCGGCCGAAACGTCACATGTTGCTTTAAGACTTATGGAATAAATTCTTCGTTCGCATCACCATTTGAGAGTGCCTTGTTTCTAATTCTCTGGACATATGGTGTGGAAACCTACAAGTGCACGTCAACATCTCCTACATTGTGGCTGTGCCTCATCCAACTATTAGTGGAATTATGGAAGTCACAGGCTTGATAGACATGTTAATGACGTGCAAAAATTGGAAACAAAGATTAAAAAACGTCTCAATTTATTCACTATCATTTCTAAAGCCAAAATCAGAAATGCACACACTTATCTCATTGTTATGTTATCAGTAAGGTTATTAATGATTGTCTGAGGAATATTCTGCCACGCTGAATGCACTTGGACAAATCATCAAGATCAGCTGCTGGCAGCTCTTTTACAATTGTCATCCAATGGTATCCCAGACATGCTCAGTGGGAGACAAGTCCCAAGACCATGGTAGCACATTTGGGCTACATAGACTGCTCGCAGTAGCATGAGCAAGATGCAACCTGGCATAGTGTTGAAAAATGACTCCTGGGAACTATGTAAAATTGTATTTTAGAATTACTCACCGCGCTGCTCTCCACCCTGCTGTTCCGCCGGCATCTTTGCCCGCTGCAGCTTCCTGCTTCCAGGACCCGCACACCCTACTTGTATTTCCTGGCTGTGCAGTTAGCTCTTGCGTGTATCCTGTGGCTGCAATGCCCTGTGGCTGCAAGCTCCCTGTCTGGTTCCTGGATCTTCCTCCAGATCCGGAACTTGCCTGTATGCTCAATCCATTTCTGATTCTGTACTCAAACTTGTTCCAAGTGCCTGAACCTTCTCCAGTGTCCCAGTCTCTTTCTGGTTCCAGTTTTTATTCCTGGTTCCAGCCTCAGCTCCTGATTCTGTTCCTGATCCCATTCCTGGTTCCCAATTTCAACCCGATTTCCTTATCTGTTCCCAGTTCCTGTATCTGTGCCCATGTCCTGGTGCCAAACCTGTGATCCTGTATCTGTGCCTATGTCCTGTGCCAGAAAGTAAGTGAAGGGTGGACCCAGCACCACAATCCAATATATTAAAATATCAAAAATTGATTAGGTATTAAAAATCCAACTGATCCAAAACTTGAGAGGACACCTAAGCGCACCTTACGCATTTCGGACAATAAATAAAAACAAGTCCTTAATCATAGGCATGTCCTCTGCCAGCCTGTCTTCTTGTATCAAGTCCCATCAGTACGTGTACCAGCTTCCACCCTGCTGGTTATCCTGATGCTGTCCCAGCATGGGCTCTATGTCTTCCATGTCACCGCTAGTGTCCGCATTCGTGGATTCCCGGATTGCCTTGGAATGGTACCTGGTTGCTAACTGCAACACAAACCTAACCTCACCACCAGAGGCTCTAGAGATGACCAGGTAGCTGTTGCAAAACTATTGCAAAAAAAGTTGCACCCATCCCAGAGCTGCCCACTTTGTCAGAGATGGGTGAAAATAGCAAAAGTAGCAAAATTTTAGTGCAGCCTCAAATTTTGCCAAAATTTTGTGACTTTTCAAAGGTTTTATGCCAGAGTCGTGTTGTAAAAGCTTTGAATTGAGCCCTTTTCAGATTTTGAACTTTTCAACCTACTTTTTGTAAATTCTTGTGTGGTGACTGGTAAACTGAATTGGTATCATCTGATAACAGCTTGCATACTAGTTTCTTGTAGGTACATAGTCATTTTCCTATACACAGTAATTTATTTTCTTGGTAAGATTACTGGCTGCCGCAGCGCTGTCTGTTATACATACAGTTTACTTTAATGAAATGTTTTATAGAATTATTGCTTTTGTGTTTTTGGTTTTTTTCTTAACAATCCACTCCCTCATAATGGCTTAGATGGAGGCGGATTGTAATAGGGCACCGTATGAGAAACAAAGCGCTGTGCAGTCAGAGACCGAGACTACCATCATTCAATCTAACTTATGAGTAAAATGCAAAAAAAGAGGGCATTGATCAAAGTACCTCAACAAACCGAAATCAAAACTCCTATAAAAAAATGCCATAGCTTACAACAGATTATATATACAGTATCTCACAAAAGTGAGTACACCAGTCACTTTTTTTTTAATATTTTTTTCATGGGACCACACTGATGATATGACACTTTGGTACAATGTAAAGTAGTCAGTGTGCAGCTGTACCGCCCCGCGGGCTCGGCTGCGACCACCGAGCCGCTCGGATCCGTGCTCGCACTGCGGGTGGTGGCTCGAGCCTCTCACGGCCTCGGGGGTCACGTCGCTCTGCAAGGGAGTTGGCGCTACATGCGGGGATTTGGGGTGTTTGGTTTGAAAGGATAGTTCGTGATGCCACCCACGGGTTGTGGTGATTGTAGACACCACCGCTGCGGTGAAGGTGTGGGGGCCCCCGGGAGCGGTGTAGTAGCGCAGCTAGGTGTTGACCCCTCCATGGGTAGGGGATGTTGGTCCCGGGGTCCGGTGGGCCATGGCCCGGGTGCAGGGTGTAGTGTTGCGGTGCAGTGCGGCGCGGTGCCGGATGGCACTGGTGTACTCACTCTGACACAAGACACTGGAGTCACTGGTAAACCAAACGGAGTGATGAACGGGGCCCGCAGCTGGCTGCAGCTTTTCCCAGATTAGGTTGGCAATGTCCGCCTTTCTCCTGCACCTCTGTGTGTGAATCTTGACTCCTGTGCCTGGGCACCGGTAGTCCGCTCCCCGACGTGTATCTCTCGTAGGAGCCCGTTTGTCCGCAGACACTGGCCCTTTGGATCTCTTGCCCTTGGCGGTGGCACTTATCCGGAATGGGTGGGCTGTTGCCTTCAATCGGGACTTAGGTGGGAATGAACCTCTGAGGTCCAGACCGCAATCAGTTAATTCGACTATGGGGGTGGCTTGTAGCCTAGTTCAGGGTCTGAGTACCCTGCCTGGTGCTCCGGTATCCAGTTGGCTCCCCGGTTCGGTTCCGGCGGGCCACTACCCTGTCCCGGTCCCTTACGGTTCCACCGGTCGTATTCCCGGTCTCCTGCAGGCGGCCACTACCGTCTGCCTCCTTGCCAATGATAACTGGGCTCTAACCCAGCCACTGGAGTAGTCTTTGGCAGGCCTGAGCACATGTCTGCTTCTGGACACAACGTCCCTCCTTCACTGTCCAAACTCCTCTCTCAACTCACTTGAACTTGACCACTTGGTTCCCGCCTCCAGGCTTGTGAACTCCTCGGTGGGCGGAGCCAACCACCTGGCTCCACCCTCCCTGGTGTGGACATCAAACCTGGAGGGTGGTGACAAGGCTTTTAGTTTGACTGATGTTACCTAACTGGGAAGGGGGGGGGGTGTAGTGTTGTTATGTCTACCTGGGACGACCTGGATAGTCCAGGGCGTCACACAGCTTGTATAAACAGTGTACATATGGTGTGTTCTCTAAATAACACAACATACAGCCATTAATGTCTAAACCGCTGGCAACAAAAGTAAGTACACCCATAAGTGAAAATGGCCAAATTGTGCCCAAAGTGTCAATATTTTGTCTGGTGACCGTTATTTTCAAGCACTGCCTTAAAGTGTAGATGTTTTTAATTTTTATTTCATATATCAATAGTACACATGAAAATAAGCAACTCTGTAATATATCTTATCAGACAAATCTGCTTCTTTTTCTGCCAGAATTGATCACTCATTATCAAAATTCTCAATTCTGAAGTAAAATCTGTATTCAGGGAAGACTTTCCCACTACTGAAATAGGAGATGGCCGTTATTACTGATGAGATTTTATGTAGATAGAAGAGTGAGGAGGTTACAGAGCTCTGCCTCTCTCCTCCCTGTAGCTCTTTCCTCTGCCTCTAGCTCTCCCCTCTCTGCCTCTAGCTCTTCCCTCTCTGCCTCTAGCTCTTCCCTCTCTGCCTCTAGCTCTCCCCTCTCTGCCTCTAGCTCTTCCCTCTCTGCCTCTAGCTCTTCCCTCTCTGCCTCTAGCTCTTCCCTCTCTGCCTCTAGCTCTTCCCTCTCTGCCTCTAGATCATCCCTCTCTGCCTCTAGCTCATCCCTCTCTGCCTCTAGCTCTTCCCTCTCTGCCTCTAGCTCATCCCTCTCTGCCTCTAGCTCATCCCTCTCTGCCTCTAGCTCATCCCTCTCTGCCTCTAGCTCATCCCTCTCTGCCTCTAGCTCATCCCTCTCTGCCTCTAGCTCATCCCTCTCTGCCTCTAGCTCATCCCTCTCTGCCTCTAGCTTTTCCCTCTCTGCCTCTAGCGCTTCCCTCTCTGCCTCTAGCTCTTCCCTCTCTGCCTCTAGCTCTTCCCTCTCTGCCTCTAGCTCTTCCCTCTCTGCCTCTAGCTCTTCCCACTCTGCCTCTAGCTCTTCCTTCTCTGCCTCTAGCTCATCCCTCTCTGCCTCTAGCTCTTCCCTCTCTGCCTCTAGCTCATCCCTCTCTACCTCTAGCTTTTCCCTCTCTGCCTCTAGCGCTTTCCTCTCTGCCTCTAGCTCATCCCTCTCTGCCACTAGCTCTTCCCTCTCTGCCTCTAGTTCTTCCCACTCTGCCTCTAGCTCTTCCCTCTCTGCCTCTAGCTCTTCCCTCTCTGCCTCTAGCTCTTCCCTCTCTGCCTCTAGCTCATCCCTCTCTGCCTCTAGCTCATCCCTCTCTGCCTCTAGCTCATCCCTCTCTGCCTCTAGCTCATCCCTCTCTGCCTCTAGCTCATCCCTCTCTGCCTCTAGCTCATCCCTCTCTGCCTCTAGCTCATCCCTCTCTGCCTCTAGCTCATTCCTCTCTGCCTCTAGCTCATCCCTCTCTGCCTCTAGCTCTTTCCTCTCTGCCTCTAGCTCTTTCCTCTCTGCCTCTAGCTCTTTCCTCTCTGCCTCTAGCTCTTTCCTCTCTGCCTCTAGCTCTTCCCTCTCTGCCTCTAGATCATCCCTCTCTGCCTCTAGCTCATCCCTCTCTGCCTCTAGCTCATCCCTCTCTGCCTCTAGCTCTTCCCTCTCTGCCTCTAGCTCTTCCCACTCTGCCTCTAGCTCTTCCCACTCTGCCTCTAGCTCTTCCCTCTCTGCCTCTAGCTCTTCCCTCTCTGCCTCTAGCTCATCCCTCTCTGCCTCTAGCTCATCCCTCTCTGCCTCTAGCTCATCCCTCTCTGCCTCTAGCTCATCCCTCTCTGCCTCTAGCTCATCCCTCTCTGCCTCTAGCTCATCCCTCTCTGCCTCTAGCTCATTCCTCTCTGCCTCTAGCTCATCCCTCTCTGCCTCTAGCTCTTTCCTCTCTGCCTCTAGATCATCCCTCTCTGCCTCTAGATCATCCCTCTCTGCCTCTAGCTCTTCCCTCTCTGCCTCTAGCTCTTCCCACTCTGCCTCTAGCTCTTCCCACTCTGCCTCTAGCTCTTCCCACTCTGCCTCTAGCTCTTCCCTCTCTGCCTCTAGCTCATCCCTCTCTGCCTCTAGCTCTTCCCTCTCTGCCTCTAGCTCTTCCCTCTCTGCCTCTAGCTCTTCCCACTCTGCCTCTAGCTCTTTCCTCTCTGCCTCTAGCTCTTTCCTCTCTGCCTCTAGCTCTTTCCTCTCTGCCTCTAGCTCTTTCCTCTCTGCCTCTAGCTCTTTCCTTTCTGCCTCTAGCTTTTCCCTCTCTGCCTCTAGCTTTTCCCTCTCTGCATCTAGCTCTTCCCTCTCTGCCTCTAGCTTTTCCCTCTCTGCATCTAGCTTTTCCCTCTCTGCCTCTAGCTTTTCCCTCTCTGCATCTAGCTCTTCCCTCTCTGCCTCTAGCTTTTCTCTCTCTGCCTCTAGCTTTTCTCTCTCTGCCTCTAGCTTTTCCCTCTCTGCATCTAGCTTTTCTCTCTCTGCCTCTAGCTTTTCCCTCTCTGCCTCTAGCTTTTCCCTCTCTGCCTCTAGCTTTTCCCTCTCTGCCTCTAGCTTTTCCCTCTCTGCCTCTAGCTTTTTCCCTCTCTGCCTCTTTCCCCCCTCTGCTTCTAGCTCTTCTCTCTGCCTCTAACTCCTGCCTCCTCCCTTCGTCATTGCAGTTGTTACTGATGAGATTCTATGATGATCGGTAGAGGGAGGAGCTGGAGGAGCTAGAGGTGCTATCTCTCTCGTTTTGCATCTGCAGAGCACCTGTGTGTGTGTTAATCCAGTGACCTATCAGAGGGGATCATGTGATATGTCACTTGTTGCATCGGGGACTGGGGGGGCCACAATTTCTGAACTGCTCAGGTCCCTGGCTACTCTTAGGCTATGTGCGCACGTGTGCGTAATTCATGCAGTTATGCTGCGCTTTGTAGCGCAGCGTAACTGCATGCGTCCTGCGTCCCCTGCATAATCTATGGAGATTGTGCAGGGGCCGTGCGCATGTGGCGTCTTAGAGCGCAGCGCTTCGGCTGATGCCCGAAGCGCTGCGTTCAAGAAGTGACATGTCACTTCTTCCGTGCGCTTTGCCGGCAGCTCCTGCTCTGTCTATGGCAGGAGCTGCAGGCAGAGCGCATGGAATCGGCTTTTTTTTTTTTTTTTTTCTTCTACGGACATTTTCTGCAGCGATTTGAAGCGCACGTGTGCTCTTCAGATCGCTGCAGAAATTTCTGCAGGGCTAGTACGCAACATGCGCACATAGCCTTAATCCGCCCCTAAGTATGTCTGTTATATTATTTTGCAAGGGGAAAACATAGGGATTGAGAAGGTGTTGTCCGAGTATTGGACAACCTCTTTAAACAATCATATGAGAGATAATCTCTATTATAGACCAAAGACTTTATTGTATAAACAACTTTTTTACGTCCTGTAGATAGTCAAAATTATTTTGTCATCTCAGTTCTATCCAGTCAGAAAAGGCAATAAATAATCTAATGGGGGGAAAAAAAAAACAAAAAACCTATCTTTGCACAATTTCATAGAGTAATGCCGGCGTCACAGGGTACGATATATCGTGCGATATGTCGGCGGGGTCACGGAATTCGTGCCGTACATCCGGCATCGTTAGAGATGTCGTACCATGTGACACCTCCGAACGACTGTGAACGAGCAAAAATACTCACCTTATCGTTGTTCGTTGACATGTCGTTCATTTTCAAAATGTCGGTCCTCCTTCTGTGCTCCGGTTGTTCATCGTTCTCGAGGCAGCACACATCGCTCCGTGTGACACCCCGGGAACGACGAACACAGCTTACCTGCGTCCCGCCAGCAATGCAGAAGAAAGGAGGTGGGCGTGATGTTACGTCCCACTCATCTCCGCCCCTCCGCTTCCATTGCGCGGCTGCTCTGTGACGTCGCTGTAACGCCAAACGTCCCTCTCCCTTCAGGAACAGGATGTTCGCCGCCCACAGCGACGTCGTCCGGGAGGTAAGTACGTGTGACGGGGTTAACGACTTTGTGCGCCATGGGCAATCAATTGCCCGTGACGCACAAACGTCGGGGGCGGGTACGATCAATCGTGCGATCGCACGATAGATTGTACAGTGTGATGCCGGCCTAAGGGGAGAACCAGCTAAAGATTTACTTAGGCCTCAATATTGCAAACTAACAGTAACTTGCAAGGAAAACTAGACCAATGCCACCTGACATACAGTTAGGTCCAGAAATATTTGGACAGTGACACAATTTTCGCGAGTTGGGCTCTGCATGCCACCACATTGGATTTGAAATGAAACCTCTACAACAGAATTCAAGTGCAGATTGTAACGTTTAATTTGAAGGTTTGAACAAAAATATCTGATAGAAATTGTAGGAATTGTACACATTTCTTTACAAACACTCCACATTTTAGGAGGTCAAAAGTAATTGGACAAATAAACCAAACCCAAACAAAATATTTTTATTTTCAATATTTTGTTGCGAATCCTTTGGAGGCAATCACTGCCTTAAGTCTGGAACCCATGGACCTCACCAAACGCTGGGTTTCCTCCTTCTTAATGCTTTGCCAGGCCTTTACAGCCGCAGCCTTCAGGTCTTGCTTGTTTGTGGGTCTTTCCGTCTTAAGTCTGGATTTGAGCAAGTGAAATGCATGCTCAATTGGGTTAAGATCTGGTGATTGACTTGGCCATTGCAGAAGGTTCCACTTTTTTGCACTCATGAACTCCTTGGTAGCTTTGGCTGTATGCTTGGGGTCATTGTCCATCTGTACTATGAAGCGCCGTCCGATCAACTTTGCAGCATTTGGCTGAATCTGGGCTGAAAGTATATCCCGGTACATTTCAGAATTCATCCGGCTACTCCTTGTCTGCTGTTATGTCATCAATAAACACAAGTGACCCAGTGCCATTGAAAGCCATGCATGTCCATGCCATCACGTTGCCTCCACCATGTTTTACAGAGGATGTGGTGTGCCTTGGATCATGTGCCGTTCCCTTTCTTCTCCAAACTTTTTTCTTCCCATCATTCTGGTACAGGTTGATCTTTGTCTCATCTGTCCATAGAATACTTTTCCAGAACTGAGCTGGCTTCATGAGGTGTTTTTCAGCTAATTTAACTCTGGCCTGTCTATTTTTGGAATTGATGAATGGTTTGCATCTAGATGTGAACTCTTTGTATTTACTTTCATGGAGTCTTCTCTTTACTGTTGACTTAGAGACAGATACACCTACTTCACTGAGAGTGTTCTGGACTTCAGTTGATGTTGTGAATGGGTTCTTCTTCACCAAAGAAAGTATGCGGCGATCATCCACCACTGTTGTCATCCGTGGACGCCCAGGCCTTTTTGAGTTCCCAAGCTCACCAGTCAATTCCTTTTTTCTCAGAATGTACCCGACTGTTGATTTTGCTACTCCAAGCATGTCTGCTATCTCTCTGATGGATTTTTTCTTTTTTTTCAGCCTCAGGATGTTCTGCTTCACCTCAATTGAGAGTTCCTTAGACCGCATGTTGTCTGGTCACAGCAACAACTTCCAAATGCAAAACCACACACCTGTAATCAACCCCAGACCTTTTAACTACTTCATTGATTACAGGTTAACGAGGGAGACACCTTCAGAGTTAATTGCAGCCCTTAGAGTCCCTTGTCCAATTACTTTTGGTCCCTTGAAAAAGAGGAGGCTATGCATTACAGAGCTATGATTCCTAAACCCTTTCTCCGATTTGGATGTGAAAACTCTCATATTGCAGCTGGGAGTGTGCACTTTCAGCCCATATTATATATATAATTGTATGTCTGAACATGTTTTTGTAAACAGCTAAAATAACAAAACTTGTGTCACTGTCCAAATATTTCTGGCCCTGACTGTATGAAGTTATATAGGTTGAAAAAAAACCTAGGTCCATCTAGTTCAACCTTCCTGAGCCAATTATACATTTTGTCATAAAATAATTTATAACCAAAAATGCTGTGTGCACTGAGGAAATCATCCAGCCCTTTTCTAAAAGCTTTTGTAGTGTCAGCCATTACTACCTCTTGTGGTAGGGCAGTGAGTGCGCCTTGGTCCTTGTCTTTGGAAGGAATAAGTCATGTGCCAGTCCTTTATATTGACCACACATGTATTTATACATAAAAATGAGATCTCCTCTGAGACGTCTTTTTTCTAAGCTAAACATATCTAACTTTTCCATCCTCTCATTGTATGGTAGGCCTTCCATTCCTTGTATTAGTCTAGTAGTCCACATCAAAAGCACAAAGTTATAATAAAATCCTTTTAAGTTCCTCGTATGTGTGTACAGTATAGGGAGAGACCTGTGAGTCAAGGTGACAGGGAGAAGCTGGCATGGACCTCCTTCTTGGAGAAGTCCTCTTAGTCACATGGTCCTCAATTCAAACTTTGTTTCCTCTGAAATACTGTAGCACTTGAACAAAAACCATACCTGACTGCAATTACTGGGCCAGTCTCTGATTTGTGGAGTTCAAGCCACAAATATCAGTTGACAGATCGTCTCTCAATCAAAAATAGGCACTTTATTATTTATTTATTTTTTTTCCTTTAAAGGGAACCTGTCACCAATTTTTTGGCGTATAAACTGCGGCCACCACCACCAGGCTCTTATATACAGCATTCTAACATGCTGTATATAAGAGCCCAGGCCGCTGTGAGAACATAAACACTTTATAATACCTAACGGTCGCTCGGTTGGCCATTTGGGTGTCTGTTCTCCGGTGCCGGCGCTGCCTCTTTCGGCCATCTTTGTCCATCTTCGTCCTCCTTCTTCTTTAGCCGCGGTGCATAACACGTCCGACGTCATCCACACTCGCCGGCATTCAGGTCCTGAGCAGGGCAGATCAAAGTATTGTAGTGCGCCTGCGCAGGTTCGGCGCGTGTGTATGACGTAGACGCGTCATGCACACAGGTTTCAGAAGGAGGACGAAGATGGCCGAAAGAGGGAGAGTAATGGGAGAAGACGAGGGACAATAAAACTAATGCCAATAAACAATTTCAGCCACTAGATGGAGCCTGTGTACTGCAAACAAAACTTAAAGGGAATCTGTCACCAGGTTTTTGCTCCCCCATCTGAGAGCAGCATAATGCAGAGAGAGATACCCGGATTCCAGCAATGTCACTTACTGAGCTGTTTGCTGTCATTTTTATAAACTTAATGTTTTCTCTGCTGCAGATATAGCAGTTATACAGAGCTCATGAATATGCTGGACTACCTGCAGCACGCCAAGTAGTCCTGTAATGATAATCTACTGCTGATTAAACAGTGATTTTTATCTAAACTACACTAAGCAGCCCAGTATGTAACACATCGCTGGAATCAGGATCTCTGCCCCTATTTTATGCTGCTCTTAGATTAGGTGGCAAAAACCTGGTGACAGATTCCCTTTAATCCTGAAGGCAGGACAAGCAATGTATCTAGCTCTTCGGTTAGGGCCACAGCGTAATAGTCCCTTGTGCCAATTATCAACTCACACACAACTGCCACCTCCTGTCGTGCCTACTGTTGATGCCTGAATGCAAGCGGTGTTTATCATAAAACATGATTCTGGTGCAAGGCTCTCTTCTAACTCAAATTATACACTAAACACGAGATAGACAAAAACATTAATCTTACTGTACAAAGAGGGAAAAAAAATTCAAACTTCACAGGTGAGTTCACTCTGCAATGTGAGGAATTCTTCTCTCACCACAGTGGAATACTTGTTCTAGTGAAGAGTTCACTACGATATCAAACTGCGTACTCAATGATCTTATTTCTTCTGAAATATAACGTATTTGAGAAATTTTGTTTCAATTCTCATATTAACCTTAGAAGACATGGTCCTAGAAGTTCAGTGGTTTCAATAACTGGCATGGTATATGTTGCGGGCGGGGGCCGCTGCCGCTTCTGGGGCTGCTCGGATCCGAGTTACTGCTGCGGCTCGAGTAGTGACCAGACCCAGGCTCGCACGGCCGCCTGTCCTCACAACCGTCGGAAAAGGGGGTTATGTACAGGGGGAATTGTCTGTGACGCCACCTGTGGGTTGCGGTGAGGGATGGTGACACTGCCTCTGCCTGGTGATGGGGCGCCCGGGGCTGGTGAAACGGGGCAGCTAGATGGGATCCCCTCCACGGGAAGGGGAGGTGTAGTCTCGGGGCCCTGTGTCGGTACACGGGAGTGATGGCTGCTGGAGGTGGCATGCCGGATTGGACTGGGGGTCAATGGTGTACTCACAGTTCAGTAATTGCACACTAGTCCAGTAGTAAACCAAGTTGTCAGTGACTAACTGCCATTGGAGGGTGTATTCGGGTCCCACACCCTGGTTAGTGAACAGGTGTCCCTTCCTCCTGCACGCTGTGTTTGTCTCTCCTTATGGACAACTTCACATGGAACAGAGAAGTCCACTCCTGGTTTTGTATGTATTTGGGTGCTGTGGCCCGCGAAATCTGACCCTTGGGATCTCTGTGGGTTCTGACGGATACCCTATTCCCCGCGTTGGGCTTCCGTTTCGCTCTCTGGACTTCGGGAGAACAAGACCTGAAACCTCGTCCTCTGCTGGTGAATTAACAAGGGGGCTTGCAACCTTCCTCGTCCTAGGGTCCAGGCACTCTGACTGTGCATCACCTCCGGACCGGATTCCCACTGTCGGCACCGGTGGGCTACGACCCTTCCCCTGGTACACTTTAGGTCTCCCGCGACCGGATCTCCGTCGCCTGCTCACTGTCTGCCACCTAGCCGGGTAGTCCAGGTGCCCCTACCCCTGACTACACTGCACAGTCTCCACTTGACTTCCACTTCACCACTGTCAAAACTCATATGTTTCACTGTCAGAACTCAACTTCAACTCTCTGGTTCCCACCCCTGACACCTCAGGACCCCTAGGTGGGCGTTCTCATCCGCCTGATCCCGCCCATTGGTGTGTCCTTATTATCATGAGGGGGTGGCTAGGCTTTAATGGCTGTGTGTTGTACCTGAATGGGGGTTTCTGGTGGTAACAAGGAGGATGTACACTTTTATCACCACCTGGTTTTGCCAGGGTGTCACATATACAGAACTGTTCTTAATACAACACCAAGAAGTGAGCATCTATAACTCCATGGGGCTCTACAATAGGGAGCTCACTTTTTTTTTTTTTTTTTATATTTTGATACTATAAAGCAGGGGTGGGGAACCTCTGGCTTGTGGGCCATGTGCGTCCTGTGACTACTTTTTATGCGGTCCCCGGGCACATTCCTGCCTCCTAGTGCTCTCCGTGCTGCCTCCTAGTGCTCTCCGTGCTGCCTCCTAGTGCTCTCCGTGCTGCCTCCTTGTGCTCTCCGTGCTGCCTCCTTGTGCTCTCCGTGCTGCCTCCTTGTGCTCTCCGTGCTGCCTCCTAGTGCTCTCTGTGCTGCCTCCTTGTGCTCTCTGTGCTGCCTCCTTGTGCTCTGTGCTGCCTCCTTGTGCTCTGTGCTGCCTCCTTGTGCTCTCTGTGCTGCCTCCTTGTGCTCTCTGTGCTGCCTCCTTGTGCTCTCTGTGCTGCCTCCTTGTGCTCTCTGTGCTGCCTCCTTGTGCTCTCTGTGCTGCCTCCTTGTGCTCTCTGTGCTGCCTCCTTGTGCTCTCTGTGCTGCCTCCTTGTGCTCTCACTGTTGCCTCCTAGTGCTCTCCGTGCTGCCTCCTAGTGCTCTCCGTGCTGCCTCCTAGTGCTCTCCGTGCTGCCTCCTAGTGCTCTCCGTGCTGCCTCCTAGTGCTCTCACTGTTACCTCCTTTTGCTCTCCGTGCTGCCTCCTAGTTCTCTCCGTGCTGCCTCCTAGTGCTCTCCGTGCTGCCCCCTTGTGCTCTCTGTGCTGCCTCCTTGTGCTCTCTGTGCTGCCTCCTTGTGCTCTCTGTGCTGCCTCCTTGTGCTCTCTGTGCTGCCTCCTTGTGCTCTCACTGTTACCTCCTTTTGCTCTCTGTGCTGCCTCCTTGTGCTCTCTGTGCTGCCTCCTTGTGCTCTCTGTGCTGCCTCCTTGTGCTCTCACTGTTACCTCCTTGTGCTCTCTGTGCTGCCTCCTTGTGCTCTCTGTGCTGCCTCCTTGTGCTCTCTGTGCTGCCTCCTTGTGCTCTCACTGTTACCTCCTTTTGCTCTCTGTGCTGCCTCCTTGTGCTCTCTGTGCTGCCTCCTTTTGCTCTCTGTGCTGCCTCCTTGTGCTCTCTGTGCTGCCTCCTTGTGCTCTCACTGTTACCTCCTTTTGCTCTCTGTGCTGCCTCCTTTTGCTCTCTGTGCTGCCTCCTTTTGCTCTCTGTGCTGCCTCCTTTTGCTCTCTGTGCTGCCTCCTTGTGCTCTCTGTGCTGCCTCCTAAAAGGAAAACTAATTCTATAAAACATGCCTTGGAACAGGCCATAGTTTGGGTTTCCATATGATAACTGATCAATCCAATAATATGAAAAACTCAGCACTCCAAGGTTTGGGAGTTTCAAAGACGAAAGTTTATTTATGCAATCCAGAATTGTGCAAAGCAATATTGACATTTGGGACCTGCAGCCGGAGATTCATCAGAATGGTTCCGGATTGCTGGTAGAGAGGTACAAAAGGAGATGTGTGCCATCCCCATGTTAGCAGCCGAGCTGCTCGGATCCGGGTTCGCTGTGGCTCGAGGGTCTCTGGACCCGGGGTTGTGCGGCCACTCAAATGAAAGGGGGTATTTACAGGGGAGTTGATGTATAGTTCATGATGCCACTTGTGGTGTACAGTAATTTGGGAGTACCACCGCTGCTGTTGGGAGTACCCGAAGTGATGAAGTGGGGCAGCAAGGTGTCATAGCCCTCCACGGGTAGGGGGGATGCCCCGGGACTCGGCGTGGGATGCAGGGGTCACTCTCGTACTCACTCGGTTCATAAGCAGACGCTGACAACTGGGTAAGCCAAGTCTCTGGGTACCATTGCCGCTGAGGGGAGCTCGTCGGGCTCCCGTCCCCTATAGTGTTGCCTGGTGATCCGTGATTTGCCTCCTGGCACTAAGTTTAACTTCAACGTGGTAGCCCAGTAGTATGGAACTTGCCGGGCCCTGCTCCCCACTGTGGCTAAGTGTGGGAGCTTGTTCTCAGGGCTCACGCTTGGGATTTTCTGGACCGTTTTGGATTGGAAAGTCCTATCCCCCTCGTTGTGCTAATGCCCCGGTTCTGGAGCGGGTGGGAACAGATCATAAAGGCTCCGTTCTCCTCAGGTGAATTGTCGGGTTGCCTGAAGCTACTCAACGACCTAGGGTCCGTGTACCCCGTTGTGCCTTTGGTCTCGGACCGGTGACAGTGCTAGGCTGCCGGCTGTCCTCCTCGACAGGTCCAGGCACCTTGCCACAATCCCCTGCGACCAGGGGTCCGACTCCTCTAGGCCCAGACCACTGTCTGCAACCTAGACAGCTTCTCTAGTAGCCACCGCTCCCAACCTCCTCTCACTCACACCACTCTCCTCTCTATCTCTGCACTGACTACACTCCTCACCTCCCCTCCCTGACCCCCCCAGGTGGGCGACTCTATTCCACTCAAGCCGTCCACTGGTGTGCCTGGTGGGTGTGGTGCAGCGTGTATCTAGGATTTGATTTGCTGTTGGAGGCAACACCATTAGAATAGGGACCCAGAACCAAGAGGGAGGTGGAATACCGCACGGAAGGGCAGTTTGTGCAGTACCCTGTGACGACCTGATAGTCCAGGTGCGTCACAGATGCTCTGAGGTGCTGTATGTGACTGCCCTCGTTGACTGTGCCGCATACCTCAGAATGCTTCCCTTTGTCTGTGTCTCAGCAATGTATACTTCAATACCTTTTAAGTGCCCAGGTATTCATATCTACAGTACATTAAGGATTGGAAGCCGAAATCTACCGTGCCATGGCACTTGTGTATTCCTTTGAAGTCAACAATGGTGGTTGTTATTGAGTGACTCCACAATATAGACAGACATTGCAGCTCTACACATGTAACATCTAGAGTAGAGGTAGGGGACCCTGCTCTTAACCCCAGAGGTGCTCATAAATTATGTTGTCAATCGCAAAGTACAAACTGTGGCGCTAACCAGGGAATTAAACCTTGTTCTTCATTCAAGCACGACGAGCAAATCACAGCGGGAAAGAAGTTCAGATTGCAAACAAAGCTCTCCGACATGCTTCTCTGGGCCTGTGACTGTCTATACTGCTGTGATCTGCTTGTCATCCATGAGTAAAGAAAATATGTAATTTCTTGGTGAGTTCAGCAGTTTGCACTTATTTTATTGAGTGACTGCAAGCAGACACGTTGAAAACTGAGGAATTCATAACAAGAATATCAATGAATAACTATCCATTGAAATGGTAAAACTCTGTTTTGTATCAGTTTGGTTGACACAAATATGTATTGGTGCAAATACCAGCCTAATGTATCCAGCATTGTCATGCTCAGTAACTGTTTGGGTCTGTGGTTCATCTTAATCAGTATTTACCCAGCACTTTAGGTGCTGGAGCATACTTCATCTTCTCTCCCAGTATGTATTGCTCCAATGGCTTACCTGCCAGAAACTGAAAGCCTGCTTCTCCAGTATGGCAGACAGAAGAACAGGGGCGACGATAAACTGAAAGCCTGCTTTTCCAGTATGGCAGACAGAAGAACAGAGGCGACGATTAAAGACCCACTCCCACCTTTTGCAATATTTCTCGCCATCTCTGCTGACAAAGATCAATTATAGTTGACAACAGTCAGTAGATAGGGAGACAGCTAGTGGCCGGAATTTTGGAATCCTTTTTCAGAGGTAAGATAGCATCATTTTTAAATAAAATGATGGGCAAATAGATTGTTACGGTTGTCTCACTCGCTATTTTTGGAGACTTGTGACGGGTTCAGGGTTGAGATCCCTCATTTCGATCTTGGACTCTCCATTTAAATGTAATTTAATTTCTCTTGGTGCTGAAACAGTTAATGTCAGTGTTGCTGCTAGAAGCTTCCCAGCAGTGCATGTCAGCTGCAGCTGTTCTGTAGCCTCACCTCTTTGTGTTTAAGTAGCAGGGTTTCCCAGCAATCTTTGCTGATTATACAAATCTATTTGTCTTCTGGCCCCCTCAGTGGAAGGTCCTGTGAAGGAGTGTTCCAGAAGCTGGACTTTATCCTTTTTGTTGCTGTCTCCCCTGTTTGTCTTATCTTTCCTTGTGTCATATTAGTGCAGCGGTGGGGTTAGCGTCTCCCACCTGCCAATGCACTAGCCAGGGCAACTACAGGTTTTTTTCAGGGTCTGAGGTTCCTGTTCGGCAACAGTTGAGGAGACTGTATAGGGCCTGACTAGGAGAGCTGCAGGTGAGGATAGGAGGTGTCCCATCTACCCCCTCTCACTAGAGCTCAGACCCACCATTGTTATTGTGTTCCCCCTTACTTGTATAGTTTGTTGTATTTTTGTCGTGCGTCAGACATCTGTTGGTCTGAACGTGCATGCTACAACTGAAAACGTGACAGATTGCCCTTTCTACACATTATCAATCAAATTAGGTAAAGTTTTCAGAAAATACAAGAACCATTTAAAATTATCCTATTCTGTGCTGTACAGGGCTTTACTGAGCAGAAATGTCAATGGAGATGATCTTGTTAGCATGGAGTGTTTTACAAGCAGCAGTCATCAGATTATATACAGGAGACGGCTGCCATCTTCTAGAGTTCTATATTTAATATTTAACAATGGTGCGGGCGTATCTTGTTGCTGATGAAATGCTACAGGTCTCGTCTGTCTGATGAGCTGCCGGAGACTTCATCTACTGATTAAATGATCTGTGGCCTTTACAAAGACGTCATCATCAGGGAGTCTGTTTGTTCTATGACTGAGACGACATCTAGAGATGTTCTTACTAACCTCAAGCACATTGTACAAAGCGTTCACATTGGCTCGTGTGAGAGATTCACTAAACACCAATATCACGGGTCCATTCTATGTGTCTGTGAGGCTCCACCATCTAGAAATACACTTTTTTACTGTAGAACTTCATTAATGGTACTTTCTGATGATAGCAGGCACATACATTAACAAATATGTTATGTCCTGTCATTAACGGAGTTTTCAGCCTTATGGTTTTCAGTGGTGGCACAATACTTGAGGGCAGAATTACAGATCACTTGGGCTTTGCATTCTTGCGGCTTCAAGATGGCACCTATGTGCCTTAGCCTGGGAAGCCCAGTATTTCTTGTCCGATATACCAGAATCTAGCCAGGGTCCACACTATACCACAGAGGTATTTGCCAGGTCTCTGGGCTCCATACTGATCAGAACCAGCTTCCTTTAATTCCTTTGTCTCAATCTCAGAGCATCAGTATTCTCCTTTTTACCATTGGTTTGACTTTTCTGCATTTTTTTCCAGGTTACTTAATGCTTCTGTGACGCCCTGGCCTATCAGGTCGTCACAGGGTATTGTGCAATCTGCCCTTCTGCACAGTATCCACCCACCTTGGTTACGGATCCTGGTCCTTTGGCCAAGCTGTTAACACCACCAATCAAAATCTTAGGAACACTTCCCACTTGAACCTACCAGACACACCATTGGGGGGCCTGAAGGGAATAGGGCCACCTACATGAGGGGGGGGTTGGTGAGGAGAAAGTGAGGACAGTGTCAGTTGAGAGTTGAGTCGAGAGGAGTTGAGAGTGGAGAGAGGAGGTGAAGTGGAGAGGCCACTGAGGAGAGCTCCTGTGTACTAGGTGGCAGACGTTGGTCTGGGCCTGGTAGGAGTTGGAACCCCGGTCGCAGGGGACAGTGTCAAGGGGCACGAGGAGGGCAGCCGGCGGCCTTGAGCTATCGGGGCAGGGGCCAGGGCACTATGGGGTATGTGACCCCAGGCCGGAAAGTAGCTTCACGCGTTCCGGTAATTTACCTGATGGGGGTGAAGACTTCAAGTGTCATCCCCAACCCGCTCCAAAATCTGGGTACTAGCGCACCGATGGGATAGGAGTTTCCCACTACAGTCTGGAGAAATCCTACGCGTGAACCCTGAGAGCAAGCTCACTCCGTTAGACATAGGGGTGAGCGGGACCCAGAGAGTTTCAAATGAACGGGTCCAATTGAGACTAAGGTGCCAGGGACAGGGCAACAGACCAACAACAACACAAAGGGCACGGATCCAGCAATGCTCCCCGCAGGCTGCAGAGGTGTTCAGAATTCTGGTTTACAAGCTGTCAGTGTGGTTATTCTGGGTCTGAGTGAGTACCTTGGAAACCCCTGTTCCTATTCCCCCACGGCACCCGAACATCATCCCAACCATCAACAAACCCCCTACCCACGGAGGGGTTAAACATCAGGCTGCCGCACCACCGTCACCGGGCTCCCCAATGGCAGCGATGGTCCCTCACATTACCGCGCACCGTGGGTGGCGTCACAAACTTTCCAAAAACCCCCCTGTACATATCTCCCCCTTCTTCTTTTAATCGAGTGGCCGCGCGACCCCGGGTACGGAGACCCCTCAAGCCACTGCGAATCTAGATCTGAGCGGAAGCAGCCAGGTGTGCAGAATTATTAGGCAAATGAGTATTTTGATCACATGATACTTTTTATACATGTTGTCCTACTCCAAGCTGTATAGGCTTCAGTACCAACTACCAATTAAGTAAATCAGGTGATATGCATCTCTGTAATGGGGAGAGGTGTGGTGTAATGACAATAACACCCTATATAAGGTGTGCCTAATTATTAGGCAACTTCCTTTCCATTGGCAAAATGGGTCAGAAGAGATTTGACGGGCTCTGAAAAGTCCAAAATTTTGAGATTTCTTGCAGAGGGATGCAGCAGTCTTGAAATTGACAAACCTTTGAAGCGTGATCACTGAACAATCAAGCGTTTCATGGCAAATAGCCAACAGGGTCGCAAGAAGCGTGTTGAGCAAAAAAGGCGCAAAATAACTGCCCATGGATTAAGAAATAACAAGCGTGAAGCTGCCAAGATGCCATTTGCCACCAGTTTGGCCATATTTCAGAGCTGTAACATTTACTGGAGTATCAAAAAGCACAAGGTGTGCCATACTCTGGGATATGGCTAAGGTAAGGAAGGCTGAAAAACGACCACCTTTGAACAAGAAACATTAAGATTACGTCAAGACTGAGCAAAGAAATATCTTAAGAATGATTTTTCAAAGGTTTTATGGACTGATGAAATGAGTGACTCTCGATTGGCCAGATGGACGGGGCACCAGACACCAGCAAAATGGAGGTGGGGGACTGGTATGGGCTGGTATCATCAAAGATGAACTTGTGGGACCTTTTCGGGTCGAGGATGGAGAGAAGCTCAACTCCCAGACCTACTGTCTGTTTGTGGAAGAAAAGTTCTTCAAGCAGTGGTACAAGAAGTTGTATCGTTCAAGAAAAACATGGTTTTCATGCAGGACAATGCTCCATCACATACATCAAACTACTCCACAGCGTGGCTGGCCAGTAAAGGTCTAAAAGATGAGAAATAATGACATGGCCCCCTTGTTCACCTGATCTGAACCCCATAGAGAACCTGTGGTCCCTCATAAAATGTGAGATCTACAGGAAGGGAAAACAGTACACCTCTCGGAACAGTGTCTGGGAGGCTGTGGTGGCTGCTGCACGTAATGTTGATCGTAAACAGCAAGCAACTGACAATCTATGGATGGTAGGCTTTTGAATGTCAACATAAAGAAAGGTGGCTATATTGGTCACTAATTTTTTGGGGTTTTGTTTTTGCATGTCAGAAATGTTTATTTCTAAATTTTGTGCAGTTATATTGGTTTACCTGGTGAAAATAAACATAAAGTGACATGGAAATATATTTGGTTTTTTTATTAAGTTGCCTAATAATTCTGCACAGTAAGGCTATGTGCCCACGCTGCGGATTTACCGCGGATTTTGCCGCGGATTTACCGCGGATTTTCCGAAAATGTGAAGCAGCGGCACTTCCAAGCCATTTCAATGGCATTTTGGAAATGCTGTGTCCATACTGCGGATTTTTCCGCGGCGGATTTGCCTCGGATTTTGATCCGGAAAAATCTGCAGCATGTCAATTATTGTTGCGAATTTTGGTGCGGATTTTGGGTGAAGAATGTGGGGAAAAAAAAAATCTGCGGCAAATTCGCGGTAATCCGCAGTAAATCCGCGGCAAAAATAAGGTGCGGATTTGCCGCAAAAGTCGCGGATTTTCATGCAGAAAAATCCGCAGGTACATTCTACCGTGGACACATAGCCTAATAGTTACTTGCACAAACAGATATCCTCCTTAGCCAAATCTAAAAAAAAAAACCCACTCCAACTTCCAAAAATATTAAGCTTCGATATTTATGTCTTTTGGGTTGATTGAGAACATAGCTGTTGATCAATAATAAAAAATATCCTCTAAAATACAACTTGCCTAAAAATTCTGCATACAGTATATATCCCACATCCTCCCTTTGATGTGGGCTCACGCAGCAAGCCCAGATCTTTCCCTACACATGTTGGCTGATCTGATCAGGAAATGTGCAGATAACAGGAGCAGGTGAATCTCCCCTTAGGCTATGTTCGCACGTTGCGTCGGTGTACCTGCAGTTTATTCTGCACGTTTTCCTTCCCTTGGTTTTTGACCAAATGGCTTTTGACAATTTTTTAGCGCTAAAAACGCATGCGTTTTTACCGCGTTTTTAGTGCGTTTTTAGCGCTTTTTACCTGCGTTTTCACCTGCGTTTCTGCAGATGCGTTTTTGAGATCAAGACACTGAGAAATAAAGTTGAATTAGTCAAAAAGAATGAAAAAAGAGAAAAAAAGTATAAAATTAACTTTTAATAAAATTATATGGGAAATTATCAATTTTAATGTAATAATAGTGGTTATGCACATTTTAACAGAAAAATAGCTAATGTTTATTATTTTTTAACATTTAAATTTTCGGTTATTGTGTGTGTGTAAAGGAACATTAGAACCCATTAATTTTTGGCCAGAAAAGCATGCGTTTTTGGAGCCAAAAACGCAGTTGAAGAAAAGCAGGTAAAAAGCATGAAAAACGCAGGAATTGTGATTTTGGTTGCTTTTTGCCATTTCTCATTGACTCCAATGTTAAGGAAACGCTGCAGAAATGGCAAAAACAACTGACATGCTGCTTCTTTTTCAGCATGGTTTTTGACCACAAATATGCAAATTAAACGCTGCTGAACAAAAAGCAAAGTGCAGACAGGATTTCTGCTTTTCCCATAGACTTTGCTGGAAATCAAAAACGCATGCGTTTTTGCGCAAAAACGCTGCTGCCAAAAACGCTGCAGAAACGCGGTAAAAAACGCAACGTGCGAACATAGCCTTAGATTGTGCTGTCAAACTCTGACAGTGCAGTCTAACAGGCTCCAGCAAGCATCGAGCTGTTCACCATCGAAGGCCCTGTGACGGGATCAGGGGGCACCAATGGGGGGGTCATGACAGCGCAGGATCAGCTGACTCTTACATGACTCTCACTTTCTGTGAATGCAGAGTGCCGGCATTCACAGGAGATCAACATTTCTGCTGATCACAGTGACCTGAAAAGCAAAAGTGATCGGATAGTTGAGGCATAAAGTCCCCTTAGGTGACTAGTAAAATCAATTTAAAAAATGTAAAAAAAATAAAATAAATAAAAGTTCAAATCACCCCCCTTTTTGTTACCCAATCTGAGAACAGTAAAATGTAGTAGTAAGTGATACATCGCTTTAATCAGGGTCTCTATCTCTACATTATGTTGCTTTCAGATTAGATGGTAAAAACCTGGTTACCGATACCTTTTTAACCATTGTCAATATATTAGTGCTAGGGGAAAACTTTAAACCCAGTGTATTTTTTAACAATCAGTATTTGTCACTTTTTTACATGCCTAAAACCAGTGTCAGACGGAGCTGCAAGGACCCACCAGTAACACTTGACTCTGGGGGCCCCACTGTTGAGCCAGCCTCATCCACACCTTTATCTGTACTTCTATGTAATAATACACTGAGTAGTTTGTTGAGTGAATGATGATGAGATGCTGGTTTTTATGTACATCATGAATAATGTAATGGGTCCAAATACTGTACATATTGGGGGGTAAGTAGCTTACTCCAGCACAGGGGCCCACCGGGAAATTCCTCTGTTCACATGTGGGCCAGTCGAAGCCTGCCTAAAACACTCCTGTGACGACATGGACTCACTGCCTAGCATGGGTTACATTTCTTAAAATTCAGCCAGACATGAAGATAGTTTGTTTATAGACGCGGGATTAGCCACTCATTGTTTCTACAAGAATCTTAGGAGTCTAGTGTTACAGTTCTTGTTGACTCATGTAATTGACTTGGCCAGTGAGGGTCAGATACCCAGACAAATCAATTATGCGAACCTCCCATTGTATTGCGATGTAACTTAGCGGTCTCTCCCTCGTGTCTACCAGAGATCATTACTACTAGGAATATTTTGCATACGGATTGAAATCTAACTAAGAGCCCAATCTTATTTACCAATCTTGAAGACCCCAATGGTCTGAATGGAGAGCTCAGGGGTATAAGAAGGATGGTCTATTGCCTGGGTAGACTCTTGCTACATGCTACCAATCTAGGACCTCGGATCCGATTGGCAAGCCATAACCGAACCTGGGTTATAATACTACATGGACTTAAGTATCAAATGCAAGGATTCGGCTGAGCTATCAAAGACTACATTAAAGAAGGAATGCAGCTTGGGACAATCCAGTCACCTGATTACAGGTTTTGCAGTCCTCAGCCAGTTTCCTAAATCTGGCGTTATTCCATTCTCAGTGGGTGCCCGCCAAAAGCGGTGTGCTGCTGGTTTGGAGTAAGTAGCCCTGGAAGCTCTGAGGCACGGACATTCTAATCCCTGGTGAGCCAGTGGAAGGGTGAGAAACTGTTGCCGGTTACATTCTGTGGTTTTGCTGGTTATGTGTCATATGTCGTTAATTGTTTGGGGATCTAATAAAGTCTTAATATTGTGATTGCCTCACCCTGTGTTGTCTGAGTAGTGTTCCGCCCATGGTTAAGGAGGTCGACTGTTCAGTTGGGATGAGCCCTGGGCCATGCTGTCTTTCTAAAGGCGGAAGGATCATCGGATGAGAGCATCCACTGACCCCCGTGTCTCCACAACTCCTGCAGCTGGAATAGCTCCTAAAATGTGAGTCAAGTGGTAAAATGGCCATGTGTAGACTATATTCACTAAACCAACCTTTCTGCTCTTCCATATGAGATGTTCTCTACATCAGACATAAATAGAGGCTGGCTTAGCATGCTCACAGCTGGCACCAAGGATGGTCCAGAAGCCCCCTTTGGACAGCTTGGCACTAATTAGTATATGAAGTAAATGTTTTGGGTTTTTTATATTTTTTTTTTTATTTTTTGCTACTCCTTGGCAGAAGGGGGTGTAATACACAAATTAGTAAAAGCTAATACACTGGTTAAAATGTGATGGCAAAAGTTAAAGAAATCTGTCAGCTGACAGATACGCCCAATCCGTGCAGAGCCCCATTGATCAGTTGCAGCCAGGTATACTTTTCTCTGAAACGTTCCGGCGTTTTAGTAAAACTCTAGTAAAAGGGAACCTGTCAGGAGTAATATGCACCCAGAACCATGAGCAGTTCTGGTTCCATATTGCTAATCCCTGCCTAATTGTCCCTGCATCTTGTAACCTAGATAAAAGATATTTAGAAATACGGTTTCTAAAGATGTCTTTATGATATGCTAATGAGGCCAGTGACTAGTCGCAAGGGCGTTACTTCCCCCGACTAGTCCACCCTCTTAGCATGGTAGCACACACACAGGGGCGTGCTAACATACTCAATGCTGCATCACCAATGGTGACATGCGTACCTGTGTTCGCTGTTCAGAAGTCCTCGGCACTTCTGGTCATGGACACTAGACCTCACTGAAGCTGGGGCACGTACACCCGGCTTCATACTGTGCATGACCGGAAGTGCCAGGACTTCTGAACAGCGGTGACATCGGACACAGGTACGCACGTTATCGCTGGTGATGCTGTATTGAGTAGCATGTTAGCACGTCCCTGTGGGTGTGCTACCATGCAAGAGGGTGGACTAGTCAGGGGAAGCAACCCCCTTGCGACTAGTCATGGCCTCATTAGCATATGATAAAAGATTTTTAGAAATACTTTTTCTAAAGATCTCTTTATCTATGCTACTACATACAGGGACGGTTAGGCAGGGATTAGCGATATCCACCCAGAACTGCTCGTGGTTCTGGATGCATATTGCACCTGACAGTGTCCCTTTAAGATCCAGCCGGGGACTATGGGGAGAGACAAACTAGTGATGGACGGCTTTCCCAGCACTGCTCTAAGTGATTGACAGGTCTTCACCACGCTTATACTTAACACAGACAATTGTCATTCACATGAAACGTGCTGGAAAAAAAAGCCAGTAAGGCTATGTGCGCACGTTGCGTACAAGCCCTGCAGAAATTTCTGCAGCGATCTGAAGAGCACATGTGCGCTTTAGATCGCTGCAGAAATGTCCGTAGTGAGCGCCGATTCCATGCGCTCTGCCTGCAGCTCCTGCCATAGACAGAGCAGGAGCTGCCGGCAAAGCGCAGGAAAGAAGTGACATGTCACTTCTTTTTGCGCAGCGCTTCGGCAGTAGCCAAAGCGCTGCGCTCTTAGACGCCACGTGCGCACGGCCCCTGCACAATCTCCATAGACTGTGCAGGGGCCGCAGGACGCATGCAGTTACGCTGCGCTACAAAGCGCAGCGTAACTGCATGTTTTTACGCAACGTGCGCACATAGCCTAAGGGGATGACTGGAATAGTCTCCTCTCCTTCTACAGCCCCCTGCCGGACTTTCCAGAGGACTTCAGAGAAAAATATACCTAACTGCAATTTTGTAGCCAGATTCTGGTTCGTGCTTCCCGTGGTTTTGGCATCCTGATTCTGCTGACAGATTCCCTTTTAGAGGTGGTGAGATATAGAGACAGGTTCCCTTTAAAATCTTTGCATGATGTAAATGCTATAAACTCACATGCAGCTAAAAAACTGCAGATAATGAGGATTGTGTCGCAGGTTATTGCACTGCAGCACAATGTGAATTCTCTGAATATGCAGAAAAGCGTCTTCCGAGAAATCATTAAATTGCTCCTCATGCATATTCTACATTGCAAACACCAAAAGGAGGAAGGATGAAACGAAGGAGAATGTCCCATTCCCAGTAGTGTTCAGGGAATTGTTTTATCGGTATATCCCACGGGGGCTGGAGCTTCCATAATGATGCGTATATTTCGCTAGATGTGTGGATCCAGCTGATACAAGTAGCCTTCACCTTTTGTAAGGTTTTCGGTTTCTGCAGTTTACACTCTACACTCTAACTAGTCGAGGAGCTGTGACAAAAATTAGCGTTGGTGGGAAATCAGGCAACGGTGTCTTTTCCACTAAGATGTTACTATATCTCCGTGGGGTTTTGTTTTTTGTTTTTTTTTTATGCTACTTTATTTTATCTTTTAAAAATGGTATTTTGGAATATGTCACTTTGATGAAAAAAAAAGTTCCCAGTTTGATTTTAAAGAAATATGTCAATCTAATGGAGCCAGATTTATCGCTGTGTAATGCTCGCTGATGTTGAGACAGCGAGCAAGAGTGGACCCACTGGACCACAGGGGGGACCTGGCTTACCCTTTAGTGGGAGGGTCTTAACTAAGCGCCTACCTTGATGCAGTGACCAGGACTGTGGCAGCTGACCCCCAGGACAGAAGATGGATTCAGGTACAGACATGTGTGCAGCCAGGTTGGCTAAGGCAGGCAGGAAAGTGGGAACTGACAGGTATGTTGGACACAACAGGGGCAGACAGGTACAGACTCAGGAATAAGTGATGGGACAAGAGCAAGGAACCTGACAACTAGCTGGCAGAGAGATGACTGACAAACTAAGGACGATGTGCAGGCACCTTCCCTAGTGGGAGGATGCCTCAAGTACCTTGTACAAATGGCACATCGGCTTGCACCTGCAAATGGTGCATCGGCTCCCGCGCCCTAAGCGCACTCTCGGGGGACCTGTGTTGTGTGCACAGGCCATGGGAGGATGATTTAGCAGGTCATCGGAGGATGCAGCCCGGCCATGTTGGTGAGTGGGGGAACACCAACACTACATATAGTATTTTCAGCAATTTTGTGGTGCGAATACCTCTCATTTGGTGCCTTTTTTTAATGTGAGATAAATTCATCAATGATTTGTGCCTTTTTATAAAGTTGTCTTTTGTTCAGTTAGTTGTTTTTTTTACAACAAGATGACTTTTGCAGACGTATTGGACTGTTTTTTATGATACGTGACTTGTTTTAAAAAGTTTCAAAATTTGTCGCAAATTTTTTCCAGGCCTCATCTGGAGTGATTTTAGGTAAACTGACCTGAATTCATCAGGACTGTCCTTGTTTACTCCAGCTTTGATGCTGAGTCAGATGCAAATGCCTCTTAATGAATTGGAACCGTGTGAGAAGTGGTGCGCACCTCCATGTACGCCTCACCGCGAATCTTACTCCAGTCTGAGACTAGAGTTAGATTAGTGACATAGTGAATGCCGCTGCTTCTAGTAAATTTGACAAGACATGAAAAAACACTGGAAAAGATACATTAAAAAAAACAACCAAATCAAAAGTCAGAAACATTAAAGAACTCAAGAAATGACCAAAAAATTGATGATAAAATATGACTTTTCCTAAATCCACGGCCTATTTGCCCTCACACATTACTACAGTGAGTAGCTGATCTCTTAGGTAACAAAGGATTTACTTCCCATCATCTTATGAAGGTTATAACATTATTAATAAAAACTGATACGGTGCTAATTAAACTGATAAAGTAGCAAACTCCAATTTTCAAAACGTCCACTTCTTCTCTTGCTATTTTATTGGTTTGATATTGAGAATTGTTATAATGGGGGAAGACAGAACAGTCATTGGAGAGTCGCATTTGATACTTTTAATTCACTTTTGAAAAGGAGTATATAAAACATTAGACCTTGATAATAATACAAAGTCTACATCAACAGCAAGTAAGGGAGAAATCCTAATTAGAAATGTTTTCTTCGTGCTTTTGTGGCGCCCCTGACCTGGTCAGGCACCACTGAGTACTGCACCCATGCTGGGGGCAGTACAACACAGGTAATCCAGACGGCTGACCGAGGTGTGACTACACAGGCGCATAGTAATCAGGTCTCACACATGTACCTTTGGGAGGACTCCTGAGAGATTCCAGGAGGGGGCGTGCCTCCATGTCCACTCAAGGGGTGTGGTAGAGAGCCTGGATGCTAGGTGGCATAGGCAGGCACAAGGGGGAAAGAGGAAGAAGGAGGGAGGAGGAGTCTGGAGCAGGGACTTGAAGAGAGAGGAGTGTGGAAGTGGAGCTCAGACAGGGCAGACGTGCAGAACCCACAAGTGAGCCAGTTTAGTGTGGAGCTCAGGGAGAGTAGACTGAGGGCCCTGGAGCTGCTGCAAGCTAACAGCGTCCACGCAGTGACTACTGACAGGGGAGATCGGTCACCTAGTAGTGCCACCCGAAATCCACCCAAGGCTAAAGAGAGAGCAAACGGGTGGCAGAGTAAGGAGACTGCTGGAGAGGTACCAGGCCCGCAAATGGGTGACAGGTCCCAGTGCAGAGAGAGATTCACCTTTCTTCTGCCAAACCTTGCTGAGTGGGCACTTGAAACCCCCCAAGACAACACCACAGAGTCCGCAGCCACTTGGCAAAGTGAGGGCCCATAGTTCACAGGAGGCAAGCAGCCAGAGTGACCTGGTCCAGGCTACAAGCAAACGGGCCGAAACGAGGGGAGCAGCAACTTCCCTGGGTGACCCCCGTAGGGACTGCAAGTCGGGGTCATCACAAACAGAAGGGCTAAGGAAGGAGAGTCCGTAGCCACCCTCACAAGTCAGCCTGAAGGACGCCTGGTTCCAGCCTGGTTCATCCCAGCTACGCCCGGGTTACTCACCCTGCCACCATCAGTGAGTAAAACCCCTGAAAGACATTCTGCTTGTGCGTGTGAGTCATTCTGCGACTTGTGGTTCTACACCCCTACACAGGGCCCTGGGGCTTGCCTCACTCTCAGGAGGCTATTACAACTAACTGCACCCAACATCAGCCCCAGGCATCCCTTAACCTGCAGTGGCGGTCCCCATAGACCGCAATTCTGAGAGTGGCGTCACGACAATCCTAAGAAGGTTCCCTACCTGTGACCAGAACGTTCCATCCATGTGGAGTCCCTGAAGGTAATACACTGACACAACGACACCTGCGGGGCTTCACACTTTTTTACTATTGACCATGAAAAGAGTATTAAAGGGAACCTGTCAGGTGTAATATGCACCCAGAACCACGAGCAGTTCTGGGTGCATATTGCTTATCCCTGCCTAACCATCCCTGTATACACTACTAGCGTAGATAAAGAGCTCTTTTGAAAAAGTATTTCTAAAGATCTTCTACCGTATGGTAATGAGTGAGTTCACTAGCCTCCTGGGCGTTGCTTCCCTGGCTAGTCGGCCTCATTAGCATGTTAGTATGCCCCTGTGGGCCCCTGTTGGTGTGCTAACATGCTAATGAGAACGCATCGTCAGAGGATGATCTCACTCACCTCTCCACTGCCATCACCGCCCGACGCTGGATTACGGCTTAGTACGCATGACCCCAAAGTTTCGATCATGCGCACTAGGAAGCCGGGTGTATGCGTCCTGCTTCAAACTGAAGTAGTGCACATGTCCGAAACTTCGGGGTCATGCGCACTGAGCCGAAATCCAGTGTTGGACACGATGGCAGCAGAGAGGTGAGTGAGATCATCCTCTGACGCTGCGTATTCATTAGCATTTTAGCATACCCACAGGCGCGCACTGACATGCTAATGGAGCCGATTAGCCAGGGGACTAAACGCCCAGGGGACTGGTGCCCACGCTAATTAGCATATGAAAAGTGTAATGCCCTGGAAAACCAGGTATAGGTACATGCAGGCCCCTGCATAACTCACTTCCCACACAGGGTTAAAACAGCTGACCTGAAACCCTAGTCACCCCCCCCTTAAGGTAGGACAGATGTGACGCCCTGGCAAAACCAGGTAGTCACAGTTAGGCCTCCGCATTACACCGTTCCCTCACTAGGAAACACACAGCCAACCAGAAACCCTAGTCACCCCCCCCCCCTTAGGGAAAGATAGACACACCAGTGAGTGTAACCAGGCGGTTGGGACACGCCCACCTAGGGGTCCAGACAGCCCGGGGCGGGAAAGTGGACAGTTCAGTTTTGAAGTTCAGTTTGGAGAGGAGTGTGGGCTGGAGATAAGTGTATCTCCAGCAGGGAAGTTCAAGTTGAACGGTACCAGGGTAGGAACCCTGATGCCACAGGCTAGGAGGCAGACGGTGGTCTCCGTCAGCAGGAGACGGGAAGACAGCTCGGTGGAACCGAGGTGGACTGGGACAGGGTCGTTGCCCGCCGGTACCGACACAGGGAACTGACCCGGAAACCATAGCACAAAGGGGGGTACTCGGACCCTGAAGCCGGAAACCGGAACCAAGCGGACTGGTTAATTCACAGATTGAGGCCAGGACTAGAGATCCTGTCCCACTTAAAGTCCCTCATAGAAGACAACAGCCCACCGATTAGGGATAAGAGGTCACCGCCAGGGCCCATTGATCCCACGGGCCAGCGTCTGCGGGCACGTCTCCTTAGGCCACATCCAGCCGGGAGCGGACTCCTGAGTTTCACACTAGGAAAGTCCACCTTACACAAAGCAGTGCAGGAAAAGGATAGAGACCACCAGCCGGGTGGGGGACCCGAACGCAACCGGCCGCGGCACCGGCCACCATCACCTTGGTTTACCAGAGACTTGTGTGTTATACTAACAGTGAGTACACCAACACCCCTGGGGTCACCCGCCACCTGCACTGAGTCACCGGGTCTCGGGGCCACCATTCCTGCCCACGGAGGGGTTAACAACTTGCTGCACAACATCTCTCCCGGGTTCCCCAAAACAGCAGCGGTGGTGTCCCACCTCACCACACACCGTGGGTGGCGTCACAAACTTACTACGGCCCAGCCCGTACATCTACGTCCCCCCCCATTTATTCGGCATGTCCGCGAGACCCCCGGGTCTGGAGACCCTCGAGCCACCACCCCTGAAGGCCCGGACCCGAGCAGCGCCGGCTGCTGGCACGGGGCGGCACACAGACACACCAGTGGGCAAGACCAGGCGGTAGGGAACGCCCACCTAGGGGTTTAGAGTGCCCAGGGCGGGAAAACTGTCAGATTAAGTTTAGGCTTTGAAGTTGAGAGACATCAGGGTCGGAGCCCTGATGTACTAGCTAGGTGGCAGACGGTAGCCATAGTCGGCAGGAGACAGGAAGATGGTAGATCTGAGGTGGACCGGGACAGGGTAGGAGCCCGCCGGTACTGACACCGGAGACCCGACCGGAAACTGTGTTCACAGAGGGGGTACTCGGACCCTGAAGCCAGGACCTGCACAGACGGCCTAGCTAATTAACCAATTGAGCGCAGGATTTTAGGTCCTGTCCCGAAATGTAGACCACCACCCACAGAGAGGGATAGGGCCACCGCCAGGGCCTGTAGATCCCACGGGTCAGTGTCAGATGGGCACGGCTCCCAAACAAAGGACCGGGAGCGGACTCCTGCATTACACACCGGGAAGTCCAACACAGAACACACTAAGTGCAGAGTAGAGAGACTTTGACTACCAGCCCAGGTGTGGGACCAGATACACCCGTCTGCGGCAGCCGACCACCATCACCTTGGTTTACCACAGGACTTATGTGTATTATTCAACCGTGAGTAACATCCCCGGCCTGGCCGGGTGCGCCGGCCCCTGCAATCACCATCCTCAGCACAGAGACACTGGGCCCCGGGGCATCCATCCCTACCGACGGAGGGGTTAACATCCAGCTGCCATCACATCTCCCCGGGTACCCCGCAATAGCAGCAGTGGTGCTACATCTCACCACACACCGTGGGTGGCGTCACAGACATTCTACAACCAATCCCATATAAATACGTCCCCCATTTTATTCGGAGTGTCCGCGCAACCCCCGGGTCCGGAGAACCCCTCGAGCCGTACCGTAGATCCGGATCCGAGCAGCGGCGGCTGCTGGCACGGGGGCGGCACACATGCATTTACGCTACGTCTAGCACTGTAGCATAAATGCATACGTCCTGCGTCCCCAGCACAATCTATGAAGATTGTGCATTATCCTTGAGCACAATGCTTTTTTGAACGCAGTGATTTGCATGCTGAAATTTTGATCCAAATCGGTGCGTTCAAAAATGCAGCGTGTCACTTCTTTCGTGCGCTTTGGCTGCAGCTTCCACTCTGTCTATGGGAGAGGCAGCATCCCGAGCGCATGAAATCGGCATTGGTTTCTGCAGAAACATTGCATCCATTACGCAGAGTTTCTGCAGCGATTTGAATCGCACATGCACTGACAAATCGCTGCAGAATTTTCTGCAGTGACACGACGCAACGTGTGCACATAGTCTAACACAGGCTGCACTCAGAGCACTAGTCCTAGTATACAGGAGTTGCTATCAGTTATCTAAACCTGAGGCAGCTCATTAATCCTGTTAGGCTGCATTCATTGACAGAGCGCTAAGTTGACAACCTTTTCAAAGTAACATTCTCAAGCTGCAATAAGAAAGATTTCCTTAAAGTGACATCTAACCGTAAGTAGATTAGAAGCAATATAGAAGTCCAAATTTTTTTTATTTTTTTTTTTGCATAACATTGGCAGTTTTTGTATATTTTTTGTTATCATTACATTATTTCTACTTGCACACTTGGAATTATTATGCAATTATTCAAATATCCTTAGAAAAACATTTTTTTTTATCAATTTACATTATTTAAATTGGTACCTGCATTGGTTGGAGACTAATATTTAATACATCATTTCAGGTCTTCATCTTCCTAGTATTTTGTGAATACATTAAAGCATATATGTGACGCCCTGGACTAGTCAGGTCGTCACAGGGTTCTGCAAAATTTTTCTCTCCCCGTGCAGGGCTCAACCCCCCCATGGTTCTGGGTCCCTATCTTGCGGTACTGCCTCCACCAGCATTCACAAATCCTAGTTACACCTCGCACCACACCTGTCAGGTACACCAGTTGGCTGCTTAAGCTGGAATAGGGCCGCCCACCTAGGAGTCAGGCAGGGATGAGGGAAGTGACAAGTCAGTCGGCTGCCGGGGAGCAAAGAGAACAGAAGTAACTCTCAGTGAGTGAGGAGCTGGGAGTAGCAGCTCCCCAGAGTCTGTGGTAGCCCTTGAGCAGTGAGGAGTTCGAGGAAGCTGGGAGTTAGAGCTCCCATGGGAAAAGAGACTAGGTCGCAGACGGTGGTCTGGACCAGGAGGAGTTAGAGACCTGGTCGCGGGAGATCGGGACTAGGTGCTTGGCTAGTCTTGGAGGATAGCCAGCAGTTGCAGTTCAATAGCCAGGCTAGGACCAAAGGCACGTCGGGGTACACGGACCCTAGGTCGGGGAGAAGCTTCAAGCAACCCGGCAATTAACCTGCGGAGGCTTATATGGATTGTTCCCACGAAGCTCAGAGATCGGGGGCACTAGCGCAACGAGTGGGATAGGGCTTTCCAAGCAAAGCAGCCCACTGAAATCCCAAGAGTGAGCTCCTGAGAGCAGGCTCCCCTTGCTACTCATAGCAGGGAGTGGGGCCCAGAAAGCTCCAAGCTTTCAGAATTCTGGTTTACAAGCTGTCGGTGTTGTTATTCTTGGACTGAGTGAGTACACTGAAAAGCCCCTCTTCCTATCCCCAACGGCACCCCACTCATCAACTACACCACCGGGCCCCGGGGGCACAAATCCCCTACCCACGGAGGGGTAACACATCCTGCTGCTACAACACCACCAACCGGGCTCCCCCTCCTACCAACCGCAGCGGTGGTACCATACATTACCACGCACCGTGGGTGGTGTCACGAACTCTTAACTTCCCTGTATATACCCCCCTTCTTTAAACTCTATTGTCCGCGCAAACCCCCGGGTCCAGAAGCCCCCTCGAACCACCGCGGCTCCGGATCAGAGTGGCTCGGCCGCTGGCACGGGGGCGGTACATTTACACAGCCCTGTCCTTGGGATTGGAGGGGGGTCTCAGGTGTTGTACCCAACTAATCAGCAAATTATCACTTTTTTAATGGATAGATAATAAATTCAAAAGATGGGCTCTTTAAAAAAACGGTCATGCCTGAAGAGATGTAGGGTCCTTTTTAGCTGTACATTGGGGGTGGAATATTGGGGGCTTAACAAAAAAAATCAGCCAACGTCAAGAGGAGAAGCAATAGTTAAGTTTTGTGACCAATTGTATTTTTTGCTGCATGTAAGAAATGTACAGGAGCCAGCGTCTTTATTATACAGCTGACCCAGGGAATGTGTCCAGCTGGACGACACCTGATCAGTGTAAAATCTTTCTGAAGCAGTTTTCCTGCCTGTAAGAGCATATCCAAATCAGCCAAGCTAACAACGGTGATTATATATATATATATATATATATGTGTATATGTGTATGTATGTATGTGTATATATAAATATATATATAATATTGTGTGTGTGTGTATATAGATAGATATAGATATACACAGAGCTGTGGCAAAAATTAAGAGACCACTTCCAAATTTTCAGTTTTTCAGATTTTTCTCTTTTATAGGTGTATTTTAGAGTAAAATGTAAATTGTTCTTTTATTTGCAAAGATGTTTGTCGAATTTTATTTACATAATTTTCAGCTTTGCCCAACACCTGGTCGTCTAATGGTTAGATGGAGACCTGGAGAGGCATACAAGCCACAGTGTTTTGCACCCACTGTGAAATTCAATGGAGGATCAGGGATGATCTGGGGATGCTTCAGCAAGGCTGGAATTGGGCAGATTAAACTTTGCAAAGAGCGTATGAATCAAGCCGCATACAAGATTATCCTGGAAAAACGCTTGCATCCTTCTGCTCAGGCAATGTTCCCCAACTCTAAAGACTGTTTTTTCCAGCAAGACAATGAGCTATGCCTCACAGCTAGGTCAATCAATGTGTGGATGAAGGACCAACCCATCAAAACCCTGTCATGGCAAGCCCAGTCTCCAGACCTGAACCCCATTGACAACCTCTGGAATTTGGAGGAAGATGGATAGTCACAAGCCATCAAACAAAGAAGAACTGCTTACATTTTTCCTCCAGGAGGGGCATAATGTCACCCAAAAGCAATGTAAAAGACTGGTGGAAAGCATGCCAAGACGCATTAAAGTTGGGATTAAAAATCATGGTTATTCCATAAAATATTGATTTCTGAACTCTTCCGGAGTTAAAACATTAGTATTGTTGTTTTGTAAATGATTATGAACTTGTTTTCTTTTCAATATTTGAGGTCTGAAAGCAGTGAAATCATGGACATATTGTTCCATTTGTACACAGCCACAAACCTGGCACTGATTGTCCACAATTTCACTGCAACCACAGATCTACCACAGATCTGCCACAGATTTATCTGTGTGTGTGACAGGGCTTAACTCTCTTGTCTGTGCATCATTTTGGCCATTTCTCTGGATAATGCTTATGCACTGGCGGACATTTCGCTGGTGCGGTTGGGGGACCCTTTCTGGCTGATTTATTAATGGGGGTTCTGGCCAGATTGCCCTCATCACAAGCAGCGTGCCAGGAGCGATTCTGCTGCTCCGCACACACAGTGCAGACAGCGGAACTCAGGTGTCTGTCCTCTGCTCCCTAGCTGGTACTTTCTGTGTGATACACGCGCGCCCTGATGTCGTCAGTATGGCATGCGCATGTCTTTTGAAAAGTGCCTGCAGGAGAAGCAACTGCACATCCGGGCCCCGTACAGGAGAAGCAGTAGCTTAGCAGGGCCTGTACAAGAGAAGGAGTGCAGCGGGACCTGTACAGGAGAAGGAGCGCAGCACCGGCCCTTACAGAGTGGTGAGGGGTCACTAATAGCCTGAGGAGGGGGCAATAAGGAGGGAGGGGTGAGTGGTGACTAATAGCCTGAAAAGGGGACTATGTGGTGGTGGTGGGAGATGTAGTGATATAGTATATTACAGGTGTAGTATATAGGGGGTGTAGTATATAGGGAGTGTAGTGATGTAGTATATTATAGGTGTAGGATATGGGGGGTGTAGTGATGCAGTATATTACAGGTGTAGTACATGGGGGTGTAGTGGTGTAGTATATTACAGGTGTAGTATATTGGGGGTGTAGTGATGTAGTATATTACAGGTGTAGTATATCGGGGGTATAGTGATGTAGTATATTACAGGTGTAGTATATTACAGGTGTAGTATATGGGGGTGTAGTGATGTACTATATGGGGGTGTAGTTATGTAGTATATAGGGGTATAGTGATGTAGTATATTACAGGTGTAGTATATAGGGGGTGTAGTATATAGGGAGTGTAGTGATGTAGTATATTATAGGTGTAGGATATGGGGGGTGTAGTGATGCAGTATATTACAGGTGTAGTACATAGGGGTGTAGTGGTGTAGTATATTACAGGTGTAGTATATTGGGGGTGTAGTGATGTAGTATATTACAGGTGTAGTATATCGGGGGTATAGTGATGTAGTATATTACAGGTGTAGTATATTACAGGTGTAGTATATGGGGGTGTAGTGATGTACTATATGGGGGTGTAGTTATGTAGTATATAGGGGTGTAGTGATGTAGTATATCATAGGTGTAAGATATGGGGGGTGTAGTGATGTAGTATATTACAGGTGTAGTATATCTGGGTGTGTTGATGTAGTATATTACAGGTGTAGGATATGGGGGGTGTAGTATATTACAGGTGTAGGATATGGGGTGTGTAGGATATGGGGGGTGTAGGGATGTAGTATATTACAGGTGTAGGATATGGGGGGTGTAGTGATGTAGTATATGGGGGTGTAGTTATGTAGTATATGGGGGTATAGTGATGTAGTATATTACAGGTGTAGTATATCGGGGGTGTAGTGATGTAGTATATTACAGGTGTAGTATATGGGGGTGTAGTGGTGTAGTATATTACAGGTGTAGTATATGGGGGTGTAGTATATTACAGGTGTAGTATATCGGGGGTGTAGTGATGTAGTATATTACAGGTGTAGTATATGGGGGTGTAGTGGTGTAGTATATTACAGGTGTAGTATATGGGGGTGTAGTATATTACAGGTGTAGTATATCGGGGGTGTAGTGATGTAGTATATTACAGGTGTAGTATATCGGGGGTGTAGTGGTGTAGTATATTACAGGTGTAGTATATTGGGGGTGTAGTGATGTAGTATATTACAGGTGTAGTATATGGGGGTGTAGTGATGTACTATATGGGGGTGTAGTGATGTACTATATGGGAGTGTAGTTATGTAGTATATGGGGGTGTAGTGATGTAGTATATTACAGGTGTAGTATATGGGGTTGTAGTGATGTACTATATGGGGGTGTAGTGATGTAGTGTATTACAGGTGGAGTAGTATATGGGGATGTAGAGAGAGGGGCCCAGGCACAATTTCTTGCTCAGGGGCCCCAAGCTGGCAGTGTCCACCCCTGTGTTTATGGACACTCAAAAGATTGTTTCAGTACAGAAGAAAAAAGGTTTTTGGGTTTTTTTTTGGTTTTTATTTTTTTTTATTTTTTTTCTTCCCTGGAGGCTAATTCCGTATATGTTCTGAAGAGATACTTTCCATCGTCTGCGCTTGTAAGTCAGATAACTGCAGCACTGGCAGAAAACGCTCAAGTCTTCTAATTAGAAACAAGTTTACACATTTTTTTTTTTTTTCTGTTTACAAAAATGAAGAGTGGATGGAAGCACGGAGTCAGCAGAAGAGGCAGCCTGAAGTGTGACATGAGGAGGAATAGTAAAGGGGAGGTCTCCAATCTGAAGATACAGGATCCAAGTATAGAATTGAATATGTTGTGGATGCATTACATTAAAGGGGTTTTCAACTTTAAGAAAATTGAACCCCAAACACTTTTGTATACAAACAATACAAATTGGTATATGCAAACAATAACAGGCAGTGCAAGTGCTCGCCCTCCCATTGTCTAGCTCCAACTCTGCAGTTTTAGTTTGTGTTTTGGCTGCAGTGGCGACATCATTGCTGCAGTCAATCACTGGCGTGTGGCTCTGCGGATGTAAATGGCATGAGCCACTGAGCTCAGTGATTGGCTGCAGTGGTGATTTGCATTGTTAGAGAACCAACCAGCAGGATTTTCATATATAAAGTATAGCCAGTGCTATACTGGTGCTAGGATGCTGAATGTAAGCATACCTTTGTTTTGAGATTGGTTGTTTTATTTCAGAAATATGTGCAAGTAAAGTTCCAGCAATGAACTGCTATTTGATTGACAGGTGCAACAGGAAGGGAATATGTGGGGTGGGTCTTGCAATCTATTTCCTGTCAAAATAATGTAGAGTCTCTGTCTCTACATTATTTTGCGATCAGATTCTATAGCAAAAACCTGGTGAAAGATTCTCTTCAAATCTTGCACTCCTCTGAAGTTACAGCCTGTATTATAATGCTGAGCTGCATTCACTATTTTGCAGGCTTCAGAGCTTTAATCTACCTTTCTTGTCCTGCTGTCAGTCTCTGAACTTAGTTTGTGATTCTGGTATGTTTTTTCTTTATGAGAATGGCAGTTTTTACACCATTCACTGTTCAAGGCTTAGTGCACCAAGGTCCAAAGAACTAGCCTGATTGCCATCTGTGGGTTTGCCTTCCTCTGGATCAATATGTTAAAATACCACTTCATCAGTAAAATAAAAAAAAACACTTGAGTGGTATCACTAATGTAAGTTTCCTGACCTAGTAATATGCTTACTAGCCGCTGTCTTTATCTGTTATCGGTGCTGGTCTGGTCGGTCTCCACCAGTTCTGAACTGCAGGATCAATCCTGTGTTTACTGGGGGAGCAGTAGGTTCCTTCTCAATTTAAGTCTATGAGAGCCTTGTTCTGGCTCTCATAGACTTAGGGGTACTTTGCACACTACGACATCGCAGCTGCGATGTCGGTGGGGTCAAATCGAAAGTGACGCACATCCGGCGTCGCTGTCGATATATCTGAGTGTGTAAATCCTTTTTGATACGATTAACGAGCGCAAAAGCGTCATAATCGTATCATCGGTGTAGTGTCCGACATTTCTATAATGTAGCTGCAGTGATGGTACGATGTTGTTCCTCGTTTCCTGCGGCAGCACACATCGCTGTGTGAGAAGCCGCAGGAGCGAGGAACATCAGCGTACCTGTGTCACCGTGGCTCACACCGGCTATGCGGAAGGACGGAGGTGGGCGGGATGTTAACGACCCGCTCATCTCCACCCCTCCGCTTCTATTGGCCGCCTGCTGTGTGACGCCGCACGACCCGCCCCCTTAGAAAGGAGGCGGATTGCCCGGCCAGAGCGACGTCGCAGGGCAGGTTAGTGCGTGTGAAGCTGCCGGCAGCTATCACAAGATATCGCTGATGCGACGGGGGCGGGGACTATCGTGCTCGGCATCGCAAGCATCGGCTTGTGATGTCGTAGTGTGCAAAGTACCCCTTACATTGAGCACTTCTGATTGTTAGCGCTGACTTTTCCTCAGTCAAAGTTGAGGTCACAAGATTGTGAATTGGGCCTAGAGTGGCACCAGCAAGAGCTGAAGATAGCAGTTAAGTATATTACTAGTGACAGGGAACATGGAACATCTTACTCATATTACTCCTGAACATATTATTAAAATAAAAAACAAATGTTGGAGTGGTGCTTAAAGTTACACATTAAACTCAACAGAGTTGTCTTCATTCACCTTTAAGACTAGGAGAAATGTTCTTTTGGCCTCCATCTGTCCAGTCTGCATCTGCACACCATTTATTTATCTACAGTTTCCACCCATATCTTGTCCACCGCCATTAACTTGAGAATGGCGGCAGCTATAGGCATAGAAGTGGTGTCTAGGTATAGTAAAGTAGACATGCGCTACGCAATGAAACCACCTATAGCACCACCTGGTGGAAAACAACAGAGTTAGCATTTTTATCTCGAAAACGGAACGAGATAGAGAAAAAAAGTGAATTAAAAAATTGTAGGGCATCATCAATTCAATACGAATCGACACCTTGCATACAGAAATGCTATAATATGAAACTCATGACCCCCCAAAACATTGAATGCTGGTCACGCATATGGCGCTCATTTAACTTTGATACTTAAAGTGGCCACCGTCAGCTGCAATGCACATCTGGACTCTGGATCTTGCTACACGTTGTGCAATATGGTAGGTGACACGTTTGCACAAGCATCTATGATACGTCGTCTTATGTCCTGCAATGTTGGTGGAGGAGTCGCATATGTCGCGGGCGGGGAGGTAGGGTCGCTGCTCCGCTCTCGCTAACGCTCGGGTCCGGCGCTGCTGCGGCTGCTGCTCGGTGGCTCGAGCGGTGGGCCGGATCCGGGGACTCGATCAGCGCTTCTCGCCCGTGAGTGAAAAGGGTGGTTGGTTTGGGGGATTTAGTCCGTGACGCCACCCACAGGTTGTGGTGAAGATGGGCACCACCGCTGCTGGTGACGGGGATCCCGGGAGAGATGGTGGGGAGCAGCTGGGATGTTGTTTTCCCCCTCTGTGGGTAGGGTCGGTGGTCCCGGGGCCCGGTGGTGTGACGGAGAGGCAGGGTTGGTGAGGTGCAGGGTTGTACTCAGTAAGAGATGCACAAAGTCCTCGGTAAACCAAACTGCTGAATGGACGGGTCCCGCAGCTGACTGCAGTGTCTCTCCCCGGACAGGTGATGGCGGCTGTCTTTCCCTGCACCTTTGTGTACTTGTTTGACTACGATGGATCCCCAACGGTAGTCCGCTCCCCGGTGTATGGATGCCGGAGGAGCCCGTTTGCCCGCAGGCGCTGACCGTTGGGTCTCTAGCCTTAGGCGATAGCTGTATACCCTCACGGTGTGGGCGGTTGCCTTCTAACGGGTCTTTGGCTGTTAGGAAACCCCTGGGGTTCCTGTTACACTTGGATTTGACTGTTGACGGCGACTCCAAGCCTAGCCGGGGTCCGATGGCCCTGCCTGTGTGTGCTGGCTTCACTTCGCTCCCCAGTCGGTACCGGCAGGCCACCGCCCGACCCCGGTCCTACGGTTCTACGGTTCCGCATTGATTCACTACTCCTGCAGACGGCCACCACCGTCTGCCAACCTTGTTGTCAGTGCCTGGGCCCCAAACCCAGACACTCCTCTCACTTCAACCTCCTCCACTGAACTCCTCAACTCAACTCAACTCCACTGTCACTTTTCCCGCCTCCAGGCCTGTGAACTCCTCGGTGGGCGGGGCCAACCGCTTGGCTCCGCCCCACCTGGTGTGGACATCAGACCCTGGAGGGAGGCAACAAGGATTTTATGTTTGGCTAATGTTACTGTCTAGTGGGGGTGGGGGTGTTTGTGTGTTACCTGTGACGACCTGGCTAGTCCAGGGCGCCACATTCCCCCTTGGTGAAATGCAGACCGTCCATCACCGGTTTTATTTATTTATTTATTTTTTCAAAACTGCAAAATAGAAATAACATGTAACGGTAAACATTTAAAACATATGCATTTTTGTCAGGTCACTTGAACGTTTCACATATAAAAACATTTTTACTAATGATGGACGGACGGATGTCTTCCCCTCTCCCACCCAAGCAACCTAGCCCTGATGCTGCCCCTAAGAAGTGGGCAGCACCCCTTGACCCCAGTCCAGGTTCAGGCTGCCCGAGCGCGAACGGGTACGGTTACTCGCACCCGGCTGTCACTTCAGGGGACCCCACGTCCAGGGGGACCCCTGAGCCCCGGAGGATGGCCACCGGTCCTGGTGGTGGCCGAGCCCCAGCTTGCTCTGCTGCGGGCCCTTCCTCCAATCTGCCTCTCTGGAGGCGGCACCGGTTTCCATCCCACAATACTATTTACAAGCCCACCAGTTCGTGGGTGGCCTGCCAGTTCTCGGCCATGTTCATGAGCAGTTTCTCATGTGGGTGGTAAAAACACGCAGAGTCCCTCCGGGGACAACTTGCCGGCAACGGCAGGAATAATCACACTAGCTAATCAGGTGAAGCTTCGGTTTTGATTCATTTTCATTAGAACTGCTGAGGGTCCCAACGGGGACAACTTGCTTGCAACGGAGGACCGCTGCCACTACTTGAGGTCGTACTCTTCCAGGATCTCTTCCAGCTCAACATCCGGACGGCTTGGTGGAGGAGGGGGCTAGGGCCGCATCTGCACACCGCGGCTTTTCCTTTGCTTAACATCCAAGGCAAACCAGCCCCTCTCCCCGCAGTGGTGGGAGTAAGTTACCAGGTCGCCAGGCAATAGGTCGCTACCTGGGTGGCCTGTGGGAAGGTGTGAGTTGACATTGCGGCGGGCCACAAACACTTCGGCCTCCAGGCCCGGCTCGTAGATGAAACCGAACCCCCTCCGCGTGTCAAACTGCTGGACTTGGCCTTCGTACACCAGGCCCCGAACCCGAAAGGTAGCATGGCGGAGTGCATCCTTCTCTTTAATCACTCGCGCCATTACGTCGGCCCTCTGCTGCTCCCTGGTGGCAATCTCCCGGCCCAACTGGTTTGGTTCTCTGTCCCAATAAGGGGCGTTGGCAGACCCCTGTGCCCGGGACGGGCCCCGCTGGACCGCGCCCACACCGGCCACTACTGGTACTCTCTCGTGGGGGTCCTGCGGTGACGTGGCCTGGACTGCTGCTTTGCAGTGGCGGCCCGGCGCAGCCTCAGCCGAGGCGGGGGATTCAGGGACAGCTGGCCTCACCGGTTGGGCCTTCGGGCCTGCAGCGGCCGGTTCCTCCACGGCCGGGCGGACTGCCGGAGCCGGGATGGTCTTGGGTGCGGCCACTTCCGGGGCCGATGGCTTCTCGTCGCGGACGGCTACTTCCCGCAGGGTCTTCCATGGCAGCGGGAGAGATACAGGCTGTTCCCGAACGATGCCCCCAGGCCGGTCCTCAAGGGCGGACGGGTTGGATTCCGCTACCGGTGTTGGGGGTAGTGGACCGAGAGGAGGGGCGACAGCAACCGGTACCGATGGCGGGGGAGGCAGGAGGGTGAGCGGGCGCAGGCCGGGCCCCTCAGCCGCAGCAGCCGGTCCTTCTCGTACACAGGGGCTTGGGTCGCTTACCCGCTCCTCCAACATTGCCTCCACCTCGCGTCTCCTCACGGCCGCCGCCACTTCCTCTATCACGGCCCCCCAGCGCTCCATCAAGAACCGGACCTGGGTTTGAAGGCGGCAGCACATTTGTGCGGTCTTGGCTTCCACCCACGCCGCTGTTCCTGGCGTGGGCTCCGGGGTTCCAACGGTGCCGGACGGACGGGACATCGTGCGTAGCAGTGTTCCAGGAACCAAATGTTTGCAGAGTCCTGGCGTCCCCGCTTTTATAGCCTCTGCTACATTAGGCAGACACACACCCGCCCCCCCTTGGTTCTCTTCAGCACTTCCGCTTGTTGGGGGGGGGGGCCTCTCCCTCGCACCTTCCCTGCTCGGGGTAGACGCTCGAGCGGGAGATTTTCACGCCAAAGATGGCGGCGCTTCAAAATTTTTGGCCGGAAGCCGCCGGCGGAGATCACAAGACGCACTTCTACTGGTAAGTAGATGGGTCCAATCCTGTTCGTGATGCCAAGTTGTCGCGGGCGGGGAGGTAGGGCCGCTGCTGCGCTCTCTCCAACGCTCGGGTCCGGCGCTGCTGCGGCTGCTGCTCGGTGGCTTGAGCGGTAGGCCGGATCCGGGGACTCGAGCGGCTCTCCTCGCCCGTGAGTGAAAAGGGTGGTTGGTTTGGGGGATTTAGTCCGTGACGCCACCCACGGGTTCTGGTGAAGATGGGCACCACCGCTGCTGGTGACGGGGATCCCGGGAGAGATGGTGGGGAGCAGCTGGGATATTGTTTTCCCCCTCCGTGGGTAGGGGTCGGTGGTCCAGGGGCCCGGTGGTGTGGCGGGGAGGCAGGGTTGGTGAGGTGCAGGGTTGCAGGGACAGCGCGGCGCGGTGCCGGATGGCACAGTTGTAATCACTCAGCAAGAGATACACAAAGTCCTCGGTAAACCAAACTGCTGGATGGACGGGTCCCGCAGCCGGCTGCAGTGTCTCTCCCCGGACATTTGATGGTGGCTGTCTTTCCCTGCACCTTTTGTGTACTTGTTTGACTACAATGGATCCCTAACGGTAGTCCGCTCCCCGGTGTATGGATGCCGGAGGAGCTCGTTTGCCCGCAGGAGCTGACCGTTGGGTCTCTAGCCTTAGGCGATAGCTGTATACCCTCCCTGTGTGGGCGGTTGCCTTCTAACGGGTCTTTGGCTGTTAGGAAACCCCTGGGGTTCCTGTCACACTCGAATTTGACGGTTGATCGCGACTCCAAGCCTAGCCGGGGTCCAATGGCCCTGCCTGTGTGTGCTGGCTTCACTTCGCTCCCCAGTCGGTACCGGCGGGCCCCAAACCCAGACACTCTCCTCTCACTTCAACCTCCTCCACTGAACTCCTCAACTCAACTTCACTGTCACTTTTCCCGCCTTCAGGCCTGTGAACTCCTCGGTGGGCGGGGCCAACCGCTTGGCTCCGCCCCACCTGGTGTGGACATCAGACCCTGGAGGGAGGCAACAAGGATTTTGTTTGGCTAATGTTACTGTCTAGTGGGGGTGGGGGTGTTTGTGTGTTACCTGTGACAACCTGGGTAATCCAGGGCGCCACATATACACCTGCTGTTTGATGTGACCTCACAGAAAGAAGTCCAATGGGATTAGGTCAGGAGAGCATGGAAGCCACTCCACACAGCCAGCATACCCAATGACTTGTAGGAATGTCTCCATGAGGAATCTCTTCACGTCCACAGCCTTGTGAGTTTTACACGTTCTAATCATAGCATTTCTGTATGCAAGGTGTCGATTCGTATTGAATTGATGATGTCCTACAACTTTGTAATTCACTTTTTTTTCTCTATCTTGTTCAGTTTTCGAGATAGAAATGCTAACTCCGTTGTTTTCCACCAGTTGGCGCTATAGGTGGTTTCATTGCGTAGCGCATGGCTACTTTACTATACCTAAACACCACTTCTATGCCTATAGCTGCCGCCGTTCCAAAGTTAATGGCGGTGGACAGGATATGGGTGGACACACTGTATATGAAACTGCACTTTTCGATACTATTATCATTAGTAGTTGTTGTTGTTGCGCCATTTATTCCATGGCGCTATACAAGTGAAAAGGTTATGCATAAAAAATTACAACAATCCTGAACATTACAAAAACAGCCTGGTACAGGAGGAGAGGGGACCCTGCCCGCGAGGGCTCACAGTCTACGGGGATGGGTGAGGAGACAGTAGGTGAGGGTAGAGTTGGTTGCGCAGTGGTGTACTGGACTGAGGGTTACTGTAGGATGTAGGTTTGTCAGAAGAGGTGGGTCTTCAGGTTCTTTTTGAAGCTTTCCACGATAGTTGAGAGTCTGATATGCTGGGGTAGAGTGTTCCAGAGTATGGGGGAAACTCAAGAGAAATCTTGTATGCAATTGTGGGAAGAGACGATAAGAGAGGAGTAGAGAAGGAGATCTTGTGAGGATCTGAGGTTGCGTGCAGGTACATACCAGGAGACTAGGTCACAGATGTGTGGAGGAGACTGGTTGCAGATGGCTTTGTAGGTCATGGTTAGTGTTTTGAACTGGAGTCTTTTGGCAATGTGAAGCCAGTGAAGGAATTGGCAGTGATGAATCTGGGGTATAGCGAGGAGAGAGAAGGATTAGTCAGAACGCAGAGTTTAGGATAGATTGGAGGGGTGCAAGAGTGTTGGAAGGAAGGCCACAGAGCAGGAGGTTGCAGTAGTCGAGGCGGGAGATGAGGACATGCACTGGTGTTTTTGCTGCTTCTTGGTTAAGAAATGCACAAATCCTGTATGGGCAGAACTATACTGTATAGTTTTGCCCACACCTCTTTTTTGCAGCTTTACATGTACACTGTGTATAGGCAGAAAGCTGCTAATCAGTGGTGTGGGCAGGGTTATAGCTCATGAATATGGAGGACAACATGGCAGCTGGTTTACTTGTCCTCTAGTGATAATCTCCTGCTGATAAATCTGTGATTCTATGAAAACTACAAGCATGACTGTAAGTGACACATCTCTGGAATCAGGGGCTTGTTACATGATCCTCTCAGATTAAATGACAAAAACCTGGTGACAGTTTCCCATTGAAGTATATAGTTTAAATTACTTTATAGTAAACAGCATCGTATGTTCATGCATAAGGCAAGAACAATGATATACGAGTGAAAAGCAACACAAGAGAAAGCTAATAGGAGTTGTGTGGTCTTATTCTTTAGATGGGTCATCAATATTGGATCCATGGGGGTCCGACACCTGACACCCCCACTAATCAGACATTTTCAGCTCTGGTAGGTCGATGTAAATAATACATGGTGCCAACAGTAGCCCTCCGTGCCATCTAGTGGCCATGCCTGGGTATTCCAACTCTGCTCTCATTCACTTCAATGAAGACTAGGTAATCAATATGTCTTAAAAACCCTTTTAGTGAGCCAGGTATTGTGAAGCATTACTAATATCAAAACCATATCACTGACCGGTAGCCCCATGGTAAATGGAAACATATCTCGGTGGTCACTTTTCTGTTTGGTTCTTCATCAACTGATTGTAAAAGTAGCGGAGCACATGTTCTACATTATTATTTGTATGTACCTTAGCCAGTAAGGGGTTAATACTTTCTACACCAAGTATCTGTATCTCTGTAATGTCTCCTCTTGGCTGTGAATAGCTGCTCAAGATGCCGGCCGTGCTTTGAAACGACTCGTTTTCTGTTCCTTTTAATTATGGATGAAAGATAATGAGATGACAAGACTCGGTTCCCCCATTGATGTAACAACAAAGGGGTTTCTCTTCGCGAAATGGAAAATTGTGGTCAAGCAGTTCATTCGCACAACGTCATCCATACAATATTGCTGGATGTATATTTAGATTAGCTCTCTTATCTGTTCTCATTATATAATCCAGGGAATGTAGTTGGCATACAGTGTTCATTAAGTTTTCACCCCTTACAATTCTCCGAAACATAGGCACAGGTCTCCGAGACATAGGTGACCCTTGCATGGGTGGGACGAGCTCTACTGGTGCTGAAGGCAAAGGATTCGGAACACCCCATAACCTCATGTCCTAATGTTCAGCAGGTATGACAGGTGTTAGATTGGAAATAACAAGTGAATGATTGTAGAGATGAGCGATTTATCCCCAGAATATCGTATTAGAAATTAATTTTTCTGAAATTTCACACAAATTCAAACATTTTATAATTTAATTTGCGGTTTGTAAAAAAAAACAAAACAAACTTAGCCACATCATTGCTAACACTGCATCCGAGAGAGGGCTAACGTCATTTTGCATTGCCATGCGCGCCTCCCCTTAATACCCTGTACCTATGACCTCTAGCACATTATCATACCATATCTCTCTTCTTTCCTGACTCTTCGACCTTCTGCAATTTTATTACTAGATTCTTTTGCCAGTTACCTGTGTTAGTGCACTAATCTTACAACCATCATAGTATGTAGAGAAGAACAAAAGGGGCTCTCGCTCCCTCGCGCTCTCGTTCCCTCGCGCTCTCGTTCCCTCGCGCTCTCGTTCCCTCGCGCTCTCGTTCCCTCGCGCTCTCGTTACCTCGCGCTCTCGTTCCCTCGCGCTCTCGTTCCCTCGCGCTCTCGTTCCCTCGCGCTCTCGTTCCCTCGCGCTCTCGTTCCCTCGCGCTCTCGTTCCCTCGCGATTTCTCTCCCGATTTCTTGCGCTTTCTCTCCCGACCTCTTGCGCTTTCTCTCCCGACCTCTTGCGCTTTCTCTCCCGACCTCTTGCGCTTTCTCTCCCGACCTCTTGCGCTTTCTCTCCCGACCTCTTGCGCTTTCTCTCCCGATTTCTTGCGCTTTCTCTCCCGACCTCTTGCGCTTTCTCTCCCGACCTCTTGCGCTTTCTCTCCCGACCTCTTGCGCTTTCTCTCCCGATTTCTTGCGCTTTCTCTCCCGACCTCTAGCGCTTTCTCTCCCGACCTCTTGCGCTTTCTCTCCCGACCTCTTGCGCTTTCTCTCCCGACCTCTTGCGCTTTCTCTCCTGACCTCTTGCGCTTTCTCTCCTGACCTCTTGCGCTTTCTCTCCTGACCTCTCGCTCTTTCTTTCTCTCCCGTGCTCTCGCTGTTTCTTTCTCTCCCGTGCTCTCGCTCTTTCTTTCTTTCCCGTGCTCTCGCTCTTTCTTTCTCTCCCGTGCTCTCGCTCTTTCTTTCTCTCCCGTGCTCTCGCTCTTTCTTTCTCTCCCGTGCTCTCGCTCTTTCTTTCTCTCCCGTGCTCTCGCTCTTTCTTTCTCTCCCGTGCTCTCGCTCTTTCTTTCTCTCCCGTGCTCTCGCTCTCGATTTTCTCTTGTGATCGTGATCTTTCATGCGCTCGCTCTGTCGAACTCTTGTTCACTGTCCCTTGTTTTTTCTCTCTGTCTCTCACTGAAACTCTCTTGTTCTCACTGGGTGTCTTCCTTCTGCACTTTTATTACTAAATCCTTTTGCAAGTTACCTGTGTGAGTGCACTAATCTCACAACCATGATAGTCATCCTACTGTAGAGAAGAACAAGGGAAACTCCGACTAAACAACTGAGCCTAGTGAATAATTTACATTGTGCATCCGGCCTTTACAGCCGCAGCCCTGGCTAGGATGTTCCCTCCAACTACTGATACATTGTTGGACCTTTCCATCCCTGAAAATCTCCAGAGATTTTATTTAACCAAATACACTTGCTTGTATTAGAAATACATTTCTTGTCAAATAAGTGTTTGGATAGCTCATCTCAATGTATTGCATCCAGCAAATAAATTACTCCGAAGAAAAATAGAAATGCCAAAAATGGTTGTATTCAATTGACTAAGGTTTCAATTGGTGACGAAAATGGGTTTTCTTGTGATCTTCTGTGGACAGTTATAGGTTGTCTTTTTTTTTTTTTTTTAGATTTTATATTTAATATATGTAATATAGTCATGGCCAAAAGTTTTGAGAATGCTACAAATATTAATTTTTACAAAGTCTACTGCTTAAGTTTTTCTAATTGCAATTTGCATATACTCCAGAATGTCATAAAGAGTGATCAGCTTAACAGCAATTACTTGCAAAGTCAATATTGGCTAAGAAAATGAACTTTAACCCCCAAAACACATTTCAACAGCATTGCATTCCTGCCTTAAAAGGAGCAGCTAACATTGTTTTAGTGATTGTTCCATTAACACAGGTGTGGGTGTTGATGAGGACAGGGCTGGCGATCAATCAGTCATGATTAAGTAAGAATGACACCACTGGACACTTTAAAAGAAGGCTGGTGCTTGGTATCATTGTTTCTCTTCAGTTAACCATGGTTATCTCTAAAGAAACACGTGCAGCCATCATTGCTCTGCACAAAAATGGCCTAACAGGGAAGAGTATCGCAGCTACAAAGATTGTACCTCAGTCAACAATCTATCGCATCATCAAGAACTTCAAGGAGAAAGCTTCCATTGTTGCCAAAAAAGGCTCCAGGGCGCCCAAGAAGGACCAGCAAACGCCAGGACCGTATCTTAAAACTGTTTCAGCTGCGGGATCGGACTACCAGCAGTGCCGAGCTAGCTCACCAATGGCAGCAGGCTGGTGTGAGTGCTTCTGCACGCACTGTGAGGCGGAGACTGCTTGAGCAAAACCTGGTTTCAAGGAGGGCAGCAAAGAAGCCACTTCTTTCCAGAAAAAACATCAGGGGCCGACTGATATTCTGCAAAAGGTACAGGGAGTGGACTGCTGAGGACTGGGGTAAAGTTATTTTCTCAGATGAATCCCCTTTTCGATTGTTTGGGACATCTGGAAAACAGCTTATTAGGAGAAGAACAGGTGAGCGCTACCACCAATCTTGTCTCATGCCAACTGTTAAGCATCCTGAAACGATTCATGTGTGGGGTTGCTTCTCAGCCAAGGGAATCGGCTCACTCACAGTCTTGCCTAAAAACACAGCCATGAATAAAGAATGGTACCAGAATGTGCTCCAAGAGCAACTTCTCCCAACTGTCCAAGAGCAGTTTGGCACCCAACAATGCCTTTTCCAGCATGATGGAGCACCTTGCCATAAAGAAAAGGTGATCACTAAATGGCTCATGGAACAAAACCTATAGATTTTGGGTTCATGGCCTGGAAACTTCCCAGATCTTTAATTCCATTGAGAACTTGTGGGCAATCATCAAGAGACGGGTGGACAAACAAAAAACAACAAATTCTGGCAAAATGCAAGCATTGCTTATGCAAGAATAGACAGCTATCAGTCAGGATTTGGTCCAGAAGTTGATTGAGAGCATGCCAGGGAGAATTGCAGAGGTCCTGAAGAAGGGGCAACACTGCGAATATTGACTTGCTGCATTAACTCATTCTAACTGTCAATATAACCTTTTGGTACTCATAATATGATTGCAAGTATATTTCTGTATGTGATGTACACATCAGACAAACACAATTAAAAACCAGAGGGCAACAGATCATGTGAAAATATAATTTTGGTGTCATTCTCAAAACCTTTGGCCATGAGTGTATACACATACACACACACACACTAAGTAGTTTTTTTGTGAGTAGGGGTTGTCCACTACTTTTAAATTGATAGCCAATCCTTGGGATAGTTCATCAATGTTTGATCGGCCGGGGTTCGACACCCGGCACCCCCGCCGATAAGCTGTTCTCGGCGGCAGCAGGCAGTCTCAAATGCTCGGCTCCGGATCTTCCCCGTCTTCTGATAGTGGCCGCAGCCGGGTACTACACATCTGCCTCCTATTAATCTGAGTAGGAGGTAGATGTGCAGTACCCAGCCACCGACTCTATAAGAAGACTGAGCAGCTTTGGAACTGAGCATTTCTGACTTTTTGCTGCCGCCGCCGTCACCAGGAGCAGCTGATCGGCAGGGGTGCCGGGTGTTGGACTCCAGCCAATCAGACATTGATGACCTATCCTAAGGATGGCCCATGAATGGAAAAAGTAGTGGACAATCTCTTTAAGGTCCATTTACACTACTTGTTTCATAATCTTGCAATAAAACAGGGCTGCCAATCACTGAATGAGTTAGCAAAACGCTGGTTATATTTTGTGCTGCACAAAAGATCCTCATCCTTGGCAACACATCATCCTTAGTAAGCGAGACCTGTGCTGCCGACAATGGCAGCCTGAATAATCTATTACAGATTGCTCAGGGAACATCTGAACCGCATTTTTGTCACTGTAGACCGGCTATCAAACAACCAGATGGCACAGTTGTGGCCTTGGGTTCGCCATCACTGTCCTAAACTTTCACAGGCCGAGTGGCCAAACTGTAGCCCTAAACCCAATAAATTTTTCCGAAGTGCCAACATGGCAAATTAACCAATTCTACTATGTAAATTATTAATTGATTTTAAACTTACCTTTGCAAGCTTCTCTTCAGCAGGGGGCATTAAGCTTATGTGTGATTACCACACATTGAAGCTTGAGCTACTCCCACTGCCCTTTCCAGACACCGGATGAATTGATCTTTATGGAAAAAAAATGCAGAATATTAGACAGATTTTAGCATAAAATGCAATCAGATTTCACCCTGAAATCCACATCGACTTTTGAAAATTTGAACATCTCAAAATTCCATAAAGATATGCGAGTTGCTCCCCTCCCCCTTCATTATGTAGTTATGCCCCCCTTCCTAGGTCACTTCCTGGTAAACATGTCCCCCATCATGCTATATATTTCCTACATTCTAGTATATTTGTCCCCATCATGGCACCATCCTGGTAAATGTACACCATCCTGGTAAATGTACCCCATCCTGGTAAATATCCTCCATTCTGGTAAATGTACCCCATCCTGGCATGTTCCCCCATTCCGGCATATACCTCATCCCGGGAAATGTACCCCATCCTAGTATGTTCCCCCATCCTGGCATGTGCCTTCATCCTGGTAAATGTCCTCAATCCTGGTATGTTTCCCTAACCTGCTATGTTCCTACATCCTGGCATTTTCTCTCATCATGGTAAATGTACCTCATCCGGGTAAATGGATCCCAGTCTGGCATGCTCCCCCATCCTGATATGCGCCTCCATCCTGGAATGTCCCCCATCCTGGTACAGCCGCACACAATTAATTTAAAAAAAAAAAAAAGAAACATTAAAAAAACATACTCGCCTTCCAACACCCGCTCCACCACTGTGCACTCTGAGCCCTCAGTTCCTGCGCGGCCTCAAGACATCATTACGCCAGTGCCACTTACTGACGCTCCTGATATCTTCTAGGCAACAGACCTGTGGCCTAGGAGAGGACTGACAGAGCTAGGAGAAATGTCTCCTCCACTCCAACACAATTTTGAACTACTAGCGCGATCACGCTAGCAATTCAAAGTGGCTGGATGAGGCAACAAAGAGGGCTCTGCGTACGTTATGTTCGCCATCACTGGGGGTATCTGGTCTGTATTTAAATCCCTTTAGTTCACAAGCCCCCCAGCATGGAAGGCCTTTTAGGTCCAGATATAGCCAGCATCAAAACATTCTGTGCTACCATGTTTCATACTAGGTCCCGACTCCTGACAATGACTGGCATCAGAACCATGTTTGTTTCTCCGGTATGGAATCTGTTGATATAAGGGCCATGCTCAAGGAACTCCTGTATTACACTGGAGAAGGGAAAGAAACTAAAAATCGGGATTTACAATTTGTTTTTTTTTCCTTTCGAGAAGTTTCTACTTTGGATTCATATCCTAAATCATATTACAAGGCTTTTTAAAGGGTTCATATTAACTTCTGGAGATAGTAATCCTGGTAGGTACCAATGGAGACCCTGTTCGTTTCCTCTGTGAAGAAGCTATTTGCCTATATTTTCTCCTAGAAAGCATTAAATGGCCTCAAAGTCTCTTTTTTCCATTTTGCAGTTCTCATTTTACAGCAGCTTTTGCTAAATTTCTAACCTCACAGGTCACAATGTAATAGTGGCTTCAGAGCAGAATAAAACATGTTGTTTTTTTTTGTTTGTTTTTTTAACTTTGACTCTTTTTTTTTTTTTTTTTTTAACCGAGAAGTTAGCAATCAAAGTATTTGACATCTAATGAGAGAACTTTCTTTAAGTCTAAGTGGGTGTTATTAAATTGTTTTACTGCGGGCGTATACTTTTCCCTGTATGAGTTGCCCAATTGTAAGGAGGCAGCAACATAGCAGAAAAATAATATGCTTGGGTTTCTCATTTTGTAAGATTTAATTATATAGCCCTGATCTCCTGGTATAACCTCCTGCATGATTAGAAAATGCAGCACAGTTTAGTTGTATCGCATTACAATCCCTTCTATAAGCTCTTTTCATAGCACTGTCCGTTCTTCTCCATAGCCCCTTCCCCCACACTGACTGGAGATATGTTTACACTTCAAAGGGGTTGTGCAGTCTAAAACGATAAGTCTGCAGTCACTCTGTGACTACAAACTTGTAAATCCTCACATCTCACACAGTGATCCCTGTAGTAGTACCAGGAACGGTAGTCACATGATATTAAGTATGTGATATGGATAGTTCCAGCCACAATCTGACTAGACTGTTTCTGGCGGACGTGCTCAATGCAAGTGTTTTGAGCAAGACCGAAAACAGTCTAGTCGGATTTTGGACGGGAGTATGCATATCACATACTTGTGGTCACATGATCACCGTTCCTGACTCTGACACCAGAGAATGCTGACAAAAATAAAATAATGGCCAGCTCACCTGTAAGCTTGGTTTAAATATTTAAGTATGCTTTACGAAGGTCAACTTATAATAACTGCCATGAGAGCACAAGCTTTGCCTGTATGAGATGTAATGACACCCAGCCCTGTTCGCACTGCAGAGCGATTATATGATACTGTGAACAGACATAAGTGTGACTCCTCTCCGGGACAATCAGTATGAGAGGGGCAGTAGAGTAGAGCTGACAGTGCTATGAAAGGAGAAGAGCTGATAGAAGGGATTGAAATGTGAGACCGCTAAACTAAGCTGCATTTTCTAATTATGAAGGAGGTTAGACCAGGACATCAGGGATGTATCATTACTTCTCAACCACTAAGAAACCAAAACTATGATGGGACATTTATTTATTTCCTTTGAATCTTGTTGTCTACTTATGATTGGGCAGCTCCTACAGGGAGTAATTACATTTTGTGTCCAGTTTAACATAAAAAAATGTGGTTAAAAGTCTCCTTTATGGACAAGTGTTAACCCTTGGACCTTCCCTCCCTGGAAATGCACATAAAACTAGGAAGAATTGTAATATTTTTACCAATATGTTTTGTTAAATCATACTATTGAGCATAATTGTGACTTTTATTGTTGTTTTACATAGTAATTGTCATGCTGTACAAAGGGTTGGTAAAAAGTAGTACAGCGTATTCCCCACTAGGTGGCAGCAGAGTAGTGAAGGAGAGTCAAAGTAGCACTGTAACAGAAAGGAGGCTGAAGTACAACAACAGAGTAACTTCAGCAGGCAGTTCACAGGTGAACAACCATGGGGCAATAGAGTAGTCAAGCAGTCAGGGTCTAGCCAAGGAGTCAAGTCACTGCAGAGGGAGGATCAAGATTAGGTCCGAAAACAGAACCAAGGTTGGATTCCGGGAGATTAGGTATGCAGAGGGAAATACAAAGGGAACAGGGAACAGAAGACAAGACCGGACAGTGAAGAGACACAGAGAAACGGGAAGGAGGATGAACCAGGATGGGTAAACAACTGACAGTAGCAGGAATTCAGGGACTGGGACAGACAGACGAATGGGGGAGGGCACGGTAACAAGGAGTCATATCAAACGGGAAATCTCACCAGAGCCAGTCACAGGCTGCAGAGCAAAACTATAACCAGCACTGGAATGCTGGTGCAGCGAACAGATATAGTGTCTGCCAAGACCGGAACAAGGCTGATGAGTTAACCCCTGACGTGACCAGGCCGGGTCTGGGATACTCTGGAGCCGGGAATACTGGTCCTGGATTATAACAGTAATGTACTCTATAGTGAAGAGAGAGCACTACCATGCTTGGTTCTCATTAAGAGCAGTTGGATGCTTGGAAGGGTCCAACTGGAGCACCAGAGTATAATGGAAGTCAATGAGGACTTGAACATTTTTCCGAAAGAATTCTTGAGTTCCCCATTGACTTCCATTATACTTGTGTATTCGAGTTGCGCCTATTCGAGCATCCTGAATGAGCACGGAGCACCCGAGCATGGTAGTGCTTGCTCATCACTAGTATTGTACATATCTTTTCTATCAATATAATCCACATCCCAGCATCATTCCCCATTTTCCCATCCTAGCCAGGAGCCTTAGCAAAACTGTAATCTATTCTCCAAGCACTCCACAGGCACCTGATATTCCAACCATATCCTCAGCCGCTCACCCACTGAGATTAAACTGCTGCATTAATAAGAGTGAGAAATAATCAAAACAAAGCAGACGCCAGTAAAATAAAGGGCAGCTCTCTAATTACTCAACATCAGAGTCAGGGGCTCATTAAATATTCAAGTGACCCTAATGACGGCTGCTGACATTCCATTCATTGCGCAAGCAGCCACTTCCTGCTCCGAGGGATACAGAGACACGGCGGAAGAGGTCTTCATGAATTATTTACACCATCGCTGAAGATTTGATATCATGGACCAGTTTGGGTTACTAGGTAATAGTTTCTTGTTACCTCAGAGCTCAACTCTTGCTGTGATGTGTACTTCATGAAATGCAGCCCCAGAGCAGGCAATGACCGGAGCATGACCCAGTGACTTACTCTGGGGTCTCAGAGGCCGACTGTTCCATGGTTATAAGTTGGTTTAGATTGGCAGCATTTACAAGGATTGAGGTTGCTGAGATTATTAATAGGATACTACATGTTTAGGAAAACTTCTCTGCTTCGGTCAACCATAAAACACATACTTTTTAACAAAACCTTTAAGAAATTGTGAAGCACTTGGAAGTGGGTTTCATGTGTCAACTATTTTACATAAAGTACGAGAGAAAACCACAAAATGAGCATATGCACTATAATAAAATAAATAATAGTAGTACCTTCAAATAACATGGGGCACTTGGTTAATACTGTATGAGCAAAACGAGTAAAGCCACCCACCGGCACAACTGGATGGTCTTACTCTAGTATTAAAACCTAAGGACAAGGCCCGACCTGCAGCCATCTGTCTTGGAAAGCTATATAGATACAATGTCTTTCCGAGGGAACGACCTCACCACCATTTATATAAAGTCCAAACACCCCCCCCCCCACCTCCAGAAAAGTCAGAAGATTAAGCCGGAGTATGTTGGTATGTATGCAAGAGGAACATTGGTTCATTTTTTTGTTTGTTTGTATCTTTTTTTTGTGGGGATTTTTGTTTTTTTTGTTAGTTTACCTGAAGTGTCTGCTAATAAGCACAAGAGAAGGCCAGGAGTTAAGTTTTGCGTAACTGTTCCACATTTCTTAGACTAGTTTTGAAATGTTTCACAGAGGCTTTAAAAGGAACCTGTCAGGTCCAATATGCAGCCAGAACCATGAGCAGTTCTGAGTGCATATTGCTAATCCTTGCCTAACTGTCCCTGTATACAGTACAGACCAAAAGTTTGGACACACCTTCTCATCTCTAGAACAACTGTTAAGAGGAGACTTTGTGCAGCAGGCCTTCATGGTAAAATAGCTGCTAGGAAACCACTGCTAAGGACCAGCAACAAGCAGAAGAGACTTGTTTGGGTAAAGAACACAAGGAATGGACATTAGACCAGTGGAAATCTGTGCTTTGGTCTGAGGAGTCCAAATTTGAGATCTTTGGATCCAACCACCATGTCTTTGTAGAAAAGGTGAACGGATGGACTCTACATGGCTGGTTCCCACCATGAAGCATGGAGGAGGAGGTGTGATGGTGTGGGAGTGCTTTGCTGGTGACACTGTTGGGGATTTATTCAAAATTGAAGGCATTGAAGGCTATTCCATCCGGTTTGCGTTTAGTTGGACCATCCTTTATTTTTCAACAGGGCAATGACCCCAAACACACCTCCAGGCTGTGTAAGGGCTATTTGACTAAGAAGTAGAGTAATGGGGTGCTACGCCAGATTGCCTGACCTTCACAGTCACCATACCTGAACCCAATCAAGATGGTTTCTGGTGAGCTGGACGGCAGAGTGAAGGCAAAAGGGCCAACAAGTGCTAAGCATCTCTGGGAACTCCTTCAAGACTGTTGGAATACCATTTCTGGTGACTACCTCTTGAAGCTCATCAAGAGAATGCCAAGAGTGTGCAAAGTAGTAATGAAAGCAAAAGGTAGCTACTTTGAAGAACCTAGAATATGACATATTTTCAGTTTCACACTTTTTTAAGTATTTCATTCCACGTTTTAATTCATAGTTATGATGCCTTCAATGTGAATCTACAATTTTCAGAGTCCTGAAAATAAAAAAACTCTTTGAATGAGATGGTGTGTCCAAACGTTTGGTCTGTACTGTATGTGACGCCCTGACAAAATCAGGTTGTCACAGAAAACTTCATGTATCTTCCAGATGCAGGAATCTCTCCTCCTTAGACTCCCAACACAACAGGTACATACACCAACCACAAAAGCCTAGTCACCCCCCAGGACAATAGGGACACACCAGTGGGTGGGGCCAGGCAGTTGGTGACGCCCACCTAGGGGTCCTGAGGTGTCAAGGGGAGGGAACATGACAGCTGAAGTGGGAGTTAAGTTTGGACAATGGAAGTGAGAGCAGTGAAGCGGTAGTCGGGGGTTGTAGCTCCTGGACTACTTGACCTGACTAGGTGGCAGATGACAGAGCAGGGCCACAGGTGATGGAGATCCGGTTGCGGGAGACCTTAAGTGGACAGAGGCAGGGTAAAAAGTTCCTTACGCGACAGTCCATCTCAAGGGCCCCAAGTCCGGGGGACCCTTGGCCTGGAGGTTAACCACCGGTTTCAATAGTGGCTGGACCTCGAATACTTCAGCAAGATGCTCCAGGTTTGCTTCATACGTCTAGGAGTAGACGATGACGTCGTCTAAGTATAGCAGGACCGTTTCGAAATTGCGATGCCCCAAGTGTAACGGGGGCAGGGGGCGCCTCAGGGGGTGTAGTCGGGTCCCCTCGCCTTGTGGGCCGCTGGCTGAACCCCGGCCCGGCCGTTACTTGCAAAACAGGTGTGTTGTTGGGGCAGAGTGTGGATGCATGGGGCCCATTCATGACAGCGTTCTTTCTGTGCTCTCCAGCTCCTTCTTCACTTTCAGGAAAGAGACAATTGCAGGCAGCGGGTAAACCAAACACCGTTTTATTAAACAAAGCTTCCATCTTTCTGTTTGCAGCAGGCTTACTTTAGTACGTTACAAGTTACAAGTCCTTTTCTACGAAAACGGTTTCCTTTTTCTCTACGGGCACTTTCCTTTGCCTGCAGGGACCAATTGTTATCCCCCTAGCAGTGGTACTCCTATCCCGATTTTAGTCCAGCCCTTTCCCAGGGATTTGTATTGAACTAGGGGACTGCTCCAGTACTCACTACCGGCTCCGGATTAGCTCCAACTTCTTCGCTCCACTGCCACAGCACCCACTCCTGCACTCTGCCCCGGCACTTCTCCTCAGCTCTCTCCCATGTTACATCTCACAGCACACTGCCCTGCATTCAGAGCCCAACCCCCCTTCTCTTCCCTCCTAGGCTGCCCTGCCCCTTCCTTCCCTGTCACTGTTACCAGGGGAACCACTCACTACACTGGCACCTAGGGGGGGAAGAACCATACATAACACATAACATGGTACAATGTGCCACCATACTCCTGTGGCGTCTTCAGGGGGGGAAAAACGTCTTCTCCACACTAGGGGTCCGTCCACCCCTTACACAAGCAGCACTCCATTAGCCTCTGGAAGGTTCCTGGAGCATTACACAGTCCAAATGGCATGCTGTTGAACTCGCAGAGACCCATCGGAGTAGCGAAAGCGGTCTTCTCCCGGTCCTCCTCTGCAACAGACACCTGCCAGTAACCACTAGTAAGGTGAAGAGTAGAAAAGCAATTTGCAGTCCTCAAAGCAGCCAGGGATTCTTCAATTTTGGGAAGAGGGTATGCATCTTTGAGTTATTTGGTTGATCTTCCGGTAATCCACACACATCCTCATTGTGCCGTCCTTATTTTTCACTAAGACCAATGGAGCGGCCCAGGGGCTACAGCTATCACGGATGACTCCTGTCTCCTTCATGTTCCTCAACATGTTCTTGGTACATTGGTAATGTGCAGGTGGAATGGGCCTATATCTCTCTTTGATGGGTGGATGCACACCTGTGGGAATGTGGTGTTGGACCCCTTTGATCCTCCCAAAGTTTAATGGGTGTTTACTGAAGACTTGTTCATACTCCTGCACTAGCCTGTAAACCCCCTCTTTGTGGTGTACAGGTGTGGAGTCAGTGTCTACATGTAGTTCTTGACACCACTCCTCTAGCTGCTCTGGTGAACTATCACTGGTCGTCTGGGATGCAGTGATGGCGGATGCTGTTGTTTGGATGGCATGAGTGTCTACTGTGAACAGCTTAGCAATGGTGGCGTATCGGGGTAGCTTAACCTCTTCCTCTCCGCAATTCATCCCTCTCACGGGCACTCTCCCCTTCCGGACATCAATTACTCCTCTTGCTGCCATTACTGTGGGCCAGTGCTCTGACGGCAGAGGCTCTACTACTGCTGGGTAATCCTGTCCACGGGTACCTACGGCTGCCCTGCACCAAATCATCATCTCACTTCGCGGAGGCACCACTAGAGGCGCTACATCAATCACCCGTACACCAACAATCTCTCCACCAGACAATTTCACCTATTGCCGCTGCAGGAGGGCCTGAATCTCATGTTGCAGAGCCCTCTGCCGGCCCGCTCCTGCAGTTGCAGACAGCTGCTGTAGCAAATGCAACACTTTACCCATGCAATTCTCAATAACATTAGTCCCTAGGACCGTTTTTGGGTTACGGTCGCTAGGGTCATTCTGCACCACAATGAGTCCTTGACATTCTAGCCCCACTCGCCCCACCTTCAGAGTCACCTCTTTTGAACCCCACCTCGGTCATGGGGAGTCCATTGGCCGCAATGATGGTAGAGCCAGAGTCTGGTGGGGTGAGATCATCATCAGACCAATAGCGCTTATACAGTACATAGGGTATGGTTGTTACCTGCGAGCCAGTGTCCAGAAGTGCGAACATCGGGATACCGTCCACTGCGAGGGAGATGATGGGGCGACCTCCGACATACTGCTCCCGCCAATCAGCTGGGCCTTGTGGGTCTGTTCCTGAGGACTGGCCCTTGGCCTCAGGGGTTGCTCGTTTAAAGGACACCGGCAAGAGTAGTGGCCAATCTTGTTGCATTTATAACAGACAGGTTGCCCATACCGGTTGTTGTTGTTGTTGTTGTTTCTTCTTTGCATCCACGGGATGTCTTCCGGACTGTCGGCGAGCTGGATCTTTTCTGGAGGCTTGGTCTTTGGCTGGAGCTGTAGGGTCGCGAGGATCCTAGCGACGTCCTTACTCGGGCGTTGAACTTGGGATGACAGGTCATCAGGAGTTCTGGGAGGCGCTGCTGGTGACGGTAGGGCCAGCAGAGAAGGCTTCACAGACATGTGAGAAGTAATGGCCGGCTAAGGTGAGGGTACTGGGTCACTAGCTTCCAATGTTTGTAAAGCTTTAATGGCCTGGTCCTTTTAAGACCGCAAAGTTCAAGTCCGGGTGCTCCAAGGCCCACAGCCGTAGCTGTTAACGGTCCTCGGCTGACCCCAGCTTTTGCAGGAACTGCTCCACCAGCATCTTATTACTCTCCGGCTCTGTCATGGCGTCTATCTGCCTCAGGGTGCGCAGGGCAGTTTGTAGCCTCAGGGCAGTGTCTCGGATGCTGTCCTGGGGACGCAGCTGGCAATTGTAAAACTGCATCCGTAATTCTGCTTCCGTGCGTGTTTCAAAAGCTACTTGTAGTTTGTCGAAAATGGTGGCTACTGAGGTCCGGTCTTCATCGGCCCAGGTTTCTACTTCCTGCTCGGCAGCACCGGTCAGTATTCCCATCATCACTGAAGCACGCTGCTTGCCAGTCATGGCGTATGACTCGCCCACCCCAGGGCTTTGGGTGACCCGGTGTCAGGCCGGACTAGTCCTGGGTAGTCAGCGGTGGCGAAGCCCGACTCCGTGACCCTGACAGGGTCAATTAATATGGCGGCTGTGGGGGTGATGATTATAATTAATTTTATGAAAGATTCATGATGCCACCTGTGGTAATTTGCAGCTATGGAGCCGCAGCTGCTGGAAGGGACCTCCAGGGCTGATGATATGGCAGCTAAGGTGTTTCTTGCTCTCCACAGGTAGAGCGGGTGCCCCGGGTCAACCTTTTGTACTTGGTAAAGTCTATGGTGTTTGTGGACGAGGTACAGGGCGGTATAAAGGAACAGACACAGGTTTGCAGTTCAGATTTTTTACTCACTGTTCAGTTCAATTCGACCGGTTGCCCACGGAGTGCCAGGATCCGCTGTCAGGGGCCATCGCCAATCCCGGATAGGTCAAAGGTCAGTCCCGGTGTACCCCTAGTTGTGTCCTTTTCTGACTGACTTCTTAGCCTTGACTGTTTTTTAGCTGAGCTAGTCTTTGCCTCCACCACAGGGCCTGTGCAAAGGGGGCATACCTCCCAACTGTCCCGGATTCTGCGGGACTGCCACGATTTTAGAGGTGTGTCCCGCAGCTCATAGCTGATGTCCCGGCTCCTCCCGTCAGTGCAGTGAATACATTGAATTAAATTAGTTCGTCTGGGACTCGAACCCGTGGAACTGTGAGTTCATTGTTTCAAAGGCAGCAGCTCTACCACTCAGCTACTGCCTATATTAAACCCATAGGAAGATTTTGTTATCTTGACCTATATACTGCAGGTGAGACACTAGAGGCAGATTATTCAGCTGCAAAGATGGATGGAGGGATGGATGAATGGAGAGATGAAAGGAGAGCTAGAGGGAGGGATGGATGGATGGATTATAGAGGGATGGATGGATGATAGATGGATGGATGATAGAGGGAGGGATGGATGGATGATAGAGGGATGAATGGAGGGATGGATGATAGAGGGATGAATGGAGGGATAGATGAATGATAGAGGGATATATAGATACATGACAGAAAATAGATAGATACATACATGTTAGATAGAGTCATAGAATGATAGCTAGATAGATAGATAGAATCATGGAATGATAGCTAGATAGAATCATAGATAGAATGATAGCTAGATAGATAGAATCATTGATAGATAGAATCATAGATAGACAGAGGGATAGATATAGATAGATAAATACTGTATCTCAATGTAGGTGAAGGAAAGAGTCAGATTCATTTGTTCCCATAAAACTACTATAAAGAAATGAGGAAAAAATACAAATACAATTTATTTTTTTTTATCTTCACCACCTTGGATTTAAACCAGCAACGTTCAAAACTTGTGTCCAGCAGCATCCTAACTTTCCTAGCTGCTCTAGCTGTTGAGCCACTAGGATTGATGTCAGAGGGAGGATTTTACATAAATGAACCTACAATGCAGCCTCTTACACAGCAGATTACACAGGACACAGCTCCATTGTACACAGCACTGTCTCTATCTCTTGTATTCTAGAGAGAGAGGAAAAGAGGATTTTTTTTTCTTCTAATAAAATTACTAAAAATAATTAAAAAAAAAAATAGAATAATGTAATTTTATTACACTTTTTTATAAAATACTAAACATCACAAATCAGCAAATAACATGGACATAATTGGTGTCCCTGTAATCGTAATGACCTGAACAACACAGCGATCAGGTTATTTATGGGGATCGGTAAATGTTGGTAAAAAAAATGGCGCAATTTATTATTTTTCTTTATTAAAACCCATAAAAAATGTAATAAAAATGTATCACTGAGGCAGTGTTCACACATAGCGTAAATGTTGCATTTTTTCTGCAGGTGTCCGTGCCACGAGCGCAATAACAATCTCCTCTGATTATTTCGTGTCTGCGGTATTTTGTGTGCATTGTCGCCTTATTTGATACATGTTTGTTGCTGATGTGAATCCTGAAGCTTATAAAGAAAGAAACACCAAATCCGCACAGTTCAGCAGCGTCTTTACATGCACCAGGGGCGGAGATTTCATAATGTCTCATCCACTTTGCTTGGACAATTAGTCCATATTCCCATGTAGTGTAAATGGTGCATTTTATTCTGCTGTTTTTTTGCACATTTATTCTACAGTGTTTAATTGTCCAAGTAAAGTGAATGTGATTCCATGAAAAGACGCCGCTGAATTCTGCGGTTTTCAGGGGGGGGGTTTCTCTGGAGGTTTCTATGTGGAGCTTAAAAAAAATGCAGGAAAAAGCTTCTCAGTACAATAAAAACACTTAAAAACGCAGATTCACATCTGAACCAAAAATACAATAAATAATGGAGAAAAGGCAGAAAAAAATGCAGCAAAAATGGAAAAAACAGAGAAGATAGTTATTGTGTAGTTTGGTGCAGACAAACAAAAAGAAACAGAATTTATGCAACGTGTGAACACGGATTTATAGGCACAAATAAGCAACATATCATATAGTGACACATAGAAATATAAAAAAAAATTCTGACTGCTGTGAAAATGAATGAACAGTCCGGGACATCTGCTGAATGACCCTTACTGCCAAATGGGTGTGGCTAAGGGTGTGGCTAGGGGCGTGGTCAAAATTTGCCGCGGCGCGCCGCATATTTTGTCCTTCTTTCCTTTCTTGAGAAGTTGGGAGGTATGCTAACCGGGACTACCGCACCTACCACTCCTGCGACCGGAGCGAGGGCCGCCGCTTCTCAGTCAGCCAGTCCCGCTGCGTGCGCCGCCACTCCAGCGGGGGCTGCGGCTCCACCAAAACTCTCGGGCGCTGACATCCTCCGGTTCTTCCCCTTTCGTTTTTCGACAGCAGTCTCGCGGGACCCACTGTCCTTTTCCATTCCTGTCTGGGGAGTCACCAACTTCCGCCCGCGTTCCCAGGGGCGCGGGGTTTCAACTTTGCGCCTTTTTCGGGGAAGAAGACGCTGGGATTGTTGTTTTTCGCAAAATGGCGGCTGTCGAAAAATTTACAAACGGATCACCGTTTATAGTCTAAAACAAGGCACACTTCCACCAGGTAGGTGGATGGGTTAGAATCCTGTTTGTGACGCCAGGTTTTGAGGTGTGCCGCCCCCACGTCAGTAGCCGCCTGGCTGCTCGGATCCGGATCCGCAGTGGCTCGAGGGATTTGCGGACCCGGGGTTTGCGCGGACACTCGAATAAAAAGGGAACGTATTTGTACGGGGATTGCTGTAGATACTTCGTGACGCCACCCATGGTGTGTGGTAAGATACTTTACCACCGCTGCTGTTGGGGAGCACCCGGGGGAAGATGGGATAGCAGCTGGATGTTAACCCCTCCGTGGGTAGGGATGGATGCCCCGGGGCTCAGTGTCCAGAACACGGGGAGTGATATAGGCCGGAGGTAGCGTGCCGGGCCGGACCGGGGAGTGTTGGTGTACTCACTGTGGAAGAATTGCACAAGTCCGTTGGTAAACCAAGGTATCAGTGGCCGGCTGCCGCATCCGGGTGTACTCTGGTCCCACAACCCGGCTGGTGTACCGATGTCCCTTCCTCCGGCACTCTGTAATTTTCCTCACTTTTGGACGACTCCGTCTGGAACGGGAGAAGTCCACTCCCAGTATATTCTGGTTGGGAGATGTGCCCGCGAAAACGGACCCTTGGGATTTCAGTGGGTGTTTGCGGATACCCTATCTCCCACGGTGGGCTGCCGTTTCACTCTATCTGGGCTAAACCTCTGGAGCTAGACTTGAAACCTGCTACCGGCCTGGTGAATTAGAGAAGGGGCTTGCAACCGTCTTCTAACTAGGGTCCAAGTACCCCGCCTGTGCACGGTTTCCGGACCGGATCTCCGCTATCAGTACCGGAGGGCTCCAACCCTGTCCCGGTCCACTCTGGATCTCCCGCGACCATATTCCCGTCGCCTTTGGACACGGTCCACTGCTTGCCACCTAGCCAGTAGACCAGGGCCACTACCCTGTCTACTCTCCACTAGGCTCAGCTTTCCTCTGACAGTCTGTCACTCCTCTCCACTTCAACTCCAAACTCCATCTAATGTGTTCCCGCCCCCGGATCCTCCAGACCCCTAGGTGGGTGCTCCCAACCCACCTGGTCCTGCCCACTGGTGTGTCCTTCTTACCCTGGGGGGTGGCTAGGATTTTGTTTGCTGATGGAACCTTGTGTGGGAAGGTGTTATGTAGGGTGTTGTCTACATCTGTGACCACCTGGCGGCGCCAGGGCGTCACAAATACTTTTTCTAAAGATCCCTTTATCTATGCTAGTGTATACAGGGACGGTTAGGCAGGGATTAGCAATATGCATCCAGAACTGCCCCTGGTTTTGGGTGCATATTGGACCTGACAGGTTCCCTTTTAAAATGTAAAAAATCATTATATATATTTACACAATTAAGTAATTTTCCTGTTCCTGTGTTCTGTGCTGTTACAGATGCGTATTATCTGCAAAGATGTCCCTGCAGAAGTTCTCTATGATGTGCTGCATGACACCAGCTACCGCAAGAAGTGGGATACGAACATGATCGATACGTATGACATTGGAAGACTCACGGTCAATGCCGATGTGGGGTACTACTCATGTAAGAACTTATTCCGAACCAAACTATTCCAAAATCTAATTGCTAATTTGGAGTTGGACCATTTTTAAGAGATTTTATTCTTTGATGAAGACTTTGAAAAAGATGGAAAGTGTGTGTAAAAAATTTGTATTCAAAAGAACATGAGGTTATAAATGCTCATTGAGAACATCCCCAAATAAAACCTTATAACACATACATGTCACAAAACCAGGGGTGAGCTGGGCCAGGGGGAAGAGGGCCAAATGCCCACTGGGCCTCTCCTCCACCAGCTGTGCAGAGCCACTTGTGCCTTCTTCTGCATGCTGCTTGACGGCAGTCACTTTTGCAGACATGGCCAGCTGTGACTGCAAGTACTGACAAGGCCGGGCCGGCACACAAGCAAAATTTAAAGTTCAGTGCTGCCCCGGCCGCATCACTTTTAGGAGACACAACTGCACAGTGCACGGTGCATGGACATGTCTACTAAAGTCACGGCCGTCACACAGCATGCCCTGCACTGCTTGCTGCCGACTCCCCCATGTTACAATTACCTCTAATGTGTCGGTGTCAATGTATATAACTGTGTGTGTGTGTGTGTGTGTGTGTGTGTGTGTGTGTGTGTGCTGCTGCTGCTCGGTGGTGGCTCGAGCGGTGGGCCGGATCCCGGGGACTCGAGCGGCGTTCCTCGCCCGTGAGTGAAAGGGGGAATTGATTGTGGGGGTTTTGTATTGTCCGTGACGCCACCCACGGTTGTGGTGAGATTGGTGACACCACCGCTGCTCTGGACGGGGATCCCGGGAGCGATGACAGGGAGCAGCCTGGATGTTAGTTCTCCCCTCCGTGGGTAGGGGGTTTGGTTGTCCCGGGGCCCGGTGAGGGGGTAGGGATGGATGGCAGGCAGGTTACGGGGTCTGGCGAGGTGCAGGGTCGCGGGGGCAGCGCTGTGCCGCACGGCACGGTGGTGCTCACTCAGCCAATGATGAACACAGAGTCTCCGGTAAAGCAAACTGCTGGATGGACGGGTCCCACAGACGGCTGCGGTGTTTCTCCTCCCGGCAGGTTGATGGTGACTGCCTTTCCCTGCACTTGTGTAGTGTAAACGGTTCCAATGGGTTCCCACCGGTAACCCGCTCCCCAGCTTGAAGGTTGCTGAAGGAGCCCCTTTTGCCCGCAGGCTCTGGCCCTGGGAACTGTAGCCTTGGCTGTGACTGTGTTTCCCTCTAACGGTTGGACTGTTGCCTTCTATCGGGACTTGGCTGCTGGGAAACCCAGGAGGTTCCCTTCGCTAACGGATTTGACAAATTGCACGGCGACTCCTAGCCTTGTCGGGGTTCGTAAGCCCCTGCCGGATGGTGCTGGCTTCTCTTTGCGTACCGGTCCGGTACCGCCGGGCCACCGCCCGTCCACGGTCCTTACGGCTGGCTCCGATAAGCCTCTCCTGCAGACGGTCACCACCGTCTGCCAATCTTGCTGTTCCGTCCGGTCCACACACCCGGACCACTTTCTCTCTGCTCCTCTACCACTTCACTTCTTCCACTTCAAACTCTAAAACTCTTCGCCTCCTTTTCCCGCCTCCAGGACTGTGAACACCTCGGTGGGCGGGACCAACTGCCTGGCCCTCCCCATGGTGTGAACATCAGCCCCTGGAGGGAGGCAACAAGGATTTTGTCTGACTTAGGTGTGCCTGACCGGGATGTGGGGTGCGTTGGTGTAGTTCCTGTGACATCCTGGCTTGTCCAGGGCGCCACATTCCCCCTTAGTAAAATGCAGACCGTCCGCGGGCTGCCCGTCCATCACCGGTTTTATTTTCACAACTGAAAAAAGATAAATGGTAAAACACATAATACAAGTATATTAACTCTTCCCACATCGGGAGGCATATTTCTTAAACGTTGCTAATGGTAACGGCTTCCGCTCTCTCCCACCCAAGCAACCTTGCCCTGATGCTGCCCCTAAGCAAATGGGCAACACCCCTTGACCCCAGTCCAGCACAAGTTACCCGAGCAGGTTCTGTCCTTTTCAGGGGACCCACGTCCATGGGGAACCCCTGAAACCCCCGGAGGATCGCCACCGGTTGCGGTAGTGGTGGGCCTGGGCCAACCCTTTCCTCCAGGCCCATCCTCCAAATCAGCCTCTCCGGAGGTGGTAACTGTAAAGCCATAAAAACATATTTATTTACACACCACAAGTTCGTGGTTGCCCTGCCAGTTCTCGGGCTTGTCCGTAGTAGTTTCTACGCATAACTTTTAAACAGTCCCCACGGGGACAACAGTTGCCGGCAACGACCGGTTCTAATCAGGGTTTGTCAATCAAGTGAACTTCGGTTGATCTCTCTTATCATCTGTTAAAACTTTCAAAAACTGTACTTTCAACACACACTACTGGTGGTCCCAACGGGGACAACTTGCAACGGGACTCCGCTGCCATTACTCAGACTCTTCGGTGTCGGCTGGGGGAGGGGACGTGGTGGACACCCGGGCCTCTTGGCTGCCCCTCAACTTTGCATCCAACGCGAACCACCCCCTCTCCCCGCAGTGCCGGGTGTACTGCACCAGGTCTCCCGGCATCAGGTTGCGGCCCGGGCGCTCCTCCGGCAGGTGGGCGTTGACATCTCGCCAGGCTACAAAGACTTCGGCCTCCAGGCCCGGCTCGTAGATAAAGCCATAGCCCCAGCGGACATCAAACCGCCTCACCTGCCCTTCATACAGGGGGCCCCGAACACGGAAGGTCGCTTGACGGAGACTTTCCTTTTCCCGGATTCTGCGGGCCACCAACTCTGCTTTCTTCCTCTCCCTTTCTGCGATCTCCGGGCCCAGCGGCGCTGGCTCCCTGTCCCAATATGGGGCTGCTGCGAGCTCCGGCGCACGGGTCGGGCCCCTTGAGACCTTCTGGACACTGCCCACCACTGGCAATCTGGATGGAAGGTCCCGCGGTGACTTGGCCTGGGGTGCTGCCCTGCAGCGGCAACCCGGCGCAACCTCAGTCGAGGTGTGGGGGATGGGCGCAGGGGTCCTCTTCCGCCGGGCCTCCTGCACGGAGCGGCCTGTCGGCTCCGGCTCGGGGGAAGTCTCCGCAGGTACCTCCGGTTCAGGCTTCGGCATCTTCCACGGTAGCAGTGCTGGTCGATCACGGGCTCCGGCTGCAGGCCGATCCGCCTGGGCGGACGTGCAGGGTACCGCTACCGGTTGCGGTGGTAGCGGGCCTAGTGGCGGGGGCGCGGCAGCCAATACGGGTAGCGGGGGAGGTAGCTGGGCGAGTGGGTATTGACTGGGTCCCTCGGCCGCGATGACCGACCCACTAGGGGTACAGGGGCGTGAGTCACTCACCCTCCCTTCCGAAACTCCCTCTTCCTCGCGTCTCCGCACGGTCGCCACAACCTCCGCCATGTCGGCCTCCCACTCCTCCAGGAGGAGCTGCATTTTGACCTGCAGCCGTTGTTGGAGCTGAGCGGTCCGGATCTCCACCCACGCCACGGTTCCAGGCGCGGGGCTACGGTGCTGCGGGATGGCATAAACATGGCTCTGGCGGCGTCTTCCAGGAACCAGCAACAAGATGGCCGCAGGGTCCTGGCGTCCCTGCTTTTACAGCCGCGGGCTACATGCGGCCAGACTCCATCAGTCCCCCTTAGTCTTTTTCCGGCTCCTCCTCTACAGGGGCGGGGTTTAGGCCTTCGCGCCTCCACTGCTCAAGGAGACGCTCGAGCGGGAATCTTTCGCGCCCAAGATGGTGGCTTCTCAAATTTTTCGGCCGGACACCTCCGGCGGTCACAAGGCGCACCTCTACCAAACGGCAGAGCAGTAAGATCCTGTTCGTGACGCCAAGTTGTCGCGGGCGGAGGAGGAGATGCTGCGCTCTCCCACTGCTCGGGTCCGGCTGCTGCTGCTGCTGCTGCTGCTCGGTGGTGGCTCGAGCGGTGGGCCGGATCCCGGGGACTCGAGCGGCGTTCCTCACCCGTGAGTGAAAGGGGGAATTGATTGTGGGGGTTTGGTATTATCCGTGATGCCACCCACGGTTGTGGTGAGATTGGTGACACCACCGCTGCTCTAAACGGGGATCCCGGGAGCGATGACAGGGAGCAGCCTGGATGTTAGTTCTCCCCTCCATGGGTAGGGGGTTTGGTTGTCCCGGGGCCAGGTGAGGGGGTAGGGATGGATGGCAGGCAGGTTACGGGGCCTGGCGAGGTGCAGGGTCGCGGGGGCAGCGCTGTGCCGCACGGCACAGTGGTACTCACTCAGCCAATGATGAACACAGAGTCTCCGGTAAAGCAAACGGCTGGATGGACGGGTCACACAGACGGCTGCGGTATTTCTCCTCCCGGCAGGTTGATGGTGACTGCCTTTCCCTGCACCTGTGTAGTGTAAACGGTTCCAATGGGTTCCCACCGGTAACCCGCTCCCCAGCTTGAAGGTTGCTGAAGGAGCCCCTTTTGCCCGCAGGCTCTGGCCCTGGGAACTGTAGCCTTGGCGGTGACTGTGTTTCCCTCTAACGGTTGGACTGTTGCCTTCTATCGGGACTTGGCTGCTGGGAAACCCAGGAGGTTCCCTTCGCTAATGGATTTGATAAATTGCACGGCGACTCCTAGCATTGTCGGGGTCCGTAAGCCCCTGCCGGATGGTGCTGGCTTCTCTTTGCGTACCGGTCCGGTACCGCCAGGCCACCGCCCGTCCACGGTCCTTACGGCTGGCTCCTATAAGCCTCTCCTGCAGACGGTCACCACCGTCTGCCAACATTGCTGTTCCGTCCGGGCCACACACCCGGATCACTTTCTCTCTGCTCCTCTATCACTTCACTCCTTCCACTTCAAACTCTAAAACTCTTCTCCTCCTTTTCCCGCCTCCAGGACTGTGAACTCCTCGGTGGGCGGGACCAACCGCCTGGCCCACCCCCTGGTGTGAACATTAGCCCCTGGAGGGAGGCAACAAGTATTTTGTCTGACTTAGGTGTGCCTGACCGGGGTGTGGGGTGCGTTGGTGTAGTTCCTGTGACGTCCTGGCTTGTCCAGGGCACCACACAGTCATGGCCTAAAGTGTTGACACCCTTGAAATTTTTCCAGAAAATGAAGTATTTCTTCCAAAAAATTCATGTGTGCATGTTTGTGTACCAAATGTGTGCTTGCATGTGTGTGTGTGTGCTGGATATGTGCGTACCATATGTGTACATGTATGCGTACCATCTGTGTACATATATACACTGTTGTACATGGCTAGGTACTATATATACAGATGTTTGCGTATGTGAGCAGCCCACCTTGATTTCTGCTGTATTAAGTAAATGCCCTTGTCAATCATTGGTAGTGGCATTTAGATAGGTCAAAGGCCGATACATGCACTCACCAGCCCCTTGTGATTCAGTTGCAGGTTTCTGATGGTTTTTCATGTGTTGCTACCATGTTGGTTCATCTATGAAGCCTGGCCTGAGGTTGAGTTTCTTGGAAGATGTTTCAAAGTGATGAAACGTTGTTACAGTACACTCACTTTGTAATGAGCAGTGACTGTAACTGCTCTTTGCATCGACCCCATGACAGGAAGCGAGTGGCAGCAGGGAGAATGGAAGTTAATTTTCTCCCTGTAGCCAATTTTTCATTAATCCGGCTATTTATCTGCAGATAGACCCTATATCTGCAAATAAATAGCATTTCCCGAGGTGACCAGTTCCTTTTTAAAATGTGTCCAGTACACTTGTAGTATTTCACTCTGACTCTTTACATTGTGTAATGTATGATTAGGATTTTCATGTTTTCACACTCTATTAATATAATAAGCTCAGTTCTCGTACTGTTTTAATGTAGTAAGCTTGGTTCTGCTCCCATCTCTATGTAGTAAGCTTTCATCCCCTATCTATGTAGTAAGCTCAGTTCTAGTACTGTATTTATGTAGTAAGCGTGGTTGTGTTCCCATATCAATGTAGTAGGCTCAGTTCTGGTACTTTTGTAGTAGGATCGGTTTTGTTCCCGTATATTTATGTAGTAAACTTGGTTCTGTTTCTGTATCTATATAGTAAGCTTGGTTATGTTCCCATATCTATGTAATAGGCTAGTTTTTTTCCCCGGATGTACTAAGCTTGGTTCTGTTCCTGTATCTATGTAATAGGCTCGGTTATGTCCCCATATCTATGTCTTAGCCACTGTTCTTTTGAAAGCCTTTTACTTCTGATGCTTTAATGATAATGGCCATAGATAAGCAGGTTAAAGGCGAGTTGTCGCAACTCAAGGACCACTGCTTTGGGGATTTCCCCCCCCCCCCATGCCAAAATTTGCAAGCCAGCCCCTGAACAAAACATTGGATAAAATAGGCCACATAACTGTATTAAGGGGTTAATATATAAACAACAGTTCTCAGGGAAATCCTGCCCATCACCCTTTATTAAGGGGTTAATATGTAAGCAAGCTTTAAAACCAATAAATAATCCAATAAATTAATCATGAAAGAAAATGACTCCGTCCTTATTTGACTGTAGACACGAAATACCTCAATTAAGATAACCACCCATCCGGAGAGCTGGTGTCATATCCCTCTAACAAAGCAATGTGACAAGGAGGAAGGTGGGCAGGGGATCTTCAAGAGGCTTGGTAGGTAAAATAATTCGGCATTGAAGACCCTAGGGGAAGAAATAGTTGAATTGAACAAGGCTTCCAACTACTCCACCAATCCAGGGGTCCAAAATTCAGGTGAGGATACATCACTAGAGATTGTTCTGGCCAGTAACGAGAAAACCCATCAATTCCATGGCGAGAATGAACCCTTAAAAATCAATCAAAAGCAGAGATAAGAACTGGATAACAGATCAAATCAAGGACTCACAAAAAGAGTATTATAATCTTATGATCCCCTTAGCTTATTGCACAGGGGCAATAAGAATGCTGTATACAAGAGTCCAGGCCGCTCTGTATAACGTAAAAAACACCTGTATAATGCTCACCTAGGGGGCAGTCCAGTTTGATAGGTGTCGCTGCCCTCAGTCTGGCGCTTCTTCTATCTTGTGTGATCGCCATCCTCCTGCTCAGTCCCGTGTGCATCCGGCGTCATTCACACAGTGGCCTCTATTGCGCTCCTGCGCATGCGTGCTTTGATCTGCCCGGACGAGGGCAGAGCAAAATTTTCTAATGTGCAGGCAAGAGTAAAGGTCAGACTGCCCACACATGTGCATTACAGTACTGTGATCTGTCCTCTGTTAGGTAGATCAAAGTGCGCATGCACAGGAGCACAATGGCGACCTTTGTGTGAATGACGCAGGATATGTCTTGCACATGGGGCTGCGCAGGAGGAGACCTGTCAGTCACTGGCAGTGGGCGGAGAGAAGCTGCTGGGGCTCCGCCTGTCCAACTCGTCTTCTGTGCAGCTTAGGCAACATGTATCATCTGTCAGGTTCCCTTTAGGGTATTAACCCATAGGCTCCTTGTTTGGACAGTAATACAGAGGTAGTTGGGGAGATATCAGATCTGGATATGGCTGGGCAAGTCTAGGAGAACAAGAATTTGCGTCACAGAGATGCCATCCTATAAAAGTGGTCCAATTACAGACCTCTTCAGTATTTCCCCTGCTACTACCAATTTTTGTTTATGGATAATTACATAGCTGTGTGCTTGATCTTATGCACAGGTTTGCAATACGTTTGGCTGAAACACCATTACTCAAAAATGATCCGGAATGATACTTTTTAGCCATATCGTGTGTATATTAATAGCATGTGTCTAGGGGTGCATGGAAGAGTTAGTTATACATTCTAGTACATTTGCCTTCCCCTCCTGCAGCTTTGTAATCTGAGTTTTTGTATTTTTATCCATTCTGCCATGTTGCTCTGTTCTGGGATCTTATTTTCCTTCATTACAGGGAAGTGTCCAAGTCCACTTAAGAACAGAGATTTTGTGACCCTGAGGTCCTGGCTGCCGCTTGGCAATGATTACATGATAATCAATTACTCAGTGAAGCACCCGGTAAGCCCTGAATATTGTTTTGAAAAGTTTTACTAATGCCTGGTATTCATATTTGTAATAATTATTATATATATGTAATAAGATCAGCATAAAGGTGATTGCGAGCTAAGGAGGAGGTGTCACATGGCTCCAAAAAGACGACAGGATTGACTTAGCAAATATCTGTCTCAAGATCAAAAGTTTCCATATGCCAAAACTCCTACTACAGTGCCTATTTTTAATTTTTGACAAAAAAAACATATAACCCCCCCCCCCCCCCCTCCCTAAATTGGAGGTATAATAGGAATATATGAATATATGGAGTGGCTCTAGTCTAGGAGATGCAGAGGTGGCAGCTGCATCCGGACCCTGGCCCATGGGGGCTTAGAAGGCCACGTAAATACTATAAATTACACATGGTAGAAGTGAGACCCTTGTTACAGATAAGCTAGAAAAAGCAAGTGTGTGTGCGTATGTATGTATGTATGTATGTATGTATGTATGTAATGTATGTACTGTGTGTGTGTGTGTGTGTGTGTGTGTGTGTGTATGTATATATGTGTGTGTATATATACATATATAATCTCAGACCAAAAGAATGGACACACCTTCTCATCTCTACAAAAGCTGAGTAGACTTTGTGCAGCAGGCCTTCATGGTAAAATAGCTGCTAGGAAACCACTGCTAAGGACCGGCAACAAGCAGAAGAGACTTGTTTAGGCTAAAGAACACAAGGAAGGGACATTAGAACAGTGGAAATCTGTGCTTTGGTCTGATGAGTCCAAATTTGAGGTCTTTGGATCCAACCACCGTGTCTTTGTAGAAAAGGTGAACGGATGGACTCTACATGCCTGGTCCCCACCATGAAGCATGGAGGAGGAGGTGTGATGGTGTGGGGGTGCTTTGATGGTGACACTGTTGGGGATTTATTCAAAACTGAAAGCATACAGAACCACCATGGCTACCACAGCATCTTGCAGCGGCATGCTATTCCATCCGGTTTGCGTTTAGTTGGACCATCATTTATTTTTCAACAGGACAATGACCCCAAACACACCTCCAGGCTGTGTAAGGGCCATTTGACTAAGAAGGAGAGTGATGGGGTGCTACGCCAGATGACCTGGTCTCCACAGTCACCAGACCTGAACCCAATAGAGATGGTTTGGGGTGAGCTGAACTGCAGAGTGAAGGCAAAAGGGCCAACAAGTGCTAAGCATCTCTGGGAATTCCTTAAAGGACTGTTGGAAAACCATTTCCGGTGACTACCTCTTGAAGCTCATCAAGAGAATGCCAAGAGTGTGCAAAGCAGTAATCAAAGCAAAAGGTGGCTACATTGAAGAGCCTAGAATATAAGACATATTTTCAGTTGTTTCACACTGTTTTAAGCATTTCATTCCACATGTTTTAATTCATAGTTTTGATGCCTTCATCAGAGTCCTGAAAATAAAGAAAACTCTTTGAATGAGAAGGCGTGTCCAAACATTTGGGGTGTGTGTGTGTGTGTGTATATGTGTATATATATATATATATATATATATATATATATATATATATATATATATATATATATATATATATATATATATAATTACAGTTCAAAAAGCTGGAGTCACCCAGACCATTTTGTTTTTTCCATGAAAAATCATACTTTTATTTATCAAATGAGCTGCATAATGAATAGAAAATATGATCCAGACATTGACGAGGTTAGAAATAATGATTTTTACATGAAATAATAATTTTCTCTTCGCACTTTGCTTTCATCACAGAATGCTCCTTTGCAGCAATTCCAGCTTTGCAGACCTTTTGGCATTCTAGCTAGTAATTTGCGGAAGTAATCTGGAGATATTTCACCCCATGCTTCCAGAAGCCCCCCCCACAAGTTGGATTGGCTTGATGGGCACTTTTTGCGTACCATATGGTCAAGCTGCTCTCACAAAAGCTTAGTAGGGTTGAGATCTGGTGACTAGGCTGGCCACTCCATTACAGATAGAAAACCAGCTGCCTACTTCTTCCCTAAATAGTTCATGCATAATTTGGAGGTGTGCTTTGGATCATTGTCCTGTTGTAGGATGAAATTGGTTCCAATCAAGCGCTGTCCACAGGGTATGGAATGGTGTTGCAAAATGGAGTGATAGCCTTCCTTGTTCAAAATCTCTTTTACCTTGTACAAATCTCCCACGTTACCAGCACCAAAGCAACCCCAGACCATCACATTACCTCCACTATGATTGACAGATGGCGTCAAGCACTCTTCCAGCATCTTTTCAATTGTTCTGTCTCTCACAAATGTTCTTCTGTTTGATCCAAACACTTCAAACTTCGATTCGTCTGTCCATAACACTTTTTTCCAATCTTCCTCTGTCTAATGTCTGTTCTTTTGCCCATATTAATCTTTTCCTTTTATTATCCAGTCTCAGATATGGCTTTTTCTTTGCCACTCTGCCCTGAAGGCCAGGATCCCGGAGTCTCGTCTTCACTGTAGACCTTGGCACTAGCGTTTTGCGGGTACTATTTAATGAAGCTGCCAGTTGAGGACCTGTGAGGCGTCGATTTATCAAACTAGAGACTCCAGTGCACTTGTCTTGTTGCTCAGTTGTGCAGCGCGGCCTCCCACTTCTTGTTCTACTCTGGTTAGAGCCTGTTTGTACTCTCCTCTGAAGGTAGTAATACACACTGTTGTAGGAAATCTTCAGTTTCTTGGCAATTTCTCGCATGGAATATTCTTCGTTTCTAAGAACAAGAATAGACTATCGAGTTTCACATGAAAGTTCTCTTTTTCTGGCCATTTTGAGAGTTTAATGGAACCAACAAATGTAATGTTCCAGTTTCTGAACTAACTCAAAGGACGGTCAGTTTTATAACTGCTTTAATCAGCAAAACTGTTTTCAGCTGTGCTAACATACACAAGGGTTTTCAAAGGATTTCTAAACATCCATTAGCCTTCTAAAACAGTTAGCAAACACAATGTACCATTAGAACACTGGAGTACTGGTTGTTGGAAGTAGGCCTCTATACACCTATGTATATATTGCATTAAAAACCAGACGTTTGCAGCTAGAATAGTCATTTACCACATTAACAACGTATAGAGTGTATTTCTGTTTAATAGCTTCATTGAAAAAAAATGTGCTTTTCTTTAAAAAATTAGGGATTAGCTGTCGCTGTCCTCCAGGGCGGATGGTAATAGCAGCAAAGATGGTGTCACTCCCCACAGGTGGAGCGGGCCCCGTAGAGGATGATGGGGGGAGTAGCAATAGCGGGCGCCTAGGCGCGGGGCAGTAGTGCCGGAAAGAACAGACGGACACAGTCTCTGCGGGTTCAAGGTGTCTTTACTCACAGTTCTTTAAGTAGCCAGGTTGCTGCCACAGTAGAACCAGTCACCACTGTGTTGGATCCCGTCAAACTCAGATCTCTTTGGAGTTCAGTCCAGTGTGGTGGTCGGTGGGCCCTTTCCTCCTAGCGCCGTGTAAGTTGGATGCCTGTGGCTTAAAGCTACTTGGGGACTCCAGTCCATCCCAAGTAAAAACTCTTGTCCTGCCTGCAGGTGCCACGGCTCTGCAATGTGGCCTTACTTTGATCTAGGCCCCGGATCCTATATGGCATTGTGCGTTCATGCTCTGTGTTGGCCAAGGGAGACCTGCAATCTCCCCGTCCTGACAGATTGTGGAAAACCAACTTGGATAACGATCTTCCCTAGAGTCCTGCACCCTGTATGGTGCCGGTCCCAAGTGAGCAATGAAGCTCTCCCCTCGGCAATCGTATGAACTCCTGTGTCCCACCAGAGCCACCGGTGAGACCGTCTGCTCCTTTCCTCTCCTGCTGGAAAACTCTCCAACTGTTGTATTGGCTTCTGACTCCCCCTGGTGGCTGCTTCTCCCCTGGTCCCTGTCACTAGTGGGTGGCTGCCCCCCATGTTTGGAGACAGCCTTAGGACGTTACCCTAGCCCAGTCACCAGTGTGGAGGGCAACCTGGTTTTGTGTTTGAGTTGTGTAAGCGGTATAACAGTTACCGACCTCCTCTGGATCCGGGTTAAGCACTGCACCTTAAGTGAGGTGCAGTACCCTGTGGCGACTGAAGCCCCAGGGGTGCCACAGGTGCAGATACCATGATTTCAGTGATGTGGCTTACTAGGCTGTGTTTAGCTGTTTCAACAAAATTGTTTTATCAGCAGCAGATTATCACTACATGGCTAGGTGTCTTGTGCCACCTTGTCCAATCACACACCCCATTGACTGATTAGCATTAGTGATGGGTGAACGTGCTCATTATTCGATCGAGCGTTATGTGCTCGGATACTCGCAGAGCTCGGCCGATATTATGTGTTCCCAGATGTGTCGTAGGTGAAACAATGAGCACAAAGCACAGTCTTGCGTCACTGCATGATGGGAGCCATTCACAGTCTCTGAATGGCTCTCCCAGGGAATAAAACAAGTTTCTGTAGTGTGACCCAAAAAAAAACAAAAAAAAAAACATGCCCTCCCTCTCATTGGAAATGCTCGGTCTATGGCTGACTGAATGTGGGCAGAGCCCAGAACAGGCCAATCGTTGACTTTCCATAATGCTCGTTACTTGCGTCGGGCTTCTCTGAGTGTCTGACCAACTCAAATCAAGTAACATGCATTTTTAATGCTTTCCCATCACTAATTGGCAAATTTCTGTGCACACTTTATATTGACAGAAAGTTGACAATCGGTGGTGTGGGCGGAGTTACACACAGCTCAGCGTTCTGAGCTCTGCTAGATCTGCGGCAGAGAAAACTGTGATTCTATCACCGCTGCTTCCCCCAGAAAATGAAGTGACACGTTGCTGGAATCAGGGTCTCTGTCCCTACATCATGCTGCTGTCAGATTACATAGCAAAACCTGCTAATAAAAGGATCTTTCACTTGTTCTAAACATGGATTGTATTGTTATATTGTTGTATTGTTGGTATATATTGCACTGTTCTAATGAAATATCCCTCCCTCTACTCTGTATATAACTCTATTCTTCTTATTTCATGCTCCTCAGCTCTTCTTTGTCCATCTAATTTCTCCAGGCCACACCCAGTTGGTTAAAAAGCCTAGATTTACACTGTGAAGAAATATATGGGAATATCTCAGGAATTAGGAGCGGGAACACAAGAAAAATATCAAATTAAGGAGGACTGTGGCATTTAATACTATGTAAAAAAAAAAAAAAAGAAATTTCTGGCATGTGAATGTTTTTTTTAAAAGGGAATCTGTCACCATGTTTTTTCTCCCCCATCTGAGAGCAGCATAATCTAGAGACAGAGACCCTGATTCCAGCGATGTGTCCCTTACTGAGCTGTTTGCTGTCATTTTGATAAAATCACTGTTTTCCCTGCTGCAGATCTAGCAGTTATACAGAGCTCGTGAATTTGCTTGACTACCTGCAGTATGCCAAGTAGTCCTGTAATGATAATCTCCTGCTGATTAAACAGTGATTTTTATCAAAACTACACTAAGCAGCCCAGTAAGTCACACATTGCTGGAATCAGGATCTCTGCCCCTACATTATGATACTCTCAGATTAGGTGGCAAAAACCTGGAAACAGATTCCCTTTAAAATGGTGAGCGCTGTACATGCTCTACTTTTTCACAATGACTTCTTTTCCATTACAGAAACATCCTCCTAGAAAAGACTTTGTCAGAGCAGTTTCCCTGCAGACGGGATATTTAATTAAAGCCAATGGAGACAATAGCTGTGTTCTTTACTACCTTACACAAGTTGACCCGAAAGGTAAAGTAACAATGTGTCATTTCATGGCTCCCTATCAGTTCTTAGAATTTTCAATCTTGTAAAATCAGTATGTTTGCATTGATAAATAATATTTAGATTCTCACTGACATGATAAATTGACTGGACTGTAAATCTGAGTATCGAGGGTGTGTGAGACTACCTGAGCCAATACTTTTACTCCATCCTGATGATGTTCATGTTGTATCTGTGAAGTCTCAAAGGGGAGAATGTAAGGATTGTGAGTGCACCTACAATCTGCATGAATTAAAGGGACTTTCAAATTTACCAAAAGTGGATCCTAAATGCTTTTATAAACATCACATAATAAATACAGCACATACTCACCCTCCTCTGGTTCACATCTCGCTCTCCGCTGCTGCTAGGGGCTCTGCATTTTGTATGCAGCTGTGACATCATCTCAGGAGGTTAAATCACCGCTGAAGACAATCACTGACCTCAGCGGCTCATTCCAGCTACATTAGATGCAGCAGTAATCCGCACTGTCGATGTGACGTCACCATCCGAAAGACTAAAGGGTACTTTACACACTGCGATATCGGTAACAATATATCGTTGGGGTCACGCCGGTAGTGATGCACATCCGGCGCAGTTACCGACATCGCAGCGTGTGACACCAATGAGCGACGATCAACGAGCACAAAAACGTGAAAAATCGTTGCTCGTTGACACGTCGCTCATTTCCTTAATATCGTTGCTGCTGCAGGTACAATGTTGTTAGTCATTCCTGCGGCAGCACACATCGCTGTGTGTAAAGCTGCAGGAGCGACGAACATTTCCTTACCTGCCTCCACTGGCAATGCGGAAGGAAGGAGGTGGGCGGGATGTTTACGTCCCGCTTATCTCCGTCCCTCCGCTTCTATTGGACGCCTGCCATGTGACGTCGCTGTGACGTCGCACGAACCGCTCCCTTAGAAAGGAGGTGGTTCGCCGACCAGAACGACGTCGCAGGGCAGGTAAGTCCGTGTGACGGGGGTAAGCGAGGTTGTGCACCACGGGCAGCAATTTGCCCGTGTCGCACAACCGACGGGGGCAGGTACACTTGCTAGCGATATCAATACCGTTATCGCAGCGTGTAAAGTACCCTTAAGACTAGAGCAGAGGCTGACTGGGGGAGGGGGAGCAACTTTTATTACGTTGCATATATAAAAGCGCTTGGGATCCACTTTTCTTAAAATAGAAAACCCCTTTAAATAATATATGCCAATGCAGGTTTTAGTGCACGCCATATTTACAGGAAAAAAACAATGACTTTTTATTTCTCGCTCAATCTTTCGATAGAAGGCCCGGTTAGTCAGGAGGAGGGTCGCCACCATTGATCCAATAGAGTTGCAGTGGAACCTTGGATTCCGAGCATAATTGGTTCCGGGAGTGTGCTCTTAAACCAAGTTACTCTTATATCAAAGCAAATTTTCCCATAGGAAACAATTGAAAAGCAGACAATTTGTTCCACAACCCAAAAATATTTACTGTTTATACAAACTTATTACAGTAATACAAAAAAATGTACTGTATTCATATAAAATTATTTCAGTACACTAATACAAAATACTGTACAGTAAACAACATAACTAAACTGCACATTAGCTTACAATAACATTGTTTGTGTGCGAGAGGTACAGTATAAGCAATGTGCTGCACTGGTTAGCAGAATAAAAGTACAATAGTATATCCACAAATGCAAATTGGTAGATATGCTGTATATATACTGTACAATGGTATACTGTATACAGTATATATGTACAGAAAGTTCTCTCCAGAGCGGGTCACAGCGCGGTGAAAGGTGGACACGGTGGGAATTTGCTCTTATTGCAAAGCATTGCTCTTAAACCAAGTTACACATTTTTAAAAATCTTTGCTTGTCTTGCAAAACGCTCTCAAGCCAAGTTACTCTTAAACCAAGGTTCCAATGTACTGTCTATTACCCCAGAAATTGACATAAATTGATGTGCAGCTCTCGGCAGGTATAGAATCCAATTTTAGCTATAAAAGGTATAACTAATTTTGGAATAATGTGATGCTTTTGGCAATATATTGAGTGGATTTCAATTCTGGCGCACAGACAACGTAAGGTATGTAGGCGATGAGGAAGCTACAGCTGTCAGAGCACGGTGAGAGTTGTAGTTACACAACTGGAATGCTGGAGGTATATAGAAGCGCACACCTATCCTCTATTAAAGGGTGGCTGCATAGAATTATACTGACACATAGATTATATAATGTGACAGTCACATGTTACATGTAGTGCACCACGCTATTAACGTCAATATTATTAGTCATTCATTCTGTACCAATCACAATAGTAACACCTCTTACACCTCCAACATCAAAAAAAATAGTGATAAATACTACTATTTTGGCCCCCATGTAAATCTTGAGCAAAGTACACTCATTGAGTATAGTTATTTTTAAATTCTCCAGATAGAATGCAGTGAGGCTATTTGTCCACTAGGTGGTACTGTTTATTTAAAGGAAAAAGTCCCTATAGGCGGTAAACATTTTGACTTAGTCAATCTGAGTATTTTACAGTATAATAATGTTACGATTCAAAATGCCGGACCTCATCCCATTTTTACAGTTCTGCTGTTAATGTGTATTTTTTTTATTATTGAAGGATCATTACCAAAGTGGGTGGTGAATAAAGTTTCTCAATTTGTGGCTCCAAAGGTAAGAAGTCCTTCATGATGTTTTATAGTAATTAAGGTATAAGATCAAGCCAAGGATGTATTGATCAATAAGTGTAGTCATTGGGAAGTATATAGAATCTACTGTCTTGTTGCAGAAATAACCTGCCATGGTTCTGATTTGCAGTGCTCTGCGATCATGCTCTATTGTGGTGTTGTGCTCTGCTGGATGGGTTGTCTCCCGTCCTTGGGTCCTGCGTCGATGCTGGGAGGGGGCTGTTCTCAGGCGCATCATTCCGGGCAATTGCTCTGCTTCATTAGGGAGCAACCTCACCCGGAACGCCGCCAGTTGTAGTTCTTCTAGCTACTAGTGCTTCTAGCTCCCGTAAGTGTACTGTTCTGATCTTGTCTCTCAACCTCGGACCTTGGTTACCCTTCTTTGCCTGTACCCCTTACTCTGACGTTACCCCCTGGCTCCAGACCTCCGGCTCGTACCCTGACTTCAGCTCCGCTTTCTCCCTGTGTTCCATATGTGACTTCCTGGCTTCTGACCTTCGGCTCTTACCCTGACCTTGGCTACACTTTTTCCCTGTGTTCCATACGTGACCTCCTGGCTTCTAACCCCCGGCTTGTTTGACTCCTTCTCTACTAGGTGTATCTAGTGACACCTAGTGATTGAGCATCAATGACCATAAGTAATCCCCAAACTTTAGCTTTTAGGTGGCTGTATAAACAGAGGTCTTACTTAGCGAAGTAATTAGGACTTTTGGAAATGTAGAGGTGCCACTTTGGGCTCACCCACTAATTGGCTGGGTACCGCGGAAAGTACCGCGTATATAAATACAAATGGCAGTCTGCCACTGCAGCACCGTACCAGACTGTCTCTAGCAAACTGTTAATAGTCCCATAGACAATGAATACAGTAGCAGTTGAAAATGAGCACCTCAGCTCCATCAGACCCCATTCTTTAAAGCAGATGACTTAGTATTAAGACACCCATAATATTATGTGTGCAGAACACAATGGCCCTGATTTATCAAGAGAAGTGTTTCTCATGCTGGTCTTAATGAGGGCTGTGTTAGGGAGGCACACTCCTCTTAAATGGAATATGTCAAATGATTTTCTAGTACATTACTTATGTTATCTTTAAATAGGGCTTAAGGAGACCTTTCAGGATAAGTAAGTTTTATTGCTCTACCTTATCCTGTTATCTTGTTGTAAGAGCCTTAAGGCCCCGTCACACTAAGCAACATCGCTAGCAACATCGCTGCTAACGAACAACTTTTGTGACGTTGCTAGTGATGTTGCTGTGTGTGACATCCAGCAACAACCTGGCCCCTGCTGTGAGGTCGTTGGTTGTTGCTGAATGTCCTGGGCCATTTTTTAGTTGTTGCTGTCCCGCTGTGAAGCACAGATCGCTGTGTGTGACAGCGAGACAGCAACAACTAAATGTGCAGGCAGCAGGAGCCGGCTTCTACGGAAGCTGGTAACCAATGTAAACATTGGGTAACCAAGAAGCCCTGTCCTTGGTTACCCGATATTTACCTTTGTTACCAGCCTCCGCCGCTCTCACTGTCAGTGCCGGCTCCTGCTCTGTGCACATGTAGCTGCAGGACACATCGGGTTAATTAACCCGATGTGTGCTGTAGCTAGGAGAGCAGGGAGCCAGCGCTAAGCGGTGTGCGCTGCTCCCTGCTCTCTGCACGTGTAGCTGCGTGAGCTGGTAACCAAGATAAATATCGGGTTGGTTACCCGATATTTACCTTAGTTACCAAGCGCAGCATCTTCCACGTGGCGCTGGGGGCTGGTCACTGGTTGCTGGTGAGCTCACCAGCAACTCGTGTAGCCACGCTCCAGCGATCCCTGCCAGGTCAGGTTGCTGGTGGGATCGCTGGAGCGTCGCAGTGTGACATCTCACCAGCAACCTCCTAGCAACTTACCAGCGATCCCTATTGTTGTTGGGATCGCTGGTAAGTTGTTTAGTGTGACTGGACCTTTAGAATTCAATGTCTCCTGCATGCAAGTCAATCTACATCACCTATCCTATGAGGCCCGGCCCTGCTTGCAGAGGGCCTAACATCCAGGCTGCCACCAACTCAGCCCCAGTAGCAAGGACTGTGCAGCGGCAGCTCCATCCACATAGCCGCAAACCGCAAGTGGCGTCACGTATAAACGTTCATTTAAACTCCCATGTAAATATAACCCCTTTTTAAAAGCACCCAGGGCACGGAACCACGCAACGGCCACCAAGTGACATTTCCCCAGTTATACATCGCCCAGGAACGAGTACCCCATAACCTTGGGCGACACACAACCCCCAACTTCTTGCTATCTTAAACACATAAAGAAGGGAGAGCCGAAAGAGCTGTCAGAACCTTGACCGATTTGTATCAGTTTTGCAAAAGCACTCAGCTGGATAAAGCCAGTGGTAAAATGGAAGAAAATGGAACATTTTTAGAAAGCTGCTTAACTTTGCATTTAGGAAGCAAATGGACAGTAATAAAAAGTACCGTATGAAGGTGTACATGACCTTTGCATTTATATGGTGGTTTGCCACTGCATGATAATGAAGTGTAAAATTTCTATTTTTATATAATATTCCTGATTCTGTACAGGCAATGAAAAAGATTTACAAGGCCGGTGTAAAGTATCCTGAATGGAAGAGAAAGCACGACCCTCATTTCAAGCCTTGGGTGTATCCGGAGCAGAACACACTCCCTACTGTGAATCTGGAAGATTTGGCGATCCAACGGGCGGATGAGCTGGAAAACATAGATGAAAGCGGAGTGTCTGAAGAGCGGACGCACATCAGCGACGATGAAGATGGCCTCACCAAGGATTCGTAGGCACTTTTAGTATTGATCTAAACAATAGGATGGTTTTCTAATTCTTGTGTTTAGCTACAAAATATAGTCCAGTACTTACAATTAACCCTTGATGACTTTCAGTCCTTCTCATTTTTACAATCTACTGATTGCAATAGGCCCAATTTCTTAAAGCTTTTATGCCAGAATTGTGGTGTAAAAAGCTCTGAAAAGTCGCAAAATTTTGGCATAATGCAATACTGCGCTAACATTTTTCAGCTTCTGGTGCTTTCATACCGTTATTTGCTTGGCTCTGACAGTGGGCAGAGCTGGGGTGGCCAGGGGGTGGGGCATGATAAGCTGAGGTGATCTTTACACCACAAATCTTACTCCAGTTGTAGACAGGAGTAAGTTTTTAGGTGAGGAGTCCACAAAGGTGCACGTCATTTCTCAGACGCCCCTGATTCCTTAAGAGGTGTGCGCCTCACTCCTCATCATCAAGACCGGCATTAAAATCATCAGTCTTGATGAATTTGGCCGAAGACTTTAAAGGATGGTCCATATTGATATGCCCAATGTTTGAAGACCATTTTTTTTTTTTCTTTGAGATTTGCCTGGTTAAGTTTTCACGGACATTTAACTTGTGACCACTAGGGATGATCGAATACCTCAAATTTTCGGCTTCGCGAATATTTGACGAATAAGTTGCCGCTATTCCACTATTCGCGAATATTCGATGCGCAATGTAAGTCTATGGGAAACCCAAATAACAACTATTCGGAACTATTCGGGCTTCCCATAGACTTACATTGCACATCGAATATTCGCATAGTGGCGACCTATTCGTCGGATATTCGCAAAGCCGAATATTTGAGGTATTCGATCATTCCTAGTGACCATTTCATGGAGGACCTATCACTTGCCATAAATGTTTTTTTACATGGTGTAAATGTGGCTGTTCTCCTGAATCTGTCAATGATTTTCTTTTGTTCCTGTGCCTCTCTGTTCCTTATCTTTTCTTCTCTTTTTAGCCAACTGGGCGTGATCTTCAAAAGCTGTCCTATTGGGAAGAGTTGAGGACCATACCCACTTGGCTAAAAATACTAGATTTACATTCTTGGAAAAAGGGGCTTTATCGTAGGAACACACAGACGCAAGAAATAAAAAACACAACAGCAGCCATTACACCAGATCAAATAATACAAATTTTTGGCAAGTAACCGATCCTTGTAAAGGGAACACTCTTGGCAATGTCATGACGTAAAACAACATGTAATGTCCCTTAGGACTTATATCTCCAACAATAAGGTTTCTCAGCTGCTAACTACAAACTATTCCATGGGGGTTTCAAGTCCCTATTATTCAGTTCTTAAAATGACAACCAAAACAAGTGATCACTGATGGGGATTTTGGATTGGAAACTTCTCCATTTTACTTCAACAAAGCTTCTGAAAAACGATTAAAAGGGGGTTCTGTAGGAATAGAAAGGAGGATATCCTTATCAAGAAATTCCTTCATTCATTTAAAGGGGTTGTCCACTACATTAACATTCATGGCCTATCCTTAGGTCATCAATGTCTGATTGGCCGGGGTCCGACACCCACCACCTCCAATGATCAGCAGTTCTTGGTGGTGGCAGCTGGAAATGTTCAGTTCCGGAGCTGCTATGCCTTTTGATCGTGGCCGTGTACTGCATATCCGCCTCCTATTGATTTGAATAGGAGGTGGATGTAAAGTCCCCGGCCACGGCCACTATTATTTGACGGAGCAGCTCTGGAACTGAGCATCTCCAGCCGGTGGCGGCAGAGAAGAGCTGATTGGCGGGGGTGTCGGGTGTCTGCCCCTGGCTGATCAGACATTGATGACCAATCCTAATGATAGGCCACCGATGTAAAAGTAGAGGACAACCCCTTTAATAAGCAACTCACTCTTGTTTTGAGATGGAAGGTAATGATAATAGATTAAAATGGATGTCCTCTTGTTACACTGACAAAAACCTATTCTGGAATGTTAACCCTAGAACGCATACCTGGGGCCTCGCAGGCCTGCTAGGTTACTTGTTTTCTATGGTAGATTTCTATGGTTGCGCGTTCTAGGGTTAAAGGTTGTCTCTACAGTTAGAAAAGTAAACCTAAAATGTTGCCTGTTATGTAAAATAGGAAAGTCCGATAACAATCGCACTCCTCGGGGTCCAGCCCGGGCACCCTGCTGCAGCTCCCTCCTCTCTGTGCTTTGGCTTCAGCAGTAATGTCACATCACCACTGCGGTCCATCACTTGGCTCAGTGAGCTACTGAATAGCTGAGTACAAGCCGATTTTCATATTTTATGACTGGCAAGATTTTAGATACACTTTTAGAAAAATGGAAAACCCCTTTAATAGGACCGGTGCCTGTGAGCATGTGCAGTAGAAAGCTGCAATGCCGTTACCTAAAGATAACCAATTCCATATACTTTAAGGCTATTTATTAGTTAACGGCATTAAGAGTATTTAACAAAAACAAAAAAACAAATAAGGTGAGATGAACGACTGATCCTCTCCAGCTAAGGCTGCTTTCACACATCCGGTTTTTGCCGTGCGGCACAATCCAGCAAAAAAAACGGATCCGTTGCATCAGCTTTTTCCATGCGTTCCTTCCGTTTTTTGATGGATCCGTTGTGCTACTGAGCATGCGCAGTTAAAAAAAAAACTGATCCGTCGTTGGATTCCATCATATGCCGGATTATGACTGATCTGGCGCCCATAGGCTTTCATTGAAACTCACGCCGCATGGCGCTGGATCCGGCGCCATACGATTTTTTGCCGGATCAGCTATTTACGCCGGATCCGGATGCAACGCACAATCCGCACGCTAATACAAGTCTATGGGGGAAAGAACAGATCCGACGGCAAACGCCGGAACCGTTATTTCCGGCTTTTACTGGAATGTGCCGCACGGCGAAAAATGGATGTGTGAAAGCAGCCTTATGAAAATGTTCTTTTAATAAAAGTTCGTGTACTTTTATTTTAGCGTTGTTAAAGTTAAAAAAAAATTTTTACAGAATAAAATGAGTGGAGGCGCTGTTACATTGGTTTTCAATGAACAGTGCAGGCAGCAATATGGTGAGAAACGGTACTGCAAGTCACCCCTGTCTTTTACTAATCGTATAGAACAAAAAAGCCAGTGTTGTAATAAAGTAATGATCATCATGTGATGGAATGATTTTTATCTTCTGGAGAAAAAATACCAAAGTAGGTGGGTTTTATATACATTATATAGATACAATTATTAACATTAAAGTCATATAAAAAATTATTTCTTTAATAAACTGCATTTAGTATTTATTAAATCATCCGAACGATCTCTTCTATAAAATGCCAGTGTGATCTGACCTGATATTTATTGAAAAGAAAAAAAAGTGTGCTTATATATATTTTCTCCAGCAATAAAACCGCGTGACACCATGATCTGTGTCGTCCTTGTTTACTTTTTGCATATAATCGTCAATAATTTATTACTTTTACTTCTTTTCCTTCTCCGAGACCTGCGGTGATTGGAGATTCAGAACCAAATACAAACTGAAATGTGAAATATTCTGGAGCCAAATTATTAAACCGTCAAGATAAGTCCAGGGCTCCGTGTGTCGGAGGTCACAGTGTAAAAGGACTGTGACCTCAACGTGTCTCCATTAAAAAAAATAAATTGCAAGTCACCTCGTGACCAAGAAATGTAACTTGAACAAATATTTTGCTGCGATCCCCTACGGGGAAATAATAAAGTCACATTGCTGAATTTCCATGATTTTGCCGTTTGTTTTGTTTTTTTGTTTAATTTTTTAAAATTTCAAGTTTTTTTTAAAAATCAAAAAAAGTTGGAAGATATTAAAGAAGTTGTCCACTACTTTTACAATGATGCGCTATCCTAAGGATGGGTCATCAATGTCAGATCGACCGGGATCTGACACTTCGAACCCCTGCCGATCAGCTGTTCTTGGTGTCAGCAATGGCAGTAGGCAGCCAGATATGCTCAGTTTCCCTGTGAGGGTAGTCCTGCTGGGCTATAGGCTGTTTGTCCAGATGTATAAGATGATCTGTGTATGTAAATAATCAAAATATAGACATCGTTGCATAATTATCTGTGTGTCTATATGACAATCGCATAGACGCCATAATATGATTCTAAGATGTGTGATCTAGATAATCAAACCAAAATGAACAATGAACAAAGAGGTATTTAGAATATACTAAGAATATCTGTAATCTGTTAGTTCTCACCATGTGAGATATGGGATGTGAGATGTGGGAGGTTGACTTCTCGTTCTTGCTCAGCAACGTGTTAACAAAGAAGTATTCAGTAGCTGGTTTAAGCTGGTATTGGGAAGCCAGAAACAGGCTGATGACGTACTATATGAACATTGCTGGTTATCTCTGACCAATCAGGGACAATGTTGAACTGAATAACTGTGTGTATTTTATAATATACAGATCAGAAGACCATTGAGCTTCTCCCGAATAGAGACACGTCTCTGTGTGGTTATTGTTTCTCATGCATACATCTGCGCAGATCGATTTGAACTCCATCTCTGTGACCGTGAAAAGCCCAAATGGCGGTTTTCCCTAAATTCCCAACCTTGACACCCCGTCTTCTGATAGTGGCCGCGTACGGCACATCCTCCTCCTATTGATCTGAATAGGAGGCAGATGTGCAGTACCCGGTAATAGCCACGATCAGTTGACGGAGCAGCTCCGGAACTGACCATTTCCGGCTGCTTGTTGCCGCCACCGGGACGGAGAACAGTGTGGGGTGTTGAGTGATAGACTCCAGCCGATCTGACATTGATGAGATATCCTAAGGACAGCCCATCATTGTAAAAGTAGTGGACAACCCCTTTTAATGTCCTGAGATTCTTCACAGCTGTTTTCTACTTTGATATAATAACACAACTATATTCAATTATTTGCTTCTCCTCCATAGAAATTATTACCATCGTGGTAAATGGCACTATGGTATGTAGGCATCTGGTTGTACATGGTGAGGCTAAATTCACATGACAGTAAATTCGGACTGAGAAATAAAACTGACTGCTATCTGATAAATGCTATTTATTTGGGCTGTTCAGATGACTATTTTTTTCCACAGATCAAATATCCATGTGAAATAAATTACTGTATATCATGGATCGGTATTCTTCATATTCTGGATGACACTTGTCTATTCAAGTCTGTGGATGTGCAAAAAACAAAATTGATCCCATACAGAGCCAGCATATACCATTCAATTGTTACGCATGCATTGAAATTCTTTACAGCGCCACTCCAGTGTTGTAGTTTTGCTTGGTTTTTGGGTTTTTTTTTCAACACTGGAGTGGCGCTTTTAAATGTAAACCTCTACACTTTGTCATATACTCGTTTTCCAGCGGCTTCATCTCTTACCGATGATGCTCCAGTCCCATGGTGCCATCTTGTGATTGTAACTTCTGACCGGCCAAAAGTCAGGAGTTACATCACAAGGCCCCAATGCACGTCTATGAGAGCCAGTACAAGGCCAGAATGGGGCTCTTATAGGAATGCATTGAAGAGTGACCTCCAGTGCTCCATGAAACACTGGAGCTGCCGATAGGTCACAAATCCCTGAGACCAACCGGAGTGACGACGATAGAAGGTGAGTATCAGACAGGTCAGGGAACTAGGGTTTAAGGGACCACTCCAGTGGTGCAATAAAAAAAAAACAAAAAAAACAAACACTGGAGTGGTGCTGTAACATAGAAAACTACAATTGTTCTGTAACTTTTAGTATCTGCTGCTTTATAAAAATAGATGCCGTAGACTGGGGCATATCTGGGGAAGTAGGCGTGGCATTTGCCGGCAGGCGGGTGCTGTAGTGCCACCCGATGCAGAGATCCAGGGTGTCTTCCCAGCAGCAGTGTCTTGCCACCCCTCCCCTTCGTACTGGAAGTCATCCATTTGTCCCGGACGCGTCCCGCCCCAGAAGCGGTCGGACCGCTCGAATCCAGACGTCTCTACTCGTGGCTCGAGGCTTTCCAGACCCGGGGTGATGGAGTGGGGCGGTCAGATGACGTTGCCCTCCATGGGTAGGGGAAGGCCCTGGGACACTGGATGGTGATATGGGGTGCAGGGGGAGCGCAGGCTCGCTGGTTGCAGGGGTTAATCAGGTACTCATTCAAAAGAAAGCAGACGCTGACAACGTAGTAAACCAAGTCTCTGAAGGCTGCTGCCCTCCTGGGGAGCTCGTCCTGGTCTCGTCCCCTGCACAACTGCCTGATGGTCCATGGCCTGCCTCCGGACACAGTGTTTTTAGAGTGTCCTTGGTGGCCCGTCAGCTTGGAGCTTTCCGGGCCCCGTTCCCTGCTATGGGTAGCAAGAGGAGCTTTGAAAGCCCTATCCCTCTTGTTGCACTAGTGCCCCTGATCTCTGAGCTTCGTGGGTCTGTGGCGCCCTGGACTAGCCAGGTCGTCACAGATAACACACATGATATAACAATGGTCTGCACTCAGTTTAAAGAGGATGGCGGTGCACGTGAAAAAAGGGCGATGCCCTAAAGTCATATGATAATGAATTCACTGCACTCAATTTGTAAATTTGCAAGAAGGTGAAAAATCATTTATTTTAAACAAGTGATCAAGCAACATCCAACGACGTTTCGACCCGCCTGGGTCTTAGTCAAGTCGCTGTATAGTAGGTGACTGAAGGGTGAAGGATGATGTGCACTGAAGCACTGAAGTATATGGAAAAGGTGCCTTGGGGATATATATGATTTGCAAGCGCAGCAGCGCTGTTGCTATTTGAATCGAGATTCACTTGTTTAAAATAAATGATTTTTCACCTTCTTGCAAATTTACAAATTGAGTGCAGTGAATTCATTATCATATGACAGATAACACACAAACACCCCCACCCCCATTAGACAGTGACACCAGCTAAACAAAAACCCTTGTTGCCTCCCTCCTGTGTCTGATGTCCACACCAGGTGGGGCGGAGCCAAGCGGTTGGCCCCACCCACCGAGGAGTTCACAGGCCTGGAGGCGGGAAAAGTTTAGTTTAGTCCCGGAGGTCGAAGTGAGAGGAGTAAACACTTGGGTGTCTGGGTTTGTGGCCCAGGCACTGACAGCAAGGTTGGCAGATGGTGGTGGCCATCTGCAGGAGTGGTGAAGCAACGCGGAACCGTAGGACCGGGGTCGGGCATTGGCCTGCCGGTACCGACCGGGGAGCGAAGTGAAGCCAGCACACACAGGCAGGGCCATCGGACCCCGACCAGGCTTGGAGCCGCCGACAATTGTCAAATCCAAATGTGACCGGAACCCTAGGGGTTTCCTAACAACCAAAGACCCGATAGAAGGCAACCGCCCACACCGTGAGGGTATACATCTACCGCCTAAGGCTAGAGACCCAAGGGCCAGCGCCTGCGGGCAAACAGGCTCCTCCGGCATCCATCTACCGGGGAGCGGACTACCGTTGGGGATCCATAGTAGTTAACTGAGAACATAAAGGGGCAGGGAAAGACAGCCGCCATCACCTGTCCGTGGAGAGACACTGCAGCCGGCTGCGGGACCCGTCCATCCAGCCATTTGGTTTACCAGAGACTCTGTCATTGACTGCCTGAGTGAGTACACCAGTGCCATCCGGCACCGCACCGCGCTGCCCCTGCAACCCCGCATCCCAGCCATCCTGCCTCCTTGTCACCTCACCGGGACCACCGACCCCTACCCATGGAGGGGGAAAATAACATCCCAGCTGCTCCCCACCATCGCTCCCGGGATCCCCGTCACCAGCAGCGGTGGTGCCCATCTTTACCACAACCCGTGGGTGGCGTCACGGACTAAATCCCCCAAACCAACCACCCCTTTCACTCATGGGCGAGGAGCGCCGCTCGAGTCCCCGGATCCGGCCCACCGCTCGAGCCACCGAGCAGCCACAGCAGCGCCGGACCAGAGCGTCCACCCCACCCGCGACAGGTTCATATAGGCCCTGTCCTCTGCAGGTTAATTGCCGGGTTGCTTGAAGCTTCTCCCCGACTTAGGGTCCATGTACCCCAACATGCTTTCGGTCCCAGCCCGGCTATTGAACTGCGGCTGCTGGCTATCCTCCAACTCCTCAGAGTCCAGACCACCGTCTGCGACCTAGTCTGCTTCTCCCCTGTGAGCTCTAACTCCCAGCTTCCTCGAGCTCCTCACAGCTCGAGGGCTACCACTGTTCTTACTTGTCACCTCCCAGCTCCCTGCCTGACCCCCTAGGTGGGTGGCCTTATTCCAGCTTAGCAGCCCACTGGTGTGCCTGACAGGGTGTGGTGCAAGATGTCACTAGGATTTGTGAATGCTGGTGGAGGCGGTGCTGCAAGATGGGGACCCAGAACCATGGGGGTTGAGTCCTGCACTGGATATAAAGGCTGTGCAGTACCCTGTGACGACCTGACTAGTCCAGGGGCGTCGCACATTCTTTGAGCCAGATGTCAAGCAGATAGCCAGCTCAGAGAAGGTGCAGCACATCGGTTCCCAATGATCAATTGTACTTGCATCTTTCAGGCACAAGTACAATTTGAAGCACTAACCTCTGGCACTTCTGGGTCCCGGCGACATCAGCAGTGTGATTCCTCCTCGGCGCCGCAGAGGGAGCAGAAGTTTGGTGTGGTTAGCACTCCGAGGAGCTGCAGACACAAGATGTGAAATTAGCCTAAAAGTAATTAATCATAAATTATGAATGGGCAAGAGTTACAGGCCGGATATTGTATGGACTGTCTATTTCCCCAAAGCGTACAGGGTCTCTTGACTCTTGGAATATAGTGAAAAAAAGATTGAAACCTAAAAATGTGTGAAATGTCTTAAAGTTTTAGATCATCTACACATTATATTTATGTTTTCTTAAACTTTGGTCATCTTTACACCAGCCCTGGCCAGTCCCACCAACATTTTGAAAAGTGTATGGAGCTCAAACATGGCACGCCAAAGAAAATGAATGATACTTTTTGCACAAAAGTGCTTTTATTTCATACAAAAATGTTTGCTTTGTCCATGATGGGCACATATATCTTTGTCAGTAGTGCATGACAATTGAAAGATGCACTGAATCATATAAGTGCATGCCTTGTAATGAATGTGGTGTGTCGCGGGCGGGGAGGAGGGTGTCAGCACACCGCGCTCACCCCTTCTGCTCGGGTCCGGCAGCTGCTCCTGGTGGCTCGAGCAGTGGGCCGGATCCCGGGGTTTCTCGAGCGACACTCCTCGCCCGTGAGTGAAAGGGGGTGTTTGTTGGGTGAAGGGATTGTTATAGTTCGTGACGCCACCCACGGTTGTGGTGATTGCACCACCGCTGCTCAGTGTGGGGGTCCCGGGGATGGTGATGCGGAGCAGCCAGGTGTTGTGTTGCCCCTCCGTGGGTAGGGGTTGGTGATCCCGGGGCCCGGTGATGAGATGTGAAGTGTAGGGCCTGGAGGGCGCAGGGACGCGGGGGCAGCGCTGTGCCTTGCGGCACTATGGTACTCACTCAGCCTGACACACGGACACAGTTTGTACGGTAAACCAACGGCTGGTAGGACGGTCCCACAGACGGCTGCACCTGCACTCCCGGTAGGTGACGGTGATGTCCCTCTTCCTTGCACCTGTGTTGACTGATGGTAGCGGTGGATTCCCTCCGGTTACACGCTCCCCGGCTGCAATCTGGGCCGGAGGAGCTCTACACTTTGCCCGCAGGCGCTGGCCCTGAGAAACTGGTGCCGTGGCGGTGGCGGTGTCTCTCCAATACGGGTTGGGCTGTTGCCTTCAATCGGGACTTGGTTGTTGGGGGATCTGCGTCCCCGTCACTGACGGATTTGGCAAATCTGGCGACTCCTAGCCTTGCCGGGGTCCGAGAGGCCCCTGCCCTGGTGCTGACTGTCCTTCGGAACACTGCTCCAGACCACCGGGCACACAGCCAACGGGGTCCTTCCAGGAACTTCCAAACGGTCCCCCCTCCAGACAGTCACCGCCGTTGCTGACCTTGCTGTTCTGGCCCTCACAAAGCTGGACCCTTCAGGCTGTCTTTCTCTTCTGTCACTTTACTTGCTTTTCCTCCTTTTCTACTTTCACTTTCACTTTCTTAACTCCTCCACTTTAGCTCCTCACTCCTGCTCCTCCCTGAGCTATCTGCCTGGTTACTTCCTGCCTCCAGAGCTGTGAGCTCCTTGGTGGGCGGAGCCAACCGCCTGGCCCACCCCCTGGTGTGCATCATCAACCTCTGGAGGAAGGCAACAAGGATTTGTGGTTAGCTGTGATGTGCCTACCCGGAGTGTGGGGTGCGGTGGTGTTGTGACCTGTGACCCCTGGCTTGCCCAGGGCGACACATTCCCCCTTAGCAAAATGCAGACCGTCCGCGGGCTGCCGTCCTACACCGGTTTTATTTTTCTGTAAAAAGGGGATAACAGGGTTAAGCAAACATAAATAACATTTTTAATAACTCTTCCCAAGACGGGAGGCACATTTACTTAAACGTTGCAACGGTATACGGTCACGGTTTCCGCTCTCTCCCACCCAAGCAACCTGGCCCTGATGCTGCCCCTAAAACCCAGGCAGCACCCCTTGACCCACAGTCCAGCACAAGTTACCCGAGCGGGATCTGTCCTTGCCCCCCCAGAGGGTGGCCACCGGTTCCTTTGGTGGCTGGGCCCTGGCCTGCTCTGCTCAGGGCCCTCCCTCCAATCTGCCTCTCCGGAGGCGGTATGGCGGAAACGGTAACGGTACCCAACATATTTACAAGCCACTTAACGTTTGTGGTGCCCTGCAAGTTCACGGGCTTGTCCATGGATAGTTCCCATGCAAAATAAACTTAAACGGTCCCCACGGGGACAACGGTGCCGGCTCCAGCCGGTTCAATCACAAAGGCAAATCAGGTTAAACTTCGGTAATTTTCATTTATCATTTGCAGAACTTTTTCAAACAACAACTTCAGTGGTGGTCCCAACGGGGACGGTGCAGCGGGCATCCATTGGCCTACTCCGGTCTTTCAAGCGCTGGGGCTGCTGGCAAGGGGTAGAGGTCTGCGCTCGCTCGGGCCTCCGGGCCCCTCCTGAGGTTAACGTCCAGCGCAAACCACCCTCGCTCCCCAAAGTGCCGGGTATAGTGCACAATATCTCCCGGCATCAGGTTACGGCCGGGATGTTCTTCGGGCAGGTGAGCATGCACATCCCGCCGGGCTACAAACACCTCGGCCTCCAGGCCTGGCTCGTAGATGAACCCGTAGCCCCGGCGGACATCGAACCGCCTCACCTGTCCCTCGTGCAGCGGTCCCCGGTCACGGAATGTCGCTTGCCGGAGATTCTCCTTCTCCCGGATCGCTCTGGCCACCAGCTCGGCCTTCTTCCTTTCCCTCTCGGCGATCTCCAGGCCCAGCGGTACCGGCTCCCTATCCCAGTACGGCGCTGCTGCCAGCGCCGGCGCACGGGTTGAGCCCCGCGGGACATCCAGCACGTTACCCACTGTCAGGAAGGTGGGCAGCGTATCCCGCGGTGTCATGGCCTTGGGCGCTGCCTTGCAGCGGCAACCCGGCGCTACCTCAGCCGAGGTGTGGGGGATGGGCATAGGGGCTTTCCGCTGCCGGGCCTTCGGCTCGGAACGGGTCTTCGGCTCCGGCTCGGGGAGTTTCTCAGGGGATGCCTCCGGTTCGGTCTTCGGAGTCTTCCACGGCAACACCGCTGACTGGCTGCGGGCTCCGGCTACAGGTTGGCCCGCTTGGGTGGGGACGCTGGGTACTGCTACCGGTTGCGGTGGTAGCAGGCCTAGTGGCGGGGTCACGGCCTCCGGGACGGGTGGCGAGGGAGGCAGCGAAGGGAGAGGGCTTGGACCGGGCCCCACAGCCGCGATGACCGGCCCCTCAAGGGCATCGGGACGTGGGTCACTCACCCTCTCTTTCTCCGCTTCCTCCTCGCGTCTCCGCACGGTGGCTACAACGTCCGCCATGTCGGCCTCCCACTCCTCCATGAGGAGCTGCATCTTCACCTGCAGCCGTTGGTAGAGCTGCGCGGTCCGGATCTCCACCCACGCCGCGGTTCCAGGCGCGGGGGGTACGGTGTTGCGGGACGGCATCCACATGACGGCTGGTTCGTTTGCTTCCAGGAACGGGATGTTTGCAGAGTCCTGGCGTCCCTGCTTTTATAGCCGCAGCTACATGCGGCCGGCCGCCATCGCGTCCCCCTTAGCTCTTTCCGGCCCCTCCTCTCTCGGGGCGGGGTTTTGGCCTTGCGCCTCTACTGCTCGAGAAGACGCTCGAGCGGGAACTTTTCGCGCCAAAGATGGCGGCTTCTGAAATTTTCCTGCCGGATGCCTCCGGCGGTAACAAGGCGCACCTCTACCTGACGGCAGAGCGGTAAGATCCTGTTCGTGACGCCAAGTTGTCGCGGGCGGGGAGGAGGGTGTCAGCACACCGCGCTCACCCCTTCTGCTCGGGTCCGGCAGCTGCTCCTGGTGGCTCGAGCCGTGGGCCGGATCCCGGGGTTTCTCGAGCGACACTCCTCGCCCGTGAGTGAAAAGGGGTGTTTGTTGGGTGAAGGGATTGTTATAGTTCGTGACGCCACCCACGGTTGTGGTGATTGCACCACCGCTGCTCAGTGTGGGTGTCCCGGGGATGGTGATGCGGAGCAGCCAGGTGTTGTGTTGCCCCTCCGTGGGTAGGGGTTGGTGATCCCGGGGCCCGGTGATGAGATGTGAAGTGTAGGGCCTGGAGGGCGCAGGGACGCGGGGGCAGCGCTGTGCCTTGCGGCACTATGGTACTCACTCAGCCTGACACACGGACACAGTTTGTACGGTAAACCAACGGCTGGTAGGACGGTCCCACAGATGGCTGCACCTGCACTCCCGGTAGGTGACGGTGATGTCCCTCTTCCTTGCACCTGTGTTGACTGATGGTAGCGGTGGATTCCCTCCGGTTACCCGCTCCCCGGCTGCAATCTGGGCCGGAGGAGCTCTACACTTTGCCCGCAGGCGCTGGCCCTGAGAAACTGGTGCCGTGGCGGTGGCGGTGTCTCTCCAATACGGGTTGGGCTGTTGCCTTCAATCGGGACTTGGTTGTTGGGGGATCTGCGTCCCCGTCACTGACGGATTTGGCAAATCTGGCGACTCCTAGCCTTGCCGGGGTCCGAGAGGCCCCTGCCCTGGTGCTGACTGTCCTTCGGAACACTGCTCCAGACCACCGGGCACACAGCCAACGGGGTCCTTCCAGGAACTTCCAAACGGTCCCCCCTCCAGACAGTCACCGCCGTTGCTGACCTTGCTGTTCTGGCCCTCACAAAGCTGGACCCTTCAGGCTGTCTTTCTCTTCTGTCACTTTACTTGCTTTTCCTCCTTTTCTACTTTCACTTTCACTTTCTTAACTCCTCCACTTTAGCTCCTCACTCCTGCTCCTCCCTGAGCTATCTGCCTGGTTACTTCCTGCCTCCAGAGCTGTGAGCTCCTTGGTGGGCGGAGCCAACCGCCTGGCCCACCCCCTGGTGTGCATCATCAACCTCTGGAGGAAGGCAACAAGGATTTGTGGTTAGCTGTGATGTGCCTACCCGGAGTGTGGGGTGCGGTGGTGTTGTGACCTGTGACCCCTGGCTTGCCCAGGGCGACACAGGTGCATCCTACTCCAGCTCTCCCTTCATTAATAGTGGAGTACAAAACGCCAGTCTTAAAGGGAATCTATCAGCAGGATTTTGTTACCTCATCTGAGAGCAGCATAATGTAGGTGAGGAGATTCTGAATCCAAAAGTGTATCACTTACACTGTGTGCAGAATTATTAGGCAAATGAGTATTTTGATCACATGATACTTTTTATACATGTTGTCCTACTCCAAGCTGTATAGGCTTCAGAGCCAACTACCAATTAAGTAAATCCGGCGATGTGCCTCTCTGTAATGAGGAGGGGTGTGGTGTAATGACATCAACACTCTATATAAGGTGTGCTTAATTATTGGGCAACTTCCTTTCCTTTGGCAAAATGGGTCAGAAGAGAGATTTGACGGGCTCTGAAAAGTCTAAAATTGTGAGATGTCTTGCAGAGGAATGCAGCAGTCTTGAAAATGCCAAACGTTTGAAGCATGATCACCGAACAATCAAGCGGTTCATGGCAAATAGCCAACAGGGTCCCATGAAGCGTGTTGGACAAAAAAGGTGCAAAATAACTGCCCATGAATTGAGGAAAATCAAGCGTGAAGCTGCCAAGATTTGCCACCAGTTTGGCCATATTTCAGAGCTGCAACGTTACTGGAGTATCAAAAAGCACAAGGTGTGCCATACTCCGGGACATGGCCAAGGTAAGGAAGGCTGAAAAAAGACCACCTTTGAACAAGAAACATAAGACAAAACATTAAGACTGGGCCAAGAAATATCTTAAGACTGATTTTTCAAAGCTTTTATGGACTGATGAAATGAGAGTGACTCTTGATGAGCAGATGGATGGGTCAGAGGCTGGATCAGTAAGCTCCACTCTGACTCAGACGCCAGCAAGGTGGAGGTGGGGTACTGGTATGGGCTGGTATCATCAAAGATGAACTTGTGGGACCTTTTCGGGTTGAGGATGGAGTGAAGCTCAACTCCCAGACCTAGTGCCAATTTCTGGAAGACAACTTCTTCAAGCAGTGGTACAGGAAGAAGTCGGTATCGTTCAAGAAAAACATGATTTTCATGCAAGACAATGCTCCATCACATGCATCCAACTACTCCACAGCATGGCTGGCCAGTAAAGGTCTAAAAGATGAAAAAATAATGACATGGCCTCCTTGTTCACCTGATCTGAACCCGATCGAGAACCTGTGGTCCCTCATAAAATGTGAGATCTACAGGAAGGGAAAACAGTACACCTCTCGGAACAGTGTCTGGAGGCTGTGGTGGCTGCTGCACGCAATGTTGATCATAAATAGATCAAGCAACTGACAGAATCTATGGATGGTAGGCTGTTGAGTGTCATCATAAAGAAAGGTGGCTATATATTAGTCACTAATATGGTTGGGTTTTGTTTTAGAATGTCAGGAATGTTTATTTCTAAATTTTGTGCACTTATATTGGTTTACCTGGGGAAAATAAACAAGTGAGATGGGAGTATATTTGGTTTTTATTAAGTTGCCTAATAATTCTGCACAGTAATAGTTACCTGGACAAACAGATATCCTCCTAAGATAGCCAAATCTAAAAAAAAAAACCTCTCCAACTTCCAAAAATATTTAAGCTTTGATATTTGAGTCTTTTGGGTTGATTGAGAACATAGTTGTTGATCAATAAATAAAAATCCTCTAAAATACAACTTTCCATATAATTCTGCACACGACGTAGATTACTGGCTGCTGCCGTTCTGATTCAAATCTGAATTTTTAGCTCTAATCATGTAGCAGAGCAGAGAGAGTAGTCCCACCCCCACTAGGCTCTCTATACAGATTGTACATTCACCGTAAGGTGTCAATCAGAGGAGGGTACATGCCGGACTGCCATGAACTTGCCAGCTAGACTTAGCAATGATAATCACCAAGTGATAAAGCCTTTTGAGTGTTTAAATAAACAACAGTACGAATCCTGATAAGGCTGCTTTCACACCTCCGGTTTTTGCTATGCGGCACAATCCGGCACCTTGCAGGAAAAACGCAACCGTTTTTTTGTTTTTTTTTTTGCTGCCGGTTGCGTTTTTCCTGCATAGACTTTAATTAGTGCCGCATTGTGCCGCATGGCCTTGCGTTCCATCCGGATTTTGCAGCATGTGGCAGATTTAGCTGATGCGGCGGGCGGATGGAACGTTGCCTGGCACGTTTTTTTGTGCGGCAAAAAAAACCGCATCACGCCGCATCCAGCCGATGCGGCGCTTTTCTCAATGCATCCCTATGGATGCCGGATGCGGCGCGATGCGGCAAAAACCGCATCAGGCCGCCGCATGCGGTTTTTGCCACTGCGCATGCTCAGTAGCATGCCGCAACGGCAAAAACCGGACGGGCCGCATGGGAAAAACTTATGCAAAGGATGCGGTATTTTCACCGCATCCGTTGCATAGGTTTCACAGCCGGATTGAGCCGCACTGCTCAAAACCGGCTGTGTGAAAGTAGCCTAAGAGAGGCAAAATGGATTTGTTTTTTAACCCCTACAGCATGCTGGCTTCAGAATACAAAGCGAAAACCTGTTTAAAGATTCTCTTTAATCGCGCCCATTGAGTTTAAGCCAACAGACCCATTTGGTAGCTGCTAATTCCCCTTGATTCATAAAATAAAAACTGCTTGTTTGGAATGAGCATGCATCAATATAGTGAAGCCGGAAGAATCGCCATCAGTTCCCTTTTGTTACTTGATTTAATACTCTCTCTTGTGCATTGGGGTGCACATACATTCCTTTCAAACAGACCTTCTACTTCCAGCATATTAGCCATCTAGTTCTATGTGAATATTTTGCATCTGCTCTTGTCTATATGACCTGTATCCATACATCCTGCTGCAATATACCGCCCACCCCTTTTATTTTAAAAACTGATAAAAATAGAAGATTGTGCATTAAAATAGAGAGGAAATTCATCTCCTTCTGCCAACACCCACTTCCCCAAACAGTGTGCAAACACCTTAAATAACATTATGGGAGTAAAAGGCTAAAACAAATGGTGGCGATGAGGAATATGACTGGCCTGCTTCCAACCCTGTCTTTTAGCCTATCCTGCACTATACCGTTATGTTCCTTAAAATAGGAAATGAAAATATTAAAAATACAGCTAAGCTGTGTAATAATAAAGTTACTGAAAACACTGGAAGACAAAGATGTCCTTGGTGCCCCACTAGCGAATTTAGACAATCTACTAAACATCAAATCTACTTAAATGGAACCGGTCATGTTGGTTAATGCTACGGTATTAACCTTCTGATGATCTGCACGTTATTAGCATGTGAAAGGTTCCAGCTGCCATATGAAAGTGCACATACATGGAGAAAATTAACTTCATTCCTCCCATGATCCGCTGGCTTTCAGTCAGAGGAGTGCAGGAGCAGCTACAGTCAGCTAAATGGAACATATCATGTAGGAATGTAATCCTGCGGTATTAATCTTCAGATAATCTGCAGGTTCATAGCATGTGACAGGTGCCAGCTGCCATATAAAAGTGCAGATACCTGGAGAAAATGAACTTTATTCCTCCCAAGAGCCGCTGGCTTTCAGTCAGAGGAGTGCAGGAGCAGCTACAGTCAGCACTCAAAGCATTGTGAGCAGTGGCCATGAGCACACCCTGGCACATTGACTGCCAGCTCGGCACTGGAGTGCTTACAGTCCACACTGACTACGTACTGAGCTGTGACTGTAGCTGCACCGGCAGGCCTACATGACTGAAAGCTGGTGGCTACTGGGAAGAATAAAGATTTTCTCCCCAGAAGCTGCTTTTCAGTAGGACAGCCAGACACTGTTTTAACGTAATTTACATGCAGGTTAACTCTATATATCTGATAGGTATTATCTTCACAATTAGTGCAAAAAAAAACAAATGGATCCCCCACTGAAGGTAAAATCGGACATTGGGTCAAAATAGAAAAATAAACTGGATCTACTGAAGTGCTAAAAAATAACCGGTCTATTTTTTTTTTCTTGTACACAAAAAATAAATAGACGTTTGAACGATGCCTAAAGGGCCCGTTACACGCTACAATTTATCTGACGATCGCATGTGCGACGTGACACGCCCAGATCATATTTACGATTTGCCGGTATCACTTATAGGTCGTTTATTTGCTGTCACACGTAACGATCTCAAAATGGACGCATCAGCGATCAACGATATATTGTTGGACCCAGGCGGTCGTTTGAATGTTGTTCGATATTGGCAGGGTGTCAAACGGAGCGATATGTCGGCTGCTTCCCCAAAACGAACAATTTTTAAAAATGAACGACGTGTCAACGATCCATGATTTTCATCCTATTTGTGATCGTGTAGAGTCGCTCGTAGGTGTCACACGCAACGACGTCGCAAACTATGCCAGATGTGCGTCACGGAATCCGTGACCCCGACAACATATCGCACGATAAATTGTAGCGTGTAACGGGCCCTTTAGTCTTGGTTCACATCGGTAGGTGGCTCCATTGTATGGACAGTCATACTATATATTTTTTTCTGTTTAAATGTCAAACACGCTAATGGAAACCAGAAAAAAAAGAGAAGGAAGCTAGGCACTATCTTCTGGAAAAAAATAAAATAGCAGAACTAGTGTTGTTTGCGTAATATAAAGAGTTAAAATTTGGCAAAGCACTACTGATTGGTGGTGCCCATTTATGTTTAATCCATGGAGTCACCTGTCTTAGGCTAGTTTCACACTTGAGTTGAACGGTATCCGTTGCATTGCGTTGTGTGACGGATGCAACGGATGCGTTGCATATAATGGCACAACGGATGCAACGGATCGTACAAAACAACGGAAAGCTTTATTTTTTTTTATTCTTTACAGTTTTACCGGCAGCAGACTTTTGTGAACGATCAGCTGATCACCCGGCGGCCGGGCGCTCAGCTGAGAGCTCTCACATGCCGGCTCCCGGGCCCTCAGCTGATCGCTCTCACATGCCGGCTGCCGGGCCCTCAGCTGATCGCTCTCACATGCCGGCTGCCGGGCGCTCAGCTGATCGTTCTCACATGCCGGCGGCCGGGCGCTCAGCTGAGCGCTCTCACATGCCGGCTGCTGGGCGCTCAGCTGAACGTTCGGTCACCAAGAGACAAAATAAAGTTTCTGTGATTACAAAAAAAAAAAGATGAGCATGTGCAGTGAAAAATAGAGGATTCCACCGCTCAAAAAAAGTTACATGCTGCGTTCCTTCCACCCGGCGGAAGCAACGCAGCGTCGGCCAGCGGAAGCAACGCAGGTACTTTTGGCACAATCCATCATTCATACAAGCCTATGGGAAACAGCGGAATCCGTTAACGGATTCCGCTGTTTTCCAAAAGGGCGGATTGTGACGGAAGGAAAAAAACGCAAGTGTGAATGTACCCTTAGTAAGAATTCGCCAACCAGTAAATCATAGTTATAGTTGAAAAAAGGTCCTGCCATTGTTGCCTCTTGTGGTAAGGCATTCAACAGTCTGACTGCTGTAACTGTAAAGAACTCTTTCCTATTTGGCTGCCAGAATCGCCTTTCTGCCACTTGCAGTGAATGCTCCCTATCAGGCTATGTGCACACACTGCATTTTCAATGCATTTTTCGGTGCAGTTTGGTCACAAAACTGCATGCCTATCCTTATGCTAGCCAAGTCAATGAGAATTCTGAAGTGCTGTGCGCATGTTGCTCATCGTTTCCTTGCAGATTTGGGGCAGAAAATAAACTGCAGCATGTCAATTCTTTCTGCTTTTTTGCCAGGGTTTTTCCACCCTAAAGGCATGACAAACGCATGGTAAAAGTGCCGGAAACGCAGCAAAAACGCACTACACCTTTTACTGAAAGGAGTAATTTCTGCAACCAAATCTGCAACGTGTGCACATAGCCTATAAAGCCATTTAAATCTCTACATACCCAGCACACTGGAGTATACATCTGGGTTCACATCACTGAGTCTAATAATCTCAGTGATACATATCTCCCCTCTTGTATTTTATCACTGACCAACTTAAACTATATTCAGCAGCACACAACCTCTCCCCACATGCTCACGTGTAAATTTCATGTATTTCCTCCTGTATCTTTGATTGCATGAATTCCCTTGACCCAGACATGAAGAATATTGCGAAAATAGTTGAGAAACTAACAATGTAAAGTTCAATGAAGAATTCCCATTTCTTCTAGATGCAAGAATACAAATGACGAACGCACAACACAGAGAGATCATGAATTGTATTAGACAAAGAAGCGATTTCATAAATCATGTGGCTGCATTCTGACTCAACAGAGTAGCTCATTAGCTTCCTGCCACTGATTGAGTCCTGACGTCTGTCTTCCGGACACTGTATAGTCCAGGAAATGGGAAGTTCTGTTTGACCTGAGATAAGTTGGCAGCTGTGAGCCAGAAGCGGGCTTGTTGGCTTACAAAGAAGCCGCAACCAACTTGATTTTCCTTTGTTTAGATGCAGCAGAATATACAGCACAGGATCCAAGGACTACAGCCCAGAATGATTAGAATCAGAGGCATTTCTGTTTGGGGGAAGTTTTTGCCTAAGTTCCAGTGCAATGAAGCAGGGCCTTGTAAAATTATTGCTAAAAGTTAGAGGGAGCTCAAGTATCACCTGTAAATAAGGAGCCACATATATCAGTAGTTTTAACATTTTTCTGTAAGTATATGTAGTAACTAGCTGTGGTACCCGGCATTGCCCAGGATAATAACTAATTGTCTCTCTCCCATTCTCCCTCTCTGTCTGTCTCCCTCTCTGCGGTCTCTGTCTCTCCCTGTCTGCCTGTCTTTCCCTATCCGTCTCTCTCTCTCTGTCAGTCTCTGTCTCTTTCTGTCTATTTCTGTCTCTCTCCCTGTCTGCCTCTCTCTCTCTGGCTATATCTCTGTCTTTCTCTCTCCCTGTCTACCTCTCTCTGTCTAGCTGTAGTACCTGGCATTGCCCGGGATAGTAACTGTCTCTCTGTCTCTCTCCCTGTTTATCTCTCTCTCTGTCTCTTTGTATGTCTCTGTGTGTCTCTCTGTCTCTTTCCTTGTCTGTCTCTGTCTATTTGTGTGTTTGTCTGTGTCTGCCTCTGTCTGTTTCTGTCTGTCTCTATCTGTGTCTGTCTCTGTCTGTTTGTCTATCTTGCTGTGTGTCTGTCTTTGTATCAGTCTCTGTCTGTCTCTCTATCTCTTTGTCTGTCTCTATGTGTCTGTCTCTGTGTGTCTGTCTCTTTCCCTGCCTGTCTGTCACAGGAGGCAGAGGAGATGCTACGGGTGCTGTGCTGCAGGATTGCTGTGGGCGGCAGGATTTACTGCGGGCGGTGCTGGGCGCTCTGCTGTGGGCTGTGCTGGGTGCAGTGCTGGGCACGGTGAGGCAGGGGCCGCCATTCTGAAAATGTCAACCATGCGAGCTTCAAATAATGATGCCTGGAGTTGGAGCGTACACAGATGGAGGTCTTGGCTTAAAATCTCATCTGCGCACGAGCCACCTCCAGCCCACTGACTCCTTGCAACGCACTTAAGGAAAATGGTGCCTCAAGGTAGCACGTGCGCAGATGAGATCTTGAGATTTCGGCTTGTCATAGAGCTCCATCTGCACACGCGCCGTCTCCAGGTGTCATTTCCTTGAAGCCCGCTCCGCCAACAGCTTCCGGATGCTCCTCCTGCCTCACAGTGCCCGCAGTGAGCATCTAAGACACCTGCTGCACCGCCCACAGCATCACCCTACTCCACCTCCGCCCCTGCCTCCTGTGACCCTGCTCCACCACCGCTGCCGCCATCTCTCTGGTAAGACCGAACTGGATTATAAGACGGACCCCATTTTTTTCCCCCCTTTTTTTCCTGTAACTTTGGAGTGGGTCTTATAATCCAGTGTGTCTTATAAAATGAACAGCACTGTAATTGATGTACAAAGTTGTATACTTCTGCGTGTGGTTAAATATGCTGCTGGGTACCACCGCTCACCATCTGCTTTTCCCTTGCTAGTTAGGTTAAGGTCAGTTATACATTAAAAAGGCTGTGTTTGTATTACAGAGCTCAAAACCAGGTTCGATAGACTCCAAGAAAAATGCAGATTTCTATGCAAATTTATTTATTTTATATAATTATTAATAAGTTTGCAATTTATTTATATAACAAATCCTCAGAATTTGATTTGAAAATATCTGCTCCAAAGATCTCGAAAGTTTAGCGTTAAGAAGTAGTAGTTCTGGACGTGACAATATTACATGAAGACACAGGAGGAGTTGTGTAAAGGCCCATTTACACGCAACGACATCGCTAACGAGATGTCGTTGGGGTCACGGAATTCGTGACATACATCCGGCCTCGTTAGCGACGTCGTTGCATTTAACACCTACGAGCGAGTGTTAACGATCAAAAATACTCACCTAATCGTTGATCGCTGACACGTCGTTCATTTTCATAATATTGTTGCTCGTTGTGGACGCAGGTTGTTCGTTGTTCCTGAGGCAGCACACATCGCTACGTGTGACACTCCAGGAATGACGAACAACACCGTACCTGCGTCCTCCGGCAACGAGGTGGGCGTGTCTTTCCTTCGGCTGCTTTCCGCCCCTCCGCTTCTATTGGCCGCCTGTTGTGTGACGTCGCTGTGATGCCGCACAAACCGTCCCCTTAGAAAAGAGGTTGTTCGCCGGCCACAGCGACGTCACTAGGAAGGTAAGTATGTGTGACGGGGACTAACAATATTGTGTGCCACGGGCAGTGATTTGCCCGTGCCGCACAAACGACGGGGGCGGGTGCGGTCGGCAGCGACATCGCTAGCAATGTCTGTGTGTAAAGCAGCCTTTAGTCTACATCCACAGAAGATCTGTGTTTAGTTCTCCAAGATGTTTGGAAGGACTTCCCTGCCAAGTTCAATCAATAACTGTGTGCAAGCGTACCTAGGAGAATTGCTCTTTTGAAGGCAAAAAGTAGTCATAGCAAATATTGATTTTAGTTTTCTCTTTTTGTTCATTGTTTGCATTTTGCTAATTGAATAAATATGGACTTATTATTATTTTTTAAACCATTCTTACTTTACAGCAATTTTTCCATACCTGTCTAAAACTTTTGACCAGTACTGTATATTCCTTGACGCATCTATAAGGGATAAGCAGGTTACCATGCTAAACACCCCCCGTATCATATCTACCTAAATAAAGACGAGAACCACGACTTTATTGCAGGAATGGCCACAGTTTTATTTACCGTATATATGTATACCAAAACTCGTGGCTCAACATGCCACTCAATTGTTAAACTTAACCTTATACATATATACCCGTATAACCAGAAACACCGATAGATCCATCCGAGAGGCCAACCATCATTCCTAACCCCCCGGCCGTAACCTCTAAACCGGCCCAGAGGACCACCTCGGCCGTGACCACCCGGCCCAAGGTGAGGGGTAACAACATTCCATCGTTAATTACCCCTACCCAGAACCTGCGGGACCTCCGCCCACAAGTTACCATCCAATCCGAAGCCACTCCCCTTGAGCGACTTTGTACCAACAAACCGACTGTCGGTACTCCCAACCTCTCTAACGGACCTATCACCCCGCCACAGACCGGCCAAGTGACACCCTTACTTGGCCCGGGCCCCCCACACCCCTAGTGCTTGCTCCAGACCATCCCTCAAACCCAACATCCATAAATCTAGACCCACATCGGTCAGATGAACCCCATCTCTCCTTAGATACTGCTCAGTGGACTCCTCCAATTCTCTATGCCGCACAACCAACCCACCATTTCTCGCCACAAACCTGCCAATTGCCCGGTTCAGCTTGCTCCGAGCCCTATTAATAAGGTCCACCGACCTACCAAAACGCCACTGCGTCCGAGCTATGATGTCCGACCAAACAATAACTATGCCCGGGAACGCCCTCCACAAATGTAACAGGTCCAGCTTTATGTCCCTTTTCAATTCCCTCGCCGACCTTACTCCCAAATCATTCCCACCCACGTGCAAAATTAACACATCCGGGTCACGATCCATACGGCTATAATAAGCCACCTCTGGGCGCACTCTACCCCAGGTCATGCCCCGAATTCCAAGCCACTTTACTCGGGCTTCCGACACCGACACTCCAAGCTGCCGACCGTCACGACGCACATCCGCTCGCAACGCTCCCCAATACACATAGGAGTGCCCGAGGATCCACACAAGGCATGGCCCTACAAAATATAAAGACCACGAATAAAAACAGCAACAGAACAAGAAAAATTATCACATACCAGCATCAAAACGCAAACCAGGAATCCCCCACCCCTGAACCATCACCTGACCAAGTGAGGCCTAATGTACAAGCGAAACCTGGAAGACTCCCACCTCCCAATCCGCCGAATACAATCCTCACTCAAACCCCACCTGGCGGCTTCCGTTGCCGCCCCAATCCGGAAGGAGTGAGACCCGTACTCACGTGGCTCCTCCCCCACCCGTGCTAAAGCCATCTTCAGCACCGCATTGAATTGGTAACGCGACAAAGCCAATCCGTCCGCATGTCTAAGGAAAACGCCAGGGTAACCGCCGCGCACCCTTAAAAACTCTGAAACTTGTACCACTGGGCACAACTGGTGCCCCGGTAAAGCGAACAACACTACTAAGCGCCCCCGGCCCCTCTGATCCGTCTTCGAAAAGCGAAGCCGACATTCCACTCTCCTCCCCCAGCATTACATCCTCCAACAGCAAACCACCCATCGCTTGCTTAGTCGGGCTGACCAATTCACCAATGCGAAAGGCCCCAAAAAACGCCAATACAAAAGCTACCGAAAACAACACCCGCTCATAAGGAGACGAACACAACTCCCCTAAAATCCCCACTAAACGAACCAACAATGGCAATGACACCGGCCGCCTCCTGTCACGCGACTGGGCCCCTTTGCGAAAAACCTTCATTGCCTGCCGCACCAGAAAATCCTTAGTCGCGTCCCGAACCCCCTGCATCTGAAACAAAAAGGCCAACGCCGCCAACTTGCAACCAATCACCGAAATGGACCGACCTTCCGAAAAGTCGCCACTAATTAACATCAGGACCCCCAACACTCGGCCCTTGTAACCCGACTCCATGAAGTCCCTACTTTCCAACTCTGCCCATTCCTTCCACACCGCCTGATATCGGCACCAAGTAGCCTCAGACACCGATCTCCGAATTCCCTCAAATGCTATACCGATGCCAGGTCCCACAGCCAGTCCGGGCAAGGTTCTCCATCCGCGTACGCTTCCGGCACCAGCTTCCTGAACCTGCAAAACTGAAACCGTGATAGCACGTCAGCCACCTCGTTTCGAATCCCTGGCACATGCCGAGCCACCACGCAAATGTTTAACTCCAAGCAACGCAACACCAGATGCCTTAAATACCCCACAACCGGCGGGGATTTTGCCGACAGTGCGTTGATGGAATGCACCACCGCCATGTTGTCACAATGCATGCCAACCCTTCGTCCAGAAAAAACAGGGCCCCAAAACTCCACCGCTACAATAATTGGAAACAATTCCAGCAGCGCCAAATTCCTTACCAAACCTGCTTCCACCCAAAGCCGTGGCCACTTTCCCACACACCAGCGCGTCTGAAAAATTGCTCCAAAACCTGTCGCCCCAGCCGCATCAGTGTACAATTCCAGTTGGCTATTGGACAATGCCTCGCTCATCCAAAGGGTCCGACCGTTGTACCGGTCCAAGAACTCCTCCCAAACCAACAAATCCCCTTTCATCAATTTTGTCACTCTGACAAAGTGATTTGGAGCTTTCACCCCCGCGGTTGCGTCCGCCAGTCTCCTATTAAATATCCGCCCCATCGGCATAATGCGACAAGCGAAATTCAATTTCCCGAGCACTGACTGCAAATCCCGCAACCGCACCTTCTTGGCCTGAGACAAAAACCGCACCGACGCCTTCAAATCCAGAAGCTTCCCCTCCGGCAACCGGCATTCCATTGCCAGTATATCAATTTCGATACCTAAGAAACATAGAGCCGTCACCGGCCCTTCTGTTTTTTTCTTTTGCCAATGGAATACCTAGGCTCCGCGCGATCCGCTCTAACGTGAATAACAACAAGGAGCAAACCGAAGAGCCCGCCGGACCCACGCAAAAGAAGTCATCCAAATAGTGAATCACTGACTCCTGCCACCTCCTTGACTACCCATTCCACAAAAGTACTGAATGCCTCAAAATAAGCACACGAAATGGAACAGCCCATCGGCAGGCAGCGATCCACATAGTATTCACCATCCCACATACACCCTAAGAGATGAAGGCTCTCTGGATGCAACGGGAGTAAACGAAAAGCTGCTTCCACATCCGCCTTTGCCATCAGGGCCCCCCGCCCTGCAACCCTTACCAGCTCCAAGGCCCTATCGAACGATACATAACATACCGCCGACAACTCTGGTGATATCCCATCATTCACCGACAATCCCGCCGGATAAGATAAATGATGAATGAGCCGAAATTTGTTCGGCTCCTTCTTAGGTACCACCCCAAGGGGGGAAATCCGTAAATTGGAGAATGGCGGGTCCTGGAATGGGCCCGCAATCCTTCCCAACTCCACCTCCTTCTGCAGCTTTTCCCTCACCACCGGCGGATGTTCTTTTGCGGACCTCAAGTTCCCCGGGCGAAACAACGGCGCCTCAGATTCAAACGGAATCCGAAAGCCCTCCGTAAAACCACGTGCCAACAACTCCGCCGCCCGAACATCCGGGTATCTATTTAAATAGGGAAGCATCGCCTCTACCCTCACTGGCGTCCTCCCTTTTTCCAGACCCCTCCCCCGCCTTTCCTTTCCCTTTCTTGAAGCACCTGGCCAAGGGGTGGGACCCTCCACATCCGGAACACTCATGTTTGAACTGACAAGAGGCCCCGAACTTACACTGTCCCTCGTTATATTGCCAACAAGCCCCTTTTTTCTGTCCAGCCGGGGACCCGCCGCTCGCACCCGGGCTCCCGGCACCCCCTCGAAAGGGCTGAGCCGGAGCTGTCATTAACCGCATCCACAAAGAAATATCCTTGTGGCCCCACTGGACACCCGGCCGCAGAGCCTTCAGTTGCCGGAACTGCTCATCATATCTTAGCCACCCTAAACCGCCGTACACTCTATACGCCTCCCCTATCGCGTCCATATAACCAAATAGGGCGGAACAATGCTCCGGCTCCTTTTCGCCGATCACGCTGGCTAAGATCGCAAAGGCCTGTAGCCAGTTAGTAAACGTCCTCGGGATCAACCTATACCTTCGTTTTTCTTCATCCTCTTTCTCCTTTTTTGTATCACTGGGTTTCACCTTATCCAAATTAAACTTCTCCAAGGGAAGCAGGGAAAAAATTTCCACATACTCCCCTTTCCAAATCTTTTCCCTCACCTCCTTTTTCAAATGAACCCCTAACTGACCTTCAAAACACACATACAGTTAGGTCCAGAAATATTTGGACAGTGACACAAGTTTTGTTATTTTAGCTGTTTACAAAAACATGTTCAGAAATACAATTATATATATATAATATGGGCTGAAAGTGCACACTCCCAGCTGCAATATGAGAGTTTTCACATCCAAATCGGAGAAAGGGTTTAGGAATCATAGCTCTGTAATGCATAGCCTCCTCTTTTTCAAGGGACCAAAAGTAATTGGACACGGGACTCTAAGGGCTGCAATTAACTCTGTAGGCGTCTCCCTCGTTAACCTGTAATCAATGAAGTAGTTAAAAGGTCTGGGGTTGATTACAGGTGTGTGGTTTTGCATTTGGAAGCTGTTGCTGTGACCAGACAACATGCGGTCTAAGGAACTCTCAATTGAGGTGAAGCAGAACATCCTGAGGCTGAAAAAAAAGAAAAAATCCATCAGAGAGATAGCAGACATGCTTGGAGTAGCAAAATCAACAGTCGGGTACATTCTGAGAAAAAAGGAATTGACTGGTGAGCTTGGGAACTCAAAAAGGCCTGGGCGTCCACGGATGACAACAGTGGTGGATGATCGCCGCATACTTTCTTTGGTGAAGAAGAACCCGTTCACAACATCAACTGAAGTCCAGAACACTCTCAGTGAAGTAGGTGTATCTGTCTCTAAGTCAACAGTAAAGAGAAGACTCCATGAAAGTAAATACAAAGGGTTCACATCTAGATGCAAACCATTCATCAATTCCAAAAATAGACAGGCCAGAGTTAAATTTGCTGAAAAACACCTCATGAAGCCAGCTCAGTTCTGGAAAAGTGTTCTATGGACAGATGAGACAAAGATCAACCTGTACCAGAATGATGGGAAGAAAAAAGTTTGGAGAACAAAGGGAACGGCACATGATCCAAGGCACACCACATCCTCTGTAAAAGATGGTGGAGGCAACGTGATGGTATGGGCATGCATGGCTTTCAATGGCACTGGGTCACTTGTGTTATTGATGACATAACAGCAGACAAGAGTAGCCGGATGAATTCTGAAGTGTACCGGGATATACTTTCAGCCCAGATTCAGCCAAATGCCGCAAAGTTGATCGGACGGCGCTTCATAGTACAGATGGACAATGACCCCAAGCATACAGCCAAAGCTACCCAGGAGTTCATGAGTGCAAAAAAGTGGAACATTCTGCAATGGCCAAGTCAATCACCAGATCTTAACCCAATTGAGCATGCATTTCACTTGCTCAAATCCAGACTTAAGACGGAAAGACCCACAAACAAGCAAGACCTGAAGGCTGCGGCTGTAAAGGCCTTGCAAAGCATTAAGAAGGAGGAAACCCAGCGTTTGGTGATGTCCATGGGTTACAGACTTAAGGCAGTGATTGCCTCCAAAGGATTCGCAACAAAATATTGAAAATTAAAAATATTTTGCTTGGGTTTGGCTTATTTGTCCAATTACTTTTGACCTCCTAAAATGTGGAGTGTTTGTAAAGAAATGTGTACAATTCCTACAATTTCTATCAGATATTTTTGTTCAAACCTTCAAATTAAACGTTACAATCTGCACTTGAATTCTGTTGTAGAGGTTTCATTTCAAATCCAATGTGGTGGCATGCAGAGCCCAACTCGCGAAAATTGTGTCACTGTCCAAATATTTCTGGACCTAACTGTAAATTTCACTCCGTGCCCTATCATCCAAACGCACAACCTCATCCTCCTTTTCTTTTTCCTTTTCCGCCTCCTTACTCGCACCCACGTCAGCCGCCCCACCAGCCGCCTGTCCCGCACCTACTGCCGAGGTCGGGTCCCGCGCCGCAACCTCGCGCACCGGCGCCTCTGTCTGCACCACCTCCGTGGGGCCCACCCACGCCCCCACCGGAGCCCCAGGCCCAATCCGACTAACCCGCTCCGCAGACAACCCCTGCAACACCCCCAAAAGCTGCCCCCAAAACTCCGGGCCCGGTAAACCAGACTGTCCGACCGCACTCGCCCCCTGCGCAACGCTTCCCGCGATGGAACCCCCGCCCGCGCTACCCACAGCATGAAACATTTCTGTCGTCCGCTCACCAGGCTGCCGTTGAACCGACGCCGGAACAGCCGTGCCACGATCTTCCTGCTGCCGCTCTGTCCGACCTGCCGCTGCCATTGCTCCTTCTTCCTCGCCGGAGTCTGACGAGCTGCCGAAGTCTTCAGGGGGGACCAGCGAGGGGACAGCCCGCACCTGGCGGCTGTCAACCCCCACGGTCACCGCACCCTGCTCCTCCGGGCGACTCCTGCTAGACCTCTTCCTTTTTGCCCACCGTGGCGCCCTGCCGCCGTCCTTCCTCGCCGTACTCATGACAGACTGCTGCGCCGCCGCTTCTCCCGTCGCTCTCAGTGGTCTCCCTCCCTGCCGACTGCAGGAAGGCCGTGCGGAACTTGACCCTCGCTGGGAACACCCCCCAGCCCGATCCTCACTAATAATTATGGATCTCATCCGTGCCTGCGGGCCACCGTACCCCTCCTCCGATCTCCCCACATCGCTGCTCCCATCCGCTCCCGCCCTCCGTCCTGTAGCTCTCCCCTGCAGCCTGCAGGGAGTCTCCTCCGTTAGTCTGGAACGCCGAGCGCTACCCCCGGCCGGCACTTCACTGGGGGCTGCCGTTATCGCCGCTCCGGTCTGGGGCTGTGCAGGCCGCGGACCGGAAGTGGGCCTCGCCGAGGCTCCGCCCACCCCCGACCCGCGGGATCTCCGACGAGGATTCCTCCCGGCGGCCGGCAGCTCCCCCTGGTAAGTTGAAGGGCTCCGCCGCCCCGGAGGGTCCCCGCAGGGGCTCCTGGATCTCATTTTCCCCCTCCAGTTGGGGGAGTAGCGCTCCGGCGGTCGCGTCCGCCGAGCACGTAGTAGCGGCCCGGGCGCAGGAGCAGCAGGCAGCACCGCTCCAGCCCCACAGACCGCCGCCAGCTGCTGCCGCAGAGCGTCCACACCTAGGACCTCGGAGGCCCCACGCACCATCTCCAGCAGCTCAGCAAGGTCAGCCATGGCAGCAGGCAGCACAAACATCCTGGGGACACAACTTTCCCACGACAAAAGGGGAGGTAATCAGTACACCCCCTCTCTTATACCTCCCACAACCCCCCACCCCTTCCTTGCTCCTCTCCAATCCCCTTACAGCTCCCTTCTACCGATCCTATAGTCCCATATATCCCCTATCCCATGTAAACCAATTAACCCCTTCCTAACCTTGCACCCTCCCGATCGTCATGGGGTCCATTCACCCCTATGGGGCTCACTGCCCTTCTGTACATGGGTTCACCCCAAAAAAAAAAAAAAAAAGTCTTGTCTAAGCTTGAAACTTGTGAAATCAACGAAAGCTCTGGAAATTCAGAGACATTTCTCTTGAGTCATCATATATTTGGTCCTAATGGTTTATATTTGACTTTAATACGATATCCCAGGAGTCAGACATGAGAAGACTATAAGGTCACTCAATGTTCAGTGTCTTTGATGTCTGTGTTATTTCAGTTTGCACTGGGGAATTCCTGACCACAGCGCCTATCTTTGATGGATTCATTGTAAATTAAAACAAAACCCTGTGGTGGGAGAAGTCCTCCTCTGTTTACCATTATCTGCTCTTATCTGGGCTCCCCCACCCCTCCTAAAGAAGAAGAAAACACAAACTACAGGAAGTCTCACCATAATGAGCTACGCTATGGTGACCTACAGGTGAATAATGTGTCTTGTAAGATCCAGACTATTTTTTATTGTATTACTCTATTTTCTCTTGCTTATATAAAGGCCCCTTTACGCACTGAGACTTTCTAGCGATCCCACCAGCGATCCCGACTTGGCTGGGATTGCTGGAATGTCTCTGGTGAGCTGTCAAACCGCCAGACCTGCCCAACGACACAGCCATACCTCCCAACCGTCCCGGATACAGCGGGACAGTCCCTCTTCTGAGCCTTTGATCCCGGGTCCCGCCCGTGAGGCTGTTTGTCCCGGGCTCCACCCACCCACTGTAGCCCCGCCTCGCTGTTTCTCTTCATTACAGAGCCGAGCGCGCACCTACTCCTGTGACTGCTGCTGAGGTATGAATCACCCCCTGCAGCAGAGCGACCCCCCTGCAGCAGAGCGACCCCCCTGCAGCAGAGCCGCCCGCCCCCCGCACCAGAGCCGACCCCCCCAGTCCCCCAGAGCGGACATCCCCAGCCCGGAGCTTCCCTGCAGCTGTTCTCTGATTCCCCGTGTGCGGCTTCTCACTGCTGCAGATACACGGGGAATCAGGAAGCTGAGGAGACCGTGCAATCAGCACTTCTCTCTCCTGCAGATAGCACTGACAATAACCTATGCAGAGTGACATCTGCAGGCTTCTATTAGCTTACCGATCAGTGGTCTCCTGCCTGTGGAGCTGCTGGGTCCTAGCTTCCCAACAACTTCAGCTCTGCTTTATCCTGGCTGCCCTACCAGTTAAAGGGAACCTGTCAGCAGAAATTTCACAATAAAAATAAAAGATTCCCCTCTGCAGCTCCTGGGCTGCTTCTAGAAAGGTTCCTGTTGTTATTGTGCCCCCTTTGAGACCTACAAAAATACTTTATGAAGTCTTACCTTTTTGTATGCAAATGTGTTTTTATGGTCACGGGGGCGGGCTGTCTGGCGTCCGTTATTCCCCCTCCTGCCGCTTTACGCAGTCCCCCATTGCTCATTTACATACACAAGGACGCCTTCCTCATGTAACTGTCCTCCCGAAGTTTTGCGCATGTGAACGCTTTTTCAGGTGATTGCGCAGGCACGAGATTATGGGCGGCGCTGTGATTGTCATCAGCAGCGTTAACCAAGTACCCGCCCATAATCTCGTGCCCGCACTTTTCCCTCTGACTCCACCGTTATGCGCAAGTGCTGGCCATATGAACCATGTTACCTATTACTGCTTGCACGAGATTATGGGTGGGTACTTGGATGACTTTGCTGATGACAATCACAGCGCCGCCCATAATCTCGCGCCCATGATAATAGGTAACGTGGTTCATATGGCCAGTGCTTGCGCATAACGGTGGAGGCAGAGTGAGAAGCGCGGGCACGAGATTATGGGCAGGTACTTGGATGACGCTGCTGATGACAATCACAGCGCCGCCCATAATCTCGCGCCTGCACAATCACCTCAAAAGCGTTCACACTTTGCACAGTGCTCACTCCCGCGAGAGTGGCACTGGGCATGCACAAAACTTCAGGAGGACAGTTACATGAGGAAGGCGTCCTCATGTATGGAAATGAGCAATGGGGGACGGCGTACAGCGGCAGGAGGGGGAATAACGGACGCCAGGCAGCCCGCCCCCGTGACCATAAAAACAGATTTGCATACAAAAAGGTAAGACTTCATAAAGTATTATTTTAGGTCTCAAAGGGGGCACAATAGCAACAGGAACCTTTCCAGAATTCATCCCAGGAGCTGCAGAGGGGAATCTTTTATTTTTTTTGCTAAATTTCTGGTGACAGGTTCCCTTTAAAGGGAACCTATCAGGTGCAATCTGCACTCAGAGCCAGGAGCAGTTCTGGGTGTATATTGCTAATCCCTCCCTAACTGTCCCTGTATACACTAGCATAGATAAAGGCATCTATAGAAAAAGTATTTTTAAAGAGCTTATATCTTATGCTAATTAGCGCGGGGACTAGTCCCAAGGGCGTTACTTCACTTGGCTAGTCGGCTCATATAGCGTGTTAGTACTCACACAGGGGCGTAATAACATGCTAACATGCTATGCGAGCCGACTAGCCAAGTGAAGTAACGCCCTTGTGACTAGTCCCCGCGCTCATTAGCATAAGATATAAGATCTTTAAAAATATTTGTTCTTGATCCCTTTATCTATGCTAGTGTATACAGGGACGGTTAGGCAGGGATTAGCAATATGTACCCAGAACTGCTCCTGGCTCTGAGTGCATATTGCACCTGACAGGTTCACTTTAAAGGGAACCTGTCACCAGATTTGGGGCCTATAAGCTGCGGCCACCACCAGCGGGATCTTATGTACACATTCTAACATGCTGCATACCTCCCAACCGTCCCGGATACAGCGGGACTTTCACGCTTTACGTTGTTTGTCCCGTTGCCACGGGCGGGACGGCCGGCTCCCGGGCTCCGCCCACCCACTCTCTCTCCGCCTCCCTGCTTTTCCCTCCTACCATCCTAGTAGACGTGGCATAGAGAGGAGCGCTGCCTGTGCTGCTGCTGGTACAGTAAACTAATCTCCCCAGCGCTGATTTCCCTCCCTCCCCCCTCACCCCCTGCCGCCTGTCTGTGCGGGCGCCCCCCTGCCGCCTGTCTGTGCGGGCGCCCCCCTGCCGCCTGTCTGTGCGGGCGGCCCGCCGCCTCATTGTGCGGGCGGCCGGCCGCCTCTCTCTGCGGGCGGCTGGCCGCCTCTCTGTGCGGGCGGCCCGCCGCCTGTCTGTGAAGGCGGCCGGCCGCCTGTCTGTGAAGGCGACCGGCCGCCTCACTGTGGCTGCCTGCGTGTCCGTGCTGGAGGCCCGCCGGCTGCCTGCGTGTCCGTGCTGGAGGCCCGCCGGCTGCCTGCGTGTCCGTGCTGGAGGCCCGCTGGCTGCCTGCGTGTCCGTGCTGGAGGCCCGCCGGCTGCCTGCGTGTTTGTGCTGAATGGGTGTGGATGGGGAGTGGATATGGGCGTGACTGTGAAATGGGTGTGGTTAGGGGGCGTGGCCTAAAAATTTGCCGCGGCGCGCTACGCGCGCCGCAAACTTTGTCCCTCTTTTCCTTCTTTAAAAGTTGGGAGGTATGGTTCCGGATTGCTGGTAGAGAGGTACAAAAGGAGATGTGTGCCATCCCCATGTTAGCAGCCGAGCTGCTCGGATCCGGGTTCGCTGTGGCTCGAGGGTCTCTGGACCCGGGGTTGTGCGGCCACTCAAATGAAAGGGGGTATTTACAGGGGAGTTGATGTATAGTTCATGATGCCACTTGTGGTGTACAGTAATTTGGGAGTACCACCACTGCTGTTGGGAGTACCCGAAGTGATGAAGTGGGGCAGCAAGGTGTCATAGCCCTCCACGGGTAGGGGGGATGCCCCGGGACTCGGCGTGGGATGCAGGGGTCACTCTCGTACTCACTCAGTTCATAAGCAGACGCTGACAACTGGGTAAGCCAAGTCTCTGGGTACCATTGCCTCTGAGGGGAGCTCGTCGGGGTCCCATCCCCTATAGTGTTGCCTGGTGATCCGTGATTTGCCTCCTGGCACTAAGTTTAACTTCAACGTGGTAGCCCAGTAATATGGAACTTGCCGGCCCTGCTCCCCACTGTGGCTAAGTGTGGGAGCTTGTTCTCAGGGCTCACGCTTGGGATTTTCTGGACCGTTTTGGATTGGAAAGTCCTATCCCCCTTGTTGTGCTAATGCCCCGATTCTGGAGCGGGTGGGAACAGATCATAAAGGCTCCGTTCTCCTCAGGTGAATTGTCGGGTTGCCTGAAGCTACTCAACGACCTAGGGTCCGTGTACCCCGTTGTGCCTTTGGTCTCGGACCGGTGACAGTGCTAGGCTGCCGGCTGTCCTCCTCGACAGGTCCAGGCACCTTGCCACAATCCCCTGCGACCAGGGGTCCTACTCCTCCTCTAGGCCCAGACCACTGTCTGCAACCTAGACAGCTTCTCTAGTAGCCACCGCTCCCAACCTCCTCTCACTCACACCACTCTCCTCTCTATCTCTGCACTGACTACACTCCTCACCTCCCCTCCCTGACCCCCCCAGGTGGGCGACTCTATTCCACTCAAGCCGTCCACTGGTGTGCCTGGTGGGTGTGGTGCAGCGTGTATCTAGGATTTGATTTGCTGTTGGAGGCAACACCATTAGAATAGGGACCCAGAACCAAGAGGGAGGTGGAATAACGCACGGAAGGGCAGTTTGTGCAGTACCCTGTGACGACCTGATAGTCCAGGTATGTCACAGATACTCTGAGGTGCTGTATGTGACTGCCCTCGTTGACTGTGCCGCATACCTGAGAATGTTTCCCTTTTGTACTTGCCTCTGTCTCAGCAATGTATACTTCAATACCTTTTTAAGTGCCCAGGTATTCCTATCTACAGTACATTAAGGATTGGAAGCCGAAATCTACCGTGCCATGGCACTTGTGTATTCCTTTGAAGTCAACAATGGTGGTTGTTATTGAGTGACTCCACAATATAGACAGACATTGCAGCTCTACACATGTAACATCTAGAGTAGAGGTAGGATACCCTGCTCTTAACCCCAGAGGTGCTCATAAATTATGTTGTCAATCGCAAAGTACAAACTGTGGTGCTAACCAGGGAATTAAACCTTGTTCTTCATTCAAGCACAACGAGCAAATCACAGCGGGAAAGAAGTTCAGATTGCAAACAAAGCTCTCCGACATGCTTCTCTGGGCCTGTGACTGTCTATACTGCTGTGATCTGCTTGTCATCCATGAGTAAAGAAAATATGTAATTTCTTGGTGAGTTCAGCAGTTTGCACTTATTTTATTGAATGACTGCAAGTAGAAATGTCGAAAACTGAGGAATTGTTATGGAGAATATCAATGAATAAGTATCCGTTGAAATGGTAAAACTTTGTTTTGTATCAATTTGGTTGACATAAATACAGTTAGGTCCAGAAATATTTGGACAGTGACACAAGTTTTGTTATTTTAGCTGTTTACAAAAACATGTTCAGAAATACAATTATATATATATAATATGGGCTGAAAGTGCACACTCCCAGCTGCAATATGAGAGTTTTCACATCCAAATCGGAGAAAGGGTTTAGGAATCATAGCTCTGTAATGCATAGCCTCCTCTTTTTAAAGGGACCAAAAGTAATTGGACAAGGGACTCTAAGGGCTGCAATTAACTCTGAAGGCGTCTCCCTCATTAACCTGTAATCAATGAAGTAGTTAAAAGGTCTGGGGTTGATTACAGGTGTGTGGTTTTGCATTTGGAAGCTGTTGCTGTGACCAGACGACATGCGGTCTAAGGAACTCTCAATTGAGGTGAAGCAGAACATCCTGAGGCTGAAAAAAAAGAAAAAATCCATCAGAGAGATAGCAGATATGCTTGGAGTAGCAAAATCAACAGTCGGGTACATTCTGAGAAAAAAGGAATTGACTGGTGAGCTTGGGAACTCAAAAAGGCCTGGGCGTCCACGGATGACAACAGTGGTGGATGATCGCCGCATACTTTCTTTGGTGAAGAAGAACCCGTTCACAACATCAACTGAAGTCCAGAACACTCTCAGTGAAGTAGGTGTATCTGTCTCTAAGTCAACAGTAAAGAGAAGACTCCATGAAAGTAAATACAAAGGGTTCACATCTAGATGCAAACCATTCATCAATTCCAAAAATAGACAGGCCAGAGTTAAATTTGCTGAAAAACACCTCATGAAGCCAGCTCAGTTCTGGAAAAGTATTCTATGGACAGATGAGACAAAGATCAACCTGTACCAGAATGATGGGAAGAAAAAAGTTTGGAGAAGAAAGGGAATGGCACATGATCCAAGGCACACCACATCCTCTGTAAAACATGGTGGAGGCAACGTGATGGCATGGGCATGCATGGCTTTCAATGGCACTGGGTCACTTGTGTTTATTGATGACATAACAGCAGACGAGTAGCCGGATGAATTCTGAAGTGTACCGGGATATACTTTCATCCCAGATTCAGCCAAATGCCGCAAAGTTGATCGGACGGCGCTTCATAGTACAGATGGACAATGACCCCAAGCATACAGCCAAAGCTACCCAGGAGTTCATGAGTGCAAAAAAGTGGAACATTCTGCAATGGCCAAGTCAATCACCAGATCTTAACCCAATTGAGCATGCATTTCACTTGCTCAAATCCAGACTTAAGACGGAAAGACCCACAAACAAACAAGACCTGAAGGCTGCGGCTGAAAAGGCCTGGCAAAGCATTAAGAAGGAGGAAACCCAGCGTTTGGTGATGTCCATGGGTTCCAGACTTAAGCCAGTGATTGCCTCCAAAGGATTCGCAACAAAATATTGAAAATAAAAAAATTTTGTTTGCGTTTGGTTTATTTGTCCAATTACTTTTGACCTCCTAAAATGTGGAGTGTTTGTAAAGAAATGTGTACAATTCCTACAATTTCTATCAGATATTTTTGTTCAAGCCTTCAAATTAAACGTTACAATCTGCACTTGAATTCTGTTGTAGAGGTTTCATTTCAAATCCAATGTGGTGGCATGCAGAGCCCAACTCGCGAAAATTGTGTCACTGTCCAAATATTTCTGGACCTAACTGTATGTATTGGTGCAAATACCAGCCTAATGTATCCAGGAACTGTCCCATTTGACATGCTCAGTAACTTTTTGGGTCTGTTGTTCCTCTTTATTAGTATTTCCCGAGCACTTTAGGTGCTGGAGTATACTTAATCTTATTTCCCAGTATGTGTTGCTCCAATGGCTTATCTGCCACAAACTGAAAGCCTGCCTCTCCAGCATGCCAGACAGAAGGACAGGGGTGATGATAAACTGAAAGCCTGCTTCTCCAGTATGCCAGACATAAGAACAGGGGCGACGATACAAAGACCCACTCCCACCTTTTGCAATATTTCTCAGCATCTCTGCTGACAAAGATCAATTATACTTGACAACAGTCAGTAGATAGGGAGACACCTAGTGGCCGCAATTTTGGAATCTTTTTTCAGAGGTAAGATATTTTTTTTAATTAAAATGATGAGCAAATAGATTGTCACGGTTGTCTCACTCGCTATTTTTGGAGACTTGTGACGGGTTCAGGGTTGAGATCCCTCATTTCGATCTTGGACTCTACATTTAAATGCAATTTCTCTTGGTGCTGAAACAGTTAATGTCAGTTTTCCTGCTAGCAGCTTCCCAGCAGTGCATGTCAGCTGCAGCTGCAGCGTAAACACACCCCTTTGTGTTTAAGTAGCAGGGTTTCCCAGCAATCTTTGCTGATTTATAAAAATCAATTTGTCTTCTGGCCCCCTCAGTGGAAGGTCCTGTGAAGGAGTGTTCCAGAAGCTGGACTTTATCCTTTTTGTTGCTGTCTCCCCTGTTTGTCTTATCTTTCCTTGTGTCATATTAGTGCAGCGGTGGGGTTAGCGTCTCCCACCTGCCAATGCCCTAGCCAGGGCAACTACAGGTTTTTTTCAGGGTCTGAGGTTCCTGTTCGGCAACAGTTGAGACGACTGTATAGGGCCTGACTAGGAGAGCTGCAGGTGAGGATAGGAGGTGTCCCATCTACCCCCTCTCACTAGAGCTCAGACCCACCATTGTTATTGTGTTCCCCCTTACTTGTATAGTTTGTTGTATTTTTGTCGTGCGTCAGACATCTGTTGGTCTGAACGTGCGTGCTACGACTGAAAACGTGACAGATTGCCCTTTCTGCACATTATCAATCAAATTAGGTAAAGTTTTCAGAAAATACAAGAACCATTTAAAATAATCCTATTCTGTGCTGTACAGGGCTTTACTGAGCAGAAATGTCAATGGAGATGATCTTGTTAGCATGGAGTGTTTTACAAGCAGCAGTCATCAGATTATATACAGGAGACGGCTCCCATCTTCTAGAGTTCTATATTTAATATTTAACAATGGTGCGGGCGTATCTTGTTGCTGATGAAATGCTACAGGTCTCATCTGTCTGATGAGCTGCCGGAGACTTCATCTACTGATTAAATGATCTGTGGCCTTTACAAAGACGTCATCATCAGGGAGTCTGTTTGTTCTATGACTGAGACGACATCTAGAGATGTTCTTACTAACCTCAAGCACATTGTACAAAGCGTTCACATTGGCTCGTGTGAGAGATTCACTAAACACCAATATCACGGGTCCATTCTATGTGTCTGTGAGGCTCCACCATCTAGAAATACACTTTTTTACTGTAGAACTTCATTAATGGTACTTTCTGATGATAGCAGGCACATACATTAACAAATATGTTATGTCCTGTCATTAACGGAGTTTTCAGCCTTATGGTTTTCAGTGGTGGCACAATACTTGAGGGCAGAATTACAGATCACTTGGGCTTTGCATTCTTGCGGCTTCAAGATGGCACCTATGTGCCTTAGCCTGGGAAGCCCAGTATTTCTTGTCCGATATACCAGAATCTATCCAGGGTCCACACTATACCACAGAGGTATTTGCCAGGTCTCGGGGCTCCATACTGATCAGAACCAGCTTCCTTTAATTCCTTTGTCTCAATCTCAGAGCATCAGTATTCACCTTTTTACCATTGGTTTGACTTTTCTGCATTTTTTTTCCAGGTTACTTAATGCTTCTGTGACGCCCTGGCCTATCAGGTCGTCACAGGGTATTGTGCAATCTGCCCTTCTGCACAGTATCCACCCACCTTGGTTACGGATCCTGGTCCTTTGACCAAGCTGTTAACACCACCAATCAAAATCTTAGGAACACTTCCCACTTGAACCTACCAGACACACCATTGGGGGGCCTGAAGGGAATAGGGCCACCTACATGAGGGGGGGGTTGGTGAGGAGAAAGTGAGGACAGTGTCAGTTGAGAGTTGAGTCGAGAGGAGTTGAGAGTGGAGAGAGGAGGTGAAGTGGAGAGGCCACTGAGGAGAGCTCCTGTGTACTAGGTGGCAGACGTTGGTCTGGGCCTGGTAGGAGTTGGAACCCCGGTCGCAGGGGACAGTGTCAAGGGGCACGAGGAGGGCAGCCGGCGGCCTTGAGCTATCACCGGGCAGGGGCCAGGGCACTATGGGGTATGTGACCCCAGGCCGGAAAGTAGCTTCACGCGTTCCGGTAATTTACCTGACGGGGGTGAAGACTTCAAGTGTCATCCCCAACCCGCTCCAAAATCTGGGTACTAGCGCACCGATGGGATAGGAGTTTCCCACTACAGTCTGGAGAAATCCTACGCGTGAACCCTGAGAGCAAGCTCACTCCGTTAGACATAGGGGTGAGCGGGACCCAGAGAGTTTCAAATGAACGGGTCCAATTGAGACTAAGGTGCCAGGGACAGGGCAACAGACCAACAACAACACAAAGGGCACGGATCCAGCAATGCTCCCCGCAGGCTGCAGAGGTGTTCAGAATTCTGGTTTACAAGTTGTCAGTGTGGTTATTCTGGGTCTGAGTGAGTACCTTGGAAACCCCTGTTCCTATTCCCCCACGGCACCCGAACATCATCCCAACCATCAACAAACCCCCTACCCACGGAGGGGTTAAACATCAGGCTGCCGCACCACCGTCACCGGGCTCCCCAATGGCAGCGATGGTCCCTCACATTACCGCGCACCGTGGGTGGCGTCACAAACTTTCCAAAAACCCCCCTGTACATATCTCCCCCTTCTTCTTTTAATCGAGTGGCCGCGCGACCCCGGGTCCGGAGACCCCTCAAGCCACTGCGAATCTAGATCTGAGCGGAAGCAGCCAGGCTGCTTGCCCGAGGGCGGTACACTTCTTTCTGTCCTTTTTACACCTCGGCCTATAACAACTCACACTCCAACCATATTGACTACTCATTAATTCTGTTCAAGCACTGCCTTTGTAAACTAGACTCCTCCATTGTGGCGAAGATCTTCTCACTAGCTTTAGCGCCCTCTTAACCGCTTAACAACCTATGATTTTTATATATATATAATATATATATATATATAATATGTACACGGTGTGCAGAATTATTAGGCAAATGAGTATTTTGATCACATGATACTTTTTATACATGTTGTCCTACTCCAAGCTGTATAGGCTTCAGTACCAACTACCAATTAAGTAAATCAGGTGATATGCATCTCTGTAATGGGGAGAGGTGTGGTGTAATGACAATAACACCCTATATAAGGTGTGCCTAATTATTAGGCAACTTCCTTTCCATTGGCAAAATGGGTCAGAAGAGAGATTTGACGGGCTCTGAAAAGTCCAAAATTTTGAGATTTCTTGCAGAGGGATGCAGCAGTCTTGAAATTGACAAACCTTTGAAGCGTGATCACTGAACAATGAAGCGTTTCATGGCAAATAGCCAACAGGGTCGCAAGAAGCGTGTTGAGCAAAAAAGGCGCAAAATAACTGCCCATGGATTAAGAAATAACAAGCGTGAAGCTGCCAAGATGCCATTTGCCACCAGTTTGGCCATATTTCAGAGCTGTAACATTTACTGGAGTATCAAAAAGCACAAGGTGTGCCATACTCTGGGATATGGCTAAGGTAAGGAAGGCTGAAAAACGACCACCTTTGAACAAGAAACATTAAGATTACGTCAAGACTGAGCAAAGAAATATCTTAAGACTGATTTTTCAAAGGTTTTATGGACTGATGAAATGAGTGACTCTCGATTGGCCAGATGGACGGGGCACCAGACACCAGCAAAATGGAGGTGGGGGACTGGTATGGGCTGGTATCATCAAAGATGAACTTGTGGGACCTTTTCGGGTCGAGGATGGAGAGAAGCTCAACTCCCAGACCTACTGTCTGTTTGTGGAAGAAAAGTTCTTCAAGCAGTGGTACAAGAAGTTGTATCGTTCAAGAAAAACATGGTTTTCATGCAGGACAATGCTCCATCACATACATCAAACTACTCCACAGCGTGGCTGGCCAGTAAAGGTCTAAAAGATGAGAAATAATGACATGGCCCCCTTGTTCACCTGATCTGAACCCCATAGAGAACCTGTGGTCCTTCATAAAATGTGAGATCTACAGGAAGGGAAAACAGTACACCTCTCGGAACAGTGTCTGGGAGGCTGTGGTGGCTGCTGCACGTAATGTTGATCGTAAACAGCAAGCAACTGACAATCTATGGATGGTAGGCTTTTGAATGTCAACATAAAGAAAGGTGGCTATATTGGTCACTAATTTTTGGGGGTTTTGTTTTTGCATGTCAGAAATGTTTATTTCTAAATTTTGTGCAGTTATATTGGTTTACCTGGTGAAAATAAACATAAAGTGACATGGAAATATATTTGGTTTTTTTATTAAGTTGCCTAATAATTCTGCACAGTAAGGCTATGTGCCCACGCTGCGGATTTACCGCGGATTTTGCCGCGGATTTACCGCGGATTTTCCGAAAATGTGAAGCAGCGGCACTTCCAAGCCATTTCAATGGCATTTTGGAAATGCTGTGTCCATACTGCGGATTTTTCCGCGGCGGATTTGCCTCGGATTTTGATCCGGAAAAATCTGCAGCATGTCAATTATTGTTGCGGATTTTGGTGCGGATTTTGGGTGTAGAATGTGGGAAAAAAAAATCTGCGGCAAATTCGCGGTAATCCGCAGTAAATCCGCGGCAAATCCGCGGCAAAAATAAGGTGCGGATTTGCCGCAAAAGTCGCGGATTTTCATGCAGAAAAATCCGCAGGTACATTCTACCGTGGACACATAGCCTAATAGTTACTTGCACAAACAGATATCCTCCTTAGCCAAATCTAAAAAAAAAAACCCACTCCAACTTCCAAAAATATTAAGCTTCGATATTTATGTCTTTTGGGTTGATTGAGAACATAGCTGTTGATCAATAATAAAAAAAATCCTCTAAAATACAACTTGCCTAAAAATTCTGCATACAGTATATATCCCACATCCCTCCCTTTGATGTGGGCTCACGCAGCAAGCCCAGATCTTTCCCTACACATGTTGGCTGATCTGATCAGGAGATGTGCAGATAACAGGAGCAGGTGAATCTCCCCTTAGATTGTGCTGTCAAACTCTGACAGTGCAGTCTAACAGGCTCCAGCAAGCATCGAGCTGTTCACCATCGAAGGCCCTGTGACGGGATCAGGGGGCACCAATGGGGGGGTCATGACAGCGCAGGATCAGCTGACTCTTACATGACTCTCACTTTCTGTGAATGCAGAGTGCCGGCATTCACAGGAGATCAACATTTCTGCTGATCACAGTGACCTGAAAAGCAAAAGTGATCGGATAGTTGAGGCATAAAGTCCCCTTAGGTGACTAGTAAAATCAATTTAAAAAATGTAAAAAAAAAAAAAAAAAAAAAAAAGTTCAAATCACCCCCCTTTTTGTTACCCAATCTGAGAACAGTAAAATGTAGTAGTAAGTGATACATCGCTTTAATCAGGGTCTCTATCTCTACATTATGTTGCTTTCAGATTAGATGGTAAAAACCTGGTTACCGATACCTTTTTAACCATTGTCAATATATTAGTGCTAGGGGAAAACTTTAAACCCAGTGTATTTTTTAACAATCAGTATTTGTCACTTTTTTACATGCCTAAAACCAGTGTCAGACGGAGCTGCAAGGACCCACCAGTAACACTTGACTCTGGGGGCCCCACTGTTCAGCCAGCCTCATCCACACCTTTATCTGTACTTCTATGTAATAATACACTGAGTAGTTTGTTGAGTGAATGATGATGATGAGATGCTGGTTTCTATGTACATCATGAATAATGTAATGGGTCCAAATACTGTACATATTGGGGGGTAAGTAGCTTACTCCAGCACAGGGGCCCACCGGGAAATTCCTCTGTTCACATGTGGGCCAGTCGAAGCCTGCCTAAAACACTCCTGTGACGACATGGACTCACTGCCTAGCATGGGTTACATTTCTTAAAATTCAGCCAGACATGAAGATAGTTTATTTATAGACGCGGGATTAGCCACTCATTGTTTCTACAAGAATCTTAGGAGTCTAGTGTTACAGTTCTTGTTGACTCATGTAATTGACTTGGCCAGTGAGGGTCAGATACCCAGACAAATCAATTATGCGAACCTCCCATTGTATTGCGATGTAACTTAGCGGTCTCTCCCTCGTGTCTGCCAGAGATCATTACTACTAGGAATATTTTGCATACGGATTGAAATCTAGCTAAGAGCCCAATCTTATTCACCAATCTTGAAGACCCCAATGGTCTGAATGGAGAGCTCAGGGGTATAAGAAGGATGGTCTATTGCCTGGGTAGACTCTTGCTACATGCTACCAATCTAGGACCTCGGATCCGATTGGCAAGCCATAACCGAACCTGGGTTATAATACTACATGGACTTAAGTATCAAATGCAAGGATTCGGCTGAGCTATCAAAGACTACATTAAAGAAGGAATGCAGCTTGGGACAATCCAGTCACCTGATTACAGGTTTTGCAGTCCTCAGCCAGTTTCCTAAATCTGGCGTTATTCCATTCTCGGTGGGTGCCCGCCAAAAGCGGTGTGCTGCTGGTTTGGAGTAAGTAGCCCTGGAAGCTCTGAGGCACGGACATTCTAATCCCTGGTGAGCCAGTGGAAGGGTGAGAAACTGTTGCCGGTTACATTCTGTGGTTTTGCTGGTTATGTGTCATATGTCGTTAATTGTTTGGGGATCTAATAAAGTCTTAATATTGTGATTGCCTCACCCTGTGTTGTCTGAGTAGTGTTCCGCCCATGGTTAAGGAGGTCGACTGTTCAGTTGGGATGAGCCCTGGGCCATGCTGTCTTTCTAAAGGCGGAAGGATCATCGGATGAGAGCATCCACTGACCCCCGTGTCTCCACAACTCCTGCAGCTGGAATAGCTCCTAAAATGTGAGTCAAGTGGTAAAATGGCCATGTGTAGACTATATTCACTAAACCAACCTTTCTGCTCTTCCATATGAGATGTTCTCTACATCAGACATAAATAGAGGCTGGCTTAGCATGCTCACAGCTGGCACCAAGGATGGTCCAGAAGCCCCCTTTGGACAGCTTGGCACTAATTAGTGTATGAAGTAAATGTTTTGGGGTTTTTTATTTTTTTTTTTTATTTTTTTGCTACTCCTTGGCAGAAGGGGGTGTAATACACAAATTAGTAAAAGCTAATACACTGGTTAAAATGTGATGGCAAAAGTTAAAGAAATCTGTCAGCTGAAAGATACGCCCAATCCGTGCAGAGCCCCATTGATCAGTTGCAGCCAGGTATACTTTTCTCTGAAACGTTACGGCATTTTAGTAAAACTCTAGTAAAAGGGAACCTGTCAGGTGTAATATGCACCCAGAACCATGAGCAGTTCTGGTTCCATATTGCTCATCCCTGCCTAATTGTCCCTGTATCTTGTAACCTAGATAAAAGATATTTAGAAATACGGTTTCTAAAGATGTCTTTATGATATGCTAATGAGGCCAGTGACTAGTCGCAAGGGCGTTACTTCCCCCGACTAGTCCACCCTCTTAGCATGGTAGCACACACACAGGGGCGTGCTAACATACTCAATGCTGCATCACCAATGGTGACATGTGTACCTGTGTCCGCTGTTCAGAAGTCCTCGGCACTTCTAGTCATGGACACTAGACCTCACTGAAGCTGGGGCACGTACACCCGGCTTCATACTGTGCATGACCGGAAGTGCCAGGACTTCTGAACAGCGGTGACATCGGACACAGGTACGCACGTTACCGCTGGTGATGCTGTATTGAGTAGCATGTTAGCACGTCCCTGTGGGTGTGCTACCATGCAAGAGGGTGGACTAGTCAGGGGAAGTAACCCCCTTGCGACTAGTCATGGCCTCATTAGCATATGATAAAAGATTTTTAGAAATACTTTTTCTAAAGATCTCTTTATCTATGCTACTACATACAGGGACGGTTAGGCAGGGATTAGCGATATCCACCCAGAACTGCTCGTGGTTCTGGATGCATATTGCACCTGACAGTGTCCCTTTAAGATCCAGCCGGGGACTATGGGGAGAGACAAACTAGTGATGGACGGCTTTCCCAGCACTGCTCTAAGTGATTGACAGGTCTTCACCACGCTTATACTTAACACAGACAATTGTCATTCACATGAAACGTGCTGGAAAAAAAAGCCAGTAAGGCTATGTGCGCACGTTGCGTACAAGCCCTGCAGAAATTTCTGCAGCGATCTGAAGAGCACATGTGCGCTTTAGATCGCTGCAGAAATGTCCGTAGTGAGCGCCGATTCCATGCGCTCTGCCTGCAGCTCCTGCCATAGACAGAGCAGGAGCTGCCGGCAAAGCGCAGGAAAGAAGTGACATGTCACTTCTTTTTGCGCAGCGCTTCGGCAGTAGCCAAAGCGCTGCGCTCTTAGACGCCACGTGCGCACGGCCCCTGCACAATCTCCATAGACTGTGCAGGGGCCGCAGGACGCATGCAGTTACGCTGCGCTACAAAGCGCAGCGTAACTGCATGTTTTTACGCAACGTGCGCACATAGCCTAAGGGGATGACTGGAATAGTCTCCTCTCCTTCTACAGCCCCCTGCCGGACTTTCCAGAGGACTTCAGAGAAAAATATACCTAACTGCAATTTTGTAGCCAGATTCTGGTTCGTGCTTCCCGTGGTTTTGGCATCCTGATTCTGCTGACAGATTCCCTTTTAGAGGTGGTGAGATATAGAGACAGGTTCCCTTTAAAATCTTTGCATGATGTAAATGCTATAAACTCACATGCAGCTAAAAAACTGCAGATAATGAGGATTGTGTCGCAGGTTATTGCACTGCAGCACAATGTGAATTCTCTGAATATGCAGAAAAGCGTCTTCCGAGAAATCATTAAATTGCTCCTCATGCATATTCTACATTGCAAACACCAAAAGGAGGAAGGATGAAACGAAGGAGAATGTCCCATTCCCAGTAGTGTTCAGGGAATTGTTTTATCGGTATATCCCACGGGGGCTGGAGCTTCCATAATGATGCGTATATTTCGCTAGATGTGTGGATCCAGCGGATACAAGTAGCCTTCACCTTTTGTAAGGTTTTCGGTTTCTGCAGTTTACACTCTACACTCTAACTAGTCGAGGAGCTGTGACAAAAATTAGCGTTGGTGGGAAATCAGGCAACGGTGTCTTTTCCACTAAGATGTTACTATATCTCCGTGGGGTTTTGTTTTTTGTTTTTTTTTTATGCTACTTTATTTTATCTTTTAAAAATGGTATTTTGGAATATGTCACTTTGATGAAAAAAAAAGTTCCCAGTTTGATTTTAAAGAAATATGTCAATCTAATGGAGCCAGATTTATCGCTGTGTAATGCTCGCTGATGTTGAGACAGCGAGCAAGAGTGGACCCACTGGACCACAGGGGGGACCTGGCTTACCCTTTAGTGGGAGGGTCTTAACTAAGCGCCTACCTTGATGCAGTGACCAGGACTGTGGCAGCTGACCCCCAGGACAGAAGATGGATTCAGGTACAGACATGTGTGCAGCCAGGTTGGCTAAGGCAGGCAGGAAAGTGGGAACTGACAGGTATGTTGGACACAACAGGGGCAGACAGGTACAGACTCAGGAATAAGTGATGGGACAAGAGCAAGGAACCTGACAACTAGCTGGCAGAGAGATGACTGACAAACTAAGGACGATGTGCAGGCACCTTCCCTAGTGGGAGGATGCCTCAAGTACCTTGTACAAATGGCACATCGGCTTGCACCTGCAAATGGTGCATCGGCTCCCGCGCCCTAAGCGCACTCTCGGGGGACCTGTGTTGTGTGCACAGGCCATGGGAGGATGATTTAGCAGGTCATCGGAGGATGCAGCCCGGCCATGTTGGTGAGTGGGGGAACACCAACACTACATATAGTATTTTCAGCAATTTTGTGGTGCGAATACCTCTCATTTGGTGCCTTTTTTTAATGTGAGATAAATTCATCAATGATTTGTGCCTTTTTATAAAGTTGTCTTTTGTTCAGTTAGTTGTTTTTTTTACAACAAGATGACTTTTGCAGACGTATTGGACTGTTTTTTATGATACGTGACTTGTTTTAAAAAGTTTCAAAATTTGTCGCAAATTTTTTCCAGGCCTCATCTGGAGTGATTTTAGGTAAACTGACCTGAATTCATCAGGACTGTCCTTGTTTACTCCAGCTTTGATGCTGAGTCAGATGCAAATGCCTCTTAATGAATTGGAACCGTGTGAGAAGTGGTGCGCACCTCCATGTACGCCTCACCGCGAATCTTACTCCAGTCTGAGACTAGAGTTAGATTAGTGACATAGTGAATGCCGCTGCTTCTAGTAAATTTGACAAGACATGAAAAAACACTGGAAAAGATACATTAAAAAAAACAACCAAATCAAAAGTCAGAAACATTAAAGAACTCAAGAAATGACCAAAAAATTGATGATAAAATATGACTTTTCCTAAATCCACGGCCTATTTGCCCTCACACATTACTACAGTGAGTAGCTGATCTCTTAGGTAACAAAGGATTTACTTCCCATCATCTTATGAAGGTTATAACATTATTAATAAAAACTGATACGGTGCTAATTAAACTGATAAAGTAGCAAACTCCAATTTTCAAAACGTCCACTTCTTCTCTTGCTATTTTATTGGTTTGATATTGAGAATTGTTATAATGGGGGAAGACAGAACAGTCATTGGAGAGTCGCATTTGATACTTTTAATTCACTTTTGAAAAGGAGTATATAAAACATTAGACCTTGATAATAATACAAAGTCTACATCAACAGCAAGTAAGGGAGAAATCCTAATTAGAAATGTTTTCTTCGTGCTTTTGTGGCGCCCCTGACCTGGTCAGGCACCACTGAGTACTGCACCCATGCTGGGGGCAGTACAACACAGGTAATCCAGACGGCTGACCGAGGTGTGACTACACAGGCGCATAGTAATCAGGTCTCACACATGTACCTTTGGGAGGACTCCTGAGAGATTCCAGGAGGGGGCGTGCCTCCATGTCCACTCAAGGGGTGTGGTAGAGAGCCTGGATGCTAGGTGGCATAGGCAGGCACAAGGGGGAAAGAGGAAGAAGGAGGGAGGAGGAGTCTGGAGCAGGGACTTGAAGAGAGAGGAGTGTGGAAGTGGAGCTCAGACAGGGCAGACGTGCAGAACCCACAAGTGAGCCAGTTTAGTGTGGAGCTCAGGGAGAGTAGACTGAGGGCCCTGGAGCTGCTGCAAGCTAACAGCGTCCACGCAGTGACTACTGACAGGGGAGATCGGTCACCTAGTAGTGCCACCCGAAATCCACCCAAGGCTAAAGAGAGAGCAAACGGGTGGCAGAGTAAGGAGACTGCTGGAGAGGTACCAGGCCCGCAAATGGGTGACAGGTCCCAGTGCAGAGAGAGATTCACCTTTCTTCTGCCAAACCTTGCTGAGTGGGCACTTGAAACCCCCCAAGACAACACCACAGAGTCCGCAGCCACTTGGCAAAGTGAGGGCCCATAGTTCACAGGAGGCAAGCAGCCAGAGTGACCTGGTCCAGGCTACAAGCAAACGGGCCGAAACGAGGGGAGCAGCAACTTCCCTGGGTGACCCCCGTAGGGACTGCAAGTCGGGGTCATCACAAACAGAAGGGCTAAGGAAGGAGAGTCCGTAGCCACCCTCACAAGTCAGCCTGAAGGACGCCTGGTTCCAGCCTGGTTCATCCCAGCTACGCCCGGGTTACTCACCCTGCCACCATCAGTGAGTAAAACCCCTGAAAGACATTCTGCTTGTGCGTGTGAGTCATTCTGCGACTTGTGGTTCTACACCCCTACACAGGGCCCTGGGGCTTGCCTCACTCTCAGGAGGCTATTACAACTAACTGCACCCAACATCAGCCCCAGGCATCCCTTAACCTGCAGTGGCGGTCCCCATAGACCGCAATTCTGAGAGTGGCGTCACGACAATCCTAAGAAGGTTCCCTACCTGTGACCAGAACGTTCCATCCATGTGGAGTCCCTGAAGGTAATACACTGACACAACGACACCTGCGGGGCTTCACACTTTTTTACTATTGACCATGAAAAGAGTATTAAAGGGAACCTGTCAGGTGTAATATGCACCCAGAACCACGAGCAGTTCTGGGTGCATATTGCTTATCCCTGCCTAACCATCCCTGTATACACTACTAGCGTAGATAAAGAGCTCTTTTGAAAAAGTATTTCTAAAGATCTTCTACCGTATGGTAATGAGTGAGTTCACTAGCCTCCTGGGCGTTGCTTCCCTGGCTAGTCGGCCTCATTAGCATGTTAGTATGCCCCTGTGGGCCCCTGTTGGTGTGCTAACATGCTAATGAGAACGCATCGTCAGAGGATGATCTCACTCACCTCTCCACTGCCATCACCGCCCGACGCTGGATTACGGCTTAGTACGCATGACCCCAAAGTTTCGATCATGCGCACTAGGAAGCCGGGTGTATGCGTCCTGCTTCAAACTGAAGTAGTGCACATGTCCGAAACTTCGGGGTCATGCGCACTGAGCCGAAATCCAGTGTTGGACACGATGGCAGCAGAGAGGTGAGTGAGATCATCCTCTGACGCTGCGTATTCATTAGCATTTTAGCATACCCACAGGCGCGCACTGACATGCTAATGGAGCCGATTAGCCAGGGGACTAAACGCCCAGGGGACTGGTGCCCACGCTAATTAGCATATGAAAAGTGTAATGCCCTGGAAAACCAGGTATAGGTACATGCAGGCCCCTGCATAACTCACTTCCCACACAGGGTTAAAACAGCTGACCTGAAACCCTAGTCACCCCCCCCTTAAGGTAGGACAGATGTGACGCCCTGGCAAAACCAGGTAGTCACAGTTAGGCCTCCGCATTACACCGTTCCCTCACTAGGAAACACACAGCCAACCAGAAACCCTAGTCACCCCCCCCCTTAGGGAAAGATAGACACACCAGTGAGTGTAACCAGGCGGTTGGGACACGCCCACCTAGGGGTCCAGACAGCCCGGGGCGGGAAAGTGGACAGTTCAGTTTTGAAGTTCAGTTTGGAGAGGAGTGTGGGCTGGAGATAAGTGTATCTCCAGCAGGGAAGTTCAAGTTGAACGGTACCAGGGTAGGAACCCTGATGCCACAGGCTAGGAGGCAGACGGTGGTCTCCGTCAGCAGGAGACGGGAAGACAGCTCGGTGGAACCGAGGTGGACTGGGACAGGGTCGTTGCCCGCCGGTACCGACACAGGGAACTGACCCGGAAACCATAGCACAAAGGGGGGTACTCGGACCCTGAAGCCGGAAACCGGAACCAAGCGGACTGGTTAATTCACAGATTGAGGCCAGGACTAGAGATCCTGTCCCACTTAAAGTCCCTCATAGAAGACAACAGCCCACCGATTAGGGATAAGAGGTCACCGCCAGGGCCCATTGATCCCACGGGCCAGCGTCTGCGGGCACGTCTCCTTAGGCCACATCCAGCCGGGAGCGGACTCCTGAGTTTCACACTAGGAAAGTCCACCTTACACAAAGCAGTGCAGGAAAAGGATAGAGACCACCAGCCGGGTGGGGGACCCGAACGCAACCGGCCGCGGCACCGGCCACCATCACCTTGGTTTACCAGAGACTTGTGTGTTATACTAACAGTGAGTACACCAACACCCCTGGGGTCACCCGCCACCTGCACTGAGTCACCGGGTCTCGGGGCCACCATTCCTGCCCACGGAGGGGTTAACAACTTGCTGCACAACATCTCTCCCGGGTTCCCCAAAACAGCAGCGGTGGTGTCCCACCTCACCACACACCGTGGGTGGCGTCACAAACTTACTACGGCCCAGCCCGTACATCTACGTCCCCCCCCATTTATTCGGCATGTCCGCGAGACCCCCGGGTCTGGAGACCCTCGAGCCACCACCCCTGAAGGCCCGGACCCGAGCAGCGCCGGCTGCTGGCACGGGGCGGCACACAGACACACCAGTGGGCAAGACCAGGCGGTAGGGAACGCCCACCTAGGGGTTTAGAGTGCCCAGGGCGGGAAAACTGTCAGATTAAGTTTAGGCTTTGAAGTTGAGAGACATCAGGGTCGGAGCCCTGATGTACTAGCTAGGTGGCAGACGGTAGCCATAGTCGGCAGGAGACAGGAAGATGGTAGATCTGAGGTGGACCGGGACAGGGTAGGAGCCCGCCGGTACTGACACCGGAGACCCGACCGGAAACTGTGTTCACAGAGGGGGTACTCGGACCCTGAAGCCAGGACCTGCACAGACGGCCTAGCTAATTAACCAATTGAGCGCAGGATTTTAGGTCCTGTCCCGAAATGTAGACCACCACCCACAGAGAGGGATAGGGCCACCGCCAGGGCCTGTAGATCCCACGGGTCAGTGTCAGATGGGCACGGCTCCCAAACAAAGGACCGGGAGCGGACTCCTGCATTACACACCGGGAAGTCCAACACAGAACACACTAAGTGCAGAGTAGAGAGACTTTGACTACCAGCCCAGGTGTGGGACCAGATACACCCGTCTGCGGCAGCCGACCACCATCACCTTGGTTTACCACAGGACTTATGTGTATTATTCAACCGTGAGTAACATCCCCGGCCTGGCCGGGTGCGCCGGCCCCTGCAATCACCATCCTCAGCACAGAGACACTGGGCCCCGGGGCATCCATCCCTACCGACGGAGGGGTTAACATCCAGCTGCCATCACATCTCCCCGGGTACCCCGCAATAGCAGCAGTGGTGCTACATCTCACCACACACCGTGGGTGGCGTCACAGACATTCTACAACCAATCCCATATAAATACGTCCCCCATTTTATTCGGAGTGTCCGCGCAACCCCCGGGTCCGGAGAACCCCTCGAGCCGTACCGTAGATCCGGATCCGAGCAGCGGCGGCTGCTGGCACGGGGGCGGCACACATGCATTTACGCTACGTCTAGCACTGTAGCATAAATGCATACGTCCTGCGTCCCCAGCACAATCTATGAAGATTGTGCATTATCCTTGAGCACAATGCTTTTTTGAACGCAGTGATTTGCATGCTGAAATTTTGATCCAAATCGGTGCGTTCAAAAATGCAGCGTGTCACTTCTTTCGTGCGCTTTGGCTGCAGCTTCCACTCTGTCTATGGGAGAGGCAGCATCCCGAGCGCATGAAATCGGCATTGGTTTCTGCAGAAACATTGCATCCATTACGCAGAGTTTCTGCAGCGATTTGAATCGCACATGCACTGACAAATCGCTGCAGAATTTTCTGCAGTGACACGACGCAACGTGTGCACATAGTCTAACACAGGCTGCACTCAGAGCACTAGTCCTAGTATACAGGAGTTGCTATCAGTTATCTAAACCTGAGGCAGCTCATTAATCCTGTTAGGCTGCATTCATTGACAGAGCGCTAAGTTGACAACCTTTTCAAAGTAACATTCTCAAGCTGCAATAAGAAAGATTTCCTTAAAGTGACATCTAACCGTAAGTAGATTAGAAGCAATATAGAAGTCCAAATTTTTTTTATTTTTTTTTTTGCATAACATTGGCAGTTTTTGTATATTTTTTGTTATCATTACATTATTTCTACTTGCACACTTGGAATTATTATGCAATTATTCAAATATCCTTAGAAAAACATTTTTTTTTATCAATTTACATTATTTAAATTGGTACCTGCATTGGTTGGAGACTAATATTTAATACATCATTTCAGGTCTTCATCTTCCTAGTATTTTGTGAATACATTAAAGCATATATGTGACGCCCTGGACTAGTCAGGTCGTCACAGGGTTCTGCAAAATTTTTCTCTCCCCGTGCAGGGCTCAACCCCCCCATGGTTCTGGGTCCCTATCTTGCGGTACTGCCTCCACCAGCATTCACAAATCCTAGTTACACCTCGCACCACACCTGTCAGGTACACCAGTTGGCTGCTTAAGCTGGAATAGGGCCGCCCACCTAGGAGTCAGGCAGGGATGAGGGAAGTGACAAGTCAGTCGGCTGCCGGGGAGCAAAGAGAACAGAAGTAACTCTCAGTGAGTGAGGAGCTGGGAGTAGCAGCTCCCCAGAGTCTGTGGTAGCCCTTGAGCAGTGAGGAGTTCGAGGAAGCTGGGAGTTAGAGCTCCCATGGGAAAAGAGACTAGGTCGCAGACGGTGGTCTGGACCAGGAGGAGTTAGAGACCTGGTCGCGGGAGATCGGGACTAGGTGCTTGGCTAGTCTTGGAGGATAGCCAGCAGTTGCAGTTCAATAGCCAGGCTAGGACCAAAGGCACGTCGGGGTACACGGACCCTAGGTCGGGGAGAAGCTTCAAGCAACCCGGCAATTAACCTGCGGAGGCTTATATGGATTGTTCCCACGAAGCTCAGAGATCGGGGGCACTAGCGCAACGAGTGGGATAGGGCTTTCCAAGCAAAGCAGCCCACTGAAATCCCAAGAGTGAGCTCCTGAGAGCAGGCTCCCCTTGCTACTCATAGCAGGGAGTGGGGCCCAGAAAGCTCCAAGCTTTCAGAATTCTGGTTTACAAGCTGTCGGTGTTGTTATTCTTGGACTGAGTGAGTACACTGAAAAGCCCCTCTTCCTATCCCCAACGGCACCCCACTCATCAACTACACCACCGGGCCCCGGGGGCACAAATCCCCTACCCACGGAGGGGTAACACATCCTGCTGCTACAACACCACCAACCGGGCTCCCCCTCCTACCAACCGCAGCGGTGGTACCATACATTACCACGCACCGTGGGTGGTGTCACGAACTCTTAACTCCCCTGTATATACCCCCCTTCTTTAAACTCTATTGTCCGCGCAAACCCCCGGGTCCAGAAGCCCCCTCGAACCACCGCGGCTCCGGATCAGAGTGGCTCGGCCGCTGGCACGGGGGCGGTACATTTACACAGCCCTGTCCTTGGGATTGGAGGGGGGTCTCAGGTGTTGTACCCAACTAATCAGCAAATTATCACTTTTTTAATGGATAGATAATAAATTCAAAAGATGGGCTCTTTAAAAAAACGGTCATGCCTGAAGAGATGTAGGGTCCTTTTTAGCTGTACATTGGGGGTGGAATATTGGGGGCTTAACAAAAAAAATCAGCCAACGTCAAGAGGAGAAGCAATAGTTAAGTTTTGTGACCAATTGTATTTTTTGCTGCATGTAAGAAATGTACAGGAGCCAGCGTCTTTATTATACAGCTGACCCAGGGAATGTGTCCAGCTGGACGACACCTGATCAGTGTAAAATCTTTCTGAAGCAGTTTTCCTGCCTGTAAGAGCATATCCAAATCAGCCAAGCTAACAACGGTGATTATATATATATATATATATATATATGTGTATATGTGTATGTATGTATGTGTATATATAAATATATATATAATATTGTGTGTGTGTGTATATAGATAGATATAGATATACACAGAGCTGTGGCAAAAATTAAGAGACCACTTCCAAATTTTCAGTTTTTCAGATTTTTCTCTTTTATAGGTGTATTTTAGAGTAAAATGTAAATTGTTCTTTTATTTGCAAAGATGTTTGTCGAATTTTATTTACATAATTTTCAGCTTTGCCCAACACCTGGTCGTCTAATGGTTAGATGGAGACCTGGAGAGGCATACAAGCCACAGTGTTTTGCACCCACTGTGAAATTCAATGGAGGATCAGGGATGATCTGGGGATGCTTCAGCAAGGCTGGAATTGGGCAGATTAAACTTTGCAAAGAGCGTATGAATCAAGCCGCATACAAGATTATCCTGGAAAAACGCTTGCATCCTTCTGCTCAGGCAATGTTCCCCAACTCTAAAGACTGTTTTTTCCAGCAAGACAATGAGCTATGCCTCACAGCTAGGTCAATCAATGTGTGGATGAAGGACCAACCCATCAAAACCCTGTCATGGCAAGCCCAGTCTCCAGACCTGAACCCCATTGACAACCTCTGGAATTTGGAGGAAGATGGATAGTCACAAGCCATCAAACAAAGAAGAACTGCTTACATTTTTCCTCCAGGAGGGGCATAATGTCACCCAAAAGCAATGTAAAAGACTGGTGGAAAGCATGCCAAGACGCATTAAAGTTGGGATTAAAAATCATGGTTATTCCATAAAATATTGATTTCTGAACTCTTCCGGAGTTAAAACATTAGTATTGTTGTTTTGTAAATGATTATGAACTTGTTTTCTTTTCAATATTTGAGGTCTGAAAGCAGTGAAATCATGGACATATTGTTCCATTTGTACACAGCCACAAACCTGGCACTGATTGTCCACAATTTCACTGCAACCACAGATCTACCACAGATCTGCCACAGATTTATCTGTGTGTGTGACAGGGCTTAACTCTCTTGTCTGTGCATCATTTTGGCCATTTCTCTGGATAATGCTTATGCACTGGCGGACATTTCGCTGGTGCGGTTGGGGGACCCTTTCTGGCTGATTTATTAATGGGGGTTCTGGCCAGATTGCCCTCATCACAAGCAGCGTGCCAGGAGCGATTCTGCTGCTCCGCACACACAGTGCAGACAGCGGAACTCAGGTGTCTGTCCTCTGCTCCCTAGCTGGTACTTTCTGTGTGATACACGCGTGCCCTGATGTCGTCAGTATGGCATGCGCATGTCTTTTGAAAAGTGCCTGCAGGAGAAGCAACTGCACATCCGGGCCCCGTACAGGAGAAGCAGTAGCTTAGCAGGGCCTGTACAAGAGAAGGAGTGCAGCGGGACCTGTACAGGAGAAGGAGCGCAGCACCGGCCCTTACAGAGTGGTGAGGGGTCACTAATAGCCTGAGGAGGGGGCAATAAGGAGGGAGGGGTGAGTGGTGACTAATAGCCTGAAAAGGGGACTATGTGGTGGTGGTGGGAGATGTAGTGATATAGTATATTACAGGTGTAGTATATAGGGGGTGTAGTATATAGGGAGTGTAGTGATGTAGTATATTATAGGTGTAGGATATGGGGGGTGTAGTGATGCAGTATATTACAGGTGTAGTACATGGGGGTGTAGTGGTGTAGTATATTACAGGTGTAGTATATTGGGGGTGTAGTGATGTAGTATATTACAGGTGTAGTATATCGGGGGTATAGTGATGTAGTATATTACAGGTGTAGTATATTACAGGTGTAGTATATGGGGGTGTAGTGATGTACTATATGGGGGTGTAGTTATGTAGTATATAGGGGTATAGTGATGTAGTATATTACAGGTGTAGTATATAGGGGGTGTAGTATATAGGGAGTGTAGTGATGTAGTATATTATAGGTGTAGGATATGGGGGGTGTAGTGATGCAGTATATTACAGGTGTAGTACATAGGGGTGTAGTGGTGTAGTATATTACAGGTGTAGTATATTGGGGGTGTAGTGATGTAGTATATTACAGGTGTAGTATATCGGGGGTATAGTGATGTAGTATATTACAGGTGTAGTATATTACAGGTGTAGTATATGGGGGTGTAGTGATGTACTATATGGGGGTGTAGTTATGTAGTATATAGGGGTGTAGTGATGTAGTATATCATAGGTGTAAGATATGGGGGGTGTAGTGATGTAGTATATTACAGGTGTAGTATATCTGGGTGTGTTGATGTAGTATATTACAGGTGTAGGATATGGGGGGTGTAGTATATTACAGGTGTAGGATATGGGGTGTGTAGGATATGGGGGGTGTAGGGATGTAGTATATTACAGGTGTAGGATATGGGGGGTGTAGTGATGTAGTATATGGGGGTGTAGTTATGTAGTATATGGGGGTATAGTGATGTAGTATATTACAGGTGTAGTATATCGGGGGTGTAGTGATGTAGTATATTACAGGTGTAGTATATGGGGGTGTAGTGGTGTAGTATATTACAGGTGTAGTATATGGGGGTGTAGTATATTACAGGTGTAGTATATCGGGGGTGTAGTGATGTAGTATATTACAGGTGTAGTATATGGGGGTGTAGTGGTGTAGTATATTACAGGTGTAGTATATGGGGGTGTAGTATATTACAGGTGTAGTATATCGGGGGTGTAGTGATGTAGTATATTACAGGTGTAGTATATCGGGGGTGTAGTGGTGTAGTATATTACAGGTGTAGTATATTGGGGGTGTAGTGATGTAGTATATTACAGGTGTAGTATATGGGGGTGTAGTGATGTACTATATGGGGGTGTAGTGATGTACTATATGGGAGTGTAGTTATGTAGTATATGGGGGTGTAGTGATGTAGTATATTACAGGTGTAGTATATGGGGTTGTAGTGATGTACTATATGGGGGTGTAGTGATGTAGTGTATTACAGGTGGAGTAGTATATGGGGATGTAGAGAGAGGGGCCCAGGCACAATTTCTTGCTCAGGGGCCCCAAGCTGGCAGTGTCCACCCCTGTGTTTATGGACACTCAAAAGATTGTTTCAGTACAGAAGAAAAAAGGTTTTTGGGGTTTTTTTTGGTTTTTATTTTTTTTTATTTTTTTTCTTCCCTGGAGGCTAATTCCGTATATGTTCTGAAGAGATACTTTCCATCGTCTGCGCTTGTAAGTCAGATAACTGCAGCACTGGCAGAAAACGCTCAAGTCTTCTAATTAGAAACAAGTTTACACATTTTTTTTTTTTTTTCTGTTTACAAAAATGAAGAGTGGATGGAAGCACGGAGTCAGCAGAAGAGGCAGCCTGAAGTGTGACATGAGGAGGAATAGTAAAGGGGAGGTCTCCAATCTGAAGATACAGGATCCAAGTATAGAATTGAATATGTTGTGGATGCATTACATTAAAGGGGTTTTCAACTTTAAGAAAATTGAACCCCAAACACTTTTGTATACAAACAATACAAATTGGTATATGCAAACAATAACAGGCAGTGCAAGTGCTCGCCCTCCCATTGTCTAGCGCCAACTCTGCAGTTTTAGTTTGTGTTTTGGCTGCAGTGGCGACATCATTGCTGCAGTCAATCACTGGCGTGTGGCTCTGCGGATGTAAATGGCATGAGCCACTGAGCTCAGTGATTGGCTGCAGTGGTGATTTGCATTGTTAGAGAACCAACCAGCAGGATTTTCATATATAAAGTATAGCCAGTGCTATACTGGTGCTAGGATGCTGAATGTAAGCATACCTTTGTTTTGAGATTGGTTGTTTTATTTCAGAAATATGTGCAAGTAAAGTTCCAGCAATGAACTGCTATTTGATTGACAGGTGCAACAGGAAGGGAATATGTGGGGTGGGTCTTGCAATCTATTTCCTGTCAAAATAATGTAGAGTCTCTGTCTCTACATTATTTTGCGATCAGATTCTATAGCAAAAACCTGGTGAAAGATTCTCTTCAAATCTTGCACTCCTCTGAAGTTACAGCCTGTATTATAATGCTGAGCTGCATTCACTATTTTGCAGGCTTCAGAGCTTTAATCTACCTTTCTTGTCCTGCTGTCAGTCTCTGAACTTAGTTTGTGATTCTGGTATGTTTTTTCTTTATGAGAATGGCAGTTTTTACACCATTCACTGTTCAAGGCTTAGTGCACCAAGGTCCAAAGAACTAGCCTGATTGCCATCTGTGGGTTTGCCTTCCTCTGGATCAATATGTTAAAATACCACTTCATCAGTAAAATAAAAAAAAACACTTGAGTGGTATCACTAATGTAAGTTTCCTGACCTAGTAATATGCTTACTAGCCGCTGTCTTTATCTGTTATCGGTGCTGGTCTGGTCGGTCTCCACCAGTTCTGAACTGCAGGATCAATCCTGTGTTTACTGGGGGAGCAGTAGGTCCCTTCTCAATTTAAGTCTATGAGAGCCTTGTTCTGGCTCTCATAGACTTAGGGGTACTTTTCACACTACGACATCGCAGCTGCGATGTCGGTGGGGTCAAATCGAAAGTGACGCACATCCGGCGTCGCTGTCGATATATCTGAGTGTGTAAATCCTTTTTGATACGATTAACGAGCGCAAAAGCGTCATAATCGTATCATCGGTGTAGTGTCCGACATTTCTATAATGTAGCTGCAGTGATGGTACGATGTTGTTCCTCGTTTCCTGCGGCAGCACACATCGCTGTGTGAGAAGCCGCAGGAGCGAGGAACATCAGCGTACCTGTGTCACCGTGGCTCACACCGGCTATGCGGAAGGACGGAGGTGGGCGGGATGTTAACGACCCGCTCATCTCCACCCCTCCGCTTCTATTGGCCGCCTGCCGTGTGACGCCGTACAACCCGCCTCCTTAGAAAGGAGGTGGGTTGCCCGGCGCAGAGGGCAGGTTAGTGTGTGTGAAGCTGCCGTAGCGATAATATTCGCTACGGCAGATATCACAAGATATCCCTGCTGCAACAGGGGCAGGGACTATCGCGCTCGGCATCGCAAGCATCAGCTTGCGATGTCGTAGTGTGCAAAGTACCCCTTACATTGAGCACTTCTGATTGTTAGCTCTGACTTTTCCTCAGTCAAAGTTGAGGTCACAAGATTGTGAATTGGGCCTAGAGTGGCACCAGCAAGAGCTGAAGATAGCAGTTAAGTATATTACTAGTGACAGGGAACATGGAACATCTTACTCATATTACTCCTGAACATATTATTTAAATAAAAAACAAATGTTGGAGTGGTGCCTAAAGTTACACATTAAACTCAACAGAGTTGTCTTCATTCACCTTTAAGACTAGGAGAAATGTTCTTTTGGCCTCCATCTGTCCAGTCTGCATCTGCACACCATTTATTTATCTACAGTTTCCACCCATATCTTGTCCACCGCCATTAACTTGAGAACGGCGGCAGCTATAGGCATAGAAGTGGTGTCTAGGTATAGTAAAGTAGCCATGCGCTACGCAATGAAACAATCTATAGCGCCACCTGGTGGAAAACAACGGAGTTAGCATTTTTATCTCAAAAACGGAGCGAGAGAGAAAGAAAAAAAGTGAATTAAAAAATTGTAGGGCATCATCAATTCAATACGAATCGACACCTTGCATACAGAAATGCTATGATATGAAACTCATGACTCCCCAAAACATTGAATGCTGGTCACGCATATGGCGCTCATTTAACTTTGATGCTTAAAGTGGCCACCGTCAGCTGCAATGCACATCTGGACTCTGCACAGCATACTGTATCTTGCTGCACGTTGTGCAATATGGTAGGTGACACGTTTGCACAAGCATCTATGATACGTCGTCGTAGGTCCTGCAATGTTGGTGGAGAAGTCGCATATGTCGCGGGCGGGGAGGTAGGGCCGCTGCTGCGCTCTCGCTAACGCTCGTGTCCGGTGCTGCTGCGGCTGCTGATCAGTGGCTCGAGCAGTGGGCCGGATCCAGGGACTCTATCGGCGCTACTCGCCCGTGAGTGAAAAGGGTGGTTGGTTTGGGGGATTTAGTCCGTGACGCCACCCACGGGTTCTGGTGAAGATGGGCACCACCGCTGCTGGTGACGGGGATCCCGGGAGTGATGGTGGGGAGCAGCTGGGATGTTGTTTTCCCCCTCTGTGGGTAGGGGTCGGTGGTCCCGGGGCCCGGTGGTGTGACGGGGAGGCAGGGTTGGTGAAGTGCAGGGTTGCAGGGACAGCGCGGCGCGGTGCCGGATGGCACGGTTGTACTCAGTAAGAGATGCACAAAGTCCTCGGTAAACCAAACGGCTGAATGGACGGGTCCCGCAGCCGACTGCAGTGTCTCTCCCCGGACAGGTGATGACGGCTGTCTTTCCCTGCACCTTTGTGTACTTGTTTGACTACGATGGATCCCCAACGGTAGTCCGCTCCCCGGTGTATGGATTCCGGAGGAGCCCATTTGCCTGCAGGCGCTGGCCCTTGGGTCTCTAGCCTTAGGCGATCGCTGTATACCCTCACGGTGTGGGAGTTTGCCTTCTAACTGGTCTTTGGCTGTTAGGAAACCCCTGGGGTTACTGTCACACTCTGATTTGACTGTTGACGGCGACTCCAAGCCTAGCCGGGGTCCAATGGCCCTGCCTGTGTGTGCTGGCTTCACTTCGCTTCCCAGTCGGTACCGGCGGGCCAACGCCCGACCCCGGTCCTACGGTTCCGCATTGATTCACTACTCCTGCAGACGGCCACCACCGTCTGCCAACCTTGTTGTCAGTGCCTGGGCCCCAAACCCAGACACTCTCCTCTCACTTCAACCTCCTCCACTGAACTCCTCAACTCAACTCAACTCCACTGTCACTTTTCCCGCCTCCAGGCCTGTGAACTCCTCGGTGGGCGAGGCCAACCGCTTGGCTCCGCCCCACCTGGTGTGGACATCAGACCCTGGAGGGAGGCAACAAGGATTTTATGTTTGGCTAATGTTACTGTCTAGTGGGGGTGGGGGTGTTTGTGTGTTACCTGTGACGACCTGGCTAGTCCAGGGCACCACATTCCCCCTTGGTGAAATGCAGACCGTCCGCGGGCTGCCCGTCCATCACCGGTTTCATTTATTTATTTTTTTTTCAAAACTGCAAAATGTAAATAACATGTAACAGTAAACATTTAAAACATAAGCATTTTTGTCAGGTCACTTGAACGTTTCACATATAAAAACATTTTTAATAATGATGGACGGACGGATGTCTTCCGCTCTCCCACCCAAGCAACCTAGCCCTGATGCTGCCCCTAAGAAGTGGGCAGCACCCCTTGACCCCAGTCCAGGTTCAGGCTGCCCGAGCGGGAATGGATACGGTTACTCGCACCCGGCTGTCACTTCAGGGGACCCCACGTCCAGGGGGACCCCTGAGCCCCGGAGGATGGCCACCGGTCCTGGTGGTGGCCGAGCCCCAGCCTGCTCTGCTGCGGGCCCTTCCTCCAATCTGCCTCTCCGGAGGCGGCAACGGTTTCCATCCCACAATACTATTTACAAGCCCACCAGTTCGTGGGTGGCCTGCCAGTTCTCGGCCATGTTCATGAGCAGTTTCTCATGTGGGTGGTGAAAACACGCAGAGTCCCTCCGGGGACAACTTGCCGGCAACGGCAGGAATAATCACACTAGCTAATCAGGTGAAGCTTCGGTTTTGATTCATTTTCATTCGAACTGCTGAGGGTCCCAACGGGGACAACTTGCTTGCAACGGAGGACCGCTGCCACTACTTGAGGTCGTACTCTTCCAGGACCTCTTCCAGCTCAACATCCGGACGGCTTAGAGGAGGAGGGGGCTAGGGCCGCATCTGCACACCGCGGCTTTTCCTTTGCTTAACATCTAAGGCGAACCAGCCCCTCTCCCCGCAGTGGCGGGTGTAAGTTACCAGGTCGCCAGGCAATAGGTCGCGACCTGGGTGGCCCGTGGGAAGGTGTGAGTTGACATCGCGGTGGGCCACAAACACTTCGGCCTCCAGGCCCGGCTCGTAGATGAAACCGAACCCCCTCCGAGTGTCAAACTGCCGGACTTGGCCTTCGTACACCGGGCCCCGCACCCGAAAGGTAGCATGGCGGAGTGCATCCTTCTCTTTAATCACTCGCGCCATTACTTCGGCCCTCTGCTGCTCCCTGGCGGCAATCTCCCGGCCCAACTGGTTTGGTTCCCTGTCCCAATAAGGGGCGTTGGCAGACCCCTGTGCCCGGGTCGGGCCCCGCTGGACCGCGCCCACACCGGCCACTACTGGTACTCTCTTGTGGGGGTCCTGTGGTGACGTGGCCTGGACTGCTGCTTTGCAGTGGCGGCCCGGCGCAGCCTCAGCCAAGGCGGGGGATTCAGGGACAGCTGGCCTCACCGGTTGGGCCTTCGGGCCTGCAGCGGCCGGTTCCTCCACGGCTGGGCGGACAGCCGGAGCCAGGACGGTCTCGGGTGCGGCCACTTCCAGGGCCGACGGCTTCTCGTCGCGGATGACTACTTCGGGGTCTTCCATGGCAGCGAAAGAGATACAGGCCGTTCCCGAACAACGCCCCCAGGCCGGTCCTCAAGGGCGGACGGGTTGGATTCCGCTACCGGTGTTGGGGGTAGTGGACCAAGCGGAGGGGGATCAGCAACCGGTACCGATGGCGGGGGAGGCAGGAGGGTGAGCGGGCGCAGGCCGGGCCCCTCAGCCGCAGCGGCCGGTCCTTCTCGTACACAGGGGCGTGGGTAGCTTACCCGCTCCTCCAACATTGCCTCCACCTCGCGTCTCCTCACGGCCGCCGCCACTTCCTCCATCACGGCCCCCCAGCGCTCCATCAAGAACCGGACCTGGGTTTGAAGGCGGCAGCACATTTCTGCGGTCCAGTCTTCCACCCACGCCGCTGTTCCTGGCGTGTGCTCCGGGGTTCCAATGGTGCCGGACGGACGGGACATCGTGCGCAGCAGTGTTCCAGGAACCAAATGTTTGCAGAGTCCTGGCATCCCCGCTTTTATAGCCTCTGCTACATTAGGCAGACACACACCCGCCCTCCTTGGTTCTCTTCAGCACTTCCGCTTGTTGGGGGCGGGGCCTCTCCCTCGCGCCTTCCCTGCTCGGGGTAGACGCTTGAGTGGGAGATTTTCGCGCCAAAGATGGCGGCGCTTCAAAATTTTCGGCCGGACGCCGCTGGCGGAGATCACAAGGCGCACTTCTACTGGTAAGTAGATGGGTCCAATCCTGTTTGTGGCGCCAAGTTGTCGCAGGCGGGGAGGTAGGGCCGCTGCTGCGCTCTCGCCAACGCTCGGGTCTGGCGCTGCTGCGGCTGCTGCTCGGTGGCTTGAGCGGTGGGCCGGATCCGGGGACTCGAGCGGCTCTCCTCGCCCGTGAGTGAAAAGGAAAAGGGTGGTTGGTTTGGGGGATTTAGTCCGTGACGCCACCCACGGGTTCTGGTGAAGATGGGCACCACCGCTGGTGGTGACGGGGATCCCGGGAGCGATGGTGGGGAGCAGCTGGGATATTGTTTCCCCCTCCGTGGGCAGGGGTCGGTGGTCCCTGGGCCCGGTGGTGTGACGGGGAGGCATGGTTGGTGAGGTGCAGGGTTGCAGGGAGAGCGCGGCGCCGTGCCAGATGGCACGGTTGTAATCACTCAGTAAGAGATGCACAAAGTCCTCGGTAAACCAAACTGCTGGATGGACGGGTCCCGCAGCCGGCTGCAGTGTCTCTCCCCGGACATTTGATGGCGGCTGTCTTTCCCTGCACCTTTTGTGTACTTGTTTGACTACGATGGATCCCCAACGGTAGTCCGCTCGCCAGTGTATGGATGCTGGAGGAGCTCGTTTGCCCGCAGGCGCTGACCGTTGGGTCTCTAGCCTTAGGCGATAGCTGTATACCCTCACGGTGTGGGCGTTTGCCTTCTAACTGGTCTTTGGCTGTTAGGAAACCCCTGGGGTTCCTGTCACACTCTGATTTGACAGTTGACGGTGACTCCAAGCCTAGCCGGGGTCCGATGGCCCTGCCTGTGTGTGCTGGCTTCACTTCGCTCCCCAGTCGGTACCGGCGGGCCAACGCCCGACCCCGGTCCTACGGTTCCGTGTTGATTCACTACTCCTGCAGACGGCCACCACCGTCTGCCAACCTTGTTGTCAGTGCCTGGGCCCCAAACCCAGACACTCTCCTCTCACTTCAACCTCCTCCACTGAACTCCTCAACTCAACTCAACTCCACTGTCACTTTTCCCGCCTTCAGGCCTGTGAACTCCTCGGTGAGCGGGGCCAACCACTTGGCTCCGCCCCACCTGGTGTGGACATCAGACCCTGGAGGGAGGCAACAAGGATTTTATGTTTGGCTAATATTACTGTCTAGTGGGGGTGGGGGTGTTTGTGTGTTACCTGTGACGACCTGGGTAGTCAAGGGCGCCACACATACACCTGCTGTTTGATGTGACCTCACAGAAAGAAGTCCAATGGGGTTAGGTCAGGAGAGCATGGAAGCCACTCCACACAGCCACCATGCCCAATGACTTGTAGGAAGGTCTCCATGAGGAATCTCTTCACGTCCACTGCCTTGTGAGTTTTACACGTTCTAATCATAGCATTTCTGTATGCAAGGTGTCGATTCGTATTGAATTGATTATGCCCTACAACTTTGTAATTCACTTTTTTTCTCTATCTTGTTCAGTTTTCGAGATAAAAATGCTAACTCCGTTGTTTTCCACCAGTTGGCGCTATAGGTGGTTTCATTGCGTATCGCATATCTACTTTACTATACCTAAACACCACTTCTATGCCTATAGCTGCCGCCGTTCCCAAGTTAATGGCGGTGGACAGGATATGGGTGGACACACTGTATATGAAACTGCACTTTTCGATACTATTATCATTAGTTGTTGTTGTTGTTGCACCATTTATTCCATGGCGCTTTACAAGTGAAAAGGTTATGCAAAAAAAAGTACAACAATCCTGAACATTAAAAAAACATCCTGGTACAGGAGGAGAGGGGTCCCTGCCCGCGAGGGCTCACAGTCTACGGGGATGGGTGAGGGGACAGTAGGTGAGGGTAGAGTTGGTTGCGCCGTGGTGTACTGGACTGAGGGTTACTGTAGGATGTAGGTTTGTCAGAAGAGGTCGGTCTTCAGGTTCTTTTTGAAGCTTTCCACGATAGTTGAGAGTCTGATATGCTGGGGAAGAGTGTTCCAAAGTATGGGGGAAACTCAAGAGAAATCTTGTATGCAATTGTGGGAAGAGGAGATAAGAGAGGAGTAGAGATGGAGATCTTGTGAGGATCTGAGGTTGCGTGCAGGTACGTACCAGGAGACTAGGTCACAGATGTGTGGAGGAGACTGGTTGCAGATGGCTTTGTAGGTCATGGTTAGTGTTTTGAACTGGAGTCTTTTGGCAATGTGAAGCCAGTGAAGGAATTGGCAGTGATGAATATGGGGAATAGCGAGGAGAGAGAAGGATTAGTCCAGAACACAGAGTTTAGGATAGATTGGAGGGGTGCAAGAGTGTTGGAAGGAAGGCCACAGAGCAGGAGGTTGCAGTACTCGAGTCGGGAGATGAGGACATGCACTGGTGTTTTTGCTGCTTCTTGGTTAAGAAATGCACAAATCCTGTATGGGCAGAACTATACTGTATAGTTTCGCCCACACCTCTTTTTGGCAGCTTTACATGTACACTGTGTATAGGCAGAAAGCTGCTAATCAGTGGTGTGGGCAGGGTTATAGCTCATGAATATGGAGGACAACATGGCAGCCTGTTTACTAGTCTTCTAGTGATAATCTCCCGCTGATAAATCTGTGATTCTATGAAAACTACAAGCATGACTGTAAGTGACACATCTCTGGAATCAGGGTCTTGTTACATGATCCTCTCAGATTAAGTGGCAAAAACCTGGTGACAGTTTCCCATTGAAGTATATAGTTTAAATTACTTTATAGTAAACAGCATCGTATGTTCATGCATAAGGCAAGAACAATGATATACGAGTGAAAAGCAACACAAGAGAAAGCTAATAGGAGTTGTGTGGTCTTATTCTTTAGATGGGTCATCAATATTGGATCCATGGGGGTCCGACACCTGACACCCCCACCAATCAGACATTTTCAGCTCTGGTAGGTCGATGTAAATAATAAATGGTGCCAACAGTAGCCCTCCGCGCCATCTAGTGGCCATGCCCGGGTATTGCAACTCTGCTCTCATTCACTTCAATGAAGACTAGGTAATCAATATGTCTTAAAAACCCTTTTAGTGAGCCTGGTATTGTGAAGCATTACTAATATCAAAACCATATCACTGACCGGTAGCCCCATGGTAAATGGAAACATATCTCGGTGGTCACTTTTCTGTTTGGTTCTTCATCAACTGATGGTAAAAGTAGCGGAGCACATGTTGTACATTATTATTTGTATGTACCTTAGCCAGTAAGGGGTTAATACTTTCTACACCAAGTATCTGTATCTCTGTAATGTCTCCTCTTGGCTGTGAATAGCTGCTCAAGATGCCGGCCGTGCTTTGAAACGACTCGTTTTCTGTTCCTTTTAATTATGGATGAAAGATAATGAGATGACAAGACTCGGTTCCCCCATTGATGTAACAACAAAGGGGTTTCTCTTCGCGAAATGGAAAATTGTGGTCAAGCAGTTCATTCGCACAACGTCATCCATACAATATTGCTGGATGTATATTTAGATTAGCTCTCTTATCTGTTCTCATTATATAATCCAGGGAATGTAGTTGGCATACAGTGTTCATTAAGTTTTCACCCCTTACAATTCTCCGAAACATAGGCACAGGTCTCCGAGACATAGGTGACCCTTGCATGAGTGGGACGAGCTCTACTGGTGCTGAAAGCAAAGGATTCGGAACACCCCATAACCTCATGTCCTAATGTTCAGCAGGTATGACAGGTGTTAGATTGGAAATAACAAGTGAATGACTGTAGAGATGAGCGATTTATCCCCAGAGGATCGTATTAGAAATTAATTTTTCTGAAATTTCACGAAAATTCAAACATTTTATAATTTAATTTGCGGTTTGTAAAAAAACAAAAAAAACAAACTTAGCCACATCATTGCTAACACTGCATCCGAGAGAGGGCTAACGTCATTTTGCATTGCCATGCGCGCCTCCCCTTAATACCCTGTACCTATGACCTCTAGCACATTATCATACCATATCTCTCTTCTTTCCTGACTCTTCGACCTTCTGCATTTTTATTACTAGATCCTTTTGCCAGTTACCTGTGTTAGTGCACTAATCTTACAACCATCATAGTATGTAGAGAAGAACAAAAGGGGCTCTCGTTCCCTCGCGCTCTCGTTCCCTCGCGCTCTCGTTCCCTCGCGCTCTCGTTCCCTCGCGCTCTCGTTCCCTCGCGCTTTCTCTCCTGATTTCTTGCGCTTTCTCTCCCGATTTCTTGCGCTTTCTCTCCCGACCTCTTGCGCTTTCTCTCCCGACCTCTTGCGCTTTCTCTCCCGACCTCTTGCGCTTTCTCTCCTGACCTCTTGCGCTTTCTCTCCTGACCTCTTGCGCTTTCTCTCCTGACCTCTTGCGCTTTCTCTCCTGACCTCTTGCGCTTTCTCTCCTGACCTCTTGCGCTTTCTCTCCTGACCTCTTGCGCTTTCTCTCCTGACCTCTTGCGCTTTCTCTCCTGACCTCTTGCGCTTTCTCTCCTGACCTCTTGCGCTTTCTCTCCTGACCTCTTGCGCTTTCTCTCCCGACCTCTTGCGCTTTCTCTCCTGACCTCTTGCGCTTTCTCTCCTGACCTCTTGCGCTTTCTCTCCTGACCTCTCGCTCTTTCTTTCTTTCCCGTGCTCTCGCTCTTTCTTTCTCTCCCGTGCTCTCGCTCTTTCTTTCTCTCCCGTGCTCTCGCTCTTTCTTTCTCTCCCGTGCTCTCGCTCTTTCTTTCTCTCCCGTGCTCTCGCTCTTTCTTTCTCTCCCGTGCTCTCGCTCTTTCTTTCTCTCCCGTGCTCTCGCTCTTTCTTTCTCTCCCGTGCTCTCGCTCTTTCTTTCTCTCCCGTGCTCTCGCTCTTTCTTTCTCTCCCGTGCTCTCGCTCTCGATTTTCTCTTGTGATCGTGATCTTTCATGCGCTCGCTCTGTCGAACTCTTGTTCACTGTCCCTTGTTTTTTCTCTCTGTCTCTCACTGACACTCTCTTGTTCTCACTGGGTGTCTTCCTTCTGCACTTTTATTACTAAATCCTTTTGCAAGTTACCTGTGTGAGTGCACTAATCTCACAACCATGATAGTCATCCTACTGTAGAGAAGAACAAGGGAAACTCCGACTAAACAACTGAGCCTAGTGAATAATTTACATTGTGCATCCGGCCTTTACAGCCGCAGCCCTGGCTAGGATGTTCCCTCCAACTACTGATACATTGTTGGACCTTTCCATCCCTGAAAATCTCCAGAGATTTTATTTAACCAAATACACTTGCTTGGATTAGAAATACATTTCTTGTCAAATAAGTGTTTGGATAGCTCATCTCAATGTATTGCATCCAGCAAATAAATTACTCCGAAGAAAAATAGAAATGCCAAAAATGGTTGTATTCAATTGACTAAGGTTTCAATTGGTGACGAAAATGGGTTTTCTTGTGATCTTCTGTGGACAGTTATAGGTTGTCTTTTTTTTTTTTTTTTTAATTAGATTTTATATTTAATATATGTAATACAGTCATGGCCAAAAGTTTTGAGAATGCTACAAATATTAATTTTTACAAAGTCTACTGCTTAAGTTTTTCTAATTGCAATTTGCATATACTCCAGAATGTCATAAAGAGTGATCAGCTTAACAGCAATTACTTGCAAAGTCAATATTGGCTAAGAAAATGAACTTTAACCCCCAAAACACATTTCAACAGCATTGCATTCCTGCCTTAAAAGGAGCAGCTAACATTGTTTTAGTGATTGTTCCATTAACACAGGTGTGGGTGTTGATGAGGACAGGGCTGGCGATCAATCAGTCATGATTAAGTAAGAATGACACCACTGGACACTTTAAAAGAAGGCTGGTGCTTGGTATCATTGTTTCTCTTCAGTTAACCATGGTTATCTCTAAAGAAACACGTGCAGCCATCATTGCTCTGCACAAAAATGGCCTAACAGGGAAGAGTATCGCAGCTACAAAGATTGCACCTCAGTCAACAATCTATCGCATCATCAAGAACTTCAAGGAGAAAGCTTCCATTGTTGCCAAAAAAGGCTCCAGGGCGCCCAAGAAGGACCAGCAAACGCCAGGACCGTATCTTAAAACTGTTTCAGCTGCGGGATCGGACTACCAGCAGTGCCGAGCTAGCTCACCAATGGCAGCAGGCTGGTGTGAGTGCTTCTGCACGCACTGTGAGGCGGAGACTGCTTGAGCAAAACCTGGTTTCAAGGAGGGCAGCAAAGAAGCCACTTCTTTCCAGAAAAAACATCAGGGGCCGACTGATATTCTGCAAAAGGTACAGGGAGTGGACTGCTGAGGACTGGGGTAAAGTTATTTTCTCAGATGAATCCCCTTTTCGATTGTTTGGGACATCTGGAAAACAGCTTATTAGGAGAAGAACAGGTGAGCGCTACCACCAATCTTGTCTCATGCCAACTGTTAAGCATCCTGAAACGATTCATGTGTGGGGTTGCTTCTCAGCCAAGGGAATCGGCTCACTCACAGTCTTGCCTAAAAACACAGCCATGAATAAAGAATGGTACCAGAATGTGCTCCAAGAGCAACTTCTCCCAACTGTCCAAGAGCAGTTTGGCACCCAACAATGCCTTTTCCAGCATGATGGAACACCTTGCCATAAAGAAAAGGTGATCACTAAATGGCTCATGGAACAAAACCTATAGATTTTGGGTTCATGGCCTGGAAACTTCCCAGATCTTTAATTCCATTGAGAACTTGTGGGCAATCATCAAGAGACGGATGGACAAACAAAAAACAACAAATTCTGGCAAAATGCAAGCATTGCTTATGCAAGAATAGACAGCTATCAGTCAGGATTTGGTCCAGAAGTTGATTGAGAGCATGCCAGGGAGAATTGCAGAGGTCCTGAAGAAGGGGCAACACTGCGAATATTGACTTGCTGCATTAACTCATTCTAACTGTCAATATAACCTTTTGGTACTCATAATATGATTGCAATTATATTTCTGTATGTGATGTAAACATCAGACAAACACAATTAAAAACCAGAGGGCAACAGATCATGTGAAAATATAATTTTGGTGTCATTCTCAAAACTTTTGGCCATGAGTGTATACACATACACACACACACTAAGTAGTTTTTTTGTGAGTAGGGGTTGTCCACTACTTTTAAATTGATAGCCAATCCTTGGGATAGTTCATCAATGTTTGATCGTCCGGGGTTCGACACCCGGCACCCCCGCCGATAAGCTGTTCTCGGCGGCAGCAGGCAGTCTCAAATGCTCGGCTCCGGATCTTCCCCGTCTTCTGATAGTGGCCGCAGCCGGGTACTACACATCTGCCTCCTATTAATCTGAGTAGGAGGTAGATGTGCAGTACCCAGCCACCGACTCTATAAGAAGACTGAGCAGCTTTGGAACTGAGCATTTCTGACTTTTTGCTGCCGCCGCCGTCACCAGGAGCAGCTGATCGGCAGGGGTGCCGGGTGTTGGACTCCAGCCAATCAGACATTGATGACCTATCCTAAGGATGGCCCATGAATGGAAAAAGTAGTGGACAATCTCTTTAAGGTCCATTTACACTACTTGTTTCATAATCTTGCAATAAAACAGGGCTGCCAATCACTGAATGAATTGGCAAAACGCTGGTTATATTTTGTGCTGCACAAAAGATCCTCATCCTTGGCAACACATCATCCTAAGTAAGCGAGACCTGTGCTGCCGACAATGGCAGCCTGAATAATCTATTACAGATTGCTCAGGGAACATCTGAACCGCATTTTTGTCACTGTAGACCGGCTATCAAACAACCACATGGCACAGTTGTGGCCTTGGGTTCGCCATCACTGTCCTAAACTTTCACAGGCCGAGTGGCCAAACTGTAGCCCTAAACCCAATAAATTTTTCCGAAGTGCCAACATGGCAAATTAACCAATTCTACTATATAAATTATTAATTGATTTCAAACTTACCTTTGCAAGCTTCTCTTCAGCAGGGGGCATTAAGCTTATGTGTGATTACCACACATTGAAGCTTGAGATACTCCCACTGCCCTTTCCAGACACCGGATGAATTGATCTTTATGGAAAAAAAATGCAGAATATTAGACAGATTTTAGCATAAAATGCAATCAGATTTCACCCTGAAATCCACATCGACTTTTGAAAATTTGAACATCTCAAAATTCCATAAAGATATGCGAGTTGCTCCCCTCCCCCTTCATTATGTAGTTATGTCCCCCTTCCTAGGTCACTTCCTGGTAAACATGTCCCCCATCATGCTATATATTTCCTACATTCTAGTATATTTGTCCCCATCATGGCACCATCCTGGTAAATGTACACCATCCTGGTAAATGTACCCCATCCTGGTAAATATCCTCCATTCTGGTAAATGTACCCCATCCTGGCATGTTCCCCCATTCCGGCATGTACCTCATCCCGGGAAATGTACCCCATCCTAGTATGTTCCCCCATCCTGGCATGTGCCTCCATCCTGGTAAATGTCCTTAATCCTGGTATGTTTCCCTAACTTGCTATGTTCCTACATCCTAGCATTTTCTCTCATTATGGTAAATGTACCTCATCCGGGTAAATGGATCCCTGTCTGGCATGCTCCCCCATCCTGATATGTCCCCCATCCTGGTACAGCCGCACACAATTAATTAAAAAAAAAAAGAAACATTAAAAAAACATACTCGCCTTCCAACACCCGCTCCACCACTGTGCTCTCTGAGCCCTCAGTTCCTGCGCGGCCTCAAGACATCATTACGCCGGTGCCACTTACTGACGCTCCTGATGTCTCCTAGGCAACAGACCTGCGGCCTAGGAGAGGACTGACAGAGCTAGGAGAAATGTCTCCTCCACTCCAACACAATTTTGAACTACTAGCGCGATCACGCTAGCAGTTCAAAGTGGCTGGATGAGGCAACAAAGAGGGCTCTGCGTACGCTATGTTCGCCATCACTGGGGGTATCTGGTCTGTATTTAAATCCCTTTAGTTCACAAGCCCCCCAGCATGGAAGGCCTTTTAGGTCCAGATATAGCCAGCATCAAAACATTCTGTGCTACCATGTTTCATACTAGGTCCCGACTCCTGACAATGACTGGCATCAGAACCATGTTTATTTTTTCTCCGGTATGGAATCTGTTGATATAAGGGCCTTGCTCAAGGAACTCCTGTATTACACTGGAGAAGGGAAAGAAACTAAAAATCAGGATTTACAATTTTTTTTTTTTTTCCTTTCGAGAAGTTTCTACTTTGGATTCATATCCTAAATCATATTACAAGGCTTTTTAAAGGGTTCATATTAACTTCTGGAGATAGTAATCCTGGTAGATACCAATGGAGACCCTGTTCGTTTCCTCTGTGAAGAAGCTATTTGCCTATATTTTCTCCTAGAAAGCATTAAATGGCCTCAAAGTCTCTTTTTTCCATTTTGCAGTTCTCATTTTACAGCAGCTTTTGCTAAATTTCTAACCTCACAGGTCACAATGTAATAGTGGCTTCAGAGCAGAATAAAACATGGGGTTTTTTTGTTTGTTTTTTTAAATTTGACTCTTTTTTTTTTTTTTTTTAACCGAGAAGTTAGCAATCAAAGTATTTGACATCTAATGAGAGAACTTTCTTTAAGTCTAAGTGGGTGTTATTAAATTGTTTTACTGCGGGCGTATACTTTTCCCTGTAGGAGTTGCCCAATTGTAAGGAGGCAGCAACATAGCAGAAAAATAATATGCTTGGGTTTCTCATTTTGTGAGATTTAATTATATAGCCCTGATCTCCTGGTATAACCTCCTGCATGATTAGAAAATGCAGCACAGTTTAGTTGTATCGCATTACAATCCCTTCTATAAGCTCTTTTCATAGCACTGTCCACTCTGCTCCATAGCCCCTTCCCCCACACTGACTGGAGATATGTTACAGTTTTAAAGGGGTTGTGCGGCCTAAAACGATAAGTCCACAGTCACTCTGTGACTACAAACTTGTGAATCCTCACATCTCACACAGTGATCCCTGTATTAGTACCAGGAACGGTAGTCACATGATATTAAGTATGTGATATGGATAGTTCCAGCCACAATCTGACTACACTGTTTCTGGCGGAGAGAAACCAAGGGAAAAATTGTGAAAACATACCCTGCTGTAACTAAATAAAAGCATAGTGCATATAAACATAGGGTACTTAGTAAACACTGTTTTTGATCAAAAAAAGCATAAAGCTATCCCACCAACGCCAAGGTGTACCCAGTTGGGATAGTACCTACACTCTCTAGGATTAAAACCTTACCATGGGTCTAAAATAGGCCTCAATGTGGCTAAGGGCTGAGAGCGACCGGGTCTGTTGGGACCCGGTCGCTCTCAGCCCTTAGCCACATTGAGGCCTATTTTAGACCCATGGTAAGGTTTTAATATTAGAGAGTGTAGGTACTATCCCAACTGGGTACACCTTGGCGTTGGTGGGATAGCTTTATGCTTTTTTTGATCAAAAACAGTGTTTACTAAGTACCCTATGTTTATATGCACTATGCTTTTATTTAGTTACAGCAGGGTATGTTTTCACAATTTTTCCCTTGGTTTCTCTTTGTCTAATGGCCAGTGTGAACATGAGCTCACAAGCTCCATGTATACCATCTCCTACTCCGGCTCACTTTTTTGTTTTTATACTGTTTCTGGCGGACGCGCTCAATGCAAGTGTTTTGAGCAAGACTGAAAACAGTCTAGTCGGATTCTGGACGGGAGTATGCATATCACATACTTGTGGTCACATGATCACCGTTCCTGACTCTGACACCAGAGCATGCTGACAAAAATAAAATAATGGCCAGCTCACCTGTAAGCTTGGTTAAACTATTTAAGTATGCTTTACGAAGGTCAACTTTATAATAACTACAGTAAGAGCACAAGCTTTGCCTGTATGAGATGTAATGACACCCAGCCATGTTCGCACTGCAGAGCGATTATATGATACTGTGAACAGACATAAGTGTGACTCCTCTCCGGCACAATCAGTATGAGAGGGGCAGTAGAGTAGAGCTGACAGTGCTATGAAAGGAGAAGAGCTGATAGAAGGGATTGTAATGTGAGACCGCTAAACTAAGCTGCATTTTCTAATTATGAAGGAGGTTAGACCAGGACATCAGGGATGTATCATTACATCTCATCCACTGAGAAACCAAAACTATGGTGGGACATTTTATTTATTTATTTCCTTTGAATCTTGTTGTCTACTTATGATTGGGCAGCTCCTACAGGGAGTAATTACATTTTGTGTCCAGTTTAACATAAAAAAATTGGTTAAAAGTCTCCTTTATGGACAAGTGTTAACCCTTGGACCTTCACTCCCTGTAAATGCACTTAAAACTAGGAAGAATTGTAATATTTTTACCAATATGTTTTGTTAAGTCATACTATTGAGCATAATTTTGACTTGTGTTGTTATTTTACATAGTAATTGTCTCGCTGTACAAAGGGTTGGTAAAAAGTAGTACAGCGTATTCCCCACTAGGTGGCAGCAGAGTAGTGAAGGAGAGTCAAAGTAGCACTGTAACAGAAAGGAGGCTGAAGTACAACAGAGTAACTTCAGCAGGCAGTTCACAGGCGAACAACCAGGGGGCAATAGAGTAGGCAAGCAGTTAGGGTCTAGCCAGGAAGTCAAGTCACTGCAGAGGGAGGATCAAGATTAGGTCCGAAAACAGAACCAATGTTGGATTCCGGGAGATTAGGTATGCAGAGGGAAACACAAAGGGAACAGGGAACAGAAGACAAGACCGGACGGTGAAGAGACACAGAAATGGGAAGGAGGATGAACCAGGATGGGTAAACAACTGACAGTAGCAGGAATTCAGGGACTGGGACAGACAGACGAATGGGGGAGGGCACGGTAACAAGGAGTCATATCAAACGGAAAATCTCACCAGAGCCAGTCACAGGCTGCAGAGCAAAACTATAACCAGCACTGGAATGCTGGTGCAGTGAACAGATATAGTGTCTCCCAAGACCGGAACAAGGCTGATGAGTTAACCCCTGACGTGACCAGGCCGGGTCTGGGATAATCTGGAGCCGGGAATACTGGTCCTGGATCAGAACAGTAATGTACTCTATAGTGATGAGAGAGCACTACCATGCTTGGTTCTCATTAAGAGCAGTTGGATGCTTGGAAGGGTCCAACTGGAGCACCAGAGTATAATGGAAGTCAATGAGGACTTGAACATTTTTCCAAAAGAATTCTTGAGTTCCCCATTGACTTCCATTATACTTGAATACTCGAGTTGTGCCTATTCGAGCATCCTTAATGAGCTCGGAGCACCTGAGCATGGTAGTGCTTGCTCATGACTAGTGATGAGCGAGTACTAAAAAGCTCGGGTGCTCAAAGCTCGGGCCGAGCCTCCCAAGATACTCGTGTACTCGGCCCGAGCAACGAGCCCAATGTTATCCTATGGGAGACCCGAGTATTTTTGTGAAATGACCCCCCGGCAGCATGGAGAAACCCTAAAAATGTCACAAAAGTCTCAGAAGAGTGCTCAAATGACATGGCAACAGCATGGGGAAGACCCCTTGAAGCATTTATCACTGAAAAGTCACAGCTGTGAACAATTTTGTCCGCGTTTTACGCCATTTTTACGGACTCACCAGAAAACCTTCCAAAATGAACCCAAAATGATTTTTCATGGCGGAAATGTTAAGGGCACATACCCAATAGTGAGATAGAGCTGGTGTATGTTACTTTTTGAGATTAATACATGAAAGATTTTACGTGAAAACATTGTGTGGCACTCCGATGTCCCTGAGAAGAGACGTACATGAAGGCCTCTTGAGTCTAATGTGCCCATTTTGAGGAAGTGAGTCTTTGTAGTATTTTCCTTTGCCAGGGCAGTCCAAAATTGTGAGGTTCACCAATGCCCCTGCATACAGACGTGCATGAGGGCCTGTAAACCTGAAGTGCCCATTGGAAGGAAGTGGGTCTATTGTAGTATAGCCCTTAGGCAGGGCAGCCAAAAATTGGGAGGCTCCACATTGTCCCTGGATAGAGACGTGCATGATGGCCTGTAAACCTGAAGTGCCCATTGTAAGGAAGTGGGTCTATTGTAGTATAGCCCTTAGGCAGGGCAGCCAAAAATTGGGAGGCTCCACGTTGTCCCTGGATAGAGACGTGCATGAGGGCCTGTAAACCTGAAGTGCCCATTGGAAGGAAGTGGGTCTATTGTAGTATAGCCCTTAGGCAGGGCAGCCAAAAATTGGGAGGCTCCACGTTGTCCCTGGATAGAGACGTGCATGAGGGCCTGTAAACCTGAAGTGCCCATTGTCAGGAAGTGGGTGTATTATAGTATAGCCCTTAGGCAGGGCAGCCAAAAATTGGGAGGCTCCACGTTGTCCCTGGATAGAGACCTGTTAGGTTCTTAGTGCCTCCGTGCTTGCATTTAAAAACCGCACGTGTGTGCCTGTTGGTGGCAGCTTTCCGCTGCATTTGTGTGAGTTTTGCAAAAACTTGGATATAACGCACAAGTCTAGTGAATACACATCAGCACAGCATTGCAAAATGCGCAAGGGCGTTGTCAACGAACAAGGAAGTGGACGTGATGGTGGTGCAGGCAGAGACCGAGGTTGTGTGCAAGCTCTAATTTCGCCACAACAAAGGGCCACATCTAGTCGCTCGCACGTCCTGTCCCAAATTCTTGGGGACCGCAGCAGTACACCGCTCTTGAACCAAGACCAGTGTCAACAGGTTGTTAGTTGGATAGCGGATAATGCTTCCAGTCAGATTTGCACCACCACAAACACTCTGTCTTCCACACGGTCAAGTGTCAGTAGCCGTGATACTGCACCGCACATTTCAGAACCTGATCCTCCTTCCTACCACCAGGCCGAGTACACGTCCACGCACATTACTGATCCCACACTTGGACACTCGGAAGAGCTGTTCGTTCACGTTTCCATTCACAAATTCTGGCCTCTCGCCAGCTCCTGTTGAAGTGGGCCATGACGAGATTGTATGTACAGATGCCCAAATATTTGAGCAGCCACGTTCTCACGAAGTTGGCAACGTGTCTCAACAAGGGGTGGACGATGATGAGACACAATTGTCAGGAAGTCAGGAGGAGGAGCAGGGTGCGGAAGAGGAAGACGACGTGGTGGATGATCCAGTAACTGACCCAACCTGGCAGGAGGATATGCAGAGCGAGGACAGCAGTGCACAGGGGGAGGGAGGCGTAGCATCCCAACAGGCAGTAAGAAGCAGAGTGGTGGCCCCAGGCAGACGTCAGGCAACTGTTCCCCGGAACAACACGACACAAGGTGCCTGTACAAATGTTAGGTCTTCCCGAGTCTGGCTGTAATACTATTGTATGTATTGAGGATTTCGATTGCGTTAAGGCAATGACAACCAGAGACGAGTTCTTGGTGCAAGACGTTTATAATATGCAACCAGCAAATATGTACATAAACGGAACAAAAACACAGTAGAACATAAATACAGGAAATACCTTCCAGGGACGGAGCGAAAGGGAATTCCCGGGACCGCGCACCGGACTCCCCCAGGGAGACCACCAAGAGCGAACCCCTATACAGGGACTGTCTGGCAATCACCCCAGAAGCCCTAAATGCGCAGCAGCCGGGACACAAAAGGGCAATAGGTAAGTCCAAAAATGTCCGTACGTGATGTGAGTCCAGAGTGGTATTAAACGGAAGGAACCGGGCAGAAGTGCCGACCAAAGACTGCAAACGGAGTCCGGGCACAGCTAGATGATACCAGATGAAGTCCAGAGTCGGTGTCGGTTGTTTTCCAAGAGGATCCGAATAACAATCAGGAACCAAAAGCTGCAGGGCAGGAGCACACAGGAAGCAGTATACTCAGGCACTGGACTAAGCTTTAGGGGCGGCTTTTAAACAGATGGACAGGAAGTAGGGCAACAGAACAGAAAACTCCATGTTAACAAAGGGCAAGCTCTTTCAAAAGAAAACTGGAAAACCCGGAACTCTGACACTGGCAGTTTTTTAAGTTGGCTCCAGATGATTCTAAAAAGGCCATTTGCAACACCTGCCATGCCAGCATCAGCAGGGGTACCAAAACTAGCAGCCTGACCACCACCAGCATGATCAGGCACATGTCAGCCAAGCACCCGACTTTGTGGGAAGTACAACAGAGTCGAGGAGCAGTGCTTGCTGATGTCACTGCTACGTCTTCGCTGGTTGTGCATGCGAGCCAATCCCCTGTCCATGCTGCCTGCGAACAAGCCTCCTCCACTCCTGCACCTGCAGTTGCCTACGCAGAAAGAACACCATCATCAAGCACGTCCTTGTCCCAGCGCAGCGTTCAGTTATCCATTCAGCAAACCTTTGAACGCAGGCGCAAATACACTGCCAACACCCCACATGCCACAGTTCTAAATGCTAACATTTCGCGACTGCTTGCGCTGGAAATGTTGCCTTTTAGGCTGGTTGAGACAGAAGCATTCCGCGACCTGATGGTGGCAGCTGTCCCACGTTACTCGGTCCACAGCCGCCACTATTTCTCCCGGTGTGCCGTCCCCGCATTGCATAACCACGTGTCACAAAACATCACACGTGCCCTGAACAACGCTGTTTCAGCCAAAGTCCACCTAACCACAGACACGTGGACAAGTGCATGTGGGCAAGGCCGCTACATCTCGTTGACGTCACACTGGGTTAATATTGTGCAAGCTGGGACCCAGTCTGAGCGAGGGACGGAACACGTCCTTCACACACCAAGTTTTGCAGGCCCTACCTCAGTCAGGGTTTCACACACACTCTACAGCTCCGGAATGTCATGCTCCTCAGCCTCCTCCTCCTCCTGCGCATCCTGATCCACTTTACCCTCCACACCAGTCCCAAGCTGGAAGTGTCGCGGGCGGAGGAGGGGACGGTGCGCTCTCCCACTGCTCGGGTCCGGCTGACGCTGCTCTACGGCTGCTGCTGCTCGTTGGCTCGAGCGATGGCCGGATCCCGGGGACTCGAGCGGCGCTACTCGCCCGTGAGTGAAAAGGGGTGGTTTGGGTTTTGGGGATATTGTCCGTGACGCCACCCACGGTTGTGGTGATTGTGTGGACACCACCGCTGCTCTGGACGGGGATCCCGGGAGCCTGTGACAGGGAGCAGCTTTGTTGTTATTTCTCCCCTCCGTGGGTAGGGGGGTTGGTTGTCCCGGGGCCTGGTGATGGGGTAGAGATGGATGACAGGCGAGTTGCGGGGCCTGATGAGGTGCAGGGTCGCAGGGGCAGCGCTGTGCCGCACGGCACGGAGGTACTCACTCAGCCCAATGATGATGACACAGTTCACGGTAAAACAAGTGGCTGGATGGACGGGTCACTCGGACGGCTGCGGTTGTTCCTCCCTGCAGGTTAGTGATGACTGTCTCTCCCTGCACCTAAGTTAAGTGTTGGTAGTGATGGTTTCCCAATGGTAACCCGCTCCCCGACCTGGATATGGGCCGGAGGAGCCCCTTTTGCCCACAGGCGCTGGCCCTGGGAGACGGTTGCCCTTGGCGGTGGCAGTGTCTCCCCTTCACGGTTGGACGGTTGCCTTCTATCTGGACTTGGCTGTTTGGAAACCCTGAGGTCCCCTTCACTAACGGATTTGGCAAATTCACGGCGACACCAAGCCTTGCCGGGATCCGAAAGTCCTCTGCCAATGGTGCTGGCTTCTCTTTGTATACCGGTCCGGTACGGCCGGGTCACCACCCGTCCACGGTCCTTACGGCAGACTCCAATCGGCCTCCACTGCAGACGGTCACCACATCCTGCCAACCTTGCTGTCCTGTCCGGGCCACACACCCGGACCAACTTCAGGCTCTTTGCTGTCACTTTTCTCCTCTCTACTACTTTCCTCCTTCCACTTCCTTAGCTTAACTCTCACTGCCTGTGTTTTCCCTCCTCCTCGGTGGGTGGAGACCAACCGCCTGGCTCCACACCCTGGTGTGGACAACAGCCCCTGGGGAAGGCAACAAGGATTTTGTGTTTTGACTATGATATGCCTGCAGGGAGTGTGGGGTGTTTAAGTGTTGTGCTCTGTGGCCCCTGGCTTATCCAGGGCGACACAGAAGCACTGCAGCACTGCCTCGGCGAAGCGGCAACAGGCAGTGCTGAAGCTAATCTGCATAGGTGACAAACCCCACAATGCAGAAGAGGTGTGGACAGCTCTGAAACAGCAGGCAGATCACTGGCTCACAACTCTGAACCTAAAGCCAGGAAAGGTCGTGTGTGACAATGGCCGGAACCTGGTGGCGGCTTTGAGGCGAGGCCAGCTGACACATGTTCCATGCGTGGCCCATGTGCTCAACCTCGTGGTTCAGCGGTTTCTAAAGTCATACTCAGAGCTGTCTGATCTGCTGGTAAAAGTTCGCCGCCTGTCTGCACATTTTCGAAAGTCACCTACTGCTTCAGCCGGCCTTGCCGGCTTAAGACGCCGTTTGCATCTTCCGGCACACAGACTGGTGTGTGATGTCCCCACGCGTTGGAATTCAACTCTGCACAAGTTGGTCAGGATATGTGAGCAGAAGAGGGCAGTTGTTGAGTACCTGCATCACCTAAGCCGTCGGGAAATGGGTCAAACTCCACACATAACACCTGAGGAGTGGAGATGGATGTCCGACCTATGCACCATCCGCCAAAACTTTGAGGACTCCACCAAGATGGTAAGCGACGATGACGACATTATTAGCGTCACCATACCGCTTCTCTGCCTTCTAAAATGGTCTCTGCTCAAAAAACAACCATGATGCATTGCAGGCGGAGCGCGATGAGTTTGAGCAAGAAACAGTAGTGGGTGTGGGTGATGATAACACACAGCCCAGCCTCGTCTCATCACAACGTGCAGTGGAGGACTATGACGAGGAGGAGGATGAAGACATGGAGCAACTCTCTGGCCAAATTGAGGATATGACATGCAGTCATATCCTCGGTTCAGCGTGGCAGGCCAGAGGACAGGGTAGATGATGAGGAGGAGGAGGAGGAGGACAGCATGTTCAGTCATCGTGTTGGTCAGGATACTGAAGTGATGGCTGTTAAGAGTCTGGCACACATGGCTGACTTTATGGTAAGCTGCCTGTCTCGTGACCCTCGCGTTAAGAACATCTTGGCCGACAATCATTACTGGTTGGTAACACTGTTAGACCCACGCTAAAAGGAGAACTTTATGTCTCTTATTCCCGAGGCGGAGAGGTCAGGCAAAATGCAGCAGTTCCAGAAGGCCATAGTCACGGAAGTAGGCAAAGCATTCCCCTCACAAAACGCTAGCGGCATAGGTCAGGAATCAGTGGACAACCAAGGCGTACAGCCGAGAGGGGCACAAGTCCAATCCGCCAGAGGTAGGGGAACAGTCTTTAAGATGTGGGACAGTTTTCTCAGCCCCTCACATACCACAGCCCCTGAGGTGAGGGGTAGTGCCACAAGAAATCCTAAGTTTGGCCAGATGCTCAAGGAGTACCTTGCAGATCAAACAACTGTACTCCGACATTCCTCTGTGCCTTACAATTAATGTGTATCCAAGCTGGACACGTGGCATGAATTGGCTCTCTACGCCTTGGAAGTCCTGGCCTGCCCTGCCGCTAGCGTTTTGTCAGAGCGTGTTTTTAGTGCCGCAGGTGGAATCATTACAGATAAACGCACCCGCCTGTCAACTGTAAATGCTGACAGGCTGACTCTGATCAAGATGAACAAGGGTTGGATTTGGCCAGACTTCACCACACACCAACAGCAAATGACAGCGGAATTTAAAGTTTGTAACGGGAATTTGCCATGTACCTCCACTCACCCATGGTAACACACTTTTGGACTTTGGCTAATCGCTGGACTGCTCCTCCTTCTCCTCATGCGCCATCATGGTGACCGTTACAATAGTTAAGCCGTTGTTTCAGGTATACCCCCAGTGGTAAATTTTTTCGCCCATTCTTTCTGAATGGGCATTACAACGACAGGAGACCCGCTCCTTTGCAATGGGAACAATGTTTTGAGGCCCTCATGCACATCTCTATCCAGGGACAATGTGGAGCCTCCAAATTTTTGGCTGCCCTGCCTAAGGGCTATACTACAATAGACCCACTTCCTTACAATGGGCACTTCATGTTTACAGGCCATCATGCACGTCTCTATCCAGGGACAATATGGAGCCTGACACTGCCACCGACTGCCACACACGTGCTGTTTTTAAATGCAAGCACGGACGCACTAAGAACCTAACTGGTTTTTAGGAGCGACAATTACTGAGAAGTCTGACACTATCTGGACTGTTTTAGACTGTGTACACCAGCCCCAGATATGATGAAGGCTGGTATACGGTCACCACTAGGAATGGCTATATACCCTGCCTGCCTGCCTGCCTGTATACTGCTACAATAGTCCTGGCAAGGACTCTTCTGGTCACTAGCCTGTATTCCGACCTGGCTATACCCTGCCTGTATATAGCAACAATAGTCCTGAGAAGGACTCTGCTACTGTACTCCGACCTGGCTTTACCCTGCCTGCCTGTATACAACTAGAATAGTCCTGAGAAGGACTTCTGGTCACACTGTTTGCAGCCCTGCTCCGGAACTAACTATAAAGGGCCGCAAAGCTTTCCCTGAATCAGCGACACTCTCCCTGCACTGACTGTCTGGATAGCTGTGAGCAGAGCACAGCGCGCCGGCCGGTATAAAGGCTCGGTCACGCTGTGCGGGCCGGCCAATCACTGCAATTCCACAACTAACAGGGCTGTGGCATTGCAGTGGTCTGCCAGCCAATCCCTGCATGAGGGCTGGCTCTCAAAAGAGCGCCAACATGCAGGGATGAAGACCACGAGTACAGCACGAGTATCGCGAGATTACTCGGTCCCCGCTGAGCAGCCCGAGTACAGCGATACTCGTGCGAGTACCGAGTAGTTACAAGCATGCTCGCTCATCACTACTCATGACTAGTATTGTACATATATTTTCTATCAATATCCCAGCATTTCTCCCCATTTTCCCATCCTAGCCAGGAGCCTTAGCAAAACTGTAATCTATTCTCCAAGCACTCCACAGGCACCTGATATTCCAACCATATCCTCAGCCGCTCACCCACTGAGATTAAACTGCTGCATTAATAAGAGTGAGAAATAATCAAAACAAAGCAGACGCCAGTAAAATAAAGGGCAGCTCTCTAATTACTCAACATCAGAGTCAGGGGCTCATTAAATATTCAAGTGACCCTAATGACGGCTGCTGACATTCCATTCATTGCGCAAGCAGCCACTTCCTGCTCCGAGGGATACAGAGACCCGGCGGAAGAGGTCTTCATGAATTATTTACACCATCTCTGAAGATTTGATATCATGGACCAGTTTGGGTTACTAGGTAATAGTTTCTTGTTACCTCAGAGCTCAACTCTTGCTGTGATGTGTACTTCATGAAATGCAGCCCCAGAGCAGGCAATGACCGGAGCATGACCCAGTGACTTACTCTGGGGTCTCAGAGGCCGACTGTTCCATGGTTATAAGTTGGTTTAGATTGGCAGCATTTACAAGGATTGAGGTTGCTGAGATTATTAATAGGATACTACATGTTTAGGAAAACTTCTCTGCTTCGGTCAACCATAAAACACATACTTTTTAACAAAACCTTTAAGAAATTGTGAAGCACTTGGAAGTGGGTTTCATGTGTCAACTATTTTCCATAAAGTACGAGAGAAAACCACAAAATGAGCATATGCACTATAATAAAATAAATAATAGTAGTACCTTCAAATAACATGGGGCACTTGGTTAATACTGTATGAGCAAAACGAGTAAAGCCACCCACCGGGACAACTGGATGGTCTTACTCTAGTATTAAAACCTAAGGACAAGGCCCGACCTGCAGCCATCTGTCCTGGAAAGCTATATAGATACAATGTCTTTCCGAGGGAACGACCTCACCACCATTTATATAAAGTCCAAACACCCCCCACCTCCAGAAAAGTCAGAAGATTAAGCCGGAGTATGTTGGTATGTATGCAAGAGGAACATTGGTTCATTTTTTTGTTTGTTTGTATCTTTTTTTTTTGTGGGGATTTTTGTTTTTTTTGTTAGTTTACCTGAAGTGTCTGATAATAAGCACAAGAGAAGGCCAGGAGTTAAGTTTTGCGTAACTGTTCCACATTTCTTAGACTAGTTTTGAAATGTTTCACAGAGGCTTTAAAAGGAACCTGTCAGGTCCAATATGCAGCCAGAACCATGAGGAGTTCTGAGTGCATATTGCTAATCCTTGCCTAACTGTCCCTGTATACAGTACAGACCAAAAGTTTGGACACACCTTCTCATCTCTAGAACAACTGTTAAGAGGAGACTTTGTGCAGCAGGCCTTCATGGTAAAATAGCTGCTAGGAAACCACTGCTAAGGACCGGCAACAAGCAGAAGAGACTTGTTTGGGTAAAGAACACAAGGAATGGACATTAGACCAGTGGAAATCTGTGCTTTGGTCTGAGGAGTCCAAATTTGAGATCTTTGGATCCAACCACCATGTCTTTGTAGAAAAGGTGAACGGATGGACTCTACATGGCTGGTTCCCACCATGAAGCATGGAGGAGGAGGTGTGATGGTGTGGGAGTGCTTTGCTGGTGACACTGTTGGGGATTTATTCAAAATTGAAGGCATTGAAGGCTATTCCATCCGGTTTGCGTTTAGTTGGACCATCATTTATTTTTCAACAGGACAATGACCCCAAACACACCTCCAGGCTGTGTAAGGGCTATTTGACCAAGAAGGAGAGTCATGGGGTGCTACGCCAGATCACCTGGCCTTCACAGTCACCAGACCTGAACCCAATCGAGATGGTTTGGGGTGAGCTGGACCGCAGAGTGAAGGCAAAAGGGCCAACAAGTGCTAAGCATCTCTGGGAACTCCTTCAAGACTGTTGAAAAACCATTTCCGGTGACTACCTCTTGAGGCTCATCAAGAGAATGCCAAAAGTGTGCAAGGTAGTAATGAAAGCAAAAGGTGGCTACTTTGAAGAACCTAGAATATAAGACATATTTTCAGTTCTCTCACACTTTTTTTTAAATATTTCATTCCACGTGTTTTAATTCATAGTTTTGATGCCTTCAATGTGAATCTACAATTTTCAGAGTCCTGAAAATAAAAAAACTCTTTGAATGAGATGGTGTGTCCAAACTTTTGGTCTGTACTGTATGTGATGCCCTGACAAAATCAGGTTGTCACAGAAAACTGCATGCATCTTCCAGATGCAGGAATCTCTCCTCCTTAGCCTCCCAACACAACCCCACACAGGTGCATACACCAACCACAAAAGCCTAGTCACCCCCCCCCAGGACAATAGGGACACACCAGTGGGCGGGGCCAGGCAGATGGTGATGCCCACCTACGGGTCCTGAGGTGTCAAGGGGAGGGAACACGACAGTTGGAGTGGGAGTTAAGTTTGGACAGTGGAAGTGAGAGCAGTGAAGCGGTAGTCGGGGATTGTAGCTCCCAGACTACTGGACTACTTGAGCTGACTAGGTGGCAGATGGCAGAGCAGGGCCACAGGTGACGGAAATCCGGTTGCGGGAGACCTTAAGTGGACCGGGGCAGGGTTGTAGCCCACCAGTGCCGACAGCGGGAATCTGGTCCGGAGGCCGTGCACAGTCGGGGTACCTGGACCCTAGGCGAGGACAGCTGCAAGCACCTTTCCAATTAACCACCAGGGGACAAGATTCCAAGTCTTGTCCCACTAGCAGCCCAGGTAGAGTGAGATGGCAGCCCAATGAGGGGAATAGGGTGTCTGTAAGTGCCTGCAAAAATCCCAAGGGTCAGCTCTCGCGGGCCACAGCTCCCACAGAAAAGTCACCGGGAGCGGACTTACCCCGTTTCTTGCGGACTAGTCAACACACAATACAACAATACCAAAGTGCAGGAGGAAGGGCCCCTGTTCTGTTCACCATTGTGTGGGACCCGAGCACACCCCTCCGGAGGCTACCGGTTTCCAGCAGTTGGTTTACTATCTGGACTCTGTGTGATTTTATTCAAAACGGTGTGTACACCGGTATCATCCGGTCCAGCCCTACAGACTGCGTCCCAGGACTCCACCTAAACCTGGGCCCCGGGATAACACCTCCCTTACCTGTGGAGGGGATACCATCCTGCTGCCCCGCTCCATCAGCCTCCATCAACCCCGGGCACCTGATACCAAGTCAGCGTCTGGCGTCACTGACAAGCTCCCCTGTAAATAACCCCCCTTTTTTCACTTGTGGACGACGGACGGCTGCACAAGCCCGGGTCCGGCTGCCACTCGAGCCACAGCAACCGCCAGGATCCAAGCGTCTCGAGCAGCCCTCCTGCCGTGGTCTGTCCCCCGCCAGCATATACACTAGCATAGATAAAGAGATCTTTAGAAAAAGTATTTTCAAAGATTTTTATCATATGCTAATGAGAGAGGGGATTAGTCCCAAGGGTGTTGCTTCCTTTGCCAGTTGGCTCCATTAGAATGTTAGCCCCTAATAGGGGCGTACTAACATTCTAATGGAGCCGACTAGCCAGGGGAACTAACGCCAAGGGGACTAGTCCCCTCGCTCATTAGCATACGATAAAAGATCTTTAGAAATATATGCAGCCCCCACGTCAGTAGCAGCCGGGCTGCTCTGATCTGAATCCGCAGAGGCTCGAGGGATTTTCGGACTTGGGGGTTGCGCGGACACTCAAAAAGGGGACGTATTTGTATGGGGATTGCTGTAGATACTTCGTGACGCCACCCACGGTGTGTGGTAAGATACGGTACCACCGCTTCTGTTGGGGAGCACCCGGGAGAAGATGAGATAGTAGCTGGATGTTAACCCCTCCGTGGGTAGGGATGGATGCCCCGGGGCTCAGTGTTCAGAACACGGGTGGGTGATGTATTCTGGAGGTGGCGCGCTGGACCGGGGAGTGTTTAGTGTACTCACTGTGGAAGAATTGCACACAAGTGCGTTGGTAAACAAAGGTGTCAGAGGCCGACTGCCGCATCCGGGTGTACTCGGGTTCCACACCCAGCTGGTGTACCGATGTCCCTTCCTCCGGCAATCTGTAATTTTTCTCACTTTTGGACGACTCTGTCTGGAACGGGAGAAGTCCACTCCCGGTATATTCTGGTTGGGAGATGTGCCCGCGAAAAACTGACCCTTGGGACTTCAGTGGGTGTTTGCGGATACCCTATCCCCCGTGGTGTGCTGCCGTTTCGCTCTATCTGGGCTAAACTTCGGGAGCTAGACTTGAAAACTGCTCCCGGCCTGGTGAATTAGAGAAGGGGCTTGCAACAGTCTTCTAACTAGGGTCCAGGTACCCCGCCTGTGCACGGTTTCCGGACCGGATCTCCCGCTATCGGTACCAGCGGGCTCCAACCCTGTCCCGGTCCACTCTGGATCTCCCGCGACCGTATTCCCGTCGCCTTTGGACACGGTCCACTGCTTGCCAACTAGCCAGTAGACCAGGGCCACTACCCTGTCTACTCTCCACTAGGCTCAGCTTTCCTCTGACAGTCTGTCACTGTCACTCCTCTCCACTTCACTTCAACTCCAAACTCCATCTACTGTGTTCCCGCCCCCGGATCCTCAAGACCCCTAAGTGGGCGCTCCCAATCCGCCTGGTCCTCCTGCCCACTGGTGTGTCCTTCTTACCCTGGGGGGGTGGCTAGGATTTTGTGGCTGATGGAACCTTGTGTGGGAAGGTGTTATGTAGGGTGTTGTGTACTTCTGTGACCACCTGGCGGCACCAGGGCATCACATTCCCCCTTGGTTGAATACAGCCCGTCCGTGGTCTGTCCGACCACTGACGTTAATTTTCTAAGAGAAACGGGAAAAAGGTAAAACATGTAAACATTTGTTCCCTTTATGGGAGGCACAGATTCTTGAACGTTGCATAACATAAAAACATTACATTCCTGTATTCCTCACCCGCCACCTAAACAACCTGGTTCCTTGGTGCCACGGCTAAAAATGGTGGGCACCCCTTTTCACCAGTCCACAGTTGTTCCGGGTAACGCCTACTCGGGCCGGGTAAAAAGTTCCTTACCCGACAGTCCATCTCAAGGGCCCCATGTCCGGGGGACCCTTGGCCTGGAGGTTAGCCACCGGTTTCAATAGTGGCTGGGCCTCGAATACGTCAGCAAGATGCTCCAGGTGTGCTTCATACGTCTAGGAGCAGACCATGACGTCGTCTAAGTATAGCATGATCGTTTCGAAATTGCGATGCCCCAAGCAGCACTCCATCAGCCTCTGGAAGGTTCCTGGAGCGTTACACAGTCCAAATGGCATGCTGTTGAACGCACAGAGACCCATCGGAGTAGCAAAAGCTGTCTTCTCCCGGTCCTCCTCTGCAACAGACACCTGCCAGTAACCACTAGTAAGGTGAAGAGTAGAAAAGTAATTTGCAGTCCTCAAAGCAGCCAGGGATTCTTAAATACTGGGAAGAGGGTATGCATCTTTGAGTTATTTGGTTGATCTTCCGGTAATCCACACACATCCTCATTGTGCCGTCCTTCTTTTTCACTAAGACCAATGGAGCGGGCCAGGGGCTACAGCTATCACGGATGACTCCTGCCTCCTTCATGTTCCTCAACGTGTCCTTGGCGCATTGGTAATGTGCAGGTGGAATGGGCCTATATCTCCCTTTGATGGGTGGATGCACACCTGTGGGAATGTGGTGTTGGACCCCTTTGATCCTCCCAAAGTCTAACGGGTGTTTACTCAAGACTTGTTCATACTCCTGCACTACCCTGTAAACCCCCTCTTTGTGGTGTACAGGTGTGGAGTCAGTGCCTACATGTAGTTCTTGACACCACTCCTCTAGCTGCTCTGGTGAACTATCACTGGTCGTCTGGGATGCAGTGATGTTGGATGTTGTTGTTTAGATGGCATGGGTGTCTACTGTGAACAACTTAGCAATGGTGGCATATCGGGGTAGCTTAACCTCTTCCTCTCTGCAGTTCATCCCTCTCACGGGCACTCTCCTCTTCCGGACATTAATTACTCATCTGGCTGCCATTACTGTGGGCCAGTGCTCTGACGACAGAGGTTCTACTACTGCCGGGTAATCGTGTTCACGGGTACCTACTGCTGCCCTGCACTAAATCATCATCTCACTTCGCGGAGGCACCACTAGAGGCGCTACATCAATCACCTGTACACCACCAATCTCTCTACCAGACAATTTCACCTGTTGCCGCTGCAGGAGGGCCCGAATCTCACGTTGCAGAGCCCTCTGCCGGCCCACTCCTGCAGTTGCAGACAGCTGCTGTAGCAAATGCAACACTTCTCCCATGCAATTCTCAATAACATTAGTCCCTAGGACCATTTTTTGGGTTTCGGTCACTAGGGTCATTCTGCACCACAATTAGTCCTTGATATTCTAGCTCCACTCGCCCCACCTTCAGAGTCACCTCTTTGAACCCCACCTGGGTCATGGGGAGTCCATTGGCCGCAATGATGGTAGAGCCAGAGTCTGGCGGGGTGAGATCATCATCAGACCAATAGCGCTTATACAGAACATAGGGTATGGTTGTTACCTGTGAGCCACTGTCCAGAAGTGCGAACGTTGGGATACCATCCACTGCGAGGGAGATGATGGGGCGACCTCCGACATACCGCTCCCGCCAATCAGCTGGGCCTTTTGGGTCTATTCCTGAGGACTGGCCCTTGGCCTCAGGGGTTGCTCGTTTAAAGCACACCGGCGAGAGTAGTGGCCAGTCTTGTTGCATTTATAACAGACAGGTTGCCCATACTGGTTGTTGTTGTTTCTTCTTTGCATCCACGGGACGTCTTCCGGGCTGTCGGCGAGCTGGATCTTTTCTGGAGGCTTGGTCTTTGGCTGGAGCTGTAGGGTCGCGAGGATCCTAGCAACGTCCTTACTCAGACGTTGAACTTGGGATGACAGGTCATCAGGGGTTCTGTGAGGGGCTGCCGGTGCCAGTAGAGCCAGCAGAGGAGGCTTCACAGACACGTGAGAAGTAATGGCCGGCCAGGGTGAGGGTACGGGGTCATTAGCTTCCGATGTTTGCAAAGCTGTAATGGCCCGGTCCTTTAAGACCGCAAAGTGCAAGTCCCGGTGCTCCAAGGCCCACAGCCGTAGCTGTTAACGGTCCTCGGCTGACCCCAGCTTTTGCAGGAACTGCTCCACCAGCATCTTATTACTCTCTGGCTCTGTCATGGAGTCTATCTGCCTCAGGGTGCGCAGGGCAGTTTGTAGTGCAGTGTCTCGGATGCTGTCCTGGGGACACTGCTGGTAATTGTAAAACTGCATCCGTAATTCCGCTTCCGTGCGGGTTTCAAAAGCTACTTGTAGTTTGTCGAAAATGGCAGCTACTGAGGTCCGTCTTCGACGGCCCAGGTTTCTACTTCCTGCTCGGCGGCACCGGTCAGTTGTCCCAACATCACTGAAGCACGCTGCTTGCCAGTCATGGCGTACATATGAAGAACAGTGCAAATTTTCTTTTTGAATACTTGCAGGGCGTCGGGCCGTCCATCATACTGAGGTAACCAGGCAGCGCCAGGCACGTAAGGTAAGGTTATCGGCATAACTTGGGTGACTACCGCTACTGCGACCGGAGCGGGGGCCGCCGCTTCTCAGTCATCCAGTCCCGCTGCGGGTGCCGCCGCTCCAGCAGGGGCTGCTGCTCCACCATCACTCTCGGGCGCCGACATCCTCTGGTTCTTCCCCCTTGGTTTTTCGACAGCAGTCTCACGGGACCCAGTGTCCTTTTCGCTTCCTGTCTGGGGAGTCACCAACTTCCGCCCGCGTTCCCAGGGGGCGGGGTTACAACTTTGCGCCCTTTTCAGGGAAGAAGATGCCGGGCTTGTTGTTTTTCGCGCCCAAAAATGGCGGCAAATTGGCGGCTGTCAAAAAATTTCCATACGGATCACCGTTTATAGTCCAAAACAAAGCACACTTCCACCAGGTAGGTGGATGGGTTACAATCCTGTTCGTGATGCCAGGTTTTGAGGTCTGCCGCCCCCACGTCAGTAGCAGCCGGGCTGCTCTGATCCGGATCCGCAGTGGCTCGAGGGATTTCTGCACACGCGGACACTCAAAAAGGGGACATATTTGTACGGGGATTGCTGTAGATACTTCGTGACGCCACCCACGGTGTGTGGTAAGATACGGTACCACCGCTGCTGTTGGGGAGCACCCGGGAGAAGATGGGATAGCAGCTGGATGTTAACCCCTCCATGGGTAGGGATGGATGCCCCGGGGCTCAGTGTTCAGAACACGGGGGGTGATGTAGGCCGGAGGTGGTGCGCCGGGCCGGACCGGGGAGTGTTGGTGTACTCACTGTGGAAGAATTGCACACAAGTCCGTTGGTAAACCAAGGTGTCAGTGACCAGCTGCTGCATCCGGGTGTACTCGGGTTCCACACCCGGCTGGTGTACCGATGTCCCTTGCTCCGGCAATCTGTAATTTTTCTCACTTTTGAACGACTCTGTCTGGAACAGGAGAAGTCCATTCCCGGTATATTCTGGTTGGGAGATGTGCCCGCGAAAACTGACCCTTGGGACTTCAGTGGGAGCCCGCCTGTGCACGGTTTCCGGACCGGATTTCCGCTATCGGTACCGGCGGGCTCCAACCCTGTTTCGGTCCACTCTGGATCTCCCGCGACCGTATTCCCGTCGCCTTTGAACACGGTCCATTGCTTGCCACCTATCCAGTAGACCAGGGCCACTACCCTGTCTACTCTCCACTAGGCTCAGCTTTCCTCTGACAGTCTGTCACTGTCACTCCTCTCTACTTCAACTCCAAACTCCATCTACTGTGTTCCCGCCCCCGGATCCTCAAGACCCGTAGGTGAGCTCTCCCACCTGCCTGGTCCTGCCCACTGGTGTGTCCTTCTTACCCTGGGGGGGTGGCTAGGATTTTGTGGCTGATGGAACCTTGTGTGGGAAGGTGTTATGTAGGGTGTTGTCTACTTCTGTGACCACCTGGCGGCACCAGGGCGTCACAAATACTTTTTCTAAAGATCCCTTTATCTATGCTAGTGTATACAGTGATGGTTAGGCAGGGATTAGCAATATGCATCCAGAACTGCCCCTGGTTCTGGGTGCATATTGGACCTAACAGGTTCCCTTTAAAATGTAAAAATTATTATATATATTTACACAATTAAGTAATTTTCCTGTTCCTGTGTTCTGTGCTGTTACAGATGCGTATTATCTGCAAAGATGTCCCTGCAGAAGTTCTCTATGATGTGCTGCATGACACCAGCTACCGCAAGAAGTGGGATACGAACATGATTGATACGTATGACATTGGAAGACTCACGGTCAATGCCGATGTGGGGTACTACTCATGTAAGAACTTATTCCAAACTATTCCAAAATCTAATTGCTAATTTGGAGTTGGACCATTTTTAAGAGATTTTATTCTTTGATGAGGACTTTGAAAAAGATGGAAAGTGTATGTAAAAATATGTATTCAAAAGAACATGAGGTTATAAATGCTCATTGAGAACATCCCCAAATAAAACCTTATAACACATACATGTCACAAAACCAGGGGTGAGCTGGGCCAGGGGGAAGAGGGCCAAATGCCCACTGGGCCTCTCCTCCACCAGCTGTGCAGAGCCACTTGTGCCTCCTTCTGCATGCTGCTTGACGGCAGTCACTTTTGCAGACATGGCCAGCTGTGACTGCAAGTACTGACCAGGCCGGGCCGGCACACAAGCAAAACTTAAAGTTCAGTGCTGCCCCGGCCGCATCAGTTTTAGGAGACACAACTGCACAGTGCACTGTGCATGGACATGTCTACTAAAGTCACGGCCGTCACACAGCACGCCCTGCTCTGCTCGCTGCCGACTCCCCCATGTTACAAATACCTCTAATGTGTCGGTGTCAATGTATATAACTGTGTGTGTGTGTGTGTGTGTGTGTGTGTGTGTGTGTGTGTGTGTGTATATATAATCGAAGTACAGTCATGGCCTAAAGTGTTGACACCCTTGAAAATTTTCCAGAAAATGAAGTATTTCTTCCAAAAAATTCATGTGTGCATGTTTGTGTACCAAATGTGTGCTTGCATGTGTGTGTGCTGGATATGTGCGTACCACATGTGTACATGTATGTGTACCATCTGTGTACATATATACACTGTTGTACATGGCTAGGTACTGTATATACAGATGTTTGCGTATGTGAGCAGCCCACCTTGATTTCTGCTGTATTAAGTAAATGCCCTTGTCAATCATTGGTAGTGGCATTTAGATAGGTCAAAGGCCGATACATGCACTCACCAGCCCCTTGTGATTCAGTTGCAGGTTTCTGATGGTTTTTCATGTGTTGCTACCATGTTGGTTCGTCTATGAAGCCTGGCCTGAGGTTGAGTTTCTTGGAAGATGTTTCAAAGTGATGAAACGTTACAGTCCACTCACTTTGTAGTGAGCAGTGACTGTAACTGCTCTTTGCATCGACCCCATGACAGGAAGCGAGTGGCAGCAGGGAGAATGAAAGTTAATTTTCTCCCTGTAGCCAATTTTTCATTAATCCGGCTATTTATCTGCAGATAGACCCTATATCTGCAAATAAATAGCATTTCCCGAGGTGACCAGTTCCTTTTTAAAATGTGTCCAGTACACTTGTAGTATTTCACTCTGACTCTTTACATTGTGTAATGTATGATTAGGATTTGCATGTTTTCACACTCTAATAATATAATAAGCTCAGTTCTGGTACTGTATTTATGTAGTAAGCGTGGTTGTGTTCCCATATCAATGTAGTAGGCTCAGTTCTGGTACTTTTGTAGTAGGATCGGTTTTGTTCCCGTATATTTATGTAGTAAACTTGGTTCTGTTTCTGTATCTATATAGTAAGCTTGGTTTTGTTCCCATATCTATGTAATAGGCTAGTTTTTTTTCCCCGTATGTACTAAGCTTGGTTCTGTTCCTGTATCTATGTAATAGGCTCGGTTATGTCCCCATATCTATGTCTTAGCCACCGTTCTTTTGAAAGCCTTTTACTTCTGCTGCTTTAATGATAATGGCCATAGATAAGCAGGTTAAAGGCGAGTTGTCGCAACTCAAGGACCACTGCTTTGGGATTTCCCCCCCCATGCCAAAATTTGCAAGCCAGCCCCTGAACAAAACATTGGATAAAATAGGCCACATAACTGTATTAAGGGGTTAATATATAAACAACAGTTCTCAGGGAAATCCTGCCCATCACCCTTTATTAAGGGGTTAATATGTACACAAGCTTTAAAACCAATAAATAATCCAATAAATTAATCATGAAAGAAAATGACTCCGTCCTTATTTGACTGGAGACGCGAAATACCTCAATTAAGATAACCACCCATCCGGAGAGCTGGTGTCATATCCCTCTAACAAAGCAATGTGACAAGGAGGAAGGTGGGCAGGGGATCTTCAAGAGGCTTGGTAGGTAAAATAATTCGGCATTGAAGACCCTAGGGGAAGAAATAGTTGAATTGAACAAGGCTTCCAACTACTCCACCAATCCAGGGGTCCAAAATTCAGGTGAGGATACATCACTAGAGATTATGTTCTGGCCAGTAACGAGAAAACCCATCAATTCCATGGCTAGAATGAACCCTTAAAAATCAATCAAAAGCAGAGATAAGAACTGGATAACAGATCAAATCAAGGACTCACAAAAAGAGTATTATAATCTTATGATCCCCTTAGCTTATTGCACAGGGGCAATAAGAATGCTGTATACAAGAGTCCAGGCCGCTCTGTATAACGTAAAAAACACCTGTATAATGCTCACCTAGGGGGCAGTCCAGTTTGATAGGTGTTGCTGCTCTCAGTCTGGCGCTTCCTCTATCTTGTGTGATCGCCATCCTCCTGCTCAGTCCCGTGTGCATCCGGCGTCATTCACACAGTGGCCTCTATTGCGCTCCTGCGCATGCGTACTTTGATCTGCCCGGCCGAGGGCAGAGCAAAATTTTCTAATGTGCAGGCAAGAGTAAAGGTCAGACTGCCCACACATGTGCATTACAGTACTGTGATCTGTCCTCTGTTAGGTAGATCAAAGTGCGCATGCACAGGAGCACAATGGCGACCTTTGTGTGAATGACGCAGGATATGTCTTGCACATGGGGTTGCGCAGGAGGAGACCTGTCAGTCACTGGCAGTGGGTGGAGAGAAGCTGCTGGGGCTCCGCCTGTCCAACTCGTCTTCTGTGCAGCTTAGGCAACATGTATCGTCTGTCAGGTTCCCTTTAGGGTATTAACCCATAGGCTCCTTGTTTGGACAGTAATACAGAGGTAGTTGGGGCGATATCAGATCTGGATATGGCTGAGCAAGTCTAGGAAAACAAGAATTTGCGTCAGAGATGCCATCCTATAAAAGTGGTCCAATTACAGAACTCTTCAGTATTTCCCCTGCTACTACCAATTTTTGTTTATGGATAATTACATAGCTGTGTGCTTGATCTTATGCACAGGTTTGCAATACGTTTGGCTGAAACACCATTACTCAAAAATGATCCGGAATGATACTTTTTAGCCATATCGTGTGTATATTAATAGCATGTGTCTAGGGGTGCATGGAAGAGTTAGTTATACATTCCAGTACATTTGCCTTCCCCTCCTGCAGCTTTGTAATCTGAGTTTTTGTATTTTTATCCATTCTGCCATGTTGCTCTGTTCTGGGATCTTATTTTCCTTCATTACAGGGAAGTGTCCAAGTCCACTTAAGAACAGAGATTTTGTGACCCTGAGGTCCTGGCTGCCGCTTGGCAATGATTACATGATAATCAATTACTCAGTGAAGCACCCGGTAAGCCCTGAATATTGTTTTGAAAAGTTTTACTAATGCCTGGTATTCATATTTGTAATAATTATTATATATATATGTAATAAGATCAGCATAAAGGTGATTGCGAGCTAAGGAGGAGGTGTCACATGGCTCCAAAAAGACGACAGGATTGACTTAGCAAATATCTGTCTCAAGATCAAAAGTTTCCATATGCCAAAACTCCTACTACAGTGCCTATTTTTAATTTTTGACAAAAAAAATATGAACCCCCCCCCCCCCTCCCTAAATTGGAGGTATAATAGGAATATATGAATATATAGAGTGGCTCTAGGAGATGCAGAGGTGGCAGCTGCATCCGGACCCTGGCCCATGGGGGCTTAGAAGGCCACGTAAATACTATAAATTGCACATGGTAGAAGTGAGACCCTTGTTACAGATAAGCTAGAAAAAGCAAGTGTGTGTGTGTGTGTGTGTGTGTGTGTGTGTGTGTGTGTGTGTGTGTGTGTGTATATATGTGTGTACGTATATGTATGTTTGTATGTATTGTATATGTATGTGTATGTATATGTATGTATGTATGTATGTGTATATGTATACATAATAAGTGTAAGTGTGTGTATGTGTATGTATGTATGTGTATATGTATATATATATATATATATATATATGATCCACAAGGTAGAGATGAACAGATCGCACTCCAATGGTCAAATAAAGAATTTCTTTTATTCCACGATCACATCAGGGTACAGGTAGTGAGGGAGGATGAGGGTGTGCCACGTCGGACGACGGCAGCCGTTTCGCAAGTAATCTTGCTTCTACGGGTCCAGTGCATGCAAAGGTGCTGCATCCGCCCTTAAATAACAGGTGAAGCAGATGCAGCGTCCTTGCGTGAGTGTAGTGCCAATTAAAAACATATACCAGCTGTACAAACATCAGATTCACATAGAAACTTATTATATATCAATTCCAGAATGGATTATAAAGTTTCATTATGTACATGGGTAAGGTTAGAGTAAAGAATTGATTTATATACAATGCTCATTATAGTCTATCAAAAGACATCGCAAAATACAATATGCAAAGCAGGCTTAAGGAAGAAAAAAAAAAAAAAAAAAAAAAAAAACCAGCATTATAAGAACACTGACAAGTCATTTTTATCATTAAGGCCAAGGGGACCGAGAGCATTTAAGTCTATAATCAGTCTTGATTCTTTTCTAAGTAAAGAACGGTGCATATCACCACCTGTGGGACAGGAAAACCCCAGGAAAACGCAAGAGCGTCTCCTGGAGGGATTAACACCTCCATGCCATGAACGTGAAACTATGGTGTCAGAGACATTTCTGGACAGTATGGTGTCAGAGACATTTTCTGTAACAAATATGGAAAATATTCCTTCTTGTTCAGTGGATAATATTATGCCATGCTTGCGTAAAATATATAATCTCACCCCACTGTTATTAACACCTGATATGTCATCCGTGTTGGAAAAGGGTCTGAATTACTGTATACCAGAGTCATTTGATGTAACTGATTTTCAGATCGATTTATTTAAAGGCTGTAGGAAATTACATCTAAAAAAATTTTATAGTCAAAAGAAAAGTCAACTTACGTCTGAAATAACTGACTTACAGTGTGAAATAGGCCCGCTTGGCTTTTTTGGTATGAATAATGAATATACCGCTATCGAAAAAGATGCGTCGCTACTCCTAAGCATAGCGGACCCCAGTCACACTGAACTCAGTTTTCCAGGAATTGCAGATATCCAAATGAATCCTGCATCTAGATCTGCGTTTTTTAATAAAGGGATAAAATCCACCTTTTGCCCCCCACTTACTCCCGGAAACAATATAGACTTGTTTCAGGAGTTGGTAATAAAAGATATACAAGCTCTAAAATACCCTTCTCCTCTCCAGAATCTCACCCAGGGAGAAGCCACGGCACTTAAAATCCTGCAGTCACAAAAAGATATTATCATTCGCAGAGCGGACAAAGGGGGCGCCACTGTTCTATTAACAAAAGAAGCCTATGTATATGAGGCCAATAGGCAACTTCAAGATACAAGAGTATACCAGAAATTATCTAATGATCCAACTGGGTCTTTTGTCAAAAAACTTAGAAGCCTTCTACATAAATATGTAAGTTTAGGCACTATATCTAAAAAAACTGCTGAAAAATGACTTCCTCTTTTTCCGAAAAAACCTTATTGGTATTATTTGCCAAAGATTCATAAGAACAGTGCCTCCCCCCCTGGCCGCCCTATTGTGGCAGGAATAGGTTCAGTAACAGAACCTTTGTCTCACTACCTAGAATGGTTACTTAAACCATTACTGACTCGCATCCCCTCGTTCTTAAAAGACACAGGAGATCTAATTAAAATGCTTGATAATTTTCAATGGCAGAAAGGTTTCTCCCTTGCCTCTTTGGACATTGAGAGTCTGTACACCCGAATCCCACAGGATCAGGGTGTGCAGACTATCAAGAGAGTCCTGATGAATTTTGATCAGAATCCAATGCTAGTGGACTTCATTACAGAGGCTTTGGATTTTGTTCTGCACCATAATGCATTTAAATTTGACGATCAATGGTACTTACAATGCGGGGGTACCGCGATGGGTACCCCCGCAGCATGTACTTTTGCAAATCTTTATCTGGCAGCATTTGAAGAAGATTTTATTTATAGTTCTAAAAATCCATATCTGAAACATATTAAAAAATATGCCAGATATATGGACGATGGCTTCTTCGTATGGGATGGCTCTGCACAAGATTTTGATAATTTTGTGTTATATCTAAATAATAACAATTCCTATAACATGTATTTCACGCATATTTTTGGTAATCAAAAACTAGATTTTTTGGATGTTACACTCAATATATCGGATGGTATTATTGACAGACAGGTATATAGAAAACCTACTGCAGTGAACAATCTGCTTCATTTTAATAGTGCGCATCCCTCCCATACGAAGAAAGCCCTTCCATATGGACAATTTTTGCGCCTAAAAAGAGTGCACAACAATCCTGAGACCTTTCTGCATCAAGCGTTAGATCTAAAAAAACGTCTATTAGAACGAGGATATCCGATATCAGTCATCAATTCTGCCCTTGACAAATCTTTGAATCATGATCCCAAGAATAAAAATAAGAATAAAAATAAAGAACCTAACAATAAAAGTGAGAATAAAAACAAAAACATAGATACCATCTTGAAAGAAACGAAAACTGAAAGTATAAATAGATGCGTTTTTAATTTTAAATTTAATTCTATGTATGATGCAATAAAATCAAGCATCAAAAAACACTGGCATTTAATTAATAAAGATAAGGATCTTTGTGAAATGGCAAATGAGGGACCTTTGATTTCATATAGGAGGTGTAAAAACATAGGAGATATCCTTGTTAATAATCGTATTACTACCCCTAAACTAGGTACGTGGTTGGATCGAAATAAAATCAAGGGAAACTATAGGTGCGGTGGCTGCCCCTTTTGTGAATATCACTGTATAGGAGACACTTTAAAAATTGGTACAGAGCTATTTAAAATAAAAGATCTGATTACTTGCAAATCTAACTACTTGGTATATGTTATTTTTTGTCCTTGCCAAAGATACTATATAGGTAAAACAATTCGGCCTTTATATGTTCGTTTTCGGGAGCATTTTAAGTCTATAACCTCTGGGATAGGTTCTCCACGTTTAATTGCCCATATGCAGGAATATCATGGAGGTAATCCACGCCTTTTAAAATTTGCAGGCATAATAAAAATTAATCCCTGTCCCACAGGTGGTGATATGCACCGTTCTTTACTTAGAAAAGAATCAAGACTGATTATAGACTTAAATGCTCTCGGTCCCCTTGGCCTTAATGATAAAAATGACTTGTCAGTGTTCTTATAATGCTGGTTTTTTTTTTTTTTTTTTTTTTTTTTCTTCCTTAAGCCTGCTTTGCATATTGTATTTTGCGATGTCTTTTGATAGACTATAATGAGCATTGTATATAAATCAATTCTTTACTCTAACCTTACCCATGTACATAATGAAACTTTATAATCCATTCTGGAATTGATATATAATAAGTTTCTATGTGAATCTGATGTTTGTACAGCTGGTATATGTTTTTAATTGGCACTACACTCACGCAAGGACGCTGCATCTGCTTCACCTGTTATTTAAGGGCGGATGCAGCACCTTTGCATGCACTGGACCCGTAGAAGCAAGGTTACTTGCGAAACGGCTGCCGTCGTCCGACGTGGCACACCCTCATCCTCCCTCACTACCTGTACCCTGATGTGATCGTGGAATAAAAGAAATTCTTTATTTGACCATTGGAGTGCGACCTGTTCATCTCTACCTTGTGGATCTTGTATCGTCTTTGCTTTGGGACACGCACCCAGGTCTCCACCTGCACAGAAGCGCAGCTTTGTCAGCCTCAAAGGGGATCAGCGGTGCCCGGTATCCTCCACCCAGCTTTATATATATATATATATATATATATATATATATATATATATATATATATATATATATATATATATATATATATATATATATATATATATATATATATATATATATATATATATATATATATATATATATATATATATATATATATATATATATATATATATATATATATATATATATATATATATATATATATATATATATATATATATATACATACACTTATTATGTATACATATACACATACATACATACATACATATTATATACACACACACTATTATATATATATATATATATATATATATATAATAGTGTGTGTGTATATAATATGTATGTATGTGTGTGTGTGTGTGTGTGTGTGTGTGTGTATCTACATATATATATATATATATATATATATATATATATATATATATATATATATCTCAGACCAAAAGAATGGACACACCTTCTCATCTCTACAAAAGCTGAGGAGACTTTGTGCAGCAGGCCTTCATGGTAAAATAGCTGCTAGGAAACCACTGCTAAGGACAGGCAACAAGCAGAAGAGACTTGTTTGGGCTAAAGAACACAAGGAAGGGACATTAGACCATTGGAAATCTGTGCTTTGGTCTGATGAGTCCAAATTTGAGGTCTTTGGATCCAACCACCGTGTCTTTGTAGAAAAGGTGAACGGATGGACTCTGCATCCCTGGTTCCCACCATGAAGCATGGAGGAGGAGGTGTGATGGTGTGGGGGTGCTTTGCTGGTGACACTGTTGGGAATTTATTCAAAACTGAAAGCATACAGAACCAGCATGGCTACCACAGCATCTTGCAGCGGCGTGCTATTCCATCCGGTTTGCGTTTAGTTGGACCATCATTTATTTTTCAACAGGACAATGACCCCAAACACACCTCCAGGCTGTGTAAGGGCCATTTGACTAAGAAGGAGAGTGATGGGGTGCTACGCAGATGACCTGGCCTCCACAGTCACCAGACCTGAACCCAATAGAGATGGTTTGGGGTGAGCTGGACTGCAGAGTGAAGGCAAAAGGGCCAACAAGTGCTAAGCATCTCTGGGAACTCCTTAAAGGACTGTTGGAAGACCATATTCGGTGACTACCTCTTGAAGCTCATCAAGAGAATGCCAAGAGTGTGCAAAGCAGTAATCAAAGCAAAAGGTGGCTACTTTGAAGAACCTAGAATATAAGACATATTTTCAGTTGTTTCACACTGTTTTAAGCATTTCATTCCACATGTTTTAATTCATAGTTTTGATGCCTTCATCAGAGTCCTGAAAATAAAGAAAACTCTTTGAATGAGAAGGCGTGTCCAAACATTTGGTGTGTGTGTGTGTGTGTGTGTGTGTGTGTGTGTATATATATATATATATATAATGTATATGTGTGTATATACATATATATAATTACAGTTCAAAAAGCTGGAGTCACCCAGACCATTTTGTTTTTTCCATGAAAAATCATACTTTTATTTATCAAATGAGCTGCATAATGAATAGAAAATATGATCCAGACATTGACGAGGTTAGAAATAATGATTTTTACTTGAAATAATAGTTTTCTCCTTCACACTTTGCTTTCGTCACAGAATGCTCCTTTGCAGCAATTCCAGCTTTGCAGAGCTTTGGCATTCTAGCTAGTAATTTGCGGAAGTAATCTGGAGATATTTCACCCCATGCTTCCAGAAGCCCCCCCACAAGTTGGATTGGCTTGATGGGCACTTTTTGCATACCATATGGTCAAGCTGCTCTCACAAAAGCTTAGTAGGGTTGAGATCTGGTGACTAGGCTGGCCACTCCATTACAGATAGAAAACCAGCTGCCTACTTCTTCCCTAAATAGTTCATGCATAATTTGGAGGTGTGCTTTGGGTCATTGTCCTGTTGTAGGATGAAATTGGTTCCAATCAAGCGCTGTCCACAGGGTATGGCATGGTGTTGCAAAATTGAGTGATAGCCTTCCTTGTTCAAAATCTTTTACCTTGTACAAATCTCCCACGTTACCAGCACCAAAGCAACCCCAGACCATCACATTACCTCCACTATGATTGACAGATGGCGTCAGGCACTCTTCCAGCATCTTTTCAATTGTTCTGTCTCTCACAAATGTTCTTCTGTTTGATCCAAACACTTCAAACTTCGATTCGTCTGTCCATAACACTTTTTTCCAATCTTCCTCTGTCTACTGTCTGTTCTTTTGCCCATATTAATCTTTTCCTTTTATTATCCAGTCTCAGATATGGCTTTTTCTTTACCACTCTGCCCTGAAGGCCAGGATCCCGGAGTCTCCTCTTCACTGTAGACCTTGGCACTAGCGTTTTGCGGGTACTATTTAATGAAGCTGCCAGTTGAGGACCTGTGAGGCGTCGATTTATCAAACTAGAGACTACAGTGCACTTGTCTTGTTGCTCAGTTGTGCAGCGCGGCCTCCCACTTCTTGTTCTACTCTGGTTAGAGCCTGTTTGTACTCTCCTTCTCTTCTGAAGGTAGTAATACACACTGTTGTAGGAAATCTTCAGTTTCTTGGCAATTTCTCGCATGGAATATCCTTCGTTTCTAAGAACAAGAATAGACTGTCGAGTTTCACATGAAAGTTCTCTTTTTCTGGCCATTTTGAGAGTTTAATGGAACCAACAAATGTAATGTTCCAGTTTCTGAACTAACTCAAAGGACGGTCAGTTTTATAACTGCTTTAATCAGCAAAACTGTTTTCAGCTGTGCTAACATACACAAGGGTTTTCAAAGGATTTCTAAACATCCATTAGCCTTCTAAAACAGTTAGCAAACACAATGTACCATTAGAACACTGGAGTGGTGGTTGTTGGAAGTAGGCCTCTATACACCTATGTAGATATTGCATTAAAAACCAGACGTTTGCAGCTAGAATAGTCATTTACCACATTAACAACGTATAGAGTGTATTTCTGTTTAATAGCTTCATTGAAAAAAAATGTGCTTTTCTTTAAAAAATTAGGGATTAGCTGCCGCTGCTGTCGCTGTCCTCCAGGGCGGATGGTAATAGCAGCAAAGATGGTGTCACTCCCCACAGGTGGAGCGGGCCCCGTAGAGGATGATGGGGGGGGGAGTAGCAATAGCGGGCGCCTAGGCACGGGGCAGCAGTGCCGGCAAGAACAGACGGACACAGTCTCTGCGGGTTCAAGGTGTCTTTACTCACAGTTCTTTAAGTAGCCAGGTTGCTGCCACAGTAGAACCAGTCACCACTGTGTTGGATCCCGTCAAACTCAGATCTCTTTGGAGTTCAGTCCAGTGTGGTGGTCGGTGAGCCCCTTCCTCCTAGCGCCGTGTAAGTTGGATGCCTGTGGCTTAAAGCTACTTGGGGACTCCAGTCCATCCCAAGTAAAAACTCTTGTCCTGTCTGCAGGTGCCACGGCTCTGCAATGTGGCCTTACTTTGATCTAGGCCCCGGATCCTATATGGCATTGTGCGTTCATGCTCTGTGTTGGCCAAGGGAGACCTGCAATCTCCCCGTCCTGACAGATTGTGGAAATCCAACTTGGATAACGATCTTCCCTAGAGTCCTGCACCCTGTATGGCGCCGGTCCCAAGTGAGCAATGAAGCTCTCCCCTCGGCAATCGTATGAACTCCTGTGTCCCACCAGAGCCACCGGTGAGACCGTCTGCTCCTTTCCTCTCCTGCTGGAAAACTCTCCAACTGTTGTGTTGGCTCCTGACTCCCCCTGGTGGCTGCTTCTCCCCTGGTCCCTGTCACTAGTGGGTGGCTGCCCCCCATGTTTGGAGACAGCCTTAGGACATTACCCTAGCCCAGTCACCAGTGTGGAGGACAACCTGGTTTTGTGTTTGAGTTGTGTAAGCGGTATAACAGTTACCGACCTCCTCTGGATCCGGGTTAAGCACTGCACCTTAAGTGAGGTGCAGTACCCTGTGGCGACTGAAGCCCCAGGGGTTCCACAGGTGCAGATACCCTGATTTCAGTGAGGTGGCTTACTAGGCTGTGTTTAGCTGTTTCAACAAAATTTATCAGCAGCAGATTATCACTACAGGGCTAGGTGTCTTGTGCCACCTTGTCCAATCACACACCCCATTGACTGATTTAGCATTAGTGATGGGTGAACGTGCTCATTATTCGATCGAGCGTTATGTGCTCGGATACTCGCAGAGCTCGGCCGATATTATGTTCCCAGATGTGTCGTAGGTGAAACAATGAGCACAAAGCACAGTCTTGCGTCACTGCATGATGGGAGCCATTCACAGTCTCTGAATGGCTCTCCCAGGGAATAAAACAAGTTTCTGTAGTGTGACCCAAAAAAAAACAAAAAAAAAACATGCCCTCCCTCTCATTGGAAATGCTCGGTCTATGGCTGACTGAATGTGGGCAGAGCCAAGAACAGGCCAATCATTGACTTTCCATAATGCTCGTTACTTGCGTCGGGCTCCTCTGAGTGTCTGACCAACTCAAATCAAGTAACATGCATTTTTAATGCTTGCCAACACTAATTGGCAAATTTCTGTGCACACTTTATATTGACAGAAAGTTGACAATCGGTGGTGTGGGCGGAGTTACACACAGCTCAGCGTTCTGAGCTCTGCTAGATCTGCGGCAGAGAAAACTGTGATTCTATCATCGCTGCTGCCCCCTGAAAATGAAGTGACACATTGCTGGAATCAGGGTCTCTGTCCCTACATCATGCTGCTGTCAGATTACATAGCAAAACCTGCTAATAAAAGGATCTTTCACTTATTCTAAACATGGATTGTATTGTTATATTGTTGTATTGTTGGTATATATTGCACTGTTCTAATGAAATATCCCTCCCTCTACTCTGTATATAACTCTATTCTTCTTATTTCATGCTCCTCAGCTCTTCTTTGTCCATCTAATTTCTCCAGGCCACACCCAGCTGGTTAAAAAGCCTAGATTTACACTGTGAAGAAATATATGGGAATATCTCAGGAATTAAGAGCGGGAACACAAGAAAAATATCAAATTAAGGAGGACTGTGGCATTTATTAATACTATGTAAAAAAAAAAAAAATTCTGGCATGTGAACGTTTTTTTTAAAAGCGAATCTGTCACCATGTTTTTTCTCCCCCATCTGAGAGCAGCATAATCTAGAGACAGAGACCCTGATTCCAGCGATGTGTTCCTTACTGAGCTGTTTGCTGTCATTTTGATAAAATCACTGTTTTTCCTGCTGCAGATCTAGCAGTTATACAGAGCTCGTGAATATGCTGGACTACCTGCAGTACGCTAAGTAGTCCTGTAATGATAATCTCCTGCTGATTAAACAGTGATTTTTATCAAAACTACACTAAGCAGCCCAGTAAGTCACACATTGCTGGAATCAGGATCTCTGCCGCTACATCATGATACTCTCAGATTAGGTGGCAAAAACCTGGAAACAGATTCCCTTTAAAATGGTGAGCGCTGTACATGCTCTACTTTTTCACAATTGCTTCTTTTCCATTACAGAAACATCCTCCTAGAAAAGACTTTGTCAGAGCAGTTTCCCTGCAGACGGGATATTTAATTAAAGCCAATGGAGACAATAGCTGTGTTCTTTACTACCTTACACAAGTTGACCCGAAAGGTAAAGTAACAATGTGTCATTTCATGGCTCCCTATCAGTTCTTAGAATTTTCAATCTTGTAAAATCAGTATGTTTGCATTGATAAATAATATTCAGATTCTCACTGACATGATAAATTGACTGGACTGTAAATCTGAGTATCGAGGGTGTGTGAGACTACCTGAACCAATACTTTTACTCCATCCTGATGATGTTCATGTTGTATCTGTGAAGTCTCAAAGGGGAGAATGTAAGGATTGTGAGTGCACCTACAATCTGCATGAATTAAAGGGACTTTCAAATTTACCAAAAGTGGATCCTAAATGCTTTTATATACATCACATAATAAATACAGCACATACTCACCCTCCTCTGGTTCACATCTCGCTCTCCGCTGCTGCTAGGGGCTCTGCATTTTGGATGCAGCTGTAACATCATCTCAGGAGGTTAAATCACCGCTGAAGACAATCACTGACCTCAGCGGCTCATTCCGGCTACATTAGATGCAGCAGTAATCCGCACTGTCGATGTGACGTCACCATCCGAAAGACTAAAGGGTACTTTACACACTGCGATATCGGTAATGATATATCGTTGGGGTCACGTCGTTAGTGACGCACATCCGGCGCAGTTACCGACATCGCAGCGTGTGACACCAATGAGCGACGATCAACGAGCACAAAAACGTGAAAAATCGTTGCTCGTTGACACGTCGCTCATTTCCTTAATATCGTTGCTGCTGCAGGTACGATGTTGTTAGTCGTTCCTGCGGCAGCACACATCGCTGTGTGTAAAGCCGCAGCAGCGACGAACATTTCCTTACCTGCCTTCACTGGCAATGCGGAAGGAAGGAGGTGGGCGGGATGTTTACGTCCCGCTTATCTCCGTCCCTCCGCTTCTATTGGACGCCTGCCATGTGACGTCGCTGTGACGTCGCACGAACCGCTCCCTTAGAAAGGAGGCGGTTCGCCGACCAGAACGACGTCGCAGGGCAGGTAAGTCCGTGTGACGGGGGTAAGCGAGGTTGTGCACCACGGGCAGCAATTTGCCCGTGTCGCACAACCGACAGGGGCAGGTACACTTGCTAGCGATATCTATACCGTTATCGCAGCGTGTAAAGTACCCTTAAGACTAGAGCAGAGGCTGACTGGGGGAGGGGGAGCAACTTTTATTACGTTGCATATATAAAAGCGCTTGGGATCCACTTTTCTTAAAATAGAAAACCCCTTTAAATAATATATGCCAATGCAGGTTTTAGTGCACGCCATATTTACAGGAAAAAAACAATGACTTTTTATTTCTCGCTCAATCTTTCGATAGAAGGCCCGGTTAGTCAGGAAGAGGGTCGCCACCATTGATCCAATAGAGTTGCAGTGGAACCTTGTATTCCGAGCATAATTGGTTCCGGGACTGTGCTCTTAAACCAAGTTACTCTTATATCAAAGCAAATTTTCCCATAGGAAATAATTGAAAAGCAGACAATTCGTTCCACAACCCAAAAATATTTACTGTGTTTATACAAACTTATTACAGTAATACAAAACAATGTCCTGTATTCATATAAAATTATTTCAGTACACTAATACAAAATACTGTACAGTAAAAAACATAACTAAACTGCACATTAGCTTACAATAACATTGTTTGTGTGCGAGAGGTACAGTATAAGCAATGTGCTGCACTGGTTAGCAGAACAAAAGTACAATAGTATATCCACAAATGCAAATTGGTAGATATGCTGTATATATACTGTACAATGGTATACTGTATACAGTACATATGTACAGAAAGTTACCTCCAGAGCGGGTCACAGCGCGGTGAAAGGTGGACACGGTGGGAATTTGCTCTTGTTGCAAAGCATTGCTCTTAAACCAAGTTACACATTTTTAATAATCTTTGCTTGTCTTGGAAAACGCTCTCAAGCCAAGTTACTCTTAAACCAAGGTTCCAATGTACTGTCTATTACCCCAGAAATTGACATAAATTGATGTGCAGCTCTCGGCAGGTATAGAATCCAATTTTAGCTATAAAAGGTATAACTAATTTTGGAATAATGTGATGCTTTTGGCAATATATTGAGTGGATTTCAATTCTGGCGCACAGACAACGTAAGGTATGTAGGCGATGAGGAAGCTACAGCTGTCAGAGCACGGTGAGAGTTGTAGTTACACAACTGGAATGCTGGAGGTATATAGAAGCGCACACCTATCCTCTATTAAAGGGTGGCTGCATAGAATTATACTGACACATAGATTATATAATGTGACAGTCACATGTTACATGTAGTGCACCACGCTATTAACGTCAATATTATTAGTCATTCATTCTGTACCAATCACAATAGTAACACCTCTTACACCTCCAACATCAAAAAAAATAGTGATAAATACTACTATTTTGGCCCCCATGTAAATCTTGAGCAAAGTACACTCATTGAGTATAGTTATTTTTAAATTCTCCAGATAGAATGCAGTGAGGCTATTTGTCCACTAGGTGGTACTGTTTATTTAAAGGAAAAAGTCCCTATAGGCGGTAAACATTTTGACTTAGTCAATCTGAGTATTTTACAGTATAATAATGTTACGATTCAAAATGCCGGACCTCATCCCATTTTTACAGTTCTGCTGTTAATGTGTATTTTTTTTATTATTGAAGGATCATTACCAAAGTGGGTGGTGAATAAAGTTTCTCAATTTGTGGCTCCAAAGGTAAGAAGTCCTTCATGATGTTTTATAGTAATTAAGGTATAAGATCAAGCCAAGGATGTATTGATCAATAAGTGTAGTCATTGGGAAGTATATAGAATCTACTGTCTTGTTGCAGAAATAACCTGCCATGGTTCTGATTTGCAGTGCTCTGCGATCATGCTCTATTGTGGTGTTGTGCTCTGCTGGATGGGTTGTCTCCCGTCCTTGGGTCCTGCGTCGATGCTGGGAGGGGGCTGTTCTCAGGCGCATCATTCCGGGCAATTGCTCTGCTTCATTAGGGAGCAACCTCACCCGGAACGCCGCCAGTTGTAGTTCTTCTAGCTACTAGTGCTTCTAGCTCCCGTAAGTGTACTGTTCTGATCTTGTCTCTCAACCTCGGACCTTGGTTACCCTTCTTTGCCTGTACCCCTTACTCTGACGTTACCCCCTGGCTCCAGACCTCCGGCTCGTACCCTGACTTCAGCTCCGCTTTCTCCCTGTGTTCCATATGTGACTTCCTGGCTTCTGACCTTCGGCTCTTACCCTGACCTTGGCTACACTTTTTCCCTGTGTTCCATACGTGACCTCCTGGCTTCTAACCCCCGGCTTGTTTGACTCCTTCTCTACTAGGTGTATCTAGTGACACCTAGTGATTGAGCATCAATGACCATAAGTAATCCCCAAACTTTAGCTTTTAGGTGGCTGTATAAACAGAGGTCTTACTTAGCGAAGTAATTAGGACTTTTGGAAATGTAGAGGTGCCACTTTGGGCTCACCCACTAATTGGCTGGGTACCGCGGAAAGTACCGCGTATATAAATACAAATGGCAGTCTGCCACTGCAGCACCGTACCAGACTGTCTCTAGCAAACTGTTAATAGTCCCATAGACTATGAATACAGTAGCAGTTGAAAATGAGCACCTCAGCTCCATCAGACCCCATTCTTTAAAGCAGATGACTTAGTATTAAGACACCCATAATATTATGTGTGCAGAACACAATGGCCCTGATTTATCAAGAGAAGTGTTTCTCATGCTGGTCTTAATGAGGGCTGTGTTAGGGAGGCACACTCCTCTTAAATGGAATATGTCAAATGATTTTCTAGTACATTACTTATGTTATCTTTAAATAGGGCTTAAGGAGACCTTTCAGGATAAGTAAGTTTTATTGCTCTACCTTATCCTGTTATCTTGTTGTAAGAGCCTTAAGGCCCCGTCACACTAAGCAACATCGCTAGCAACATCGCTGCTAACGAACAACTTTTGTGACGTTGCTAGCGATGTTGCTGTGTGTGACATCCAGCAACAACCTGGCCCCTGCTGTGAGGTCGTTGGTTGTTGCTGAATGTCCTGGGCCATTTTTTAGTTGTTGCTGTCCCGCTGTGAAGCACAGATCGCTGTGTGTGACAGCGAGACAGCAACAACTAAATGTGCAGGCAGCAGGAGCCGGCTTCTACGGAAGCTGGTAACCAATGTAAACATTGGGTAACCAAGAAGCCCTGTCCTTGGTTACCCGATATTTACCTTTGTTACCAGCCTCCGCCGCTCTCACTGTCAGTGCCGGCTCCTGCTCTGTGCACATGTAGCTGCAGGACACATCGGGTTAATTAACCCGATGTGTGCTGTAGCTAGGAGAGCAGGGAGCCAGCGCTAAGCGGTGTGCGCTGCTCCCTGCTCTCTGCACGTGTAGCTGCGTGAGCTGGTAACCAAGATAAATATCGGGTTGGTTACCCGATATTTACCTTAGTTACCAAGCGCAGCATCTTCCACGTGGCGCTGGGGGCTGGTCACTGGTTGCTGGTGAGCTCACCAGCAACTCGTGTAGCCACGCTCCAGCGATCCCTGCCAGGTCAGGTTGCTGGTGGGATCGCTGGAGCGTCGCAGTGTGACATCTCACCAGCAACCTCCTAGCAACTTACCAGCGATCCCTATTGTTGTTGGGATCGCTGGTAAGTTGTTTAGTGTGACTGGACCTTTAGAATTCAATGTCTCCTGCATGCAAGTCAATCTACATCACCTATCCTATGAGGCCCGGCCCTGCTTGCAGAGGGCCTAACATCCAGGCTGCCACCAACTCAGCCCCAGTAGCAAGGACTGTGCAGCGGCAGCTCCATCCACATAGCCGCAAACCGCAAGTGGCGTCACGTATAAACGTTCATTTAAACTCCCATGTAAATATAACCCCTTTTTAAAAGCACCCAGGGCACGGAACCACGCAACGGCCACCAAGTGACATTTCCCCAGTTATACATCGCCCAGGAACGAGTACCCCATAACCTTGGGCGACACACAACCCCCAACTTCTTGCTATCTTAAACACATAAAGAAGGGAGAGCCGAAAGAGCTGTCAGAACCTTGACCGATTTGTATCAGTTTTGCAAAAGCACTCAGCTGGATAAAGCCAGTGGTAAAATGGAAGAAAATGGAACATTTTTAGAAAGCTGCTTAACTTTGCATTTAGGAAGCAAATGGACAGTAATAAAAAGTACCGTATGAAAGTGTACATGGCCTTTGCATTTATATGGTGTTTTGCCACCGCATGATAATGAAGTGTAAAATTTCTATTTTTATATAATATTCCTGATTCTGTACAGGCAATGAAAAAGATTTACAAGGCCGGTGTAAAGTATCCTGAATGGAAGAGAAAGCACGACCCTCATTTCAAGCCTTGGGTGTATCCGGAGCAGAACACACTCCCTACTGTGAATCTGGAAGATTTGGCGATCCAACGGGCGGATGAGCTGGAAAACATAGATGAAAGCGGAGTGTCTGAAGAGCGGACGCACATCAGCGACGATGAAGATGGCCTCACCAAGGATTCGTAGGCACTTTTAGTATTGATCTAAACAATAGGATGGTTTTCTAATTCTTGTGTTTAGCTACAAAATATAGTCCAGTACTTACAATTAACCCTTGATGACTTTCAGTCCTTCTCATTTTTACAATCTACTGATTGCAATAGGCCCAATTTCTTAAAGCTTTTATGCCAGAATTGTGGTGTAAAAAGCTCTGAAAAGTCGCAAAATTTTGGCATAATGCAATACTGCGCTAACATTTTTCAGCTTCTGGTTCTCTCATACCGTTTTTTGCTTAGCTCTGACAGTGGGTGGAGCTGGGGTGGCCAGGGGGCGGGGCATGATAAGCTGAGGTGATCCTTACACCACAAATCTTACTCCAGTTGTAGACTGGAGTAAGTTTTGAGGTGAGGAGTTCACAAAGGGGCACGCCATTTCTCAGACACCCCTGATTCCTTAAGGCCGGTTTCACACATCCGGCTTTTTGCCGGTTTGCCGGATCTGGCGCTCTCCCGTACAGACAATACAGTACAGTGACAGCGCTGTAACTTCCGGGTCACATGCGCCGGTCACATGACAGCACGTGACCGGCGCTTGTTGCGCTGTCACTGTACTGTAGTCACTGTATGGGAGAGCGCCGGATCCGGCAAACCGGCAAAAAGCCGGATGTGTGAAACCGGCCTAAGAGGTGTGCGCCTCACTCCTCCTCAACAGACCGGCATTAAAAGCATCAGTCTTGATACATTTGGCCAAACACTTTAAAGGATAGTCCATATTGATATGCCCAATGTTTGAAGACCATTTTTTTTTCTTTGAGATTTGCCTGGTTAAGTTTTCACGGACATTTAACTTGTGACCACTAGGAATGATCGAATACCTCAAATTTTCGGCTTCGCGAATATTTGACAAATAAGTTGCCGCTATTCCACTATTCGCGAATATTTGATGCGCAATGTAAGTCTATGGGACACCCGAATAACAACTATTCGGAACTATTCGGGCTTCCCATAGACTTACATTGCACATCGAATATTCGCATAGTGGCGACCTATTCGTTGGATATTCGCGAAGCTGAATATTTGAGGTATTCAATCATCCCTAGTGACCACTCCACTTCATGGAGGACCTATCACTTGCCATAAATGTTTTTTTACATGGTGTAAATGTGGCTGTTCTCCTGAATCTGTCAATGATTTTCTTTTGTTCCTGTGCCTCTCTGTTTCTTATCTTGTCTTCTCTTTTTAGCCAACTGGGCGTGATCTTCAAAAGCTCTCCTATTGGGAAGAGTTGAGGACCATACCCACTTGGATAAAAATACTAGATTTACATTCTTGGAAAAGGGGGCTTTATCGTAGGAACACACAGACGCAAGAAATAAAAAACACAACAGCAGCCATTACACCAGATCAAATAATACAAATTTTTGGCAAGTAACCGGTCCACTTAAAGGGAACACTCTTGGCAATATCATGACGTAAAACAACATGTAATGTCCCTTAGGACTTATATCCCCAACAATAAGACTTTCTCAGCTGCTAACTACAAACTATTTCATGGGGGTTTCAAGTCCCTTTTAATCAGTTCTTAAAATGACAACCAAAACAAGTTATCACTAATGGGGTTTTGGATTGGAAACTTCTCCATTTCACTTCAACAAAGCTTCTGAAAAACGATTAAAAGGGGGTTCTGTAGGAATAGAAAGGAGGATATCCTTATCAAGAAATTCCTTCATTCATTTAAAGGGGTTGTCCACTACATTAACATTGATGGCCTATCCTTAGGTCATCAATGTCTGATTGGCTGGGGTCTGACACCCACCACCTCCAATGATCAGCAGTTCTTGGTGGTGGCAGCTGGAAATGCTCAGTTCCGGAGCTGCTATGCCTTTTGATCGTGGCCGTGTACTGCATATCCGCCTCCTATTGATTTGAATAGGAGGTGGATGTAAAGTACTCGGCCACTATTATTTGACGGAGCAGGTCTGGAACTGAGCATCTCCAGCCGGTGGCGGCAGAGAAGAGCTGATTGGCGGGGGTGTCGGGTGTCTGCCCCTGGCTGATCAGACATTGATGACCAATCCTAATGATAGGCCACCGATGTAAAAGTAGAGGACAACCCCTTTAATAAGCAACTCACTCTTGTTTTGAGATGGGAGGTAATGATAATAGATTAAAATGGACATCCTCTTGTTACACTGACAAAAACCTATTCTGGAATGTTAACCCTAGAACGCATACCTGGGGCCTCGCAGGCCTGCTAGGTTACTTGTTTTCTATGGTAGATTTCTATGATTGCGCGTTCTAGGGTTAAAGGTTGTCTCTACAGTTAGAAAAGTAAACCTAAAATGTTGCCTGTTATGTAAAATAGGAAAGTCCGATAATAATCGCACTCCTCGGGGTCCAACCCGGGCACCCTGCTTCTGCTCCCTCCTCTCTGTGCTTTTACTTCAGCAGTAATGTCACATTGAGAAGTCACATCACCGCTGCGGTCCATCACTTGGCTCAGTGAGCTACTGAATAGCTGAGTACTATCCGATTTTCATATTTTATATGACTGGCAAGATTTTAGATCCACTTTTAGAAAAATGGAAAACCCCTTTAATAGGACCGGTGCCTGTGAGCATGTGCAGTAGAAAGCTGCAATGTCGTTTCCTAAAGATAACCAATTCCATGTACTTTAAGGCTATTAGTTAATGGCATCAAGAGAGTATTTAAAAAAAAAAAAAAAACAAAACAAATAAGGTGAGATGAACGACTGATCCTCTCCAGCTAAGGCTGCTTTCACACATCCGTTTTTTGCCGTGCGGCACAATCCAGCAAAAAAACTGATGCAACGGATCCAGGATAAAAACTGATCCGTTACATCAGTTTTTCCATGCGTTCCTTCCGTTTTTTGACGGATCCGTTGTGCTACTGAGCATGCGCAGTTAAGAAAAAAACAAAAAACAAAACAGATCCGTCGTTGGATTCCATCATATGCCGGAATATGACGGATCTGGCACCCATAGGGATTCATTGAAACTCACGCCACACCGGCGCCATACGGTTTTTTGCCAGAGACAAAAACGCTGTAAGCAGCGTTCCATCCGGCCACCGGATCAGCTATTTTCGCCGGATCCGGATGCAACGCAAGGCCATGCGGCACAATCCGGAGCTAATACAAGTCTATGGGGGAAAGAACAGATCCGGCGGCAATAAATGCCAAAACCGTTCTTTCCGGCTTTTACTGGATTGTACACGGCGAAAAACGGATGTGTGAAAGAAGCCTTATGGAAATGTTCTTTTAATGAAAGTTCGTGTCCTTTTATTTTAGTGTTGGTAAAGTTCAAAAAAATTTTTTTACAGAATAAAATGAGTGGTGGCGCTGTTACATTGGTTTTCAATGAACAGTGCAGGCAGCAATATGGTGAGAAACGGTACTGCAAGTCACCCCTGTCTTTTACTAATCGTATAGAACAAAAAAGCCACTGTTGCAATAAAGTAATGATCATCATGTGATGGAATGATTTTTATCTTCTGGAGAAAAAAATACCAAAGTAGGTGGGTTTTATATAGATAATATAGATATAATTATTAACATTAAAGTCATATAAAAAATTATTTCTTTAATAAACTGCATTTAGTATTTATTAAATCATCCGAACGATCTCTTCTATAAAATGCCAGTGTGATCTGACCTGATATTTATTGAAAAGAAAAAAGTGTGCTTATATATATTTTCTCCAGCAATAAAACCGCGTGACACCATGATCTGTGTCGTCCTTGTTTACTTTTTGCATATGATCGTCAATAATGTATTACTTTTACTTCTTTTCCTTCTCCGAGACCTGCGGTGATTGGAGATTCAGAACCAAATACAAACTGAAATGTGAAATATTCTGGAGCCAAATTATTAAACCGTCAAGATAAGTCCGGGGCTCCGTGTGTCGGAGGTCACGGGGTAAAAGGACTGTGACCCCAACGTCTAGCCATTAAAAAAAATAAATTGCAAGTGAAAAGTGTGGGAAATAATAAAGTCACATTGCCGAATTTCCATGATTTTGCCGTTTGTTTTGTTTTTTGTTTAGCTTTTTCAAATTCCAAATTCAAGTTCTTTTTTAAAAATCAAAAAAAGTTGCAAGATATTAAAGAAGTTGTCCACTACTTTTACAATGATGCGCTATCCTAAGGATGGGTCATCAATGTCAGATCGACCGGGGTCCAACACTTCGTATCCCTGCCAATCAGCTGTTCTTGGTGTCAGCAATGGCAGTAGGCAGCCAGATATGCTCAGTTCCCCTGTGAGGGTAGGCCTGCTGGGCTATAGGCTGTTTGTCCAGATGTAATAAGATGATCTGTGTATGTAAATAATCAAAATATAGACGTCGTTGCATAATTATGTGTGTCTATATGACAATCGCATAGACGCCATAATATGATTCTTCTAAGATGTGTGATCTAGATAATCAAACCAAAATGAACAATGAACAAAATGGTATTTAGAATATACTAAGAATATCTGTAATCTGTTAGTTCTCACCATGTGTGATATGGGATGTGAGATGTGGGAGGTTAACGCCTCGTTCTTGCTCAGCAACGTGTTAACAAAGAAGTATTCAGTAGCTGGTTTAAGCTGGTATTGGGAAGCCAGAAACAGGTTGATGACGTACTATATGAACATTGCTGGTTATCTCTGACCAATCAGGGACAATGTTGAACTGAATAACTGTGTGTATTTTATAATATACAGATCAGAAGACCATTGAGCTTCTCCCGAATAGAGACACGTCTCTGTGTGGTTATTGTTTCTCATGCATACATCTGCGCAGATCGATTTGAACTCCATCTCTGTGACCGTGAAAAGCCCAAATGGCGGTTTTCCCTAAATTCCCAACCTTGACACCCCGTCTTCTGATAGTGGCCGCGCACGGCACATCCTCCTCCTATTGATTTGAATAGTAGGCAGATGTGCAGTACCCGGTAATAGCCACGATCAGTTGACGGAGCAGCTCCGGAACTGACCATTTCCGGCTGCTTGTTGCCGCCACCGGGACGGAGAACAGTGTGGGGTGTTGAGTGATAGACTCCAACCGATCTGACATTGATGACATATCCTAAGGACAGCCCATCATTGTAAAAGTAGTGGACAACCCCTTTTAATGTCCTGAGATTCTTCACAGCTGTTTTCTACTTTGATATAATAACACAACTATATTCAATTATTTGCTTCTCCTCCATAGAAATTATTACCATCGTGGTAAATGGCACTATGGTATGTAGGTATCTGGTTGTACATGGTGAGGCTAAATTCACATGACAGTAAATTCGGACTGAGAAATAAAACTGACTGCTATCTGATAAATGCTATTTATTTGGGCTGTTCAGATGACTATTTTTTTCCACAGATCAAATATCCATGTGAAATAAATTACTGTATATCATGGATCGGTATTCTTCATATTCTGGATGACACTTGTCTATTCAAGTCTGTGGATGTGCAAAAAACAAAATTGATCCCATACAGAGCCAGCATATACCATTCAATTGTTACGGATGCATTGAAATTCTTTACATCGCCACTCCAGTGTTGTAGTTTTGCTTGGTTTTTGGGGTTTTTTTTTTAGCCCTGGAGTGGCGCTTTTAAATGTAAACCCCTACACTTTGTCATATACTCGTTTTCCAGCGGCTTCATCTCTTACCGATGATGCTCCAGTCCCATGGTGCCATCTTGTGATTGTAACTTCTGACCGGCCAAAAGTCAGGAGTTACATCACAAGGTCCCAATGCACGTCTATGAGAGCCAGTACAAGGACAGAATGGGGCTCTTATAGAGATGCATTGAAGAGTGACCTCCAGTGCTCCATGAAACACTGGAGCTGCCGATAGGTCACAAATCCCTGAGACCAACCAGAGTGACGACGATAGAAGGTGAGTATCAGACAGGTCAGGGAACTAGGGTTTAAGGCACCACCCCAGTAGTGCAATAAAAAAAAACAAAAAGAAAAACACTGGAGTGGTGCTGTAACATAGAAAACTACAATTGTTCTGTAACTTTTAGTATCTGCTGCTTTATAAAAATAGATGCCGTAGACTGGGGCATATCTGGGGAAGTAGGCGGGGCATTTGCCGGCAGGTGGGTGCTGTAGTGCCACCCGATGCAGAGATCCAGGGTGTCTTCCCAGCAGCTGTGTCTTGCCACCCCTCCCCTTCGTACTGGAAGTCATCCATTTGTCCCGAACGCGTCCCGCCCCAGAAGCGGTCGGACCGCTCGGATCCAGACGTCTCTACTCGTGGCTCGAGGCTTTCCAGACCCGGGTTGATGGAGTGGGGCAGTCAGATGACGTTGCCCTCCATGGGTAGGGGAAGGCCCTGGGACACTGGATGGTGATATGGGGTGCAGGGGGAGCGCAGGCTTGCTGGTTGCAGGGGTTAATCAGGTACTCACTCAAAAGAAAGCAGACGCTGACAACGTAGTAAACCAAGTCTCTGAAGGCCGCTGCCCTCCTGGGGAGCTTGTCCTGGTCTCTTCCCCTGCACAACTGCCTGATGGTCCATGGCCTGCCTCCGGGCACAGTGTTTTTAGAGTGTCCTTGGTGGCCCGTCAGCTTGGAGCTTTCCGGGCCCCGTTGCCTGCTATGGGTAGCAAGAGGAGCTTTGAAAACCCTATCCCTCTTGTTGCACTAGTGCCCCTGATCTCTGAGCTTCGTGGGTCTGTGGCGCCCTGGACTAGCCAGGTCGTCACAGATAACACAAACACCCCTACCCCCATTAGACAGTGACAGCAGCCAAACAAAAACCCTTGTTGCCTCCCTCCAGTGTCTGATGTCCACACCAGGTGGGGCGGCGCCAAGCGGTTGGCCCCACCCACCGAGGAGTTCACAGGCCTGGAGGCGGGAAAAGTTTAGTTTAGTCCCGGAGGTGGAAGTGAGAGGAGTAAACACTTGGGTGTCTTGGTTTGTGGCCCAGGCACTGACAGCAAGGTTGACAGATGGTGGTGGCCGTCTGCAGGAGTGGTGAAGCAACGCGGAACCGTAGGACCGGGGTCGGGTGTTGGCTCGCCGGTACCGACCGGGGAGCGAAGTGAAGCCAGCACACACAGGCAGGGCCATCGGACCCCGACCAGGCTTGGAGCCGCCAACAATTGTCAAATCCGAATGTGACCGGAACCCTAGGGGTTTCCTAACAACCAAAGACCCGATAGAAGGCAACCGCCCACACCGTGAGGGTATACAGGTACCGCCTAAGGCTAGAGACCCAAGGGCCAGTGCCTGCGGGCAAATGGGCTCCTCCAGCATCCATCTACCGGGGAGCGGACTACCGTTGGGGACTCATAGTAGTTAACTGAGAACATCAAGGGGCAGGGAAAGACAGCCGCCATCACCTGTCCGTGGAGAGACCCTGCAGCCGGCTGCGGGATCCGTCCATCCAGCCATTTGGTTACCAGAGACTCTGTCATTGACTGCCTGAGTGAGTACACCAGTGCCATCCGGCACCGCACCGCGCTGCCCCTGCAACCCTGCATCCCAGACATCCTGCCTCCCCGTCACCTCACCGGGACCACCGACCCCTACCCATGGAGGGGGAAAATAACATCCCAGCTGCTCCCCACCATCGCACCCGGGATCCCCGTCACCAGCAGCGGTGGTGCCCATCTTCACCACAACCCGTGGGTGGCGTCACGGACTAAATCCCCCAAACCAACCACCCCTTTCACTCACAGGCGAGGAGCGCCGCTTGAGTCCCCGGATCCGGCCCACCGCTCGAGCCACCGAGCAGCCACAGCAGCGCCGGACCCGAGCGTCCTCCCCACCCGCGACAGGTCCATATAGGCCCTGTCCTCTGCAGGTTAATTGCCGGGTTGCTTGAAGCTTCTCCCCGACTTAGGGTCCATGTACCCCAACATGCTTTCAGTCCCAGCCCGGCTATTGAACTGCGGCTGCTGGCTATCCTCCAACTCCTCGGGGTCCAGACCACCGTCTGCGACCTAGTCTGCTTCTCCCCTGTGAGCTCTAACTCCCAGCTTCCTCGAGCTCCTCACAGCTCGAGGGCTACCACTGTTCTTACTTGTCACCTCCCAGCTCCCTGCCTGACCCCCTAGGTGGGTGGCCTTATTCCAGCTTAGCAGCCCACTGGTGTGCCTGACAGGGTGTGGTGCAAGATGTCACTAGGATTTGTGAATGCTGGTGGAGGCGGTGCTGCAGGATGGGGACCCAGAACCATGGGGGTTGAGTCCTGCACTGGATATAAAGGCTATGCAGTACCCTGTGACGACCTGACTAGTCCAGGGGCGTCGCACATTCTTTGAGCCAGATGTCAAGCAGACAGCCGGCTCCGAGAAGGTGCAGCACATCGGTTCCCAATGATCAATTGTACTCGCATCTTTCAGGCACAAGTACAATTTGAAGCACTAACCTCTGGCACTTCTGGGTCCCGGCGACATCAGCAGTGTGATTACTCCTCGGCGCCGCAGAGGGAGCAGAAGTTTGGTGTGGTTAGCACTCCGTGGAGCTGAAGACACAAGATGTGAAATTAGCCTAAAAGTAATTAATCATAAATTATGAATGGGCAAGAGTTACAGGCCGGATATTATATGGACTGTCTATTTCCCCAAAGCGTACAGGGTCTCTTGACTCTTGGAATATAGTGAAAAAAAGATTGAAACCTAAAAATGTGTGAAATGTCTGAAAATTTTAGATCATCTACACATTATATTTATGTTTTCTTAAACTTTTGTCATCTTTACACCAGCCCTGGCCAGTCCCACCAACATTTTGAAAAGTGTATGGAGCTCAAACATGGCACGCCAAAGAAAATGAATGATACTTTTTGCCACAAAAGTGCTTTTATTTCATACAAAAATGTTTGCTTTGTCCATGATGGGCACATATATCTTTGTCAGTAGTGCATGACAATTGAAAGATGCACTAAATCATATAAGTGCATGCCTTGTAATGAATGTGGTGCATCCTACTCCAGCTCTCCCTTCATTAATAGTGGAGTATAAAACGCCAGTCTTAAAGGGAATCTATCAGCAGGATTTTGTTACCTCATCTGAAAGCAGCATAATTGTAGGTGAGGAGATTCTGAATCCAAAAGTGTATCACTTACACTGTGTGCAGAATTATTAGACAAATGAGTATTTTGATCACATGATACTTTTTATACATGTTGTCCTACTCCAAGCTGTATAGGCTTCAGAGCCAGCTACCAATTAAGTAAATCAGGTGATGTGCCTCTCTGTAATGAGGAGGGGTGTGGTGTAATGACATCAACACCCTATATAAGGTGTGCTTAATTATTAGGCAACTTCCTTTCCTTTGGCAAAATGGGTCAGAAGAGAGATTTGACGGGCTCTGAAAAGTCCAAAATTGTGAGATGTCTTGCAGAGGAATGCAGCAGTCTTGAAAATGCCAAACGTTTGAAGCATGATCACCGAACAATCAAGCGGTTCATGGCAAATAGCCAACAGGGTCGCATGAAGCGTGTTGGACAAAAAAGGCGCAAAATAACTGCCCATGAATTGAGGAAAATCAAGCGTGAAGCTGCCAAGATGCCATTTGCCACCAGTTTGGCCATATTTCAGAGCTGCAACGTTACTGGAGTATCAAAAAGCACAAGGTGTGCCATACTCAGGGACATGGCCAAGGTAAGGAAGGCTGAAAAACGACCACCTTTGAACAAGAAACATAAGATAAAACATCCAGACTGGGCCAAGAAATATCTTAAGACTGATTTTTCAAAGCTTTTATGGACTGATGAAATGAGAGTGACTCTTGATGAGCAGATGGATGGGTCAGAGGCTGGATCAGTAAGCTCCACTCCGACTCAGACGCCAGCAAGGTGGAGGTGGGGTACTGGTATGGGCTGGTATCATCAAAGATGAACTTGTGGGACCTTTTCGGGTTGAGGATGGAGTGAAGCTCAACTCCCAGACCTAGTGCCAATTTCTGGAAGACAACTTCTTCAAGCAGTGGTACAGGAAGAAGTCGGTATCGTTCAAGAAAAACATGATTTTCATGCAAGACAATGCTCCATCACATGCATCCAACTACTCCACAGCATGGCTGGCCAGTAAAGGTCTAAAAGATGAAAAAATAATGACATGGCCTCCTTGTTCACCTGATCTGAACCCGATCGAGAACCTGTGGTCCCTCATAAAATGTGAGATCTACAGGAAGGGAAAACAGTACACCTCTCGGAACAGTGTCTGGAGGCTGTGGTGGCTGCTGCACGCAATGTTGATCATAAATAGATCAAGCAACTGACAGAATCTATGGATGGTAGGCTGTTGAGTGTCATCATAAAGAAAGGTGGCTATATTAGTCACTAATATGGTTGGGTTTTGTTTTAGAATGTCAGGAATGTTTATTTCTAAATTTTGTGCACTTATATTGGTTTACCTGGGGAAAATAAACAAGTGAGATGGGAATATATTTGGTTTTTATTAAGTTGCCTAATAATTCTGCACAGTAATAGTTACCTGGACAAACAGATATCCTCCTAAGATAGCCAAATCTAAAAAAAAAAACCTCTCCAACTTCCAAAAATATTTAAGCTTTGATATTTGAGTCTTTTGGGTTGATTGAGAACATACAGTGCCTACAAGTAGTATTCAACCCCCTGCAGATTTAGCAGGTTTGATAAGATGCAAATAAGTTAGAGCCTGCAAACTTCAAACAAGAGCAGGATTTATTAACAGATGCATAAATCTTACAAACCAACAAGTTATGTTGCTCAGTTAAATTTTAATAAATTTTCAACATAAAAGTGTGGGTCAATTATTATTCAACCCCTAGGTTTAATATTTTGTGGAATAACCCTTGTTTGCAATTACAGCTAATAATCGTCTTTTATAAGACCTGATCAGGCCAGCACAGGTCTCTGGAGTTATCTTGGCCCACTCCTCCATGCAGATCTTCTCCAAGTTATCTAGGTTCTTTGGGTGTCTCATGTGGACTTTAATCTTGAGCTCCTTCCACAAGTTTTCAATTGGGTTAAGGTCAGGAGACTGACTAGGCCACTGCAACAGCTTGATTTTTTCCCTCTTGAACCAGGCCTTGGTTTTCTTGGCTGTGTGCTTTGGGTCGTTGTCTTGTTGGAAGATGAAATGACGACCCATCGTAAGATCCTTGATGGAGGAGCGGAGGTTCTTGGCCAAAATCTCCAGGTAGGCCGTGCTATCCATCTTCCCATGGATGCGGACCAGATGGCCAGGCCCCTTGGCTGAGAAACAGCCCCACAGCATGATGCTGCCACCACCATACTTGACTGTAGGGATGGTATTCTTGGGGTCGTATGCAGTGCCATCCAGTCTCCAAACGTCACATGTGTGGTTGGCACCAGAGATCTCGATCTTGGTCTCATTAGACCAGAGAACCTTGACCAGTCTGTCTCAGAGTCCTCCAAGTGATCATGAGCAAACTGTAGACGAGCCTTGACATGACGCTTTGAAAGTAAAGGTACCTTACGGGCTCGTCTGGAACGGAGACCATAGCGGTGGAGTACGTTACTTATGGTATTGACTGAAACCAATGTCCCCACTGCCATGAGATCTTCCCGGAGCTCCTTCCTTGTTGTCCTTGGGTTAGCCTTGACTCTTCGGACAAGCCTGGCCTCGGCACGGGTGGAGACTTTCAAAGGCTGTCCAGGCCATGGAAGGCTAACAGTAGTTCCATAAGCCTTCCACTTCCGGATGATGCTCCCAACAGTGGAGACAGGTAGGCCCAACTCCTTGGAAAGGGTTTTGTACCCCTTGCCAGCCTTGTGACCCTCCACGATCTTGTCTCTGATGGCCTTGGAATGCTCCTTTGTCTTTCCCATGTTGACCAAGTATGAGTGCTGTTCACAAGTTTGGGGAGGATCTTAATTAGTCAGAAAAGGCTGAAAAAAGAGAGAATTAATCCAAACATGTGAAGCTCATTGTTCTTTGTGCCTGAAATACTTCTCAATACTTTAGGGGAACCAAACAGAATTCTTGTGGTTTGAGGGGTCGAATAATAAATGACCCTCTGAATAAACCTTTCACAATTTTAAAAAAAAATAAAAAAAAGAAATAACATTCTTTTTTGCTGCAGTGCATTTCACACTTCCAGGCTGATCTACAGTCCAAATGTCACAATGCCAAGTTAATTCCGAATGTGTAAACCTGCTAAATCTGCAGGGGGTTGAATACTACTTGTAGGCACTGTAGTTGTTGATCAATAAATAAAAATCCTCTAAAATACAACTTTCCATATAATTCTGCACACGACGTAGATTACTGGCTGCTGCCGTTCTTATTCAAATCTGAATTTTTAGCTCTAATCATGTAGCAGAGCTGAGAGAGTAGTCCCACCCCCACTAGGCTCTCTATACAGATTGTACATTCACCGTAAGGTGTCAATCAGAGGAGGGTACATGCCGGACTGCCATGAACTTGCCAGCTAGACTTAGCAATGATAATCACCAAGTGATAAAGCCTTTTGAGTGTTTAAATAAACAACAGTACGAAGCCTGATAAGGCTGCTTTCACACCTCCGGTTTTTGCTATGCGGCACAATCCAGCACCTTGCAGGAAAAATGCAACCGTTTTTTTTTTTTTTTTTTGCTGCCGGTTGCGTTTTTCCTGCATAGACTTTAATTAGTGCCGCATTGTGCCGCATGGCCTTGCGTTCGGTCCGGATTTTGCAGCATGTGGCAGATTTAGCTGATGCGGCGGGCGGATGGAACGTTGCCTGGCACGTTTTTTTGTGCGGCAAAAAAAAAACGCATCACGCCGCATCCAGCCGATGCGGCGCTTTTCTCAATGCATCCCTATGGATGCCGGATGCGGCGCGATGCGGCAAAAACCGCATCAGGCCGCCGCATGCGGTTTTTGCCACTGCGCATGCTCAGTAGCATGCCGCAACGGCAAAAACCGGACAGGCCGCATGGGAAAAACTTATGCAAAGGATGCGGTATTTTCACCGCATCCGTTGCATAGGTTTCACAGCCGGATTGAGCCGCACTGCTCAAAACCGGCTGTGTGAAAGTAGCCTAAGAGAGGCAAAATGGATTTGTTTTTTAACCCCTACAGCATGCTGGCTTCAGAATACAAAGCGAAAACCTGTTTAAAGATTCTCTTTAATCGCGCCCATTGAGTTTAAGCCAACAGACCCATTTGGTAGCTGCTAATTCCCCTTGATTCATAAAATAAAAACTGCTTGTTTGGAATGAGCATGCATCAATATAGTGAAGCCGGAAGAATCGCCATCAGTTCCCTTTTGTTATTCGATTTAATACTCTCTCTTGTGCATTGGGGTGCACATACATTTCTTTCAAACAGACCTTCTACTTCCAGCATATTAGCCATCTAGTTCTATGTGAATATTTTGCATCTGCTCTTGTCTATATGACCTGTATCCATACATCCTGCTGCAATATACCGCCCACCCCTTTTATTTTAAAAACTGATAAAAATAGAAGATTGTGCATTAAAATAGAGAGGAAATTCATCTCCTTCTGCCAACACCCACTTCCCCAAACAGTGTGCAAACACCTTAAATAACATTATGGGAGTAAAAGGCTAAAACAAATGGTGGCGATGAGGAATATGACTGGCCTGCTTCCAACCCTGTCTTTTAGCCTATCCTGCACTATACCGTTATGTTCCTTAAAATAGGAAATGAAAATATTAAAAATACAGCTAAGCTGTGTAATAATAAAGTTACTGAAAACACTGGAAGACAAAGATGTCCTTGGTGCCCCACTAGCGAATTTAGACAATCTACTAAACATCAAATCTACTTAAATGGAACCGGTCATGTTGGTTAATGCTACGGTATTAACCTTCTGATGATCTGCACGTTATTAGCATGTGAAAGGTTCCAGCTGCCATATGAAAGTGCACATACATGGAGAAAATTAACTTCATTCCTCCCATGATCCGCTGGCTTTCAGTCAGAGGAGTGCAGGAGCAGCTACAGTCAGCTAAATGGAACATATCATGTAGGAATGTAATCCTGCGGTATTAATCTTCAGATAATCTGCAGGTTCATAGCATGTGACAGGTGCCAGCTGCCATATAAAAGTGCAGATACCTGGAGAAAATGAACTTTATTCCTCCCAAGAGCCGCTGGCTTTCAGTCAGAGGAGTGCAGGAGCAGCTACAGTCAGCACTCAAAGCATTGTGAGCAGTGGCCATGAGCACACCCTGGCACATTGACTGCCAGCTCGGCACTGGAGTGCTTACAGTCCACACTGACTACGTACTGAGCTGTGACTGTAGCTGCACCGGCAGGCCTACATGACTGAAAGCTGGTGGCTACTGGGAAGAATAAAGATTTTCTCCCCAGAAGCTGCTTTTCAGTAGGACAGCCAGACACTGTTTTAACGTAATTTATATGCAGGTTAACTCTATATATCTGATAGGTATTATCTTCACAATTAGTGCAAAAAAAAACAAATGGATCCCCCACTGAAGGTAAAATCGGACATTGGGTCAAAATAGAAAAATAAACTGGATCTACTGAAGTGCTAAAAAATAACCGGTCTATTTTTTTTTTCTTGTACACAAAAAATAAATAGACGTTTGAACGATGCCTAAAGGGCCCGTTACACGCTACAATTTATCTGACGATCGCATGTGCGACGTGACACGCCCAGATCATATTTACGATTTGCCGGTATCACTTATAGGTCGTTTATTTGCTGTCACACGTAACGATCTCAAAATGGACGCATCAGCGATCAACGATATATTGTTGGACCCAGGCGGTCGTTTGAATGTTGTTCGATATTGGCAGGGTGTCAAACGGAGCGATATGTCGGCTGCTTCCCCAAAACGAACAATTTTTAAAAATGAACGACGTGTCAACGATCCATGATTTTCATCCTATTTGTGATCGTGTAGAATCGCTCGTAGGTGTCACACGCAACGACGTCGCAAACTATGCCAGATGTGCGTCACGGAATCCGTGACCCCGACAACATATCGCACGATAAATTGTAGCGTGTAACGGGCCCTTTAGTCTTGGTTCACATCGGTAGGTGGCTCCATTGTATGGACAGTCATACTATATATTTTTTTCTGTTTAAATGTCAAACACGCTAATGGAAACCAGAAAAAAAAGAGAAGGAAGCTAGGCACTATCTTCTGGAAAAAAATAAAATAGCAGAACTAGTGTTGTTTGCGTAATATAAAGAGTTAAAATTTGGCAAAGCACTACTGATTGGTGGTGCCCATTTATGTTTAATCCATGGAGTCACCTGTCTTAGGCTAGTTTCACACTTGAGTTGAACGGTATCCGTTGCATTGCGTTGTGTGACGGATGCAACGGATGCGTTGCATATAATGGCACAACGGATGCAACGGATCGTACAAAACAATGGAAAGCTTTATTTTTTTTTATTCTTTACAGTTTTACCGGCAGCAGACTATTGTGAACGATCAGCTGATCACCCGGCGGCTGGGCGCTCAGCTGAGAGCTCTCACATGCCGGCTCCCGGGCCCTCAGCTGATCGCTCTCACATGCCGGCTGCCGGGCGCTCAGCTGATCGCTCTCACATGCCGGCGGCCGGGCGCTCAGCTGAGCGCTCTCACATGCCGGCTGCTGGGCGCTCAGCTGAACGTTCGGTCACCAAGAGACAAAATAAAGTTTCTGTGATTACAAAAAAAAAAAGATGAGCATGTGCAGTGAAAAATAGAGGATTCCACCGCTCAAAAAAAGTTACATGCTGCGTTCCTTCCGCCCGGCGGAAGCAACGCAGCGTCGGCCAGCGGAAGCAACGCAGGTACTTTTGGCACAATCCATCATTCATACAAGCCTATGGGAAACAGCGGAATCCGTTAACTGATTCCGCTGTTTTCCAAAAGGGCGGATTGTGACGGAAGGAAAAAAACGCAAGTGTGAATGTACCCTTAGTAAGAATTCGCCAACCAGTAAATCATAGTTATAGTTGAAAAAAGGTCCTGCCATTGTTGCCTCTTGTGGTAAGGCATTCAACAGTCTGACTGCTGTAACTGTAAAGAACTCTTTCCTATTTGGCTGCCAGAATCGCCTTTCTGCCACTTGCAGTGAATGCTCCCTATCAGGCTATGTGCACACACTGCATTTTCAATGCATTTTTCGGTGCAGTTTGGTCACAAAACTGCATGCCTATCCTTATGCTAGCCAAGTCAATGAGAATTCTGAAGTGCTGTGCGCATGTTGCTCATCGTTTCCTTGCAGATTTGGGGCAGAAAATAAACTGCAGCATGTCAATTCTTTCTGCTTTTTTGCCAGGGTTTTTCCACCCTAAAGGCATGACAAACGCATGGTAAAAGTGCCGGAAACGCAGCAAAAACGCACTACACCTTTTACTGAAAGGAGTAATTTCTGCAACCAAATCTGCAACGTGTGCACATAGCCTATAAAGCCATTTAAATCTCTACATACCCAGCACACTGGAGTATACATCTGGGTTCACATCACTGAGTCTAATAATCTCAGTGATACATATCTCCCCTCTTGTATTTTATCACTGACCAACTTAAACTATATTCAGCAGCACACAACCTCTCCCCACATGCTCACGTGTAAATTTCATGTATTTCCTCCTGTATCTTTGATTGCATGAATTCCCTTGACCCAGACATGAAGAATATTGCGAAAATAGTTGAGAAACTAACAATGTAAAGTTCAATGAAGAATTCCCATTTCTTCTAGATGCAAGAATACAAATGACGAACGCACAACACAGAGAGATCATGAATTGTATTAGACAAAGAAGCGATTTCATAAATCATGTGGCTGCATTCTGACTCAACAGAGTAGCTCATTAGCTTCCTGCCACTGATTGAGTCCTGACGTCTGTCTTCCGGACACTGTATAGTCCAGGAAATGGGAAGTTCTGTTTGACCTGAGATAAGTTGGCAGCTGTGAGCCAGAAGCGGGCTTGTTGGCTTACAAAGAAGCCGCAACCAACTTGATTTTCCTTTGTTTAGATGCAGCAGAATATACAGCACAGGATCCAAGGACTACAGCCTAGAATGATTAGAATCAGAGGCATTTCTGTTTGGGGGAAGTTTTTGCCTAAGTTCCAGTGCAATGAAGCAGGGCCTTGTAAAATTATTGCTAAAAGTTAGAGGGAGCTCAAGTATCACCTGTAAATAAGGAGCCACATATATCAGTAGTTTTAACATTTTTCTGTAAGTATATGTAGTAACTAGCTGTGGTACCCGGCATTGCCCAGGATAATAACTAATGGTCTCTCTCCCATTCTCCCTCTCTGTCTGTCTCCCTCTCTGCTGTCTCTGTCTCTCCCTGTCTGCCTGTCTTTCCCTATCCGTCTCTCTCTCTCTGTCAGTCTCTGTCTCTTTCTGTCTATTTCTGTCTCTCTCTCTCTGGCTATATCTCTGTCTTTCTCTCTCCCTGTCTACCTCTCTCTGTCTAGCTGTAGTACCTGGCATTGCCCGGGATAGTAACTGTCTCTCTGTCTCTCTCCCTGTTTATCTCTCTCTCTGTCTCTTTGTCTGTCTCTGTGTGTCTCTCTGTCTCTTTCCTTGTCTGTCTCTGTCTATTTGTGTGTTTGTCTGTGTCTGCCTCTGTCTGTTTCTGTCTGTCTCTATCTGTGTCTGTCTCTGTCTGTTTGTCTATCTTGCTGTGTGTCTGTCTTTGTATCAGTCTCTGTCTGTCTCTCTATCTCTTTGTCTGTCTCTATGTGTCTGTCTCTGTGTGTCTGTCTCTTTCCCTGCCTGTCTGTCACAGGAGGCAGAGGAGATGCTACGGGTGCTGTGCTGCAGGATTGCTGTGGGCGGCAGGATTTACTGCGGGCGGTGCTGGGCGCTCTGCTGTGGGCTGTGCTGGGTGCAGTGCTGGGCACGGTGAGGCAGGGGCCGCCATTCTGAAAATGTCAACCATGCGAGCTTCAAATAATGATGCCTGGAGTTGGAGCGTACACAGATGGAGGTCTTGGCTTAAAATCTCATCTGCGCACGAGCCACCTCCAGCCCACTGACTCCTTGCAACGCACTTAAGGAAAATGGTGCCTCAAGGTAGCACGTGCGCAGATGAGATCTTGAGATTTCGGCTTGTCATAGAGCTCCATCTGCACACGCGCCGTCTCCAGGTGTCATTTCCTTGAAGCCCGCTCCGCCAACAGCTTCCGGATGCTCCTCCTGCCTCACAGTGCCCGCAGTGAGCATCTAAGACACCTGCTGCACTGCCCACAGCATCACCCTACTCCACCTCCGCCCCTGCCTCCTGTGACCCTGCTCCACCACCGCTGCCGCCATCTCTCTGGTAAGACCGAACTGGATTATAAGACGGACCCCATTTTTTTCCCCCCTTTTTTTCCTGTAACTTTGGAGTGGGTCTTATAATCCAGTGTGTCTTATAAAATGAACAGCACTGTAATTGATGTACAAAGTTGTATACTTCTGCGTGTGGTTAAATATGCTGCTGGGTACCACCGCTCACCATCTGTTTTTCCCCTTGCTAGTTAGGTTAAGGTCAGTTATACATTAAAAAGGCTGTGTTTGTATTACAGAGCTCAAAACCAGGTTCGATAGACTCCAAGAAAAATGCAGATTTCTATGCAAATTTATTTATTTTATATAATTATTAATAAGTTTGCAATTTATTTATATAACAAATCCTCAGAATTTGATTTGAAAATATCTGCTCCAAAGATCTCGAAAGTTTAGCGTTAAGAAGTAGTAGTTCTGGACGTGACAATATTACATGAAGACACAGGAGGAGTTGTGTAAAGGCCCATTTACACGCAACGACATCGCTAACGAGATTTCGTTGGGGTCACGGAATTCGTGACATACATCCGGCCTCGTTAGCGACGTCGTTGCATTTAACACCTACGAGCGAGTGTTAACGATCAAAAATACTCACCTAATCGTTGATCGTTGACACGTCGTTCATTTTCATAATATTGTTGCTCGTTGTGGACGCAGGTTGTTCGTTGTTCCTGAGGCAGCACACATCGCTACGTGTGACACTCCAGGAATGACGAACAACACCGTACCTGCGTCCTCCGGCAACGAGGTGGGCGTGTCTTTCCTTCGGCTGCTTTCCGCCCCTCCGCTTCTATTGGCCGCCTGTTGTGTGACGTCGCTGTGATGCCGCACAAACCGTCCCCTTAGAAAAGAGGTTGTTCGCCGGCCACAGCGACGTCACTAGGAAGGTAAGTATGTGTGACGGGGACTAACGACATTGTGTGCCACGGGCAGTGATTTGCCCGTGCCGCACAAACGACGGGGGCGGGTGCGGTCGGCAGCGACATCGCTAGCAATGTCTGTGTGTAAAGCAGCCTTTAGTCTACATCCACAGAAGATCTGTGTTTAGTTCTCCAAGATGTTTGGAAGGACTTCCCTGCCAAGTTCAATCAATAACTGTGTGCAAGCGTACCTAGGAGAATTGCTCTTTTGAAGGCAAAAAGTAGTCATAGCAAATATTGATTTTAGTTTTCTCTTTTTGTTCATTGTTTGCATTTTGCTAATTGAATAAATATGGACTTATTATTATTTTTTAAACCATTCTTACTTTACAGCAATTTTTCCATACCTGTCTAAAACTTTTGACCAGTACTGTATATTCCTTGACGCATCTATAAGGGATAAGCAGGTTACCATGCTAAACACCCCCCGTATCATATCTACCTAAATAAAGACGAGAACCACGACTTTATTGCAGGAATGGCCACAGTTTTATTTACCGTATATATGTATACCAAAACTCGTGGCTCAACATGCCACTCAATTGTTAAACTTAACCTTATACATATATAACCGTATAACCAGAAACACCGATAGATCCATCCGAGAGGCCAACCATCATTCCTAACCCCCCGGCCGTAACCTCTAAACCGGCCCAGAGGACCACCTCGGCCGTGACCACCCGGCCCAAGGTGAGGGGTAACAACATTCCATCGTTAATTACCCCTACCCAGAATCTGCGGGACCTCCGCCCACAAGTTACCATCCAATCCGAAGCCACTCCCCTTGAGCGACTTTGTACCAACAAACCGACTGTCGGTACTCCCAACCTCTCTAACAGACCTATCACCCCGCCACAGACCGGCCAAGTGACACCCTTACTTGGCCCGGGCCCCCCACACCCCTAGTGCTTGCTCCAGACCATCCCTCAAACCCAACATCCATAAATCTAGACCCACATCGGTCAGATGAACCCCATCTCTCCTTAGATACTGCTCAGTGGACTCCTCCAATTCTCTATGCCGCACAACCAACCCACCATTTCTCGCCACAAACCTGCCAATTGCCCGGTTCAGCTTGCTCCGAGCCCTATTAATAAGGTCCACCGACCTACCAAAACGCCACTGCGTCAGAGCTATGATGTCCGACCAAACAATAACTATGCCCGGGAACGCCCTCCACAAATGTAACAGGTCCAGCTTTATGTCCCTTTTCAATTCCCTCGCCGACCTTACTCCCAAATCATTCCCACCCACGTGCAAAATTAACACATCCGGGTCACGATCCATACGGCTATAATAAGCCACCTCTGGGCGCACTCTACCCCAGGTCATGCCCCGAATTCCAAGCCACTTTACTCGGGCTTCCGACACCGACACTCCAAGCTGCCGACCGTCACGACGCACATCCGCTCGCAACGCTCCCCAATACACATAGGAGTGCCCGAGGATCCACACAAGGCATGGCCCTACAAAATATAAAGACCACGAATAAAAACAGCAACAGAACAAGAAAAATTATCACATACCAGCATCAAAACGCAAACCAGGAATCCCCCACCCCTGAACCATCACCTGACCAAGTGAGGCCTAATGTACAAGCGAAACCTGGAAGACTCCCACCTCCCAATCCGCCGAATACAATCCTCACTCAAACCCCACCTGGCGGCTTCCGTTGCCGCCCCAATCCGGAAGGAGTGAGACCCGTACTCACGTGGCTCCTCCCCCACCCGTGCTAAAGCCATCTTCAGCACCGCATTGAATTGGTAACGCGACAAAGCCAATCCGTCCGCATGTCTAAGGAAAACGCCAGGGTAACCGCCGCGCACCCTTAAAAACTCTGAAACTTGTACCACTGGGCACAACTGGTGCCCCGGTAAAGCGAACAACACTACTAAGCGCCCCCGGCCCCTCTGATCCGTCTTCGAAAAGCGAAGCCGACATTCCACTCTATCCTCCCCCAGCATTACATCCTCCAACAGCAAACCACCCATCGCTTGCTTAGTCGGGCTGACCAATTCACCAATGCGAAAGGCCCCAAAAAACGCCAATACAAAAGCTACCGAAAACAACACCCGCTCATAAGGAGACGAACACAACTCCCCTAAAATCCCCACTAAACGAACCAACAATGGCAATGACACCGGCCGCCTCCTGTCACGCGACTGGGCCCCTTTGCGAAAAACCTTCATTGCCTGCCGCACCAGAAAATCCTTAGTCGCGTCCCGAACCCCCTGCATCTGAAACAAAAAGGCCAACGCCGCCAACTTGCAACCAATCACCGAAATGGACCGACCTTCCGAAAAGTCGCCACTAATTAACATCAGGACCCCCAACACTCGGCCCTTGTAACCCGACTCCATGAAGTCCCTACTTTCCAACTCTGCCCATTCCTTCCACACCGCCTGATATCGGCACCAAGTAGCCTCAGACACCGATCTCCGAATTCCCTCAAATGCTATACCGATGCCAGGTCCCACAGCCAGTCCGGGCAAGGTTCTCCATCCGCGTACGCTTCCGGCACCAGCTTCCTGAACCTGCAAAACTGAAACCGTGATAGCACGTCAGCCACCTCGTTTCGAATCCCTGGCACATGCCGAGCCACCACGCAAATGTTTAACTCCAAGCAACGCAACACCAGATGCCTTAAATACCCCACAACTGGCGGGGATTTTGCCGACAGTGCGTTGATGGAATGCACCACCGCCATGTTGTCACAATGCATGCCAACCCTTCGTCCAGAAAAAACAGGGCCCCACAACTCCACCGCTACAATAATTGGAAACAATTCCAGCAGCGCCAAATTCCTTACCAAACCTGCTTCCACCCAAAGCCGTGGCCACTTTCCCACACACCAGCGCGTCTGAAAAATTGCTCCAAAACCTGTCGCCCCAGCCGCATCAGTGTACAATTCCAGTTGGCTATTGGACAATGCCTCGCTCATCCAAAGGGTCCGACCGTTGTACCGGTCCAAGAACTCCTCCCAAACCAACAAATCCCCTTTCATCAATTTTGTCACTCTGACAAAGTGATTTGGAGCTTTCACCCCCGCGGTTGCGTCCGCCAGTCTCCTATTAAATATCCGCCCCATCGGCATAATGCGACAAGCGAAATTCAATTTCCCGAACACTGACTGCAAATCCCGCAACCGCACCTTCTTGGCCTGAGACAAAAACCGCACCGACGCCTTCAAATCCAGAAGCTTCCCCTCCGGCAACCGGCATTCCATTGCCAGTATATCAATTTCGATACCTAAGAAACATAGAGCCGTCACCGGCCCTTCTGTTTTTTCTTTTGCCAATGGAATGCCTAGGCTCCGCGCGATCCGCTCTAACGTGAATAACAACAAGGAGCAAACCGAAGAGCCCGCCGGACCCACGCAAAAGAAGTCATCCAAATAGTGAATCACTGAATGGACTCCTGCCACCTCCTTGACTACCCATTCCACAAAAGTACTGAATGCCTCAAAATAAGCACACGAAATGGAACAGCCCATCGGCAGGCAGCGATCCACATAGTATTCACCATCCCACATACACCCTAAGAGATGAAGGCTCTCTGGATGCAACGGGAGTAAACGAAAAGCTGCTTCCACATCCGCCTTTGCCATCAGGGCCCCCCGCCCTGCAACCCTTACCAGCTCCAAGGCCCTATCGAACGATACATAACATACCGCCGACAACTCTGGTGATATCCCATCATTCACCGACAATCCCGCCGGATAAGATAAATGATGAATGAGCCGAAATTTGTTCGGCTCCTTCTTAGGTACCACCCCAAGGGGGGAAATCCGTAAATTGGAGAATGGCGGGTCCTGGAATGGGCCCGCCATCCTTCCCAACTCCACCTCCTTCTGCAGCTTTTCCCTCACCACCGGCGGATGTTCTTTTGCGGACCTCAAGTTCCCCGGGCGAAACACCGGCGCCTCAGATTCAAACGGAATCCGAAAGCCCTCCGTAAAACCACGTGCCAACAACTCCGCCGCCCGAACATCCGGGTATCTATTTAAATAGGGAAGCATCGCCTCTACCCTCACTGGCGTCCTCCCTTTTTCCAGACCCCTCCCCCGCCTTTCCTTTCCCTTTCTTGAAGCACCTGGCCAAGGGGTGGGACCCTCCACATCCGGAACACTCATGTTTGAACTGACAAGAGGCCCCGAACTTACACTGTCCCTCGTTATATTGCCAACAAGCCCCTTTTTTCTGTCCAGCCGGGGACCCGCCGCTCGCACCCGGGCTCCCGGCACCCCCTCGAAAGGGCTGAGCCGGAGCTGTCATTAACCGCATCCACAAAGAAATATCCTTGTGGCCCCACTGGACACCCGGCCGCAGAGCCTTCAGTTGCCGGAACTGCTCATCATATCTTAGCCACCCTAAACCGCCGTACACTCTATACGCCTCCCCTATCGCGTCCATATAACCAAATAGGGCGGAACAATGCTCCGGCTCCTTTTCGCCGATCACGCTGGCTAAGATCGCAAAGGCCTGTAGCCAGTTAGTAAACGTCCTCGGGATCAACCTATACCTTCGTTTTTCTTCATCCTCTTTCTCCTTTTTTGTATCACTGGGTTTCACCTTATCCAAATTAAACTTCTCCAAGGGAAGCAGGGAAAAAATTTCCACATACTCCCCTTTCCAAATCTTTTCCCTCACCTCCTTTTTCAAATGAACCCCTAACTGACCTTCAAAACACACATACAGTTAGGTCCAGAAATATTTGGACAGTGACACAAGTTTTGTTATTTTAGCTGTTTACAAAAACATGTTCAGAAATACAATTATATATATAATATGGGCTGAAAGTGCACACTCCCAGCTGCAATATGAGAGTTTTCACATCCAAATCGGAGAAAGGGTTTAGGAATCATAGCTCTGTAATGCATAGCCTCCTCTTTTTCAAGGGACCAAAAGTAATTGGACACGGGACTCTAAGGGTTGCAATTAACTCTGTAGGCGTCTCCCTCGTTAACCTGTAATCAATGAAGTAGTTAAAAGGTCTGGGGTTGATTACAGGTGTGTGGTTTTGCATTTGGAAGCTGTTGCTGTGACCAGACAACATGCGGTCTAAGGAACTCTCAATTGAGGTGAAGCAGAACATCCTGAGGCTGAAAAAAAATGAAAAAATCCATCAGAGAGATAGCAGACATGCTTGGAGTAGCAAAATCAACAGTCGGGTACATTCTGAGAAAAAAGGAATTGACTGGTGAGCTTGGGAACTCAAAAAGGCCTGGGCGTCCACGGATGACAACAGTGGTGGATGATCGCCGCATACTTTCTTTGGTGAAGAAGAACCCGTTCACAACATCAACTGAAGTCCAGAACACTCTCAGTGAAGTAGGTGTATCTGTCTCTAAGTCAACAGTAAAGAGAAGACTCCATGAAAGTAAATACAAAGGGTTCACATCTAGATGCAAACCATTCATCAATTCCAAAAATAGACAGGCCAGAGTTAAATTTGCTGAAAAACACCTCATGAAGCCAGCTCAGTTCTGGAAAAGTGTTCTATGGACAGATGAGACAAAGATCAACCTGTACCAGAATGATGGGAAGAAAAAAGTTTGGAGAACAAAGGGAACGGCACATGATCCAAGGCACACCACATCCTCTGTAAAAGATGGTGGAGGCAACGTGATGGTATGGGCATGCATGGCTTTCAATGGCACTGGGTCACTTGTGTTATTGATGACATAACAGCAGACAAGAGTAGCCAGATGAATTCTGAAGTGTACCGGGATATACTTTCAGCCCAGATTCAGCCAAATGCCGCAAAGTTGATCGGACGGCGCTTCATAGTACAGATGGACAATGACCCCAAGCATACAGCCAAAGCTACCCAGGAGTTCATGAGTGCAAAAAAGTGGAACATTCTGCAATGGCCAAGTCAATCACCAGATCTTAACCCAATTGAGCATGCATTTCACTTGCTCAAATCCAGACTTAAGACGGAAAGACCCACAAACAAGCAAGACCTGAAGGCTGCGGCTGTAAAGGCCTTGCAAAGCATTAAGAAGGAGGAAACCCAGCGTTTGGTGATGTCCATGGGTTCCAGACTTAAGGCAGTGATTGCCTCCAAAGGATTCGCAACAAAATATTGAAAATAAAAATATTTTGCTTGGGTTTGGCTTATTTGTCCAATTACTTTTGACCTCCTAAAATGTGGAGTGTTTGTAAAGAAATGTGTACAATTCCTACAATTTCTATCAGATATTTTTGTTCAAACCTTCAAATTAAACGTTACAATCTGCACTTGAATTCTGTTGTAGAGGTTTCATTTCAAATCCAATGTGGTGGCATGCAGAGCCCAACTCGCGAAAATTGTGTCACTGTCCAAATATTTCTGGACCTAACTGTAAATTTCACTCCGTGCCCTATCATCCAAACGCACAACCTCATCCTCCTTTTCTTTTTCCTTTTCCGCCTCCTTACTCGCACCCACGTCAGCCGCCCCACCAGCCGCCTGTCCCGCACCTACTGCCGAGGTCGGGTCCCGCGCCGCAACCTCGCGCACCGGCGCCTCTGTCTGCACCACCTCCGTGGGGCCCACCCACGCCCCCACCGGAGCCCCAGGCCCAATCCGACTAACCCGCTCCGCAGACAACCCCTGCAACACCCCCAAAAGCTGCCCCCAAAACTCCGGGCCCGGTAAACCAGACTGTCCGACCGCACTCGCCCCCTGCGCAACGCTTCCCGCGACGGAACCCCCGCCCGCGTTACCCACAGCATGAAACATTTCTGTCGTCCGCTCACCAGGCTGCCGTTCAACCGACGCCGGAACAGCCGTGCCACGATCTTCCTGCTGCCGCTCTGTCCGACCTGCCGCTGCCATTGCTCCTTCTTCCTCGCCGGAGTCTGACGAGCTGCCGAAGTCTTCAGGGGGGACCAGCGAGGGGACAGCCCGCACCTGGCGGCTGTCAACCCCCACGGTCACCGCACCCTGCTCCTCCGGGCGACTCCTGCTAGACCTCTTCCTTTTTGCCCGCCGTGGCGCCCTGCCGCCGTCCTTCCTCGCCGTACTCATGACAGACTGCTGCGCCGCCGCTTCTCCCGTCGCTCTCAGTGGTTTCCCTCCCTGCCGACTGCAGGAAGGCCGTGCGGAACTTGACCCTCGCTGGGAACACCCCCCAGCCCGATCCTCACTGGGGGGGACCGTAATTATGGATCTCATCCGTGCCTGCGGGCCACCGTACCCCTCCTCCGATCTCCCCACATCGCTGCTCCCATCCGCTCCTGCCCTCCGTCCTGTAGCTCTCCCCTGCAGCCTGCAGGGAGTCTCCTCCGTTGGTCTGGAACGCCGAGCGCCACCCCCGGCCGGCACTTCACTGGGGGCTGCCGTTATCGCCGCTCCGGTCTGGGGCTGTGCAGGCCGCGGACCGGAAGTGGGCCTCGCCGAGGCTCCGCCCACCCCCGACCCGCGGGATCTCCGACGAGGATTCCTCCCGGCGGCCGGCAGCTCCCCCTGGTAAGTTGAAGGGCTCCACCGCCCCGGAGGGTCCCCGCAGGGGCTCCTGGATCTCATTTTCCCCCTCCAGTTGGGGGAGTAGCGCTCCGGCGGTCGCGCCCGCCGAGCACGTAGCAGCGGCCCGGGCGCACGAGCAGCAGGCAGCACCGCTCCAGCCCCACAGACCGCCGCCAGCTGCTGCCGCAGAGCGTCCACACCTAGGACCTCGGAGGCCCCACGCACCATCTCCAGCAGCTCAGCAAGGTCAGCCATGGCAGCAGGCAGCACAAACGTCCTGGGGACACAACTTTCCGGCGACAAAAGGGGAGGTAATCAGTACACCCCCTCTCTTATACCTCCCACAACCCCCCACCCCTTCCTTGCTCCCCTCCAATCCCCTTACAGCTCCCTTCTACCGATCCTATAGTCCCATATATCCCCTATCCCATGTAAACCAATTAACCCCTTCCTAACCTTGCACCCTCCCGATCGTCATGGGGTCCATTCACCCCTATGGGGCTCACTGCCCTTCTGTACATGGGTTCACCCAAAAAAAAAAAAGTCTTGTCTAAGCTTGAAACTTGTGAAATCAACGAAAGCTCTGGAAATTCAGAGACATTTCTCTTGAGTCATCATATATTTGGTCCTAATGGTTTATATTTGACTTTAATACGATATCCCAGGAGTCAGACATGAGAAGACTATAAGGTCACTCAATGTTCAGTGTCTTTGATGTCTGTGTTATTTCAGTTTGCACTGGGGAATTCCTGACCACAGCGCCTATCTTTGATGGATTCATTGTAAATTAAAACAAAACCCTGTGGTGGGAGAAGTCCTCCTCTGTTTACCATTATCTGCTCTTATCTGGGCTCCCCCACCCCTCCTAAAGAAGAAGAAAACACAAACTACAGGAAGTCTCACCATAATGAGCTACGCTATGGTGACCTACAGGTGAATAATGTGTCTTGTAAGATCCAGACTATTTTTTATTGTATTACTCTATTTCCTCTTGCTTATATAAAGGCCCCTTTACGCACTGAGACTTTCTAGCGATCCCACCAGCATACCTCCCAACTTTTAAAGAAGGAAAAGAGGGACAAAGTTTGCGGCGCGCGTAGCGCGCCGCGGCAAATTTTTAGGCCACGCCCCTAACCACACCCATTTCACAGTCACGCCCATATCCACTCCCCATCCACACCCATTCAGCACAAACACGCAGGCAGCCGGCGGGCCTCCAGCACGGACACGCAGGCAGCCGGCGGGCCTCCAGCACGGACACGCAGGCAGCCGGCGGGCCTCCAGCACGGACACGCAGGCAGCCGGCGGGCCTCCAGCACGGACACGCAGGCAGCCGGCGGGCCTCCAGCACGGACACGCAGGCAGCCGGCGGGCCTCCAGCACGGACACGCAGGCAGCCACAGTGAGGCGGCCGGTCGCCCGCACAGTGAGGCGGCCAGCCGCCCGCACAGAGAGGCGGCCGGCTGCCCGCACAATGAGGCGGCGGGCCGCCCGCACAGACAGGCGGCGGGGGGCGCCCGCACAGACAGGCGGCAGGGGGGCGCCCGCACAGACAGGCGGCAGGGGGGCGCCCGCACAGACAGGCGGCAGGGGGGCGCCCGCACAGACAGGCGGCAGGGGGGCGCCCGCACAGACAGGCGGCGGGGGGCGCCCGCACAGACAGGCGGCGGGTGGCGCCCGCACAGACAGGCGGCAGGGGGGCGCCCGCACAGACAGGTGGCGGGCCGACCGCACAGACAGGCGGCCGGCCGACCGCACAGACAGGCGGCCGGCCGACCGCACAGACAGGCGGCCGGCCGACCGCACAGACAGGCTCCGGCCGGGGGTGAGGGGGGAGGGAGGGAAATCAGCGCTGGGGAGATTAGTTTACTGTACCAGCAGCAGCACAGGCAGCGCTCCTCTCTATGCCACGTCTACTAGGATGGTAGGAGGGAAAAGCAGGGAGGCGGAGAGAGAGTGGGTGGGCGGAGCCCGGGAGCCGGCCGTCCCGCCCGTGGCAACGGGACAAACAACGTAAAGCGTGAAAGTCCCGCTGTATCCGGGACGGTTGGGAGGTATGCAGCATGTTAGAATGTGTACATAAGATCCCGCTGGTGGTGGCCGCAGCTTATAGGCCCCAAATCTGGTGACAGGTTCCCTTTAAAGTGAACCTGTCAGGTGCAATATGCACTCAGAGCCAGGAGCAGTTCTGGGCACATATTGCTAATCCCTGCCTAACCGTCCCTGTATACACTAGCATAGATAAAGAGATCAAGAACAAATATTTTTAAAGATCTTATATCTTATGCTAATGAGCGCGGGGACTAGTCCGAAGGGCGTTACTTCACTTGGCTAGTCGGCTCGCATAGCATGTTAGCATGTTATTACGCCCCTGTGTGAGTACTAACACGCTATATGAGCCGACTAGCCAAGTGAAGTAACGCCCTTGGGACTAGTCCCCGCGCTAATTAGCATAAGATATAAGCTCTTTAAAAATACTTTTTCTATAGATGCCTTTATCTATGCTAGTGTATACAGGGACGGTTAGGCAGGGATTAGCAATATACACCCAGAACTGCTCCTGGCTCTGAGTGCAGATTGCACCTGATAGGTTCCCTTTAAAGGGAAACTGTCACCAGAAATTTAGCAAAAAAAATAAAAGATTCCCCTCTGCAGCTCCTGGGCTGCATTCTGGAAAGGTTCCTGTTGTTATTGTGCCCACTTTGAGACCTAAAAAAATACTTTATGAAGTCTTACCTTTTTGTATGCAAATCTGTTTTTATGGTCACGGGGGCGGGCTGCCTGGCGTCCGTTATTCCCCCTCCTGCCGCTGTACGCCGTCCCCCATTGCTCATTTCCATACATGAGGACGCCTTCCTCATGTAACTGTCCTCCTGAAGTTTTGTGCATGCCCAGTGCCACTCTCGCGGGACTGAGCACTGTGCAAAGTGTGAACGCTTTTGAGGTGATTGCGCAGGCGCGAGATTATGGGCGGCGCTGTGATTGTCATCAGCAGCGTCATCCAAGTACCCGCCCATAATCTCGTGCCCGCGCTTCTCACTCTGCCTCCACCGTTATGCGCAAGCACTGGCCATATGAACCACGTTACCTATTACCATGGGCGCGAGATTATGGGCGGCGCTGTGATTGTCATCAGCAGCGTCATCCAAGTACCTGCCCATAATCTCGTGCCCGCGCTTCTCACTCTGCCTCCACCGTTATGCGCAAGCACTGTCCATATGAACCATGTTACCTATTACCGTGGGCGCGAGATTATGGGCGGCGCTGTGATTGTCATCAGCAGCGTCATCCAAGTACCTGCCCATAATCTCGTGCCCGCGCTTCTCACTCTGCCTCCACCGTTATGCGCAAGCACTGGCCATATGAACCACGTTACCTATTACCATGGGCGCGAGATTATGGGCGGCGCTGTGATTGTCATCAGCAGCGTCATCCAAGTACCTGCCCATAATCTCGTGCCCGCGCTTCTCACTCTGCCTCCACCGTTATGCGCAAGCACTGTCCATATGAACCATGTTACCTATTACCGTGGGCGCGAGATTATGGGCGGCGCTGTGATTGTCATCAGCAAAGTCATCCAAGTACCCGCCCATAATCTCGTGCAAGCAGTAATAGGTAACATGGTTCATATGGCCAGCACTTGCGCATAACGGTGGAGTCAGAGGGAAAAGTGCGGGCACGAGATTATGGGCGGGTACTTGGTTAACGCTGTTGATGACAATCACAGCGCCGCCCATAATCTCGTGCCTGCGCAATCACCTGAAAAAGCGTTCACATGCGCAAATCTTCAGGAGGACAGTTACATGAGGAAGGCGTTCTTGTGTATGTAAATGAGCAATGGGGGACTGCGTAAAGCGGCAGGAGGGGGAATAACGGACGCCAGACAGCCCGCCCCCGTGACCATAAAAACACATTTGCATACAAAAAGGTAAGACTTCATAAAGTATTTTTGTAGGTCTCAAAGGGGGCACAATAGCAACAGGAACCTTTCTAGAAGCAGCCCAGGAGCTGCAGAGGGGAATCTATTACTTTCATTGTGAAATTTCTGCTGACATGTTCCCTTTAACTGGTAGGGCAGCCAGGATAAAGCAGAGCTGAAGCTGTTGGGAAGCTAGGACCCAGCAGCTCCACAGGCAGGAGACCACTGATCGGTAAGCTAATAGAAGCCTGCAGATGTCACTCTGCATAGGTTATTACTGGCCAGTGCTATCTGCAGGAGAGAGAAGTGCTGATTGCACGGTCTCCTCAGCGTCCTGACTCCCCGCGTGTCTGCAGCAGTGAGAAGCCGCACACGGGGAATCAGAGAACAGCTGCAGAGAAACGCAGGCTCCAGGACTGGGGGGGTCGGCTCTGGGGGAGGGGGGATCGCTCTGCTGCAGGGAGGGGTCGCTCTGCTGCAGGGGGTGATTCATACCTCAGCAGCAGTCACAGGAGTAGGTGCGCGGTCGGCTCTGTAATGAATAGAAGGGAGAAACAGCGAGGCGGGGCTACAGTGGGTGGGTGGAGCCCGGGATAAACAGCCTCACGGGCGGGACCCGGGATCAAAGGCTCAGAAGAGGGACTGTCCCGCTGTATCCGGGACGGTTGGGAGGTATGCACCAGCGATCCCGACTTGGCTGGGATTGCTGGAATGTCTCTGGTGAGCTGTCAAACCGCCAGACCTGCCCAACGACACAGCAGCGATGCGGACCTGCAGAACGACCTCGCTGGCCGTTGGGGACGTGTCAAAGCAGCTATTTGAAAGGGAAGTCACTAATGAAGTCGATGTAATGGTGTCAAACACAACGATACATGCTGCGCAGTGGGAAACAAAGGACCAAAAAATGTTCCTGAGAGATGTGTAGCAATCAGCGACCTCACAGCGGGGACCAGGTCGCTGTTGCGTTTCACACACTGCAATGTCGCTGTGGAGGTCGCTATTACGTCACAGAACCGGTGACATTACAGCGATATCGCTAAATATGTTGCAGTGTGTAAAGGGGCCTTAACACCAACTTAATCTGAAGTGATGTATAGAGATCATAAAACCATGTTTCAGATGAGGATTAAGAGCTAATTTCCCATAATATACACATGCCTCAATTTAGTCACTTTAAGGCCTCGGTTCCACTTGTGTTTTGCAGGGACAAGTGCAATCCAAGAAAACCGGATTGCGCTCGCACCAGTGCAAAACTATGGGGCAGTGTCCATCTGCGATTGATTTCTCTTGCCATATCAGCATGAGAAAGTAATCGCAGCATCCTACGTTTGGCAACGAGTCTCAGCTCACACGCACCCCCATACAAGTCTATGGATTCGTGTAAAACATCGCACTGCACTCACATGTCATCCGACCGCAGTGCGATGTACGCAGTTGTCGCGGGCGGAGGAGGGGGGGCGCCGCGCTCTCCCACTGCTCGGGTCCGGCTGCTGCGGCCTGCTGCTGCCGCTGCTCGGTGGCTCGAGCAATGGGCCGGATCCCGGGGACTCGAGCGGCGTTCCTCGCCCGTGAATGAAAGGGGATTGGGATTTGGGATTGTTTATTGTCCGTGACGCCACCCACGGTTGTGGTGATTTGTTGACACCACCGCTGCTCTGTATGGGGATCCCGGGAGTGGTGGTATGGAGCAGCTAGATGTGAGTCCTCCCCTCCGTGGGTAGGGGGGGTTGGTTGTCCCGGGGCCCAGTGATGAGGTGGGTGATGCAGGGCTTGGTGGGGTGCAGGGACGCGGGGGGCAGCTCTGTGCCTTGCGGCACTATGGTACTCACTCAGCCTGAGACGATGACATAGTTCTCGGTAAAACACACGGCTGGAAAGACGGTTCCCACGGACGGCTGCACTTGCTTTCCCCAGTAGGTGACGGTGACGGTCCCTTTTTTCCTGCACCTAAGATGATGATGGTTGCGATGGGTTCCCACCGGTAACCCGCTCCCCGGCTTGGATATGGGCCGGAGGAGCCCTACTTTGCCCGCAGGCGCTGGCCCTGAGAAACTGGTGCCCTGGCGGTGGCGGTGTCTCTCTGTTACGGTTGGACTGTTGCCTTCAATCGGGACTTGGTTGTTAGGAGACAGACGTCCCCTTCACTGACGGATTTGGCAAATTATGGCGACTCCTAGCCTTGCCGGGATCCGAAAGGCCCCTGCCCTGGTGCTGACTGTTCTTCGTATACTGCTCCAGACCGCCGGGTCACCACCCGTCCGCGGTCCTTCCAGCAACCTCCGAGCAGTCCCCCTGCAGACTATCACCGCCGTCTGCTGACCTTGCTGTCACTGTCCGGGGCACACACCCAGACCAACTTCAGGCTTCCTTAACTGTCACTTTTTACTCTTTTTCTCCAGCTCCTCTACCACTTCACTTCCTTCTACTTTCACTTCCCTCACTCAACTGCCTGGTTTTCCCGCCTCCAGGGCTGTGAACTCCTCGGTGGGCGGAGCCAACCGCCTGGCCCACCCCCTGGTGTGAACATCAGCCCCTGGAGGAAGGCAACAAGGATTTTAGGTTAGCCTTGGTGTTCCTAACTGGGGTGTAGGGTGTGGTGGTGTTATGACCTGTGACCCCTGGCTTGCCCAGGGCGTCACATTCCCCCTTAGCAAAATGCAGACCGTCCGCGGGCTGCCCATCCAACACCGGTTTTGTTTTCTGAAAATATAAAAGGTAAAACGGTAAACATAACAATTGATGGCATCATCCCACATCGGGAGGTTCAGTTCTTAAACATTGCAAACGGTTTACGGTTACGGTCTCCGCTCTCTCCCACCCAAGCAACCTGGCCCTGATGCTGCCCATAAAACCCAGGCAGCACCCCTTGACCCCAGTCCTGCACCAAATCACCCGAGCGGGATCTGTCCTTCCCCTCCAGAGGGTAGCCACCGGTTCCTGTGGTGGCTGGGCCCCAGCCGGCTCTACTGCGGGCCCTCCCTCCAACCTGCCTCTCCGGAGGCGGTAACTGCGGAAATGGTAACGGTAAAACAACTTATTTACATGTCACTAATGTTTGTGGTTGCCCTGCAAGTTCACGGGCTTGTCCATAGAAAGTTCTCCATGCAACTTTTTTAAACGGTCCCCACGGGGACAACGGTGCCGGCAACGGCCGGTTCTCTCAATCACGGTAGGACAATCAGGTGAACTTCACGGTTTCATTTTACTTATCATCATCTTTTTCAAATTTGCAAACAAAACTCAGACAAACACCTTTCCCCCCCCCCTTTCTAAGGGACAGTTTCCCTGTACCTAAGTGGGGGTCTACCTAGGTTGGGACGGGTGGACCTCCGGGGTCCGGTGTCAGTAGGGCTGGGCAGTGGGGTAGAGGGAACAATCGGTTCCTCCTCCCTACTATCGTGTGGGGCAGGCGGAGGCATAGGGGAGTTGGGTACAGGTTCATCCCTGGGCACTCGTACTGACTCACGGCTGACCGCTTCCATCACTTCTTCATCCACGGGTTGTGGGAACAGTATCACTGGAAGAATCACCGCGCCGTTCTGTGTAGGCCAGTCTGCTGGGAAGTCTCCCATCGCAGTGTGGATCACCTCTTTCGCCTTATCCGCTGGTAGGGGAACCGGTACTTCTGCCGCCGCTCTTAAGGCTGGTGGGCACCTTTTCAGATGGTAACGGGAAACTGTGGCCAAAGTGCCTCCTTGGTCACGACTGATTTGGTAGGCCTTCCCATCTTCCCATCCTGTGGGCTGTATGACGTACGGGTTCTGTTCCCATTGATCATCCATCTTGTGGGTTCTCCTCTACCGCTTCAGTATGACATCCCTGGGCTGAAAAGGGCCAGCAGACGCCTTTTGATTAAAGCGCTGCTCCTGCAGTTCCCGACTCCGACTTAAGTTCTTCTCGACAAATTCTTGAATCGGCCGGTATTGTGCTCTCCGCCGAGTTTCCCATTCAGCTGTCGAAGGGAGTGCTTCTGGGGCCTCCAACCACATTTCCAGGTCCACCGGCAGGCGGCCGGGGCGAGCCCTCATCAGATATGCTGGGGTGCACTTTGTTGAGCTGGACGGGATATTGTTGTACATATCGACCAAGTCGGGTAGCTTTTCCGGCCACAGGTTCCGCTCTTCCAGCGGTAACGTCTTGAGGAGTCCTAGGACCAAGTGATTCATCTTCTCACACATCCCGTTGGTCTGGGCATGGTAAGGGGTGGTCCGGATCTTCTTACAGCCGTACAACTGGCAGAACTCATGGAACACCTCCGCTTCAAAAGCCGGGCCTTGGTCAGTAAGCACCTTTTCTGGATATCCATGTGGTCGGCAGAAATAAGCCTGGAACGCTCGAGCGGCAGTTCGACCAGTTAGGTCCTTGACGGGGACAACCACCATGAATCTTGAATAGTGGTCTACGATGGTCAACGCGTAGGCGTACCCACTTCGGCTGGGGGTGAGCTTGACATGGTCTAGGGCGACCAGTTCCAGCGGCTGATGTGTGGTGATCGGGTGTAGGGGCGCCCTCTGGCTGGTCTCGTCCTTCCTCCTCAGCGTGCAAGGACCACACTCTCGGCACCAGGCTTCTACCGACTCCCGCATCCCACTCCAGTAGAACCGCTCTCTCAACAGCCCACAAAACAGTAGCCACATCAGCTTGGGGAATAACCAACTGGCAGATTTTCTCATGAGTCTTCGGGTTGATCAGCTCACGGTACAGCTTCCCTTGATGTAGATACAGCCGTTTCCGTTCCTTCCACAAGTGCTGGGCTTCAGCTGGGGCGGCAGGGTCCATCCCAACGGCACCTTGTTCCATCAGGGTCTTGACGAGGCGGACAGCCGGCACCTGGTTTTGAGCCTCCTGCCACTCTCGACTGGGCCGTGGGTCCAGGTCCACCCGTTGTTGGTGTACATGTACCTTCTCAGTTGGTGGCTGGTGAAATGCAGGCAACTCAATCTCCTCGAGGTCGTCATCCTCGCACCCTTCTTCTGACAAATGGGGCATTCAGGAGAGTGCATCAGCATTAATGTTGACACGACCAGCTCGGTACTTGATGGTGAAGTCATAGTTGGCTAGCCGGGCCACCCACCGCTGCTCCAACGCGCCCAACTTGGCCGTGTCCAGGTGAGTCAACGGATTGTTGTCCGTGAAAGCGGTGAATTTTGTTGCAGCCAAGTAGTGGCGGAACTGCTCTGTGATAGCCCATACCAATGCCAGGAGCTCGAGCTTGAAGGAGCTGTAGTTCTCAGGGTTTCTTTCAGTTGGCCGAAGCTTCTGGCTAGCATAAGCAATCACTTTCTCCTTCCCATCCTGGACCTGGGACAGGACTGCTCCTAATCCCACATTGCTGGCATCTGTGTAGAGGATGAACGGGCAGCCATAGTCAGGATACGCCAGAACCTCTTCTCCGGTCAAGGCCGCTTTCAACTGGCAGAAGGATTCCTCATGCTTTTCTTCCCACACCAGTGGGGCCCCGATGGGTCTACCACCTTTGGTCTGTCCCACGAGGAGATCTTGCATGGGGGCAGCCATCTTCGTGTACCCTTTGATAAAGCGCCGGTAGTACCCCACCAGACCCAGAAACTGCCTTACTTCCCTCACTGTGGTTGGTCTCGGCCAGCCTTGGATGGCAGTGATCTTCTCAGGGTCGGGGGCGACACCTTCTGCACTTACCACGTGCCCTAGGTACTGCACTCTGGGTTTCAGCAGATGACACTTAGAGGGCTTCAATTTCATCCCGTATTTGGCAAGGGACGCGAACACCTCGGCCAGGTGCTCCAGATGGGCTTCATACGTCTGGGAGTACACAATCACATCATCCAAGTACAATAGGACGGTCTCGAAGTTTAGGTGTCCCAGACAGCACTCCATCAGCCGTTGGAAGGTTCCCGGGTCATTGCACAGCCCGAACGGCATACTATTGAATTCACAGAGCCCCATCGGGGTAGTGAAGGCGGTTTTCTCCCGGTCTTCCGGGGCCACGGCCACTTGCCAGTACCCACTGGTGAGGTCAAGGGTAGAGAAGTAATTTGCGGTTCTCAGTGCGGCCAAAGACTCTTCAATACGGGGCAGTGGGTAGGCATCTTTATGGGTTATCTGATTAATCTTCCGGTAGTCTACACACATCCGCATGGTACCATCCTTCTTCTTGACCAGTACCAACGGAGCGGCCCAGGGACTACAGCTGTCCCGAATAACCCCTGCCTCCTTCATATTCCTCAACATATCTTTGGCACACTGGTAATGTGCAGGGGGAATAGGCCTGTACCTCTCTTTGATGGGGGGGTGTTCACCGGTGGGGATATATTGTTGGATCCCTTTGATCTGCCCAAAATCTAGTGGATGTTTGCAGAAAACCTGTTCATACTCCCGCACCACCCTGTATACCCCTGCTTTGTGATGTGTAGGGGTATCATCAGTGCCCACGTGTAGCTGTTGGTGCCACTCGTTTACCTCCCCTTGAGGCGGGGAAGTGCTGGTAGTAGGTGGGGAGACTGAGGGAATGGCTTCGTGGATGGTGTGGGGATCCAGGGTGAGCAGCTTGGCAATGGTGGCATACCGGGGAAGCCTGACTTCTTCCTCCCCACAGTTCAGCACCCTCACGGGCACTCTCCCCTTCTTTACGTCCACCACCCCTCGGGCGGCCATTACAGTGGGCCAGTGCTCGGAGGGTATGGGCTCCATCATGGCAGGGTAGTCACGCCCCTGAGGCCCTACTGCTGCCCTACACCAAATCATCATCTCACTCCTAGGGGACACAATCAACGGAGCAACATCCATCACTCTCACTCCACCAATCTCTCCTCCTGTTGAGTTTACATGCTGGCGGTACATCAAGGCTCGGATCTCACGCTGCACAGCTCTCTGTCGGCTCCCTGCCGCCGTGGCGGCCAGCTGTTGCAGTAGGGCCAACACATCACCCATATAGTGCTCCATCACATTGGTTCCTAGCACTATCTTCGGGTTATGATCACTGGGTTCATTCATGATCACAATCATACCCTGGTGTTGCAGTTCAGCTTGCCCCACTGTCATACCCACCTGTTTATACCCCACTTGGGTCAATGGGAGTCCATTAGCAGCAATTAGCGTTATACTAGTATCTGGGGGTGCCAGCTCGTCTGTCCCCCAATACCGCTGGTACAATGTGTATGGTATGGTGGTTACCTGTGATCCAGTGTCCAGAAGAGCCATCACCGGTATGCCGTCCACAGCCACGGGGATGATGGGCCGGTCCCCGATATACCGGTCCCGCAAGTCTGGGGGGCCACGGGGTTCTACTCCTGAGGATTGGCCCGGGGCCCCAGGGGTTCCTCGTTTAACGGGCACTGTCGGAAGTAATGCCCAGGCTTATGGCACTTGTAGCAGGTTGGAGGTCTGCTCCGCGGGTTGTTAGCACTTCTCCGCTGCATCCAGGGGACATCCTCAGGGCTGTCGGAAAGCTGTATCTGTGCTGGAGGCTGAGATCTGGTCAAAGGTTGGAGCGCAGCAAGAATTTTGGCGAGGTCTCCGTCCATGCGACGGACCTGGGCTGCCAGTTCTTCCATCGTGCTGCTTGGGGCTGTAGGTATTGGAGAAGTTGGTAGGGCAGGGGCCACTACAACGGGGGCCGTCTCAATGGGCCACGGGGCTGGCTCCAAAATTTCTGAAGCTGGGGGCTGCAGTGCCTTAATGGCCCGTTCCTTTAACACGGCAAAGTCCACATCGGGGTGTTCTAGGGCCCACAGCCGGAGTTGTTTGCGATCCTCAGGGGATCTCATCCCCTGCACAAATTGCTCTACTAACATCTTGTTGCTGTCCGCCTCATTGATAGGATTCACCCGCTTTAGCGTGCGGAGGGCGGTTTGCAGACGTAAAGCATAGTCCCGAATGCTATCCACAGACCGTTGCCGGCACTGGTAAAACTGCATCCTCAGCTCAGCTTCAGTCCGGGTCTCAAAGGCAGTCTGTAGCTTCTCAAAGATGGTGGCTACAGAGAGCCGGTCCCCCTCGGCCCAGGTCTCCACCTCCTGCTCAGCCGCACCGGTTAACTGGCCCAGCACTACCGCTGCACGTTGCTTATCGGTCAGGGGGTACAGTTCTAGCAACGGGTTAAGCTTTTTCCGGAGGACCTGTAAAGCATCAGGTTTCCCGTCATATGCGGTAGCCAGGTAGCTCCGGGCGCATAGGGCAAGGAGAACGGCATCACCTGAGCGAGAGCGGGCGCCGCGGCACCTCCTGCCAGCACGGCCGGGACCTGGGCAGGCCCATTCCCATCCACGGGTGCCACTGCGGCTGCGACCACCGCTCCTCCAGCGGCTCCGTCGGGCGCAGACATCTTGTTTCCGTTTCCGGCCCCTCCTCTATTGGGGCGGGGTTTTGGCCTTCGCGCCTCTGCTACTCGAGAAGACGCTCGAGCGGGAACTTTTCGCGCCAAAGATGGCGACTTCTGAAATTTTTCAGCCGGATACCTCCGGCGGTTACAAGGCGCACCTCTACCCAACGGCAGAGCGGTAAGATCCTGTTCGTGACGCCAAGTTGTCGCGGGCGGAGGAGGGGGGCGCCGCGCTCTCCCACTGCTCGGGTCCGGCTGCTGCGGCCTGCTGCTGCCGCTGCTCGGTGGCTCGAGCGATGGGCCGGATCCCGGGGACTCGAGCGGCGTTCCTCGCCCGTGAGTGAAAGGGGATTGGGATTTGGGATTGTTTATTGTCCATGACGCCACCCACGGTTGTGGTGATTTGTTGACACCACCGCTGCTCTGTATGGGGATCCCGGGAGTGGTGGTATGGAGCAGCTAGATGTGAGTCCTCCCCTCCGTGGGTAGGGGGGGTTGGTTGTCCCGGGGCCCAGTGATGAGGTGGGTGATGCAGGGCTTGGTGGGGTGCAGGGACGCGGGGGGCAGCTTTGTGCCTTGCGGCACTGTGGTACTCACTCAGCCTGAGATGATGACACAGTTCTCGGTAAAACACACGGCTGGAAAGATGGTTCCCACGGACGGCTGCACTTGCTTTCCCCAGTAGGTGACGGTGACGGTCCCTTTTTTCCTGCACCTAAGATGATGATGGTTGCGATGGGTTCCCACCGGTAACCCGCTCCCCGGCTTGGATATGGGCCGGAGGAGCCCTACTTTGCCCGCAGGCGCTGGCCCTGAGAAACTGGTGCCCTGGCGGTGGCGGTGTCTCTCTGTTACGGTTGGACTGTTGCCTTCAATCGGGACTTGGTTGTTAGCAGACAGACGTCCCCTTCACTGACGGATTTGGCAAATTATGGCGACTCCTAGCCTTGCCGGGATCCGAAAGGCCCCTGCCCTGGTGCTGACTGTTCTTTGTATACTGCTCCAGACCGCCGGGTCACCACCCGTCCGCGGTCCTTCCAGCAACCTCCGAGCAGTCCCCCTGCAGACTATCACCGCCGTCTGCTGACCTTGCTGTCACTGTCCGGGGCACACACCCGGACCAACTTCAGGCTTCCTTAACTGTCACTTTTTACTCTTTTTCTCCAGCTCCTCTACCACTTCACTTCCTTCTACTTTCACTTCCCTCACTCAACTGCCTGGTTTTCCCGCCTTCAGGGCTGTGAACTCCTCGGTGGGCGGAGCCAACCGCCTGGCCCACCCCCTGGTGTGAACATCAGCCCCTGGAGGAAGGCAACAAGGATTTTAGGTTAGCCTTGGTGTTCCTAACTGGGGTGTAGGGTGTGGTGGTGTTATGACCTGTGACCCCTGGCTTGCCTAGGGCGTCACACAGAGACAGGCCAGGGAGCAGATGAGGAGAAAGTGCTCCCTCCCTCTTCTCTGCAGCTGTGATCCGATCACAAGATGACTCTTGGCTCACACTCGCAGCAGAGGGTCATTTGCATATCAGAAGCTCTGCGCAAGTGGAGCCAAGGCCATAGAGGTAGTCTCATGAAACACTTCAGTTTTCTTTTCCACTCCAAAAACATTAGAGTACCTAAAAGAGTTGTTTCTCAAAATGTTATTTTTGCCATTCCACAAAATCTGCCATAAATGTCTGATAGATGTGGCTCCCATCTCTCCAAAAAAAATGGTCCCCCAATCTCCTGCTCCATCCAAGTCTGACTGCCTGTGAATGAAGAAGTAACGGCATATGATAACATTTATTGAGCCAAGCCAGTTTATGGGAGTACCGTTAGCCAAATCCTTTTTAGCTATAATTAGAGCTCCCATCGCAATGAATGAAGGGAACCAAATATTAGATGTAACAGGGAATCAGGGTCCCCCATTCTGGAAATAGGTGTGGGTCCCAAGTGCTCTGTACTCATAACTGGTGATGAGCGAGAACTTACCTGTTCAAGTGCTTGGTACTCGTAACTAGTGATGAGCAAAAACTATCATATTCAGGTGCTCAGTACTCATAACTAGTGATGAGCGAGTGTGACGCCCTGGACTAGCCAGGTAGTCACATACATACCAACACACACACCCCCCCCACCCTAAGCAGTTACACCAGTCAGACAAAAATCCTTGTTGCCTCCCTCCAGGGTCTGATGTCCACACCAAGTGGGGTGGAGCCAGGCGGTTGGCCCCACCCACCAAGGAGTTCACAGACCTGGAGGCGGGAAAAACAGTCAGATTGGTTCAGGAGGTGAAAGTGAGAGGTCAAAATCTGCAGGTGTCTGGGTAGGAGCCCAGACACTGACAGCAAGGTTGGCAGACGGTGGTGGCCGTCTGCTGGAGTTGGTGGAACTCCGCAGAGCCGCAAGGACCGGGGTCGGACGTCGGCCTGCCGGTATCGGACCGGGGAATGGAGTGAAGCTAAGCACACAGGCAGGGCCATCGGACCCCGACCAGGCGTGGAGCTGCCGTCAATAGTCAAATCCGAATGTGACAGGAACCCCAGGGGTTTCCTAACAACCAAGTCCCAATTGAAGGCAACTGTCCACCCAGAGAGGATATACAGCCACCGCCACAGGCTAGAGATCCAAGGGCCAGCGCCTACAGGCAAAACGGGCTCCTACGGCACCTATACGCCGGGGAGCGGACTACTGGTGGGCAACCACAGGAGTCAAGAACATCTTCACAGGTGCAGGGAAAGACAGCCACCATCAGCCGTCCGGGGAGTGCACAATAACAACACTGCAGCCGGCTGCGGGACCCGTCCATCCGGCCTTTTTTGGTTTAGCAACGACTCTGTCAGTGATTGTCTGAGTGAGTACACCAGTGCAGTCCCTGCACCCCAGCCATCCAGCCTCCCCGTCACACCACCGGGCCCCGGGATCACCAACCCCCTACCCACGGAGGGGACAACATCTCAACTGCACCCTACCATCTCTCCCGGGATTCCCGTTACCAGCAGTGGTGGTGCCATCATCACCACGTCCCGTGGGTGGCATCACGAACAATCTCCCTAACCATACCACCCCTTTTCACTCACGGGTGAGGAGCGCTGCTCGAGTCCCCGGGTCCGGTCCACCGCTCGAGCCACCGAGCAGCAGAAGCCCCGGACCCGAGCGTGGCGAGCACGTCCCCTCCGCCCGCGACACGAGCACTACCATGCTCGGGTGGTCAGTACTCGTAACAAGTGATGAGCAAGAACTACCATTTTACGAGTTGAGCCCATCTGAGCATCCAACTGCTCGTTACCAGAACAGAGCACATGAGCATGGTAGTGCTCGCTCATCACTAGATGTCATCCAATTATACCCTGCAGACATCATTAGAAACCTGTTTTTCCTCCATGCATTGCACATTTCTACTGATGAAAATCATACTACCCTGTACCCTCATACCAGTTTCTACAGTTTCTAAATACAGTTATTGCTGGATAGCTTTTACATGGACTGAGTTAAAGAAAAAGAATGATAACTGTCTCTATAGTGCCATATATAAAGGTGACTACCTTATAATTGTTAGGGATAGGATACTGATACAGTGACTGTTATCAATCATTTCTTGCCAGGCTGCCAGCCATCAGTTATTTTACACACCAGCTCTATTAGTTTCATCACTCAATAAGCTTCTGCACAGTGAGTCAAGTGTAAGTGCATGTGGACACAGAGTATGTGTCAATTGCTTTTAATGCTTCCTCTTTGACATTGGCAATGTCTGTAAGAGGAACTTAAACAAGACCTTATCAGCATCCAGCAAAAGAGCAAAACAACAAAAGAGACAAGATCTTTTTCTAAATATGCCAATCTCAATGGAAATGGTAAAGTTCACAGCATCAACTTTTTTCGCTAATTTAAACGATGCTTGCTCCTGTGACGCCCTGGACTAGTCAGGTCCTCCCAGGTAGTCCCATGCACACACACCCCCTCCTAAAAAGGTGACAGCAGCCAAACTTCAAAACCCTTGTCACCTCCCTCCAGGTTTGATGTCCACACCAGGGGGTGGAGCCAGGTGGTTGACTCCGCCCATCGAGGAGTTCACAGGCCTGGAGGCGGGAAAAACACGAGTTCTAAGTAGATTAGCTTTGACAGTGGAGTGGAGCAGTCAAGTTCAGGGCAGACCTGTGACCAGGCCTGCCATAGTCTACCAGGTGTTTGGGTTGGAGCCCAGTCACCTCTGGCAAGGAGGCAGACGGTGATGGCCGCCTGCAGGAGCTGGGATTGCAGCCGGTGGAACTGTAGGGATCGGGGTCGGGTGGTGGCCCGCCGGTACCGAGCCGGGGAACCGATTGGAAATCGGGGCACCAGGAGGGTTACTTAGCCTAGTTGTTTCTGGGCCTTGTACTGGCTCTAAGTTGAATCAACTGATTGAGGACTGGACTTTAGGACCTTTCCCACACAAGACCCGACTGAAGACAACAGCCCAACCATTAGGGTAAAGCCACCGCCAAGGCATAGAGACCCAAGGGGCCAGCGTCTGTGGGTAAACAGGGCTCTCCCGACACACAGCAAGCCGGGGAGCGGACTACCATTGCTTAGGCCTAGGAGTCATAACATCTACATTAAAGAGGTGCAGGAGAAAGGCGGAAACCACCAACCTGTTAAGGGGAAGCTGCAGCCGGCTGCGGGCACCGTCCATTATCCCGTTTGGTTTACCAGAGACTCCAGTGTGTTGTATCATAGTGAGTACACCAGTGCCTTCGGGCCGCGCACCGCACCGACACGCCAGCACCATCCATTCCCCCGCCTCAGCATCTCCCTCGGGCCCCCGGGACCATCACTCCCCTACCCACGGAGGGGGTCAACACCAGGCTGCGCAACACCGTCCCCGGGAGGCCTAGTCAACGGCAGCGGTGGTGTCCATCAATTCACCACAACCCGTGGGTAGCATCATTAACTTAAATCTACTACAAACCACTGCGGCTCCGGCCGTAAATCTCCCCACCGAAGTCCCTGCGTGTAGCGCTAAAACCCCCTTTTCAGAGCGACGTGACCCCCGGGTCCGTGGAGAGCTCGAGCCACCCACCAACGAGCATGGATCCAAGTGGCTCGGCAGCCGGTCGAGCCCGCGGTGCGGTACACTCCCAATTATTGGCCAGCGTAATCATGCTGCAAATCACCCAATGAAGGAACCAAACGCTTGTCTTTTGTGTGATCAGTTCCATCATTGTTGTCGGCAGCACATCAATGTAAACAATAAAAGTGCTATCGACAAAGTGATGTTGTCACGCCGGAGCGTAAAGACATTCAGCAAGCGGCATAATACAGGGGTAACTACAGGGTTGATGTAGAAGGAATGCCCTGGTGATAGGGAGAGGGGACACCTCCTGCTACTCACCTCAGTCTGTACTCAAGGCTCCCTAATGTCCCTATATGGGTCCTCCCCCTCATCACCATCTAATGCCTAGGCTCTCGCTTACCATGAATTCATCCTGGCTAGTGAGAAGGCTGGCAAGACCACTAGTCTCACTATGGCGATAATACAACACAAGGGAAGGGAAATAGACAGAGGGAAAATAGACACAAAAAGGAAAACACTCCAAGCTCCTCAAATGCAGCTAAACACACCAGCTGCAATAGTCACGATGCCTCAGCTTCTTCCAAAGACAGGCTCCTTCCAAAGTGGTCAGCATAAGAAAGAGATTCTATAACTGGCATCAGATTGTAAGACATGTGACTTTTTATAGTGAAGGGGAGTGGTCACGAAGAACTTCACAGCAGATTAAGGCTACCATTGATAACCAGATAGGAAAAAGTTATTAACCCCTACAGCACCAAAAGAAAGTAGATTCCCTCAAACACAAGCTGCAGACCTGCGCATAATAAAGCATTGAGACCTTCTGGTTCCAGACTCACCAGAGGTCTCCCCAGAGTGGGACACACCCATGACAGATGTTGTACATAAACAATTATATTAACAATAGTTTTTCTCCAGTACAGTTTTTGTCTGTATCTGTGTCTGTGAATAAGCAATTAAATGTTTGTTAGCAATTTAATCTAATTGGATTGCTAAAAAGCTATTTTATTTTTGTTCTCAGAGGAGACAGAAATTGAACTGTCTCAGACCACCAAAATAAGTCCATGCGGCACTGGTGTAATCTGCATAGACAGTTACTAAAGACATTTTGTCTGACATGTGTGGTATCAAGGGTGTAACGATCGTGACTAGGCCCGGTAGTACAGAGGCCCACCAACCCCTGTGCGTCCTTCAGCTGTGCGTCCTTCAGGCCCAAATCTTACATCGGGGTCCACCAGACTCTAGTTAAGCCACTGTGTGGTATCATGTCTCTAGGTCCAAAGGGCATTCTGGAGGCCTTGAATATGAAGATTACAGATGCCAACAAGAAATGATAAGGATGTAAAGGATTGCTAAACCATTGGAGATCAATCATTCCACTGCCTGGAAGATTATCTAAAAATAGGGAAGATTTTGTCATGGCTAGTTTAACCAGACAGCACAACCCAAGATGTCAAACTAGACTCCAAGAATCTCAGTTACTTATCATGTGATGTACCAAGAAGATCAGGGTAAGACTAAAGGCCCAGTCACACTAAACAACTTACCAGCGATCCCAACAACGATACAACCTGATAGGGATCGCTGGTAAGTTGCTAGGAGGTCGCTGGTGAGATGTCACACTAAGCGATGCTCCAGCGATCCCACCAGCAATCTGACCTGGCAGGGATCGCTGGAGCGTCGCTACACGTGGAAGCATGCTGCGCTTGGTAACTAAGGTAAATATCGGGTAACCAACCCGATATTTACCTTGGTTACCAGCGCACACCGCTTAGTGCGACACCCTGAACAAGCCAGGGGTCACAGGTAATGACATCACCACACCCTACACCCCAGTTAGGCACATCTAAGCTAGACCAGAAATCCTTGTTGCCTTCCTCCAGGGGCTGATGTTCACACCAGGGGGTGGGCCAGGCGGTTGGCCCCGCCCACCGAGGAGTTCACAGTCCTGGAGGAGGGAAAACACAGGCAGTCAGTCAGTGAGTGGAAAAGGAGCAAGTGTGAGGAGAAAAGTGACAGGAACAGAGCCTGAAGTTGGTCCGGGTGTGTGCCCCGGACAGAGACAGCAAGGTTAGCAGACGGCGGTGACTGTCTGCAGGAGTGGCCTATCAGAGTTGCCGTAAGGACCGTGGACGGGTGGTGGCCCGGCGGTACCGGACCGGTACACAAGGAGAAGCCAGCACCATTGGCAGGGGCCTTTCGGATCTCGGCAAGGCTTGGAGTCGCCGTGAATTTGCCAAATCCGTCAGTGAAGGGGACCTCCGGGTTTCCAAACAACTAAGTCCCGATTGAAGGCAACAGTCCAACCATATGAGAGAGACACCGCCACCGCCAAGGCACCAGTTTCTCAGGGCCAGCGCCTGCGGGCAAAGAGGGGGCTCCTCCGGCCCATATCCAAGTCGGGGAGCGGGTTACCGGTGGGAACCCATCGCAACCAACAGAAGTACTAGGTGCAGGGAAAGAGACAGTCACCGTTAACTACCGGGGAAAAGCAACAGCAGCCATCCGTGGGAACCGTCTTTCCAGCCGTGTGTTTTACCGAGAACTGTGTCAACATCTCAGGCTGAGTGAGTACCACCGTGCCGTGCGGCACAGCGCTGCCCCTGCAACCCTGCACCTCACCAGGCCCCGCACCCGGCCTGCCATCCACCCCTACCCCATCACCGGGCCCCGGGACAACCAACCCCCTACCCACAGAAGGGAGGAATAACAACAAAGCTGCTCCCTATCACCGCTCCCGGGATCCCCGTCCAGAGCAGCGGTGGTGTCCACACAATCACCACAACCGTGGGTGGCGTCACGGACAATATCCCCAAAACCCAAACCACCCCTTTTCACTCACGGGCGAGGAGCGCCGCTCGAGTCCCCGGGATCCGGCCCATCGCTCGAGCCACCGAGCAGCAGCGGCCGCAGCAGCAGTGGCAGCCGGACCCGAGCAGTGGTAGAGCGCAGCGTCCCCTCCTCCGCCCGCGACAACTTGGCGTCACGAACAGGATCTTACCGCTCTGCCATCTGGTAGAGGTGCGCCTTGTTACCGCCGGAGGTGTCCGACCAGAAAATTTCAGAAGCCGCCATCTTTGGCGCGAAAAGTTCCCGCTCGAGCGTCTCCTCGAGTAGTGGAGGCGCGAAGGCCAAAACCCCGCCCCGATAGAGGAGGAGCCGGAAAGAGGCTAAGGGGGACGAAATGGCGACTGGTCGCATGTAGCCGCGGCTATAAAAGCAGGGACGCCAGGACTCTGCAGGAATACTGGGTTCCTGGAAGGCTCGATTGCCGAGATGCACAGTGCGACCGCCAACGAGGACGCTCCCGCACCCGGCACGGCGATGTGGCTGAGAGACCGGACTGCCCCGTTGAATAACCATCTGCAAGCCCATATGCAGCTCCTACTAGAGGAGTGGGAGACCGACATGGCGGACGTGGTGGCTGCTATGCGGAGACGCGAGGTGGAAGAGGATTTGGAGGAGCGGGTAGGAGACCCACACCCCTGTATTCCCGAGGGATCAGCCACTGAGGCTAAGGAGCCCGGCCTGCATCCGCTCACCCTGCCTCTCTCCACGCTACCCGTGTTAGCTGCTGTCGCCCCGCCACTAGGCCCGCTACCTGCGCAATCGGTAGCGATACCCTGCCAATCCGCCCCAGCGGACCAACCGGCTGCAGACGCTCGGGACGTCCCTGAATCACTCCCGGGGGAACCGCTAGGACTGCGGCCCCTTAATAAAAATGTGCCAGAAGTCTCGGCAGTGATTGCGCCAGACCCCGAGCCCGGGACCGTGGCATGGATGAAGGCCCGGGTGATTAAATTCCACCAACGTCAACAGGATCAGATCTTCCGGATGATGGAGCAGTGGACCAATGAGGTGGAGATGCTGATTGCAACTGCCCCGATGTACGGGAGGGGAACAGATGTAACAGAGCCGACTGCTGACCCACGTCCCTATGTCCTACCAGGACCGGCCGCTGCGGCTGAGGGGCCCGGCCTAGTCTCGACCTATGCATCACCCTTGCCATTACTTATGGGGCGCCTCAGTGTAAACTCGCCTGACCTGCTACCCCGTGCTACGGCAGAAGGATATGATGGGCTGGATGCTGGAGGTCAGGAAGCTGCGGCAGCTGGCGGCAACCCGCCTGACGCAGATGCAAGTGATGGTGACTCCAGCGACTCCAGCTCTGGGGCTGAACCCGCCCTTGAAGGTGAGGAGGCAAGTGAGCGTCTCCGCTATGTGGGGGAACCGGTAGTTCATTACACCGCGCGTAATGGTGGGAATGGATACCGGGCGCCCATGTCACAGCAAGCCTGTCACTGCATGTTTGATATGCTGGTGGCAGAGGACCCAGCAGACACAGAAGGGTCACAGTAAGGGCAGCGGAGCACCGTTGTCACCATCCCCGTTGGGACCACCAGTGTGTGTTTAAAGTTTTGAAAGTTTTTGAAAAAAAATGAAAATGATTAACCGAAGTTAACCTGATTGTCTGCTTGATTGAACCGGTCGTGGCCGGCACCGTTGTCCCCGTAGGGACCGTCTGAAGTTGCGTAAGGGACTCCTTATGGACAAGCCCGTGAACTTGCAGGGTAACCACAAACTTGTGGAATGTAAATAAAAATGTTTTGTTATGGCTCCACCGTTACCGCCTCCGGAGAGGCAGATTGGAGGGAGGGCCCGCAGTGGAGCAGGCTGGGGCCCAGCCACCACCAGAACCGGTGGCTACCCTCTGGGGGTTCCAGGGGCTCCCCATGGACGTGGGTCCCCTGGAAAGGACAGATCCCGCTCGGGTAATTTGGTGCAGGACTGGGGTCAAGGGGTGCTGCCTGTTTTCTTAGGGGCAACATCAAGGCCAGGTTACTTGGGTGGGTGAGAGCGGAAGCCGTAACCGTTAACCGTTTGCAACGTTTAAGAAAAGTGCCTCACCGTTGTGGGATGATGTTGATATAATTGTATGTGTTACCGTTTTTTATCTTTTACAGTTTAAAGAAAAATAAAACCGGTGTTGGACGGGCAGCCCGCGGACGGTCTGCATTTTGCTAAGGGGGAATGTGACGCCCTGGACAAGCCAGGGGTCACAGGTAATGACATCACCACACCCTACACCCCAGTTAGGCACATCTAAGCTAGACCGGAAATCCTTGTTGCCTTCCTCCAGGGGCTGATGTTCACACCAGGGGGTGGGCCAGGCAGTTGGCCCCGCCTACTGAGGAGTTCACAGTCCTGGAGGAGGGAAAACACAGGCAGTCAGTCAGTGAGTGGAAAAGGAGCAAGTGTGAGGAGAAAAGTGACAGGAACAGAGCCTGAAGTTGGTCCAGGTGTGTGCCCCGGACAGAGACAGCAAGGTTAGCAGACGGCGGTGACCGTCTGCAGGAGTGGCCTATCAGAGTTGCCGTAAGGACCGTGGACGGGTGGTGGCCCGGCGGTACCGGACCGGTACACAAGGAGAAGCCAGCACCATTGGCAGGGGCCTTTCGGATCCCGGCAAGGCTTGGAGTCGCCGTGAATTTGCCAAATCCGTCAGTGAAGGGGACCTCCAGGTTTCCAAACAACTAAGTCCCGATTGAAGGCAACAGTCCAACCGTATGAGAGAGACACTGCCACCGCCAAGGCACCAGTTTCTCAGGGCCAGCGCCTGCGGGCAAAGAGGGGCTCCTCCGGCCCATATCCAAGTCGGAGAGCGGGTTACCGGTGGGAACCCATCGCAACCAACAGAAGTACTAGGTACAGGGAAAGAGACTGTCACCGTTAACTACCGGGGAAAAGCAACAGCAGCCGTCCGTGGGAACCGTCTTTCCAGCCGTGTGTTTTACCGAGAACTGTGTCAACGTCTCAGGCTGAGTGAGTACCACCGTGCCGTGCGGCACAGCGCTGCCCCTGCGACCCTGCACCTCACCAGGCCCCGCACCCGGCCTGCCATCCACCCCCACCCCATCACCGGGCCCCGGGACAACCAACCCCCTACCCACGGAGGGGAGGAATAACAACAAAGCTGCTCCCTGTCACTGCTCCCGGGATCCCCGTCCAGAGCAGCGGTGGTGTCCACACAATCACCACAACCGTGGGTGGCGTCACGGACAATATCCCCAAAACCCAAACCACCCCTTTTCACTCACGGGCGAGGAGCGCCACTCGAGTCCCCGGGAACCGGGCCATCGCTCGAGCCACCGAGCAGCAGCGGCCGCAGCAGCAGCGGCAGCCAGACCCGAGCAGTGGGAGAGCGCAGCGTCCCCTCCTCCGCCCGCGACATTAGCGCTGGCTCCCTGCACACCTAGCCACAGTACACATCGGGTTAATTACCCGATGTGTACTCTGCTACGTGTGCAGGCAGCCGGCTTCTGCGGACGCTGGTAACCACGGTAAACATCGGGTAACCAAGAACCCCTTCCCTTGGTTACCCGATATTTACCTTCGTTACCAGTGTCCGCCACTCTCACACTGCCAGTGCCGGCTCCCTGTTCCCTGCACTCCTAGCCACAGTACACATTGGGTTAATTAGCCGATGTGTACTCCAGCTACGTGTGCAGGGAGCAGGGAGCCAGCACTGACAGCTGAGAGCGTCGGACGCTGGTAACGAAGGTAAATATCAGGTAACCAAGGAAAGGGCTTCTTGGGTACCCGATATTTACATTGGTTACCAGCGTCCACAGAAGCTGGCTCCCTGCTCACTGCACATTTAATTGTTGCTCTGTCGCTGTCACACACAGTGATCTGTGCTTCACAGCGGGAGAGCAACAACTAAAAAATGGTCCAGGACATTCAGCAACAACCGGCAACCTCACAGCAGGGGCCAGGTTGTTGCTGGATGTCACACACAGCAACATCGCTAGCAAGTTGTGCCTCAGCAGCGATGTTGCTAGCGATGTTGCTTAGTGTAATGGTACCTTAATGCTCCCAAACAAAAATTTATGGGGCTTCTCGAACAATGCAGATGAGACGAACATTTTGGTCACAGTAGCAGAAGATATAATTTCACCAGAAAAGTCTAATACCAACTGTAAACAATGGCGTTGATGGAGATGTTCTGGATTAGAGCTGCTTTCTAGTCAGAGATTTGGGCATTTCATGAACCTCAGAATTCACCATGAATTTCTCGTTTAGTAATGAGAGGATAATGTCTGATCATATTCAAGTTCTGCCCAAAAAAAATGTTGGCAGCGGATTATCAACGATACTCTCCAAGCGTGTAACAACAATGGTTGGTTTATTCAGGAACAATCAGGAACAAATATGCATAGTAAATCAGCAAGTAATCATTTCTGTGTCTTTATCTGGAGCTCCTGCAGCAAGCGTCCTCTCACATAGAAGAGAGGAAGGAAGAATACAGAATACAGTCACATGCTCTTCCTGTGACCTTTTTCTCTTTTTTTGTTCTGTCTTTATTAACAGCACACAAACCTAGCAACTAAACAGTCTTAGGCCCCCTTCACACGTCCGTGAAAAGCCACGCACGTTTTTCACGGATGTGTCAGGTGCGTTTTTCCCTCCGTGAGCCGTGTTTATGGCACAACGTGTGTTCTCTGTGTGTTATCTGTGATAACACACAGAGAACTGGAACTTTCTGCTCACCTGTCCCTGGCATTGCTGTCCGTGGTGCTGATCTTCGGTCTCCGTTCCTGCCGACTCCCCCCTGCTGCTGCTTCCGGCCGCAGTGAAGTGCATATTAAATGAGCATAATGAGCGGCGGTCGGCAGCAAGTGACAGCAGCATCAGAGACTGCAGGGCTGGAGAAGGTGAGTAAAGTTTTGTTATTTTTTTTCTCTGACACATGAGTTTTCTCCGGCGCGTGTCACACGGGACCGCATGCACAATACATCCGTGTGGTCCGTATGCGGGCCGTGTGACACCCGTGATGCCAGAGAAAACGTGGACATGTCTACGTTTAGAACATACGGACACGCGTATGCTCCACACGTACACACGTTCCATGGCAAAACACGCTCATGTGCGCAGACCCATTGATTTTAATGGGTCTACGTGTGCCCGTGTCTCCGGTACGTGCAGGAACGGACCTAACACGCACTGGAGACACGTGCGTGTGAAGGGGGTCTTAGACAGGAATGGAGCTGTTGCACTAATCATATGCCAACAAAAAACTCTTGCAACGTGATCGGTGTCAGTGCATGAAGTGGACTCAATAGCTTAGCTCCCATCATAAATGGTAGATACTGGTGATGATACAGTGTGAGTGAGAATCTTCCTAAAAACTAGCTCTGATCTATGCTGTTTAACCATTTAAATGCTGCTGTTAATCAATGACCGTGGCATTTAAATGGTTCAATTGCCATTGCAGTCATGCACAGCCTTCAATTGCCTCCCTCACTGGCGATATTATTGTATTGCAGGGGCTGCTGGCTTGACATGGCAATCAGAGCCTACTCGAAGCTCTCATAGCTAGCAAGCTCTCCTTCTCTACTCCCCTTTCATCTCCATTTCCCACCATCGTATCCAAGATTTCTCGCGTGCCTCCCCCATACTCTGCAATGCTCTGCCACAACACATCAGACTCTCGCCTACCTTGACAAGCTTCAAAAGGAACCTGAAGACCCACCTCTTCCGACAAACCTACAACCTGCCGTAACCCTCAGTCTGATACAGCGCCGCACAATCAGCTCTACCCTAACCTACTGTATCCTCACCCATCCCTCATAGACTGTGAGCCCTCGCAGGCAGGGACCTCTGTCCTCCTGTACCACTCTGTGCCTTGTATTGTTTATGATTATTGTACCTGTCCCTATTTTGTATACCTCTTTCACATGTAAAGCGCCATGGAATAAATGGCGCTATAATAATTATTATTAATAATAATAATAATAATAATAATAATAGCTGCTATCTTAGTCTACAGGTAAACCCCACTTTTCATGGGGTTTTCTTACTTTTTTATTTGGGGGGGGGTAAATGATTGTATATTTCTATAGCTGATGATACTGTGAAATATAAAATAATAGCTACAGTATAATCCATTTGTATAGTATTAGCACATCTAAAAAATTGTTGGCAATCCTGGTCCAAAATATTTCCTCCTAGAGATCCCTTGGGGACAGAAAAATGTTCAATGGCTAAGGGCATACATTTTTTTTTTTTTTTTTTGTAAAAAAGGTTACTTTTTTTCCATAATCAGCACCACTCTTGGGTTTTGCCTTTTTTAGGGTTTTATTGAATAAAATATTTCCTTTCAATACTTGCTTTGCTGCCATAAAGGAACATATCGGGTGAGGTCCCCATTATTAAGCAGTTTCTGGTAGCTTACCAATGAATCCAAAGGAATGTAAGATTTCCAGAAAACAGATTGTTCCTTTTTATTGTTTCTAATTTTAGAAAATATCCCAAAACTGTAGGAAGGGAAGTGGGAGAATTAAGAATAGAACATAATAAGTTTCCAGTGAGTCAAAGGTTGTAATGTGTGGAGGTTGGTCAGGTCATCATCATCCATTTATGACTATACCATAAGACTACACACTGTGTGTGCAGAATTATTAGGCAAGTAAGTATTGTGACCATATCATCATGTTTTTGCATATTTTCCATCTCCAAGCTGTATAAAGTTGACTACTTATTGGATTAAGAAGATAAGGTCATGTGTATTTATAGAAAGATTGGGGTGTGGCCTAAATATATTACCACCCTTTATCAAGGTGTGAGGTGTGCAGAATTATTAGGTAGCTTGTTTTCCTCAGGCAGGGAAAATGAGCCAAACCAGAGATTTAACTCAATTCCCTGCCCTGCCTGTTTCTCGGCTGATTTTCAACCACTAAACATGCGGGGATTGCTTGTCAATCACAGTAATGTCGTAGCCATGTTGGCAACTGGCATTACTATGATTATCTGGCCGCGTAGCGTTATCAGGTCTATATAAGACCAGGTGACGCCTGCTCGAAGCACTCTACCTGGAAATAGTATAGGGTGAGTTTCTGCTGGAGAAGAGATAGTGTATTAGATACATGTAGGCAGGGATTGTAGCCTTACAGACCTTGCTGCTGCTACGTTATCCCAAAAGTCCTTTTCAGGGATAATTGTAATCTATTCTCCTCTCTAATAATAAAACACTTAGCTGCAATTAGTGTAGGGAGAGCTGCTGGAGAAGGGATAGTGTATTAGAGTCATATAGGCAGGGATTGTAGCCTTACAAAACTTGCTGCTGCTACGTTAACTCAAAAATGCCTTTCAGGGCTAATTCTAATTTATTCTCTTTTCTAATATTACCTCGCTTAACTGCAATTAGTGTAGTGAGAGCTGCTGGAGAAAGGATAGTGTATTAGCGGCATGTAGGCAGGGATTCTAACCTTACAGACCTTGCTGCTGCTAGATAAAAAGAAATCTATCTATGCAGCCAAATTACTAAAATATAACATTTACTGACAAGAATGAAAAAGTTCACAATACTGTGACCAATAATATTAATGCTAAAATAGATATAATAGAAAAAGCTGCCCAGTTAAAGTTTGAACACTACAAGATGCCTCAATCAAAGGGGAGAATGTAGTCAGAGGTATGTTTCCTGAGGGATGTGTAGGGTGAGCGTTCCTGAAAACCTAGAAGGACCTGGTCTAATGCGGGCTTTACACGAGACGATATATTGTGCGATATGTCGTCGGGGTCACGGTTTTCGTGACGCACATCTGGCATAGCGCACGACGTCGTCTTGTGTGACACCTCTGAGCGACGCAGTATCACTCACAAATCGTGAGTCATGTATTCGTCGTTAACTTTCATAATATCGTTTATTTTCATGGGTGCAGGTTGTTCATCATTTCCATGGCATCACACGTTGCTCCGTGTGACACCACGGGAACGATGAACACAGCGTACCTGCGTCCCACGGCACCCGCCGGCTTAATGGAAGGAAGAAGGTGGGCGGGATGTTTACATCCCGCTCATCTCTGCCCCTCCGCTTCTATTGGCCGGCTGCCGTATGACATCGCTGTGACGCCGAACGTCCTTCCCACTTCAGGAAGTGGACGTTCGTCGCCCACAGCGAGGTCATCTGGAAGGTTAGTGCGTGTGACGGGGGTTAAACGAGTTTGTGCGCCACTGGCAGCGATTTGCCCGTGACGCAAAAACGACGGGGCGGTACGATCGCTCGTGCTATGGCACGATAGATCGACTCGTGTAAAGCAGGCTTTAGAAGATGATATTCCCATTGTTTGGCTCACAGCATCTTTTTGGTGAGATTGTTGCAAGATTTTATATCGTGCTTCCGGAACTTTCACTGTGTCCATTGTCATGTTAGGATTATGATTTAATTTACGTTTGGTTTTTTTGCTCATTTCATTATAGTATAATTAGCAGGGCCACTGACCATACCTGTTGATACAGAAAGACATTTTTGATTTTTTTTCTATTGTGTTCTGAATTTGTTGTGGGTTTTTTTTGTGTACACCTAGTGGCTACCCAATTTAATCTACTTGTGATCTCAATGCAGAGGAAACCTATACCTCTGACTACTTGCTCCCCTTTGATTGAGGCATTTTGTACTGTTCAAACTTTAGCTGGACAGCTCTTTGAATTATATCTATTTTAAAATTAATACTCTTGGTCACAGAATTGTGAACTTTTTCATTATTGTCAATAAAAGTTATATTTTAGTCACTTTGCTGCATAGATAAGTATTTCAGTGTTGTGACATTCACAAGGACTGACAATTGGACATCCGTTGCTTATTTCCTATGTAAAAAAATCTATTCAGTTCTATAATAATACCACTCTTATCTGCAATTAGTGTAGGGATAGCTGGTTGAGAAGGGATAGTGTGTAAGAAGTATGTATGCAGGGATTCTAACCTTACAGACCTTGTTGCTGCTGCTATGTTAACCCAAATGTCCTTTTCAGGGCTAATTCGAATATATTTTGTTTTTAGGGATGAGCGAATGTATTCGTCACTATTCGGTATCCGACGGATAAGAGGCTACTTGCGCCATTCGGTATCCGACGAATAAAACAACATCCGCTCCAATACTTTCATTTTAATTTCTAACTTCCTGGCGCCTTTTTCCAGCCAATGAACATATCTGATGTTGCTTGCTCTCACAGTAACGCCGCAGCCATCTTTGTTGTGGTGTTACTGTGATTGGCTTGGTCACACAGTGTCATCTACATTCACGTTGCCGCAACTTCTGGGAACGATTGATATATAGTCCCCGCTGCTCCGGCTTCCAGCTCCACGGAGGAGAGAGAGAGAGATTCTGCTTTTTCCCATCCATTTCAGCCTTTTCCTTAGTCACCACAGCTTGCCGTTAGGTCCAACGTGAAATTATTCGGGTTTCCCATAGACTTACATTGCGCATCGAATATTCGCGAATAGTCGACCTATTTGTCAGATATTCGTGAAGTTGAATATTTTGGTATTCGATCATCCCTATTTGTTTTCTAATAATACTGCTCTTAGTTGCAATTACTGTTGGGAGAACTAGTAGTGAAGGGATAGTGTATTAGGGGCATGTAGACAGGGATTATAGCCTTACAATCCTTGCTGCTGTCATTTCCAGGCCTACCTCTATTGTATTTCTTATCAATACAGTCCCTGACAGACGTTCTGTCGCTTATCCATGTTGGATGCTGGAAAAGTGGCAGAAGGTGGATTTCTCAGATGAATCTTCAGTTGAATTACACCACAGCCGCCACAAATACTGCAGGAGACCTACCGGAGCCCGTATGGATCCAGAAAATCGTTACGTTTGGATGGTGCTCCATCTCATACATCCATCTCTACAACAAAGTTCCTCCTGGCAAAGAAGATCAAGGTGCTCAAGGACTGGCCAGCCCAGTCACCAGACATGAACATCATTGAGCATGTTTGGGTTAGGATGAAAGAGGAAGCTTGGAAGACAAAACCAAAGAATCTAGATGAACTCTGGGAGGCATGTAAGACTGCATTCTTTGCAATTCCTGATGTCTTCATCAATAAATTGTATGAATCATTGTTGAACCGCATGGATGCAGTCCTTCAAGCTCATGGAAGTCACACAAAGTTTTAAATATGGCTCTAATAGCACCGCAACTTAATTCACCAATGTTACGCAACATATCTTTGTATTAGAAGTTCATTATTTGTTTGAATTCCACATTACTTTCTGTGGGCGACAAAACTTTTGTCTTGCCAAAATCTGACCTTTCTGTGTTCATTAAATGATCAATATTTCAGCTTTGCAGCAACTTTATTTTCATAACCTAAACCAAATTTGGGAGGGTTTCAGCTTTCAAAAGAGTAATTTATGAAACCAATGGATGAATTTAAAGTGAGGTTATAAGCTTTTATTTACATAACATGGATAAGCGACAGACTTCTGTCAGGGACTGTACTGTTAGCTGCATTCAGTGTAGGGATAGCTGCTGAAGGAGGTATAGTTTTGGATTAGAGGCATATAGGCAGGATATATTGCTTTACAGTCTTTCTGTAGGTATACTGCTTCTGAATCCTAACTGCATTGGTCAGGGCACAGGTGCTGTTATGGTGTAAGGTGGCGATGACACACTCTGAAAATTATTGGCGGCTGGGACCGAGCACCACATGAGGTTGCGGAAAGCCTCAGTGTCCACACGCCTAAACGGCAACATTTCCAGTCAAGCAGTCAAGATGTGCCAGCATGTAACACCCTTTTTTTTCCTTGTGGAACGATATCCAAGATGTTTGACCCAACTCATACAGTTTAAAGGCAATGGTACCAAATACTAATGAAATGTATGTAAACTTTTTTGACTTTGCAAAAAGTAATAAAACTGTCTTAAAACATTCTCGCTCTCTCCTATTATTATTGCATTTGGCAAATATAAATAGTTTTGCTTCCTAATTGACCTAAAACGGGAAAGGTTTATTCTGATTTCATGTCAGATAGAAAGAACAACATGCAGATGTGCCTTTTTAGAGCGTGTAGGTAAACTTATGGTTTCAACTGTATAAAGCAGTTGATGGTAAACATGATGTGCTTGATAACAGTCTTCACTTTTAGGTGCCATCTCTCCAACAGAGATCTCAAGACCCTGTTGTTGCTTCCCCCAGGACTTCTATGATATCTTTTTCGGCGACAATATTACCTCAGATATTGCATGTTCTCCTATATTGTCCACCTCATACAGAAGGCTCACACAAGTGTAACATACATATTCCAGTCAATGGTCTAATATGATCTTGATAAGTTTTGTAACGGGTGCCCAGGGAACACAAGGTAATCTATGCTGGCTCTAAGCTGGGGCCCCTGCGCTCACCATCACACACGAATGTACCCTTGAAGGTAGGTAGGGCCAAGCCCCCAACCTGGCCCTATCTCCTTTCCTTGTGCCTGATGATAAGCCCCCTGCACAACTCAACACCCGGGGGAAAGGGGCAAGAACAGAAGTTAACAATCCAAATAAAGACTAACAGGGGTAATGACAACCACTCTTAGACATGGCAAACACACACAAAGGAGCCACTAAAAGAGCACAAGGGGAAACAACATAAAAGGGGTGAAGAAAACAGACTACTGAGAAACTTCCATACTGTACGATCAGCACACCATGGACTGCTGCAGCAAGCACCAATGCTGCAGCCAACAAAGTCACAGAGAGGATTTCTCCAGCTCCTATCTCCTACTGGCCAAGCATCCAAATGAATGAAAATAACCGGCACCCTCTGCTGGAAGTAGAGGGTATATATAGGACCTGGGAGTGGTTCCAACCGGAAACACCTGACCAGGAGTAGAGTCTCATAAGGTAAAGTGAGACTCTGACCCAGAACCTGTCACTAAACTGTGCAACTGAGAAAAGACTGTGACAAGTCTTCACCTTTATCTGGTGTAGACACCAATAGTTGATTGCCCAAGGACTTCTATCTATTTTCAGTTTATGCAGCAGTTTCCAACATGAGACCAACATCCATACCTATCTAAGTATTTCCTCGCAAACATTACACTCTTCATACACAACACTGTCACATGTGTAACTTACATAAGCCAGTCAGAGGTCAGACAAGATGGGCATACCAAAAGTCTTCACCTTAAGCTGATATCTCTCCCACATAGTTCTATAGACCATGCTAGCTCTTTGCTCCAGGACTTCTATGTATCTTATCCATGTGATGTGTTAAGGGGCACAGGAGAGGTGTGGCGAGGTGAGAAGAGGCACAGAAGATGTGTGAGAAGGGGCAAAGCAGAGGTGTGAAGAGGTGAGAAGGAGCACAGAAGAGGTGTGAGGAGGAGAGAAGGAGCACAGGAAATGTGTGAGGGGGTGAGGAGGGAACAGGAGAGTTGTGAGGAGGTGGAAAGCGGTACAGGTGAGATGTGAGAAGGGGCACAGGAAAGGTGTGAGGAGGTGAGACGTGGCACAGGAGCAGTGTGAGGAAGTGAAAAGGGGACCAGGTGAGGCGTGAGGAAGTGAGAAGGGGACCAGGAGAGGTGTGAGGAGGTGAGAAGGAGCACAGAAGAGATGTGAGGAGGTAAGAAGGGGCACAGGAGAGTTGTGATGAGGTGAGAAGGGGATTAGGAAATGTGTGAGGGGGTAAGAAGAAGCACAGGAGAGGTGTGAGGAGGTGAGAAGGGGCACGGGAGAGGTGTGATGAGGTGAGAAGATCAGGAGAGGTGTAAGGAGGTGAGAAGGGGCACAGGAGAGGTGTGAGGAGGTGAGAAGGGGCACAGGAGAGGTATGAGGATTTGGGAAGAAGCACAGGAGAGGTGTGAGAATTCAGAAAGGAGCCCAGGCGAGGTGTGAGGAGGTGAAAAGGGGCATATGAGAACTGTGAGGAGGAGGGAAGGGGAAAACGAGAGCTGTGAGGAGGTGAGACGGGGCACGAGAGGTGTGAGGAAGTGAGAAGGGGAATGTGAGAGGTGTGAAAACGGGATAAAATAGTATCCATTGTTTTGAGTTTTGAACCTGGCTTCTCAGATGTAGTTTGCCTAGTTTTATATAAAATTACTATTTTTTTTAATAATATTCTTTGGGAGTTTTCTTAAATGTAAACACTCTATATTTATTCTTCTTTATAAGAAAATTGTTTCACATACCTGCTTTCAGTTCTCCTTTTTCAATAATGTGCCTGTTAATTGGTTTTTAATTGTTCACTTATATTTCCATTTATCATAGGACTAAAATTGCATCTTCAGCTCTGTACTGGTCCGAGCGATCTACACATACCTTCAATCCTAAAACCATGTCCTTTCATATCACACTCATAGGAGATCATAAGTTAACCAGTAAGGGTTTAACGGTATCAAGAAGAGAAGTCAATCAAGCACATGGGGGATGGTGTTAGGTGAGGAATAATGTGGGTGATTGATTCACTAGCCAGGAATTAGAATTGTTTGTCTTCAGTTCATTTTCAGCTTCATTTACATGGAGATTGAAGAATGATTTTCCCAGTGATGGAAGATCCATTTGTGGCCAGGAATAATTGTTTAAATGTATCTGCTAGCCCACCCAGCAATGTAATCTATCAATGTAATCTGCTAGGCCACCCAGCTTTGTGACATGTTCCTGTGACGCCCCAGAGGCTGTGGGGTACTCGGTCCCGGGTGTGCGGTGCATAGTGGGGAACAGTCGTGGTCGTGGCCCGGTACCGTGGCCCCTGAGGTGCCGTCCATCAGAAAAGAAAGGGGGTTTTTGATATTCCGGGGTTTGGGTTTCCACGGGTTACATTTGTGGCACCTGGAACCGCAGGGGTGCTACATTCCCTTTAGTATTATGGTAGGAAAAAGGGGTCTTTGCACTCCATATGTGAAAAATACCGATAGTGCTCCCTTCCTCCCACTGTTTTTATCCCTCGGGCAGTGTCTTTAGTAGGATGGAAACAAATTCAAAAGCGTGCTTGTTCCAGTGTTTTAATTTAATGCTTTCTTTTAATATACCATTTAAAAAACTATTAGAAAGGAGAATAAGGCATTTATACATAGAAGTAGTCACCTGACAGTATTAATAAGTCATTTGTACTGGGATGGGAATGCAGGGATGTGCAGGCTGATAACCTTTATACCAGAGCACTGGAATGTCGAATACTCCTCATTCATCCTGGATACACAACAATCCTTTGTTGTACCTCCCTTGTATTTCACATGTAACTTACAATTTTCTGTGTCAGACGGAATCTATCATTACATGTTACTATATAAACCCAAATCTACTGGACGTTTTCTAAAATATATTTGTACAATATACAGACAAAAGAAGACAAAAGGACGCCTACACTTTACACCTACAGGAGCTTTTATGACCTTACATTCTAAGTCCATGAGTTGCCACTCCTATGCAGCTATAAGGTTTCACACTTCTGGGAAGGCTTTCTACAAGATTTTGGAAGCATGGGAATGGTTGCCTATTCTTCTAGTGGAGCATTATTGAGGTCAGACAGTGACTGATGTTGGATGAGAGATGCTGGCTGGCAATGCAGTCTCCATTCTAGTTGGGTTTTGTTGAAATCCGGGCTGTATGTGGCCACTTAAGATCTTCCACACCAAACTCACCCAACCATGTCTTTTAAGGACCTTGCTTTGTGCACTGGGACACAATTATGCTGGAAAAGAAGGGCCTTTTCCAAACCGGTCCCACAAAGTTATTGTCATGAGTGTGTCTGAGGGAGATCTGGGATCAAAAGGTCACAGTGTTTTGTTCATCACAGATCCGCTTTAGTGCCCGCTTGACGTTTACTCTGAGTTGTAGCGTATTTAATTCCATATGGTTCTCAAAGGGTTAAGGTTCATTTCTATCCTTCAGTGATCTAACAGGTAGTTGTACCATCAACTGCAGCCACTCCATTCTGCTATAAATATCCCCTCTTCACTACTCTCTTGGCCGGTTATAGCTCATATCTATGCCGTTTCCCCTTTTTTTTAGGACCCAGTGTCTAGAGAAGCTGAGGTGTCGCTTCTGTTGCAACTGAGAAGTTCCTACTGAAGAAGCTGTGGAGTGTTATTTGTTGTGTCTTTCCTCACCTCTTTGTCTTACCTTCCTTGTCTTGTCTTATTGCAGTGGTGAGACTGCCAGATAGAGATGTATGACTCATCACTCCACAGAACAATTTCCATTGCTTTGGAGTTCAATGATGGTGTGATTTCTACCACTCCATCTGACACTTGACATTGTATTTGGTCAGTAGTGAATCTAGTTTTTCTTGCACACAAACCAAAATTCAGCACTCTCCTACACACAGTTTAAGCGGCTTCAGTAGTCGTCATACAATTTGCATAGTCACATATTGAATAGCTGCTCTTCCTAATTTCTCCAATGTTCAGTAAAATATTAGAGCCTTTGCTTTAGTTATAGAAGCAGGAAAAGAAGCTAGCTGGCCCATGACTGTAGGTATGAAAATTGCATGAGTGGTCACATGATGGTCGCTGGAACCAGCAAGCAGAACCAAATCCTGACAGTGAGTATGTTTCACACTGTTAGTAACTGATATGCTACAGCATTTACCAAAAATTTGCTCTTGGCTGGAAAACTCCCTTAACCTACAGTATATATCCTGACGTTATGCGGAGATCGACATCTTCATATGAACAGAAAATTTTCGTGACTCCATGGCTCTACATACATATAAAACACTCAGTACACTGCTTCTCCATAGCTGCTCTGGGCTTTGTTGACAGGCTATAGTCTTGACACCATGAATAGAGTCTGAGAACTTTACCCCATTTGATTGCAGTCCAATTCCGGTTCTTCTTGCTAAGATATTTTCTCTGAGGAAGCCTATTTCAGACTGCTTGAGACATCTGAAAGAATGATTGGGGAAGAAAAGGTGAGCGCTATCACAAGGTCTGTGTCATGTCAACAATAAAGGCTGCTTTACACGGTACGACCGATTGTGCAATTTTACAATCGATCGTACCCGCCCCCGTCCTTTTTGCGTCACGGGCAAATCGCTGCCCGAGGCGCACAAAGTCGGTAACCCCCGTCACATTTACTTACCTCCCGTCTGACCTCGCTGTGGGCGGTGAACGTCCACTTCCTGGAGTGGGAGGGACGTTCGGCGTCACAGCGACGTCACACGGCCGCCGGCAAATGTAAGCGGAGGGGCGGAGATGAGCGGGACGTAAACATCCCGCCCACCTCCTTCCTTCACATAGCCGGCGGCGGCCGCGTGACGCAGGTGAGCTGCTGTTCATCGTTCCCGGGGTGTCACACGGAGCGGCGTGTGCTACCCCGGAAACGATGAACAACTAAATTAAACGATATTATGGAACCTAGCGAGCAGTACACGACTCACGATTTGTGAGCGATACTGCGTCGCTAGGAGGTGTCACACAGGCCGGCATCGCCAGCGATGCCGGATGTGCGTCACAAAAACCGTGACCCCGACGATCTATCGCACAATAGATTGTCTGGTGTAAAGCAGCCTTAAAGCATCTTCAGACCATTCATGTGTATGTGGAGTGCCTTTACTTCCAATTTTGCCTAAGAACACTGCCACGAATGAAGACTGGGATTTAACCATCCTCCAAAAGTAACTTCTTTCAACGATGCAGGAACTATTTGGTGATGATGAACAATGCTTTCTCCAGCATGATGGAGACCATGTCACAAACCAAAAAGTAATAACTAAGTGACTCAGTAAACAAAACATTGTCAGTTTTGTTCCATAGCCAGGAATCTCCCAGGAAGATCTCAATACCATTGACAACCTGTTTTCAATCCTCAAAGAGTGGGTCGGTGGATGAACCAAACTAAAGAAGGTGTTATGAACTCCAAGTGCTGATAACCAAAAATGGGTTGCCATCAGTCAGTATTTGGCTCAGAAGCTGATATCCACCATGCCAGGGTGAATTGCAGAAGTCTTGAAAAGTAAATGCCACTTCGTTATGTACGAGATTGCTAACGACATCGTTGCTACGTCATAGTTTCTGTGATGAAACAATGACTTCACCAGCGATCTCGTTATGTTTGACACGTACCAACGATCCGCCCCCTGCTGTGAGATCATTGGTCGTTGCTGAATGTCCTGGGCCATTTTTGGCTCGTTGGAGTCCTGCTGGGCAGGATGGATCTGTATGTTTGACACCTACCAACGATCTTGTTAACGACCTAGATGAAAACTTAAAGTGTGACATGTGGGCATGTAGTTGCGTCACCTTTTCCGCACCCCCTCTGCACTGATTGGTTGGTGCTGAGAACAGTAAGCAAACACTCGGGAACGAAGGAGGGATGAATCCGGGTGCAGATGCAGCTTCGATCCGAAAAGCAAGCAAGCAACCGGGAGCAAGTACGAATGAATCCAGGTGGAGTCGCAGGTTTTATTGTCAAAGCAAGGCTCAAAAAGGGACAAAGGATGAAGCGATACAAAGTTGCCTTCTAGGCCGGCCGCTTAATCAGAAGGCAGTATTGGCCACCAATCGGAGCGGATGGGTGTGGAAAAGGCGACGCATATGCACACCTACGTGGCTTACAGCATCAAACACTACGCCCCTATTAGAGGTCGGAATCGTTACATAGCTGCTGTGTGACAGGGTGTCAACGACCAACGAGATCGTTATACAGGTCGATGCATCGTTACTAAAGTCGTTTCGAAAATGACTGTGTGACATCTCACCAACGATCTCACCAACGATTTAACAGCGATCCGGAAACTGTGAAGTAGTAACGATCTCGTTATGTGTGACTGGACCTTTTGGGTCAAAGTTGTAAATGTTTAATCATCATTCTATAAACTTGATGTTTGTGTTAATAAAGTTTAAAAGCTTATGAAAAGCTTATAATTATACTTCAGTAACCATAAAAACATCTGACTAAAATATCTAAAACCACTGAAGCAGCCAACAAACTTTTGGCCATGATTGTACACATCTTGTCATGCTATCAATGAGATTAGCAATGGTTGTCAAAGAAATGTTTTGCCACCCTGAATGATCTTGTGTGACGCCCTGGACTAGCCAGGTAGTCACAGGTAGACCCTTGCACACACACCCGTCCCCTAACAAGGTAACAGCTGTCAACCTGAAAAACCTTGAGTCACCCCTCTCAGGTCTTGATTTTCACACCAGGGGGCGGAGCCAGGCGGATGGCCACGCCCGCCGAGGAGTTCAGATAGCCTGAGGCGGGAAAAACAAGCAGATGAAGTTAGAGAGGGGAGTGGAGTAGTCGCAAAAGAGTAAACGTCTGTCAGGGATCTTGGTTGTAGCCCAGATACCCTGTGACCAGGAGGCAGACGGTGGTTGCCACCTGCAGGAGCCGGGAAGACGGCTGGTTGAACCGTAAGGGACCGGGACAGGGTAGTGGCCCGCCGGTACCGAACCGGGGAACAACTGGAAACCGGAGCACCAGGAGGGGTACTCAGACCCAGAACGAGGTCCAGAAGCCACTGGACCACGTCGAATTTACTGATTGAGGTCTGGACCTTAGGTCCTTTCCCGTCCCAAGACCCGAAAGACGGCAACAGCCCACTGAGGGGGATAGAAAGCCACCGCACAGGCAGAGATCCCACGGGCCAGCGCCTGCGGGCAAACGAGTTCCCCGACACACATAAAGCCGGGGAGAGGACTACCGTTGCTGAAGCATAGGCAGTCGAATTCTACAAAGCGAGGTGTAGGAGAAAGGCGGGAACCACCGAACCGGGTGGGGGACCAAGCGCAGCCGGCTGCGGGCACCGACCATCCTCCTTTTGGTTTGCCAGAGACTCCGGTGTATTTTTCATAGTGAGTACAACAGTGCCCTCGGGCCGCACACTGCGCCGCACCAACTCGCCCGCACCTCACAACCACCGGGCCCCGGGACCATCACCCCCTTCCCACGGAGGGGTCAACACCAGACTGCAGAACACTGTCCCCGGGAGCCTAGTTAATGTCAGCGGTGGTGCCCACATTCACCACAACCCGTGGGTGGCGTCACGAACTTACATCCCTAAACACCACGGCCCCAGCCGTGAACATCCCCACCAAAGATCACCCTCCTTCACGTAGCGCCAGCTTCCCTTCAGAGCGACGTGACCCCCGGGTGCCGGAGGCGCTCGAACCACCCACCGAACGAGCCCGGACTCGAGCGGCTCGGCTGCGGCCGAGCGCGGGGCGGTACACTTGCACACACAAATCATCAAGATCTGATTGCAAATGCTGATCAAGACATCCTAGATGTGCCATATTGAACACAGATCTGGAGATGTTCCATTCATGGAAGTGTGGTTAGAACACACAGGCTGCTCACAGTAGCTCCAAAAACATATTGGCTGGCATTGTCCTGTTGAAAAATGGCTCCTGGGCCACTTTCACTTTACTTTTTCATTTTCACTTTTCCCTTTTTTCCTCTTAGGCTATGTGCGCATGTTGCGTAGTTTCCATGCTGAAAATTCTGCAGCGATTTGGCAGTGTATGTGCGCTTCAAATCGCTGCAGAAACACTGCATAATGGATGCAGTGTGTCTGCAGAATAGATGCCGATTTCATGCGCTCTGGATGCTGCCTCTCACATAGACAGCGTGTGAGCAGCATCCAAAGCGTACAAAATAAGTGACATGTTGCTTTTTGAGCGCAGCGATTTGGATCAAAATTTCAGCATGCAAATCGCTGCGCTCTCAAACGTAACGTGCAGATGAATTATGCACAATCTTCATAGATTGTGCTGGGGATGCAAAACGCAGCATAAACGCATGAAATTACGCAACGTTCGCACATAGCCTTACTGTCATTGGCCATTTGGTCTCCAGACCAATATATGGCTGTCATTGCGTCTAAGACAAAAGTAGGACTCATTGCTGAAGATAAACTTCCATTCCAATCTCCATTGCCATCTTCCTCTGCACCATGATAGCCTTTGAGGGCAGTGGAGTGAGGTCAATAGATCGCTTGTAACCCAATGTCGTAGTAAATTAGTAATGCATTCTGATCAATTGTGCAAACACCCATGCCTTAGGCTTGGTATGTGACATCTAATTTCACTTGTAGTACAGAATGGATCACTATTAGTTATTCTTCGAATCTGACAATCTGACAAGACCATGTGGGCAACACCATAAATATAATAATAATATTTATTCATTTATATAGCGCTATTAATTCCACAGCGCTTTACATACATTGGCAACACTGTCCCCATTGGGGCTCACAAGGTAGAGTCCCTATCTGTATGTCTTTGGAGTGTGGGAGGAAACCGGAGGAAACCCACGCAAACACGGGGAGAACATACAAACTCCTTGCAGATGGTGTCCTTGGTGGGACTAGAACTCTGGACCCCAGCGCTGCAAGACTGCAGTGCTAACCACTGAGCCACCGTGCCGCATAAAGAAGCCATCACAAATGAACATCACATATTGTAGGTCCTACTCCAGGGATTATGGTATGGGAAGGTATAATGTATGGTAAGCAAACCCCTCTAGCCTTCATTTCAGGTACATCAGCATTAATTTGGGGGACCATTTCTCCAAAGTGTTCCAGTAGGTGTTTTTTTAACACGACGATGCCAAGCTGCATGTTGCTAGTGCTACTCTGACAAGCCTGTGTGGCATAAACTTGCTGCCATGGTGTCCTGCCTCATATCAGGACTAGATCTGGAGACCATTTGCTGTGTGGTTGGTCTCCTTCTCTCCTGAGCCACACCTTGGTTGGTCTCTGTCCAACTGCTGATGGTTCTCTTATCTTTGCTTTTCTTCCATTGCTTTGCTGCTAGGTGTTTCTCACTTTCTATTTTGTCTTTGTCCTATCACAGCTTGGGTGGAGCTATTTATACTTGCCTTGCACCAGACTTCTTTGCTGACTATATTTCTAGATCAATTACTGCTAAGGAGATCAAGCCTTGCAACTAAGGGATTTTACCTGCTAGGCAAATACAAGTTGTTTTACTTCTCTGTCTATTCTTATGTACCTTCCCAACACTTTTCCTCTCTCCTCAGATAGATTGGTGGGAGGTTTATATTGCTTTCATTTGTTATACTCCTTTTTCCATCCTCATGCATGTGTTTCAAGCTTCCTCACCTTGGGTCCCGTCTACCTCTCCACACTTCCATCTCTTTGTAAATTGTGTAGCTGCCTCCCCTCTGGTTCCTCAGGAGTAGAGATGAGCGAACCGGTCGCGGTTCGGCTCGAGGTTGGTTCGCCGAACGGAGGTCCCGTTCGAGTTCGGTTCGTCGAACGTTCGACGAACCGAACTCGAACTGCATAGGAAACAATGGCAGGCAATCACAAACACATAAAAACACCTAGAAAACACCCTCAAAGGTGTCCAAAAGGTGATAAACAACTCATAACACAACACAAACACATGGGAAAATGACAAGGACATATACTCATGCGAAAACAAAACAGCTGGACAAGGAAAAAGAGGAGGAGACACAGATATATGAGTATATGCAAGGAAACATTGATGCCATTACTGTGCAACTTGAGCCCTGCTCATTTTAGGCTTCCAATCTGGATAAATTGCCAGAGCTTGCCACGTACGCCTTGGGGATCTTGTCGTGTCCTGCAGCCAGCGTTCTCTCGGAACTTGTCTTCAGTGCTGCTGGGGGTCTGCTGGCAGATAAGCACAGGTGTCTGTCCACTGACAATGTGGACATGGCTCTCAGAGGACTTTTCTTCCCCTGGGTCAGCCAGGGGACGGGAAAGGCACGCGTATTTTTGAGAGTGCTTCATGCAAAGCATCTTTTTCTTTTTCAAAAGGGGGGTCAAGTGATGCCAGTCAAGTGGGGTGTGTATGGCCAAAAAAGTGGCAACGAGGGAGACTGTGGTTGGAGTCCCCTCGCTGTGTTTCTAAAAGAACCAAGATGAACAAGTCATGGCTCTGAGAGGATTTTTCTTCCCCTGGGTCATTCAGGGGACGGGAAAGGCACGCGTATTTTTGAGAGTGCTTCATGCAAAGCATCTTTTTCTTTTTCAAAAGGGGGGTCAACTGATGCCAGTCAAGTGGGGGGTGTGTGGCCCAATTAGTGGTAACGAGGGAGACTGTGGTTGGAGTCCCCTCGCTGTGTTTCTAAAAGAACCAAGATGAACAAGTCATGGCTCTCAGAGGACTTTTCTTCCCCTGGGTCATCCAGGGGACGGGAAAGGCACGCGTATTTTTGAGAGTGCTTCATGCAAAGCATCTTTTTCTTTTTCAAAAGGGGGGTCAACTGATGCCAGTCAAGTGGGGGGTGTGTGGCCCAATTAGTGGCAACGAGGGAGACTGTGGTTGGAGTCCCCTCGCTGTGTTTCTAAAAGAACCAAGATGAACAAGTCATTGCTCTCAGAGGACTTTTCTTCCCCTGGGTCATCCAGGGGACGGGAAAGGAACGCGTATTTTTGAGAGTGCTTCATGCAAAGCATCTTTTTCTTTTTCAAAAGGGGGGTCAACTGATGCCAGTCAAGTGGGGTGTGTGTGGCCCAATTAGTGGCAACGAGGGAGACTGTGGTTAGAGTCCCCTCGCTGTGTTTCTAAAAGAACCAAGATGAACAAGTCATGGCTCTCAGAGGACTTTTCTTCCTCTGGGTCATCCAGGGGACGGAAAAGGCACAGGTATTTTTGAGAGTGCTTCATGCAAAGCATCTTTTTCTTTTTCAAAAGGGGGGTCAACTGATGCCAGTCAAGTGGGGTGTGTGTGGCCCAATTAGTGGCAATGAGGGAGACTGTGGTTGGAGTCCCCTCGCTGTGTTTTACATGATTTTCGAAGGGCATGACATGCCTAAGAGGTTGAGTTTCATCATCTGCAACTTGTTGGCAACAGAAAGGCTGCCTTTACACCCTTTTGACACCGAGGATTTTCGAGTCCTTATGCCCATTGCAGTGCCCCAAGAGCCGATGGCCAGTCGTCACTCCTTCTCCAAGAAAGGCGTGCCCGCGCTACCACAGCAGGTCGCACACAACCTCACCGATTCCTTGAGAAACTCTGTGTGTGACAGGGTGCATTTCACCACAGATACTTGGACCAGTAAGCATGGACAGGAGAGTTACATGTTGCTGACTGGGCACTGGGTAACTATGGTGAGAGATAGAGAAGGGTTTGCTGTACAAGTCTTGCTGTCCCCACGACTTGTGTGTCAATCCTTCCTCTGTATGTACAAGTTCCTCCACTGCTTCTGCCTCCTTAACCTCGTGTGGGTCCTCCACCTCGGCCCAAACCCTGTGTGGTCAGGCCACCCTTCCTTGTAACTGCGCCCAAGGAATCCCACACACCTCCTTACTATGCTGGCAGCAGAGCTCAAGGCCATCAGGCGGTCAAATGTTTACTTTCAAATGTAGGGGAAATGTGAGACACTGCTGAGGAATTGTGGACGGTTAGCTCTGGAGAGTGAGACCGAGTTTCATCAATGGTTGTCTACACTCAACCAGCAGTCAGGGAAGGTCGGGTGCGACAATGATGCAAACCTGTGTGTGGCCCTTCGTTAGGGCAATGTGACACACGTGCCTTGTATGGCTCACGTGTTGAATCTGATTCTCCAGCAATTTTTAAAATACCATCCCGGCCTACATGGCCTTGTGCAGCGGGCACGCTGCTATGTGCTCACTTTCATCCTTCGCACCCAGCAGCTCAACAACTTTCATCGCTCCTGAAGTCTTAGGGTCTGGCGGTTAAACGCCTGAAATGCGATGTTCCGACACGCAGGAATTTGAATCTGCACATGTTTCAGCATCTGTGGCAGCACCGCAGAGCCCTGCTGAAATACGGTATGACGTATACCCTGGGCTAACTTGATCCAGAGGTGGTGCAGATCACGCTGCTGGAGTGGTGTCAGATCAAGGACCTATGCACCCTTCTACACAGTTTACAAATATCGACGAAGATCTTTAGCACTGGCGATGCCATTCTCAGCGTGACAATTCTGGTCATCTACAAGATGGAGCACACTGTAAGCATTATTCGGAGTCAGGTGTTGGTCCAAGAGGAAGGGGAGGAAGTACAGGAGGAGTCATATGCAGAAGGGATAATAAGATCTACAAGGTCTAGACGGTGAGCGGCACCTAGGCGGCAGTCATGATGGGGAGAGGGATTAACAATGGCGCATAGTATCAGCAAAAATTGTTGAGGAAGGTGCAGGAGCCCATGAAGAAATGGAGGACGAACTGGTGATGGGCATGGAAGACTCAGCAGATGAGTGAGAGCTTGCTCACATTTCGGTTGTGCGAGGTTGGGGGGAGAGGGCAGAGGAAGGAGGCACGATTCTCACCTCTCTGCCACCAACAAACCAAGGACTTGGTCCTCCTGGATGCACAAGACACATGAGCGCCTTCTTGCTGCACTACCTACAACATGACCCTCGGATTGTACGAATTCAAAGTAATGCTAACTACTGGGTTGCCACACTGTTAGATCCCTCGTACAAGACAAAATTTGGCGAAATAATTCCAGCCATAGAAAGGGACGCACGTATACAGGAGTATCTGCGGAAGGTGGTACGCAATCTTAGATCTGCTTTTCCACTAAACACCAGTGCTGCACAGAGTGAATCTCAATGCTTTGTCATGGATAGGAGGAAATGGTCTTTTACTTGTCCACATCTGAGGGACCGAGGGCTGGCTGCTGTGCTGAGATGGCGTTGAGTACGGTGTCCCTGCAGAGTTGCACTTTTGGTCATATACCAAATGAGTTGAAAAAGGACAAATGCTGGTGGAAAGGGGAACAGGTGTGTTGGAAAGGGGAAAACAGTTTTTGTCCGTGGGTTTTTTGGTTAAGCAAAAGTAACATTTGATGAAGAAACACCATCTGTTACGGTGGGACTGGCAGATTTGGATAAGGTGGTATATACTATGTTACCGCTATATAACGAAAATTAATAAGAAAAGAAAGAGAAAGGTATATGTCCCCATCAGCAGTCAGTGTCCACCGTGCTCCCAGATGGAAAAGGAGAGGTTGGCAACTGGAAGGTTTGGTGGAGGATACAGAGCTGTGTGGCTATCAAACTAATAGTTGCCTGAACCGAGTTAGACGCCACTCGGATCTTGAGACTGGGAGCCCTGTTAGCGTCACAGGGTCCACACGCCCACCCAGCCCAGGAACTCCCTGTTAACATCACAGGGGCCATTCAGTACGCTGACCGTGTGCATTGGGGCCACACCTGTGGACAGCAGGCGCATCAGCAGCAGCAGGCCTGTTAATGCCACTGGGCTGCACAAGCAGGACTTGTAGGACAGGAGCTGGTCTTAACCGTTCTGCGTTACCAACTGTGGTGGCGGCCTGCATCGACACCCTATCCCTGCCTACCTCTGGCCTAAAGCCGCAATGGGTTCAACACAGGGAGGTGTGCTCTTTCGGAGCATAATAGAAGACTGCGCACCTCCTTGTTGGCTCCAGCCCGTTTTATAACCTGGGTCCGCCCCAAACCAGGGTGGACCACAATGCACCTCCTGGAGACAAAAGCAGAGTGACACGTCATGAGTGGCATAACTAGCGTCCTATTTGGAACCGCAACTTCAATAATGACCTCATGGCTGCCCCGACACAAAAACCTCACCAGTCATCGTCTGACCATCAATAATGAGGTGACAAGTCATAGGGGCGGGCCTCTGCAAGCCATTTGGGAGTGGCCTGGCCACATCGTTAGGACACCTGATGCCCTGTGGTCTATATGGGCCCCCCACATCAGGGGCAGGGCCAAAGAGTTCATTACCGGACCTAGTTTCTGATGCAGTAAGTGCCTGAGCATGGTCAGTTGCATGAAATACAGTCTCTGAAAAAAGACTATCAGCTTTAGCATGGTGTCTCGGCACAAAACAGGACTTAGACCCGGCACGGAATGCAAGTACCTGTGCAAAGAGGCTTTTCACACTAAGTGTGGGAGCATGCGCTGTAGCCCGAAATGAAGACTTAGCCTCAGGAATGGCACAGTCAGGCTGAGCATACTCTCTAGGCGAAACACTGTAGTTAGGCTGCAGCTGGGGTAAATCGGCACACGCATGCGCACTAGCTGCCTCTCCACACTTACACGTGGAGGAGAAATTGCTCTTCGGGTGTGGACTTGGAGATGCTGTCTATGAACAGAAGGAAAAGCTAAAGGAAGCCTCACTTTCTATCCCTCCGAATTATCAAATGCAGCAATGAATTCCCTGAGTTTGCTATAACATTAGCGTAGCAAAATGTGCATGGGGGTGTCATGCAGAGGTGCTGCACATAGATTTGCACCAGTGGGGCACTAATGGAATACAACAGCCAGTTCTATGATGCCACTAAATGGCAGTATTTTTTGCTATCATTATAGCTTATTAAAAACAGGGCAGGTGGGTGTCCTGCACAGGTGCTGCACATAGATTTGCACCAGTGGGGCACTAATGGAGTACAACAGCCACTTCTTGTATACCACTAAGTTTACTCAATTTTTGGTATTATAATGTCTTAGTAAGTAACAATGAGTTTGAGTGTGCAATGCAGGCAGACGTGCTGCAAATATCTGTGCACTACTGGGACTATACAGAAGTCCAACAGCCACGTTTAGGATGCCACTAAGTTCACTCAGTGTTTGCTAGTATAATGGCTTAGTAACAATGAGTTGGAGTGTGCAATGCAGGCAGAGGTGCTGCAAATATCTTTGCACTTGTGGGACGATACAGAAGTCCAACAGCCACGTTTAGGATGCCACTAAGTTCACTCAGTGTTTGCTAGTATAATGGCTTAGTAACAATGAGCTTGAGTGTGCAAAGGGCAGGAGGGTACAGTGGCAGGGTTGTGGGTCTCTGGGTAGAGGAAAGGAAGCCTGCCTTTCTATCCCTCCTAATGGGGAAATGCAGCGAGGAAATCCCTGACCTTAGCTACACAGACGCTATCATCTTGTGTAGCTGTTAAACTCTGTTTTCACGGACCTGTCACCTATGGCTCTGACCCTGACGGTATGAGCCCTTAAAAGGACTGATAGAAAGTGCTATCCCTAAGCTGTCCAGTGCTGTGTATGGAGCGTATACAGCAGTATCGGCGATAGGAGCTGCGCCAGTGATGTCTGACACCAAGGACGCAGAAGGCAGATAATGGCGTGCTGGAGGAAAATGTCCGGTTTTATAATGCAGGGACATGTGACATGGACATCCTATCACACATGCCGTTGCTTCTCTGGCTAAAAGTCCACTTAGCTGTGTGTGTGTCTGGGATTGGCTGACATGCTGGCCCGCCCCACTACACGCGCGCGCTTAGGGAAGGAAGACAAGGAAAAAAAAAAAATGGCGATCGCCATTATACATACAGCAGTGATCTGAATGCGCTGTTCCCGCACACTATACACTGAAATGTCATAATAGTGTGAGTCACAGAGTGACTTACACTATTACAGCGGAAAGCCAGCTAGGAATTAGCTGTTTTTTTTGCTGCTATAACCGTTCTCGAACGTATCTAAAACTATCGAGCTTTAGCAAAAAGCTCGAGTTCTAGTTCGATCTAGAACAGCCCCCAAAATCACTCGAGCCGCGAACTGGAGAACCACGAACCACGAACCGCGCTCAACTCTACTCAGGAGGAGCAAGAAACAGCTCAATGGACTTTTAGGGAGCCAGGTCCAAGTTGTGGTTCTAAAGCCCGCTTTACACGCTACAATAAATCTTCCGATGTGTCGGCGGGGTCACGTCGTAAGTGACGCACATCCGGCATCGTAAGTATGATTGTAGCGTGTAAAACCTCCGTGCAATTGCGATTGAACGAAAATCCGTTCATCGCATGCACGTCATTCATTCCTCAAAAAATGAACGTGAGGTTGTGCAATGTTCCCGAGGTAGCACACATCGCAGTGTGTGACACCCCGGGAACATTGAACGACAGCTTACCTCCTTCCGCGGCTCCCGCCGACAATGCAGAAGGAAGGAGGTGGGCGGGATGTTTATGTCCCGCTCATCTCCGCCCCTCCGCTTCTATTGGCCGGCTGCCACATGATGTCGATGTGACGCCGAACGTCCCTCCCACTCCAGGAAGTGGACGTTCGCCGCCCACATCGAGGTCGTATGGTAGGTAAGTACGTGGGACGGGGGTGAATCGTCTGTGCGGCACGTTCAATGGGGGGGTGATATTGTATGCGAAATTGCAACGTTTAAAGCAGGCTTTAGTTGTGTGGCTAAGGATCTTCTAGTCTGTATAGGAACTAATAAGGTGTGGGTGCAGCTGCAGTGTGGTAGGCTTTATATGTCCCTTTATCTGTGTTGGAGTTGGTACTAGTGATGAGTGAGCACTAAAATACTCTAGTGCTCAGTACTCGAATTGAGCAGGTCAGATGCTCAAATGGGCTTAGTTTGAGTATAATGGAAGTCAATGGGAAACATAAGGTTTTTTTACGCCAGACCCCTTCAGAAGGGCTTGGGAGCACCAAATCTTTGACACGGATGGAAACAGCATTCAAATGGAATGGGAACAGCATGAGGAAGACGCCTGGATGCAACTGTGACTCCCAGGTTGCTGCTGGGAACAATGTTATCAGAGTATTACGCCACTTTTTAGGACTGACTAAAACATATAAAAACGATGATAAAATGGAATTTACAGAAATAAAGTTAAGAAACATTCTTTCCTGGATAATAACTTATATATAAAGCAAAATAAAAGTTAGAAGAAAAAAAACGCCTCCTGCACCCCTCAGGCTATTCTCATTGCTTTCAATGTTGAAAAAATGCTGCAAAAATGCTGAAACAATTGAGAAGCGCAGCAGATTTTCATTTCAGTCAGGAAAAAAAAACAATTGGGTGCATTAGATTTATGAAATCTCTTAGATTTAGCTGGTACTGTAAAAATCAACTTTTTAGCTTATAATTTGAATAAAACTCATAAAAAAAATGCTGCACAAAAATGCAACATGTGGACATAACCTTTATAGCTGGTTCATCTCTCACTGTATTTTTCCCATTGGCTATGTCTATGGTAGATGAAACATTAGTGGGGGAAATAAAGCTATACCCACCGTTAGTCACCGGTTAATGTAATGTTAACATTTCACTAGCTTATCTGGGCATGTGGTGTGTAACATAGTCAGAAACATCCTTTTTTAATTTACAAAGTAGGTTCTCACAAAGCCTATGCGGAAAATGCAAGAACTACCAACCATCTGAAGGAAAAGGGAATCTGATACGCCCTGTATTAGACATAAAGGTGCCTCATAAACATTCTGTCAAAAATGTTAGGTAGTGGGACTCCTAGACTAGTAAAGCCTATGCACTATACGCAAAGGCTGCCAAAAATGAGAAAGGGGGACTCAAATACACCCTGGAAGACATGTAGATGAAGGCCTCCAAAATTATTTTTTCCCATTATTAAGAGTGCTACTCTAAAGGCCCTGTCACACACAGAGATACATCTTTGACAGATCTGTGGTTAGAGTGAAATCATGGACATATTGTTCCATTTGTACACAGCCACAAACCTGGCACTGATTGTCCACAATTTCACTGCACCCACAGATCTGCCGCAGATTTATCTGTGTGTGACAGGTCCTTTAGACTAGTAAAACCTATGTATTATGTTTTCTTTAAAAAAGTACCACACTGAGGAACCCCTAACCCTTGGCCTGGAAGTTTGCCGCATGTGTGTGCTATGGTAAACAGTATAATGCCTACTCCCTCTGGCCACTCCACTGCCTATTCCTGCCTATTATGGTGATGGAGATACCCCCTCTACACTGCTGTTCTCACTCTGCATGCCACCTTCCTAGGTTGGGTCAGTGACTTCATCATCCACTACCTTGTCTTCCACTTCCGCACTCTAGTCCTCCTGACTTATTGACTTAACAGTATGACTTGTTGTCAACTGTGTCTCATCACCATCCTCCTTTTGAGAAATTAGTAGTCGTTCCCCACCGTCGTCTTTTTCAGACTGTGGCTGCTCAAAAATTTGGGCATCATTGCATACAATCTCCTCATATTCCTCTTAAAACTTGCAGCACGAGATTCCAGAATCAATACATTTAAATGTAAAAAACTCCTCAAAATGTCCCAATGTGGTATCACTTCTCTGGGACCATGTGGGAGGAAGAAGTCTCTGTCTCTGGGTCTAGCCATGTTGAAGGAAGAAGGACCAGGGTGAGTTTTATGTAGTCCAGACTGATAACTAGTAAGACTGGACCGTGTAGAAGAAATGGTGATGCTTGGAAACAGACTGGAAGCATTATCTGCCATCCAACTGGCCAGCTGTTCGCACTGTTCTGGCTTCAACAGTGGTATCCCGCACCCGCCTGCAAAAGTGGGACAGGAAGATAAGTCTTGTGGATGAGCATGTTTGCTGTGCTCCCGCAGCAAGCACAGTTTCACCTGGCCCATGGCCTCTGAGTGCACCATCTGCAACATATCCACTTCCCCGTCCCTTATCTCGTGCCTTGAGCATATTAAGTTAGGTAAGCAGCTAACAGCAGTATTAATAAGGGACTAAAATAGAATAGATATAGGACTGAAAAGGACTTTTGGTTTTAGGGTGCAGCAGAAAGAACTGTAAGGGAATAATCCCTTTAATGCAAAACTAATACACTATCCCTTCTCCAGCAACTCTCCCTACAATAAATGCAGCTAAAAGCAGTATTATTAGGGAACAGAATGGAATAGAATATATGTAGCCCTGAAATGGACTTTTGGTCTTAGGGTGCATCTTCCTATATGTCTTTAATGCTGAACTAATACACTAAACCTTCTCCAACAGCTATCCTTACACTGTATCTGGGGTGGAGTCTGCCAAGCATGGCGTCACCGGGTCTTATATAGACCCAATGACGCGATGTGGCTGGCCAACCACAGTAATGTCAGAAGCCAACATGGCTGATATTTCCGTGATTGGCAGGCAATCCCCACATGTTTAGTGGTTGAAAGCAGCTGCAAAACATGCAGGTCGGAGACTTGAACAAGGTGCTTGAGCAGCCCTGCAATACTCAATCGAGTACTGAGCGTGCCCCGGCATCCCGATACTCAATCGAGTATCAATCAGTGGCGAGCATGCTCGCTCTTCATTAGTAACATAGCCAGCGGCATCTCCGGAATTTTCTCCCATGAAGCACATCTAAGTTGTAATTTGGTTTATGAATGTAAATGGAGCAGCAAGTAGCCAATCTGGATGATTTTCATAGCCAAGTGCATTCATTGTGGCAGAACATTCCATAGACAACCATTCATAACCTCAGTGATAGCAGCTCCGGTGTGGGTATAAAGATTTCTACGTGTGAGGCTCATACTTGATACTGAATAAACAATTATTTTTTTTTTATTTAGTGTCCAGACAAATCCTAGGGTAAAAACAAAATGAGCAAATACCCTGCAGTAAGTAAATAAGTAATTACTAATATATATATATATATATATATATATATATATATATATATATATATATATAAAATCAAACAATGTAGAAAACATATAGCCAGCTCACCATAAAGGAGTTCCTCTTGATGCAGTGGTCGGTGTTCACCTTATATTCTGCAGGGATCCAGGCAGGGAGTGTGCCCAAACAAATAGAAATGTAGGAGAATTAGGATCCAGCAAAAGGATGAAATTTCACCAGAATTTTAAAAACTTCTTCTTTATTATTCCTTTGAGCCATATAAAAGTATGAGGAACTCCAATCAATAAATAGCACTCCAGCAATGGACAGAGGGAGCTGTTTTGATAAAATAGTGTCAACTAAATACCGTGTCATATACATATATATATATATATATATATATATATATATATATATATATATAGTACAGACCAAAGGTTTGGACACACCTTCTCATTCAAAGAGTTTTCTTTATTTTCATGACTGAAAATTGTAGATTCACATTGAAGGCATCAAAACAATGAATTAACACATGTGGAATGAAATACTTAACAAAAAAGTGTGAAACAACTGAAAATATGTCTTATATTCTAGGTTCTTCAAAGTAGCCACCTTTTGCTTTGATTACTGCTTTGCACACTCTTGGCATTCTCTTGATGAGCTTCAAGAGGTAGTCACCGGAAATGGTTTGCACTTCACAGGTGTGCCCTGTCAGGTTCAATAAGTGGGATTTCTTGCATTATAAATGGGGTTGGGACCATCAGTTGTGTTGTGCAGAAGTCTGGTGGATACACAACTGATAGTCCTACTGAATAGACTGTTAAAATTTGTATTATGGCAAGAAAAAAGCAGCTAAGTAAAGAAAAACGAGTGGCCATCATTACTTTAAGAAATGAAGGTCAGTCAGTCCCAAAAATTGGGAAAACTTTGAAAGTGTCCCCAAGTGCAGTGGCAAAAACCATCAAACACTACAAAGAAACTGGCTCACATGAGGACCGCCCCAGGAAAGGAAGACCAAGAGTCACCTCTGCTGCGGAGGATAAGTTTATCCGAGCCACCAGCCTCAGAAATCGCAGGTTAACAGCAGCTCAGATTAGAGACCAGGTAAATGCCACACAGAGTTCTAGCAGCAGACACATCTCTAGAACAACTGTTAAGAGGAGACTTTGTGCAGCAGGCCTTCATGGTAAAATAGCTGCTAGGAAACCACTGCTAAGGACAGGCAACAAGCAGAAGAGACTTGTTTGGGCTAAAGAACACAAGGAATGGACATTAGACCAGTGGAAATCTGTGCTTTGATCTGATGAGTCCAAATTTGAGATCTTTGGATCCAACCACCGTGTCTTTGTGCGACGTAGAAAAGGTGAACGGATAGACCCTACATGCCTGGTTCCCACCATGAAGCAGGGAGGAGGAGGTGTGATGGTGTGGGGGTGCTTTGCTGGTGACACTGTTGAGGATTTATTCAAAATTGAAGGCATACAGAACCAGCATGGCTACCACATCATCTTGCAGCGACATGCTATTCCATCTAGTTTGCATTTAGTTGGACCATCATTTATTTTTCAACAGGACAATGACCCCAAACACACCTCCAGGCCGTGTAAGGGCTATTTGACTAAGAAGGAGAGTGATGGGGTGCTACGCCAGATGACCTGGCCTCCACAGTCACCAGACCTGAACCCAATCGAGATGGTTTTGGGTGAGCTGGACCGCAGAGTGAAGGCAAAAGGGCCAACAAGTGCTAAGCATCTCTGAGAACTCCTTCAAGACTGTTGGAAAACCATTTCCGGTGACTACCTCTTGAAGCTCATCAAGAGAATGCCAAGAGTGTGCAAAGCAGTAATCAAAGCAAAAGGTGGCTACTTTGAAGAACCTAGAATATAAGACATATTTTCAGTTGTTTCACACTTTTTTGTTAAGTATTTCATTCCACATGTGTTAATTCATAGTTTTGATGCCTTCAATGTGAAGCTACAATTTTCAGAGTCATGAAAATAAAGAAAACTCTTTGAATGTGAAGGTGTATCCAAACTTTTGGTCTATACTCTATATAAATATATATATATATATATATATATATATATATATATATATATATATATATATATATATATATATATGTATATATATATATGACACGGTATTTAGTTGACACTAATTTATCAAAACAGCATAAAAGCCATTACACATTGCACTTAAACCAACATGTGTTCCAGCTCATTTCTCTGATTTTGCTGTATTTTTTTTACTCTAAATAGAGGGGAGTGGCTCCCCCTTTTTTGGGCTGTGCATCTCGTCTTTGTAGCTTTCCACAGACAGGATCAAATGATAAGCTCTGGGTCCTGCTCTGCCCCTGTCTATTTTGAGGTCTACTACCACATACCAAAGCGATTCACAAGACTTACATCCATCCTGGTCGTGATAGGATGGCTTTTATGCTCTTGATCAAAATAGTGTCATCAAAGTACACTATTTTATTTACACGTATTACCCTATTTCTCTTGAAAATAAGACCTACCACGAAAATAAGTCCTAGTATAATTTTTGAGGCTTTTTTGAGTGTGCTTAAAATATAAACCCTACTCCAAAAATGTGCCATATCTGCGGTTCCATAAGGAAGTGTCCAAGCAGCTAAAAAAAGTTAAAGAATACAGCAGGACTCTTCATCAAAAAAAGCAGACACCCCAAAAAGAAAAGAGACACGCTCAAAAGAAAGCAGATACTCCCCCCCCCCAAAAAAAAAAAAAATCGCACTCACCAGACCCCAAACAATTACAGGTGGCAAGTGACAATGGTGGATCGGCTCTCACATAGAGATCTGCGTCAGTGTCAAGTCCCTCACAGTTACCATGTACATTGCACTGCAGCTTTCACAAACCGAAAGTACTACTAGTACTACTTCGTGCGAGTGATACTGCTTCCATTCACCAGTAGGAGCCAAAAGCTGTAGAACGAAGGCGGACATGACAGCTACGCAGATTTGTATGTGAGAGCCTATTCACTTGCCAACTCTAATTGTTTGGGGTCTGGTAAGTGCACTTCTTTTAGGAGGTGTCTGCTTTCTTTTGGGGGTATACTTTGTAGTATATAGAGAATAATAAATTTAAGCAGGTAATTTAAACCTTTGTAAATACTGTATGTACCCACCACTATAGGACTGGTTCTGCACCATGAGAATAGCAGATCAGATAAGAAAATGTGCATCTGCAGCAGTAATAGGGTTAACACAAAATGTTGATGTTCCAGAATGTGATGACATGATTATATTTTAATAAATGTTGATTTTTTTGTTCAAGAATAAACGTGGATTGCTGTTCATGGGGAAAATATAAGACATCCCCTGAAAATAAGCCATAGCGTATCTTTCAGCACAAACAAATATAAGACTCTGTTTTATTTTCAGGAAAACATGGGTATTACTATTTACTTACTGCAAGGTATTTGCTCATTTTGTTAAGCATGTACTGAAGATGGTTCTGGTGATGTATTAATGTATTGATGATAGTTCCAGTGATGTATTCAGGTACTCATGATGGTTCTGGTGATTTATTAATATACTGATGATGGTTCCAGTGATGTATTCAGGTACTGATGATGGTTCTGGTGATTTATTAATATATTGGTAATGGTTCCAATGATGTATTCAGATGCTGATGATGGTTCTGGTGATGTATTCTTGCACTCAAGGTGGTTTTCTATGCTATATACTTAATATACTGCTATACTGCACCCCAATACACCTTAGAGTTTATACACTGGGTACGGAAAGTATTCAGACCCCTTTAAATTTTTCACTCTTTGTTTCATTGCAGCCATTTGCTAAATTCAAAAAAGTTTATTTTTCTCTCATTAATGTACACTCTGCAGCCCATCTTTTCAGAAAAAAAACAGAAATGAAGACAGTTTTGCAAATTTATTAAACAAGAAAAACTGAAATATCACATAGTCATAAGCATTCAGACCCTTTGCTCAGACACTCATATTTAAGTCACATACTGTGCATTTCCTTGTGATCCTTCTTGAGATAGTTCTACTCCTTCACTGGACTCCAGCTGTGTTTAAATAAACTGATAGGACTTCATTTGCAAAAGCACACACCTGTCTATATAAGACCTAACAGCTCACAGTGCATGTCAGACCAAATGAGAATCATGAGGTCAAAGGAACTGCCCAAAGAGCTCAGAGACAGAATTGTGGAAAGGCACAGATATGGCCAAGGTTACAAAAGAATTTCTGCAGTACTCAAGGCTCCTAAGAGCATACTGTCCTCCATAATCCTTAAATGGAAGAAGCTTGGGACCACCAGAACTCTTCTAGACCTGGCCGTCCAGCCAAACTGAGCAATCGTGGGAAAAGAGCCTTGGTGAGAGAGGTAAAGAAGAACCCCAAGATCACTGTGGCTGAGCTCCAGAGATGCAGTAGGGAGATGGGAGGAAGTTTCACAAAGTCAACTATCACTGCAGCCCTTCACCAGTTGGGCCTTTGTGGCAGAATGGCCCGACGGGAGCCTCTCCTTAGTGCAAGACATATGAAAGCCCTCAAAGAGTTTCCATAAAAATACATGAAGGACTCCCAGACTATGAGAAATAAGATTCTCTGGTCTGATGAGATGAAGGTAGAACATTTTGGTGATAATTCTAAGTGGTGTGTGTGTTGAAAACCAGGCACTGCTCATCACCCGCCCAATACAATACCAACAGTGAAACATGGTGGTGACAGCATTATGCTATGGGGGTGTTTTTCAGCTGCAGGGACAGGACGACTGGTAGCAATTGAAGGAAAGATGAATGCAGCCAAGTACAGAGATATCCTGGAAGAAGTGCTCTGGACCTCAAACTTGGCCGAAGGTTCACCTTTCAACAAGATAATAACCCTAAGCACACTGCTAATATAACAAAGGAGTGGCTTCAGAACAGCTCTGTAACCATTCTTGACTGGCCCAGCTGAAGCCCTGACGTAAAGCCAATTGAGCATCTCTGGAGAGACCTGAAAATGGCTGTCCACCAACTTTCACCATCCAACCTGACGAAACTGGAGAGGATCTACAAGGAAGATGGCAGAGGATCCCCAAATCCAGGTGTGAAAAACTTGTTGCATCATTCCCAAGAAGACTCATGGCTGTACTAGCTCAAAAGGGTGCGCATACTCAGTACTGTGCAAAGGGTCTGAATACTTATGACCAGGCCCGGCGTCAGCACCTGGCAAACCCGGTCAAATGCCAGGGCCCCAGGCTGCCAGGGGGGCTCACTCGCGGTGGCAGGGGGGCCCGGTGCCCGCACTATCCCCAGCCTCCCCCCCACCGAGGATCGCACTTTCAATTGTATCGGCATCGCAGTTGCCCATACAATTGAAAGCAATGATGAGAGATGGAGTGGTGTGCTCCCTCTGTCATCATTCTCCCCGCTGTGTCTGACACTGTCGGCGTTCTGAACCTCTGATAGCTCAACAGTGGAGTGCGGTGACATCATCACTGCGCGCCTGCTGAGAGGTCAGAGCAACAGCAGTGGACAGCCGCGCAGAGGAGACCGGAGCAGCGGAGGAACGAGGAGAAGTGAGTATTTATGTGATCATGGTGGCCAGACGACTATGGAGGTGCATTAAATGATATAGGTGCTGTGTACTACATGGAGGTGCCTAATGCTATCAGGGTCTGCACTGTGCTATATAGGTGCTGTGTACTACATGAAGGTACTCAACGCTACCAGGGTCTGCACTGTGCTATATAGGGGCTGTGTACTACATGAAGGTGCCTAATGCTATCAGAGTTTGCACTGTGCTATATAGGTGCTGTGTACTACATGAAGGTGCTTAATGTTATCAGGGTCTGCACTGTGCTATATAGGGTCTGTGTACTACATGGAGGTGCCTAATGCTATCAGAGTCTGCATTGTGCTATATGGGGGCTGTATACCACATAAGGATGCCTAATGCTATATGGGTCTGCATTGTGCTATATGGGGGCTGCTTAATGTTATATGGGGGTTGCATAGTGCCATATGGGGGCTGCATAGAGAACTATGGGGGCTTCATAACACTATATGGAGGAATATGGGGGCTGCATACTGCTATACCCCCAGAGTTGTATGTCACCTCCACCCCAGTGCTGTATACCGCCTCAGAGCTGTGTATACTCCCAGAGCTGCATGCCACCTCCCCACCTCAGAGTTGTTTGTCCCCCCACCTCAGAGCCACTGCCCCCCTCTAGAGCTGTATGCCCCCCTCTGGAGCTTTATGGCCCCTCATTGCTATCTACCCCTTTCCTCAGTAATATGTATGCCCCCAAGTAATGTGTATGTCCCCAGCCTCTCTTGTGATGTATATACAGCCGTGTTAGTGTGCTCTATGTGCAACCATGTCTGTTAGTGACGGCCACCAAATCAGGATGGCACAAACACATGCCCAGGAGGAGCTGGATGGAGACAAGCGTGGAGGTGAATGAGGCAGTTGCCGGCTTCCTGATTTTAGAAATCTCTCTAATGTGTGTGTGTGTGTGTGTATATGTGTGTGTGTGTATGTGTGTGTGTGTGTGTGTGTGTGTATGTGTGTGTGTGTGTGTGTCTGTGTGCGCGTGTATGATGTGTATCTATGTATGTCAGTGTATATGACTGTGTCTAGATTTATGTCTTTTTATGTGTTTTTGTGAATTTCTCTTTAAATAAGTATGTGTACGTGTGCCTGTATGTGTATGTATCTGTGCATGTCTGTGTGTGGATGGGGCCCACTGAGACTCTTTTGCCCGGGGCCCACAAAAACCTGGAGCCGACCCTGCTTATGACCATGTGATATTTCAGTTTTTCTTGTTTAATAAATTTGCAAAAATGTCTACATTTCTGTTTTTTTTTTCTGACAAGATGAGCTCCAGAGTGTACATTAATGAGAAAAAAAATGAACTTTTTAAGGGTGAAAAATGTAAAGGGGTCTGAATACTTTCCGTACCTGCTGTATACAGAATTCATTATATACTGCATATACTGCTAGTGTTGGCCTGGGGTGGTAACATTGACTCTGGGGGCCATTGTTCAGGTACATTCAGATGTTACATTGCCCTTGTTCACAAATCTACCTCTGCTTCTATAGAATAATCTGGGTATTTTGGTAAATAAAGCATGACAAGCTGCCATTGTCTGGAAATAGTGAATCAAGTTATTGTGCCATCTTCTGCCCTAATATGGTATAGGGGTACGGGGTAGTCAAGAGCAGGGGCCCAGCAGGCAATGCACCCCAATATACACAAATAGTATATACTGCCTTCACTATATACTCCTATACTGCACCACAATATAGTATAGAGATAATATAAATATTTACTCTATACTTCATATACTGCAATAGTAGGTACTATATACTTATATAATACTGCACATCAATACAGCACAGATACTATATACCGCTATACACTGTACAGAGCCGGCTGCACATGAGAGGAGGCAGTGTGTGCTCGTCACCAGCACAGACACAGGAGGGGTGAGGAGCTCACATCTTCTCCTGTCCTCCCCCATAATAAGGAGAAGGCTCAGCGGCTCACTGCCGGCTCCTGTGCAACTACTACTGCCGGCTCCCTTGCGGCTCCTGTGCGGCTCCCTTTACGGCTCTTGTTGGGCTCTCACTGCCGGCTCATTAGCGGGTGCTGGCCCCTGCCCTGGGCTCGCACTGCTTGCTGGGTATGGGCTGTGACCACAGAGGCTCCACACAAGCCTGTCTGCAGAGGATCATCACCGCCGGGTGAGGAGGAGGCTGCTGGCACCATCCTGCCCCTCCATGAGGTCAGTTTATCTATCTAGTGCTATGTTGGATGTAGCAGAGCTGAGCTACTGACAATGCTCAGTGATCTCACCCTGAGTTTATTCTACTATGTTGGATGTAGCAGAGCTGAGCTACTCAAAATGTGCAGTGATATCACCATGTGTTTTTTTGTATATTGGATGCAGCAGAGCTGAGCTACTTACAATGGACAGTCTATTATGTTGGATGTAGCAGTGCTGAGCTACTCACAATGTGCAGTGATCTCACCCTGTTTATTATATTATGTTGGATGTAGCAGTGCTGAGGTACCCACAATGTACATTTCTATCACCTTGTGTTTATCCTACTGTTGTGGATGTAGCAGAGCTGAGGTACCCACAATGTGCAGTGATATCACCCTGTGTTTATCTACTATGTTGGATGTAGCAGAGCTGAGCTACACATAGTGTACAGTTATATCACCATGTGTTTCTCCTACTATGTTGGATGTAGCAGAGCTGAACTACTCACAATGTGGAGTGATATCACCCTGTGTTTATCTACTATGTTGGATGTAGCAGAGCTGAGCTACACATAGTGTACAGTTATATCACCATGTGTTTCTCCTACTATGTTGGATGTAGCAGAGCTGAACTACTCACAATGTGGAGTGATATCACCCTGTGTTTATCTACTATGTTGGATGTAGCAGAGCTGAGCTACCCATAGTGTAAAGTTATATCACCATGTGTTTCTCCTACTATGTTGGATGTAGCAGAGCTGAACTACTCACAATGTGGAGTGATATCACTCTGTGTTTATTCTATTATGTTGGATGTAGCAGTGCTGAGCTACTCACAGTGTGCATTGATATCATCATATGTTTATCCTACTATGTTGGATGTAGCAGAGCTGAGGTACCCACAGTGTGCAGTGATATCACCATGTTTTGTTTCTATATTTAATGTAGCAGAGCTGAGCTACTCACAGTGTGCAGTGATCTCACCATGTATTTGTTGTCTGTAGATCTCACATACAACTTCATGATGAATGTAGGAAACAAAAGCAGTAGTGACATGACTGCTTCAGCTCTGCTACATCTGTATCTTGTATACTCTCTGTGTATGGTAGTTTGTGTTGATTCATAGATCTTGGCCCCCATCAGTCTGATCTGTTAAAGATTGGTTGAGATCTAATGATGTATCCATATAATCTTCTTCTGATTGGGTCTTATCTGATAATTGGGGCTGATCTGATCTCATTGGATGTGATTTTATTCTTATTGGGTCTGATCTGATAGTGATTGGATCCAATCTGATACAGATTGGAGCTGATCTGATAATGATTGAGTCCTGACCTGAGAATAATAGGGGATGATCTAACTATGACTGTGTCTTATACGATTGGGTCAGGTCAGATAAAGATTGGCTCTATTCTGATGAGGTGTAATTTTGATTGCATTCTGATCTGTCTTGATCTGACCTGATTATGATGGGACTTATATAATTGGGTCTGGTGAGATAAAGATTGGATCTGATAATATTTGAGTGTGATATGATTCTGATTGGGTCTGTAGTAGTTGTGTCAAATTTAATGCATCAATCTGATCTACCAAAGACTGAATCAGATCTGATAATAATTGGATGTAATTTCATAGATGATTGGTCTCATCTTTTGGGATCTTCACTATTTCTGTGGGTTTACTATGATAAAATTGAATCTGATCTAATGGAGTCTTGATCTGATAATAATTAGGCCTGATCTGCTGAGTACCCAGAATCTAGTAATGCCTGGGCCTGATCTGGTAAAATTAGATTGGATCTGATACTGTTAGGCCTGTGTTTGATATAATAATTTTTGGGTCTGATGCAATAAGAACTAGGGGGTCTTATTTTGGGGGGATCTTAACTCATTCTGATTGTCTCTGGAATGATATGATAATAAATTGGTCTGATCTGATACTGATTGGTTCTGATCTGATATGGATCTGCTTGCTAGAGAGTATGTGATAATGCTGGCACTGATGTCAGAATGGGTGGGCCTGATGTATATTCTGTAGCCTTGAGGAGTAAATCCAGGTTTCTTTTTGGTTAGTGTCATACATTCTTATATAGTACAGTTTATATAGTACCTCACACAAAGAAATTACCATGCACCAATAAGAGCTGCAGCGATGTGTGCAGAAATGTGAAACTTCCCCGGCCATCAGTGTTATCTGTACCCTATGACATCATTCAGTTATAAGACAAAATGGTTTTATGCAATACAAAATGGCTTGTATTATCTCACAATCTGATATGGATCTGCTTGTTTGAGAGAATCTGACAATGCGTGGGGTTGACCTGAGAATGATTGGGCCTGATGTATCTGCTGTAACCTTCTTGAGGAAATCCAGCTTTCTTTCTGGTTAGTGTGATACATTCTTACAATATTTACTGGATTGTGTAGATACAATGAAGTTTATTATTAGGGCTCGGTTGTATTAGATTAGAAATGATTGCGTCAGCTGATCATTTTTGGGTCTGATCCAAAAATAACTGGTGGTCTCATTTTTTTGGGGGGGATCTTGTTCAAATGATTTTTATTAGGTTTTGTAGTTAACAAATCTTGAAATCATGCGTTAGAAAATTTTAAGGACATAACTAATTCTTATTTGTCTGGATCCAAATCAGCTGCACTCACACTATATAAACGAGCACATTTCCCCATGTTCCTTATACTGCCCCTGGAAAAAGCGCTTCTTGCGAAACGATTGTTGGGGGACCCCCCTCCCACACACTGCGACCTCATACCACCTAGGTAATTATTGGGACTTTATTACATCTTTCATGTGCTGGCTTAATGCATTATCTATAAGTCCCCCTGGCTTTGTATCTCCATCATTTGAGTAGCCCTTATTGACCCCCTGACCTGGTTGATACACTTTTCATGGTGATTGGACATTTAAAGATACATTTACCTTTTATTGTATGTCCACCCCATTTACACACTCCTAATTACCAGGTTCATGCCATATAACGGTTTTTTATATTAGCCTTCAGAATTTTTCTGTTTTCTGATCCCATATTATCACGAGTGTTCATATATCTAGCCAAGTACGTCTTTATCAGCTCTCCCCTTTTTTACCACTTAAGATATATACGTGGTCGTGCTGCTCTGGGAGGGGGGACCTTACCCTCTTTCCCTGTCTCAATTTGTGCAGTCCATCATTTTGCTCTCACTGTCCTTGTATCTGATTTTACGCATCTAACAGTTTGTTACTATTTATATTTAATAAATTAATAAAATATTTGATATTTCACCTTCACTTTTTGGTTTTTGTTCTTCTTTTTCTCCTTGTTTTGACATGTTTCTCGAAGAATATACCCACTTAGGGACCAGTATTTAGTGGCACCCTAAGTAAATTATACAATTGTTATGGCCCCTTTTGTACTATGTCTAATAAGCCCGCTTTACACGCTGCAATGTATCTTACAATGTGTCGGCGGGGTTACGTCGTAAGTGACGCACATCCGGCATCGTAAGGTACATTGCAGTGTGTGATAGATACATGGGATTGCGATTGAACGGTAAAACGTTCATCGCATACACATCGTACCTTTCTCTAGAATTGAGCGTCAGATTGTTCATTGTACCTGGGGTAGCGCACATCGCAGTGTGTGACACCCCGGGAACGATGAACAGATCTTACCTGCGTCCTGCGGCTCCCAGCCCACAATGCGGAAGGAAGGAGGTGGGCGGGATGTTTACGTCCTGCTTAGCTCCGCCCCTCCGCTTCTATTGGCCGGCTGCCGCGTGGCGTCGCTGCGACGCCGAACGTCCCTCCCACTCCAGGAAGTGGATGTTCGCCGCCCACAGCGAGGTCGTATGGAAGGTAAGTACATGTGACGGGGGTTAATCGTTTGTGCGGCACATTCAACAAAATTGAACGTGCCACACATACGATGGGGGCGGTTAGGATCGCATACGATATGGTATGCTGCATCGTAAGGTGTAAAGCAGGCTTTAGATATGTAGATTGTATCTGGACTGTTAACTGTTTTATTAATTACCCATAATGTAATAACAATAATACCCATATTCAGTTATAAGACAAAATTGGTTTTATGCAATACAAAATGGCTTGTATTATCTCACAATCTGATATGGATCTGCTTGTTTGAGAGAACCTGATAATGCGTGGGGCCAATCTGAGAATGATTGGGCCTGAGGTATTTGCTGTAGCCTTCTTGAGGAAATCCTGCGTTCTTTCTTGTTAGTGTGATACATTCTTACAATATTTACTGGATTGTGTAGATACAATGAAGTTTATTATTAGGGCTCGGTTGTATTAGATTAGAAATCATTGCGTCAGCTGATAATTTTTGGGTCTGATCCAAAAATAATTGATGGTCTCATTTTCTGGGGGGGATCTTAACTAATTCTTATTTGTCTCTGCGTAATAATATGATAATAAATTGGTCTCATCTGATACTGATTGGGTCTGATCTTATGAGCAAAATATTTCTCTGCTTCTATGCCCTTGGAAATTCAAGTTAATAAGATTTGTTTTACAAGTACTTGAAGAAATCAATGCAGCACACACCATCTCTGGTGTACTGAGAGTTTCTGCTTTATTACATCATGTGACCAGCTTATATAGTACCTCACACAAAGAAATTACCAGGCACCAATAAGAGCTGCAGCGATGTGTATGCAAAAATGTGAAACCTCCCTGCCTATCAGTGTTATCTGAACCCTATGACATCATTAAGTTATAAGACAAGATGGTTTTATACAATACAAAATGGCTTGTATTATCTCACAATCTGATATGAATCTGCTTGTTTGAGAGAATCTGACAATGCGTGGGGTTGACCTGAGAATGATTGGGCCTGATGTATTTGCTGTAGCCTTCTTGAGGAAATCCAGCTTTCTTTCTGGTTAGTGTAATACATTCTTACAATATTTACTGGATTGTGTAGATACAATGAAGTTTATTATTAGGGCTCGGTTGTATTAGATTAGAAATCATTGCGTCAGCTGATCATTTTTGGGTCTGATCCAAAAATAACTGGTGGTCTCATTTTTTGGGGGGGATCTTGTTCAAATGATTTTTATTAGGATTTGTAGTTAACAAATCTTCAAATCATGCGTTAGAAAATTTAAGGACATAACTAATTCTTATTTGTCTCTGGGTAATATGATAATAAATTGGTCTGATCTGATACTGATTGGGTCTGATCTTATGAGCAAAATATTTATCTGCTTCTGTGCCCTTGGAAATCCAAATGAATAAGATTTGCTTTACAAGCACTTGGAGAAATCAATGCAGCACACACCATCTGTGGTGTACTGAGAGTTTCTGCTTTATTACATCATGTGACCAGTTTATATAGTACCTTACACAAATAAATTACCAGGCACCAATAAGAGCTGCAGTGGTGTGTGCAGAAATGTGAAACTTCGTCAACCATCAGTGTTATCTGAACCCTATGACATCATTAAGTTATAAGACAAGATGGTTTTATACAATACAAACTGGCTTGTATTATCTCAAAATCTGATATGGATCTGCTTGTTTGAGAGAATCTGATAATTTGTGGGGTTGACCTGAGAATGCTTGGGCCTGATGTATCTGCTGTAGCCTTCTTGAGGAATTCCAGGTTTCTTTCTGGTTAGTGTGATACATTCTTACAATATTTACTGGATTGTGTAGATACAATGAAGTTTATTATTAGGGCTCGGTTGTATTAGATTAGAAATTATTGCGTCATCTGATAATTTTTGGGTCTGTTCCAAAAATAATCAATGGTCTCATGTTTTTAGGGGGATCTTAACTGATGGTATCATACATTCTTACAATATTTACTGAATTGTGTAAATAAATGATCCTTATTATTATTAGGGCTCTGTTGTATCAAATTAAAAAATCACAGCATCAGATGATAATTTTTAGACTCTACATTTTATAGGCAGACATTGTACAGGCCGGAGCTACAAGTGGACTCATCCCTTGTTACATTGCTTTTATGAGGGCTGATTCTTGTCCTTGCTCTTGCATCATCTGGAGAAGCCGTGTCCTTTGATGTTTTCACATAAAATAAGATGCACCAATATAAGAAAAGTCTTATAGCCACTGGAGATAATGAGCAGAGGTGGAGAACAACTTGGCTACTGAGGTATCCGGAGTGGCTACTGAATTATACATTGTGCTGAGGGGCCGATATACGATTGGAGCATGGAGGTAAGGGGGCCCACTACCACCTCACAAGCAGAAAATCACATTATGATGAGTTATGGGATGGGGAAGTATCTACACTGTGTTCTTGCTTAGGGGCTCTCTTACGCCTGTGTTTGTCCCTGAAAAAAAGCCACAATGTGTGTGTATACGAGCCAAACTGCCCAATCTCTGATTTCCAATGACTTTTGGGTCAAGATCGGGTCCTAAACTGAACTTTATCTATAGACCGGTTGAACTGGGCGAATCGAACTTCCACGAGTCCGCTCATCTCTAATGGTGTTTTCTCTAAAAATGATGTGACCCCTTGCAAAAGCTTGGCGAAACCCTTTAATCTTTTTGATAGAAATATCTAGTTCTGCTTCTCAGTAAGTACCATTTAACAGTAAATCAAGAGTATTCCCATATATATGGTATATGAAAAATGCCATCTTTTTATAATAGTGTGGTCCCAAATCAATGCAGGGACCGTGGTGCTGATTAAGTGCTGCCGCTCCTCCATACTTAGGACTCAATCAGACCTTTGATTTTCTCACATGCGACAAAAATAGCCACATTTTTGGAACCAGATGTTGATCAGAGTGTGATCAGAGTGTGATCCAAGTGTGATCAGTTTTTCTCGCACAAGGAGAAAAGAAAAAAATAAGTTTCTCCACCTCCTCCATTCTAACAGTCTGTGAAAACTGGACCACACTCAGATGTCATCCCAGTGTGGTCCGATTTTTTTTTCACAGACCCATAGACTTGCATTGCTGATATTGCTCTCACACACAGACATGTGAATGGTGCCTTAGAGGATTATAGGTACAAGTGTTTTCTGTGAAAACCATGGATTGCACTCATGTGAAAATTCGGACGCCTGAATGAGCCTTCGGGGTCAATCGTAGTCCCAGAGGTCAGAACCCCCATCATTATAAAGTGACTGAAGGCATATCCTAACAATATGCCTTAAAGGAACCCGCATGTCGGTTTTGTATATTAAACCGCCCTCAATGTGTTTTGTATGATGCCATGTGTATCACTAACATGGTTTTCGAACAAAAAAAAATGAGCCCAGTCACCACGGCAAGGTAATCTCTGTATACTGCAAACGTAAACTGTAATGCCACTATCTGGGTTAAAACCTCCATGTCTGGGCAGCTAGATTCCAGCTATAAAGGGGAGTAAACACAGCCTGGTTATAGGGCGGCGTGCTCAATCAGAAAGAGATGCACTATAACTATACAAAAAGACTGACCCGCACATCCAACAGGTGTGAACAGGTGCTAGCTGTAAACAGATCCTTTACCAGAAAATCTCTGCAATAGTCACATGATCATGACATCACACAAGTCCTATATAGACCATTTGTCCAATGCTGAGCTGAGCTCCATCCATTACAGTCACATAATCGAGACATCACACAGGTCCTGCATAGACCAGCTGCGCTTTGGAGATCAGCATTGGTCTGTCCATTTTGATGTCACGATCATGTGACTGTAACGGGTGGAGCTTAGCTCAGCATTGGACAAATAGTCTATGCAGGTAGGACCTGTGTAATGTCACGTGTTGTGAATACGTTTTTCAGTTTGGGGCTCCCTCTGGTGGTAAGTGTTGGTGGTGCAGTTGATGTGTGGAATGAAAGTGACACACCTGCAGAGGACTGGCAATCAAGGTCAGATTGGGCTATTTAACTTAGTAGCTATCTCTTGTTACTTGCCGGTGGTCAATGTCTCTTGTGTGTTAAGGACATTCTGTAACCCGGTCTGCTGACTTCCAGAACTAATCTCAGATAAGTGGTCTTTGTACCTATGCTGTTTGTTTTCCACTTTCTTGTTGCTTATTCTGCTTTTGTACTAATGCATAATTCCTATTTTGTCTGTGTGGAGTTCCTGGTGGAATGGGATCATTCCCTGCTGGGAGTGTCTGTATACTTATCTCCATGATTCTGCAAGGTATTGTGTTTGTCATGCTTGGTATTAATTCAGTCCCTCATCTGTATTAGTTTTTTTGGATCCCATTAACATCAGAGTGCTGATACAATGGGGGAGAGGTTGTGTGACCTCAGGATTTTTCCATATCAGTAGTGCTGGTATATATTAGGGTTTTTACGGCTGCAGACAATTGCTCTTTCCCATCCTTTCCTATAAAGATAGTTTGGGGCTCACCTTTGCTGAATCTGTCTTTTCTAGCTTTGTATTGTTTTTTCCATATCACCGTAGCCTTTACATGTGGGGGGCTATCTATCTATCTATCTATCTATCTTTGGGGACTACTCAGAGGCAGATTAGCTTTCTTATATTTCTATCTGTGAGATTATTTAGTTCTCTAGCTTTGTCGAGGCGTCCAGGTCATCGTAGGCACTGTTAGTTGTGTGTCAGGATTAGGTCTGCAGTCTGTTAAGTTTCCAGCCACTCTGTTACCTTTTTGGGATTCTGCATTTTTTGAGCCTCCTCGGTCCCTGAATCATAACAGTCACGATCATGTGACTGTAATGGGTGGAGCTCAACAGAGAAGTTCTGGTAAAGGACTTGTGTAATGTCACGATCTTGTGACTGTAATGGGTGGAGCTCAGCAGAGAAGTTCTGGTAAAGGACCTGTGTATAATCAGTTACACTGCCGGGGGCGTGACAAGTTCACAAAAGCATTTTGCTTGAATGTGAGTGACATGACGATTCCAGCAAAATGGAAACAAAGGTCTGTACTAGTTTTACCTAAGCATATAAAGTCATTTTTTAAGATAAATACATGGATTTTTGTTTTTAGAAAACCATGTTAGTGATGCGCATTGCATCATGTAAAACACATTAGGGGTGGTTTAATATAAAAAAAACAACATGACAGGTTCCCTTTAAGGAATTGTCTGGACACATTTACTGTATGTTGATGGCTTATCCTTAGGATAGGTCTTCAATATCTGATTAATGAGGGTGGGACACCCGGCACCCCCGTTGATCAGCTGTTCCCGGTGCCGGCTTGATGTGCTGAGTTGCGCAATGGAACGGTGTCCGTGGCTGGTATTGCAGATCCCCCCCCTATTTAAGCCAATAGCAGCACCCGGCCTCATCCACTATGCAGTTCATGGAGCTGTGCACATCATGGCAGCATCGGCATCGGGAACAGCTGATCTGTGAGGGTGTCTAGTGTTGCACCCTCAATGGTCAGATATTGACAATCTATACTAAGGAGAGGCCATCAATATAAAATCCAAAACAACTTGTTTAACGTTATGTGATAGGAATACCCCTGATTTACCCCTAACAGCTCTATAGGGGGCTCTTCACCTCTGTTTCGCCCCCTATTGCACATATTGTCTTTCTGATACAGGGTGAAGCCCAGTAACACCCCTCCCCAGTGCTAACAATCCAGCGAGACCTTTCCCCTGCCCTCCCACCTATCCAGTGCATTTCACGGACACCAGTTTGTGTATGTGATGACATGCATGTTATTAATGAGCCATTTCCATATTTCGTATCGCAAAGGGAAAACCTAATCTAAGCATAATAGACATCTTTATCCACAATCTCGGCGAAGAAAGTCAAAAGGAAGAAAAGGGATTTCCTAAAATAAGCCCACTATTCTTTCAGCAGGAAATAGCACTATATGTTGGAAAAGAAAAATGGTAACTGGACATGCACTAAAACCGCCGTGACCTCTGACCCCCGAGAGTTACAGGAAGCCGCTGATTAAACTTCTGCCAAGTCAGAGAACAGTCTCCTGTTTACAGTTAACCCACTGGTTCCAGTGAGACCCATTATGTCCGCACAGGACACTATTGTTACAGTAGAGCTGTTACGGCGGATTGTGAGTTGCAGCCGTGCATTAACCCCTGAGTCGCACATCGCAGCGGCGCACATCAGGAGATGCCCCGCGTTATCAGCTTTCTACTTTAAGCTGCCTCTGTCTTTAACTTCCCTTTTTAGACTGAACCAAGAATCTGATGAAATGCTGTTTTTTTTTGTGGTTGTTCCGACTTTTTTAGAAAATGATAGTGCAGCTCTTCTTCCCCTGGCACTGGGTACAATCATGAACGTCTTCCTTAGGACCCTATAGCTATTGTGACGCCCTGGCCTATCAGGTCGTCACAAGGGTGCCGTGCAATCTGCCCTTCTGCATGGTACCCGCTCCTCCTTGGTTACGGGTTCTGTCATTTTGTGTTGCTATCAACAGGTGTACTCAAATCCCATTGGGCAGCCTTGGGGAAATAGGGCCACCCAGATGGAGGGCTGGTAGAAGGAGGGCAGAAGTGTCAGTGCAGAGAGTGAGTTGTAGAGAGTGGAGGTGGAAGGAGAGAGACAGCGGTGACAACGCAGGTCATGCTGTGGAGCTGGGCTCCTGTACCCGTCCCAGGTGCCAGACTTTGGCCTGGCCAGAAGGATCTGGAACCCCGGTCACAGGGGGTAGTGGCAGGGAGTACGGTGCTGCTACAGAGAGCAGGCCGGCTGCCTTGTGCTACAACCGGGCAGGGACCAGGGCACGACGGGGTACGCAGACCCTAGGCTGGGAAGTAGCTTCACGCAGCCCAGTAATTCACCTGACAGGAACGGAATCTTCAGGAACCATTCCCCACCCGCTCCAGAATCGGGGTACTAGCGCAACGAGGGGGATGGGACTTCCCACAACCGTCCAGAAAATCCCAAGCGCGAACCCTGAGAGCAAGCTCACCCTGCTAGCCACGCAGGTGAGCGGGACCCGAAACGCTTCAAGTGTAAGGGATCCAAATGTAGGACACACAGTGCCAAGGGACAAGGGTTCAGGTCAACAAGCAGCACCAAGAGGACACGGACCTAGCGTGCCCGTACAAGGACCACAGAGTGCTCAAGAGTTTGGTTTACCTGGTGTCAGCGTCAGTGACTTTGGACTGTGTGAGTACACGTTACCCCCCTCTTTCACCCTACGGGTTCCCCACGCCACCCATCACCGGGCCCCAGGACACTACTCCCCTGCCCATGGAGGGGTTAACAACTTCAGCTGCCACGCACCAGCGTTCCCGGGCTCCCCAAACCGGCAGCGGCGGTCCCTCACGTTACCACACACCGTGTGTGGCGTCACGAACACTATCCCAAAACACAAAAACTCCCCCTTTTTATTTCGAGAGGTCGCGCGACCCCCCCTCGGGTCCGGAGACCCCTCGAGCCACTGCGGATCCGGGTCCGAGCAGCCCGTCGGCTGTCGCGGGGGCGGCACACTATAGTCTCAAGAGGGACCACCTCTTGTGGCTTACTGAGTCTGGATAGTAGATACAAGCACTTCCTTACCTTGTTCCCATCCATGAATGGTAAAAGAAAGGGGCATTGTGTCCTACAGATTCCAATCTTCCATGGTTAGCTAAGTTGACAGAGGCACTGATGATTGGGCACCATTTCTAGAGGCAGATCATGAGGCCAGATCAGAGCGTCCAGCATTTGTTGGTCCCATAGTGGTCCAAGAATGGCAGAGCCAACCCCAATCCAAATCTTACAATATCTATAGGACCCAGACAAGGCCACTATAAAAATCACAGAGCTGCCATTTTCTGGCAGCATCGGAGAACTTGCGGCCGGCCCTAGTAATAGCTGATTGGCTGGTGTATCGGGAGTCGCACCCCCACCAGTCAGATATTGATAGGTTATCCTACAGATAGGCCATCAATAAAAAGTAGTAGCCAACTTATTTAATATTTTCTTCAGTTTGCCCAATGAGGAGATCAGGGCCAAGACAAAACCTGAAAATACACAAGGCATGTATGTTCTCCTCTATCAACGAGTGAAGGGGTAGTTGGAATCAGGACAACTAGGGGACGCTACCACGAATGGCAATATAAGTTAAACTCACTTCACATCAGCGGTATTTTGCATCAAAACCAGATCCGTCACAAATGTGTTTCAGTTCCATTCTTTTCCAATGGAATTGCGGCAAGATGCGGTCACATGTGATTGTGTGCGTCATACACAACCGCATGTGACCGCATCTTACCACAATTCCTTATCTCAGCAAATAAACATTATTTAACTTTCTCTATATTAGATTTAGAAGGGTAGCATGCCTTTGTTTCATATAGGTTTATGGGCATTTTTGTTAACAGGTGCCAGTTGTCAACATTTCGTGGACCTTACTTTGCTAAACAGTCTGTGTTATATTTTCATTAGGAATACTTGTATCAGATTAGTGTTGTTCAGGATATTAACACTATCAGCCTCTAATGTAAATATATATGTATATGCTGCTTCTTCATGTATCCATATTATGTCTCTGTTTTAGATCTTCTTCTGTAAAGTACGGGACTGTGAGGCAAATCCCGGGATATGAAGATGAATTATGACTCCAGTCATAATCCCTCATCACTCCCTGGCAGTGCCCCCTCCCTTCTTGTTCTCAGTGTTCCACTTACACCTCCATGGCCATGTCCTGTGATATGGAAATGAGGTGGTGTGGGAACAATGGACACAGGATGACTCCCTGCCGTCACCCTGTAGTAGGAGCTGCTATCTAATTAGCAAGGCTCTGGAAGTAGCCAGACAGAACGACTCCAGTAAAAAATGGTTCATATCTCGCAAGCCATATTTCCGATAAATATGGCAACCATAAAAATGGTGTCTCCGCATGCGGACGATGCCGGCACACCCTTTTTATGGGAGCAGGACATTGGGAAATGCCCCAGGCGTGATATCAGCCAATGTGGAACTGGCAGACAGGTCATGAGTCCCCTCGTTCTGTAGCTAAATTCATAACTGTCACAATGAGAGCATTGGCGTCCGCCTACGACGCTCCCAGGCAAAGTTATGGCCATATTCCATGTTGTGGATTTTGTCCATAACTCCAGCCAGGGGTGGAGCAGTGCTCCCTCTGAGGTCACGAAGGTAGGAGGGGACCTGGATCTGCCCAGGTTGATAACCCTACTTCGGCCATTTTCCAGTGTTCTTCTCGCTGGGGGCACGTGTAGGAAACATCTGTGGGAAGGATCCTAGAAAACCTGGGTACAGCGCCCCCCTGTGGCCAGACGCAACAAGGTAACTGCTGGAACTGTGTATGCCTGTTTGTAACCCATGCTTTGATTGTAACTGTACTCTGACATATGTATATTCTGTAGATTCCCTATTGTATATATTGTAGTTCTAGTGTGCTTTAGGCTGATTAAATTATATAATTAATCTTGGGCTGTTCTGTTATCTCGATCTTGAATCCCATGTCTGTGTGTTCGGCTAATAGTTACCGTAAATCGGTTGGTGGCAGCGAATTGTGCCAAGGATTATTGTGGGGAGGCCAGTGAGATTCGGGGAGATTTTATATATTCCGCCCGCGGAGGTCGGGGGAATATATACCTTACTCTCACCGGGGACCCTTCAATAATCGGCATAAGTAGTATAGCGGCCTCCTTGCTTATTGTCGGGCAATTCCATAATTGGCCTGACTATAAGAGGGGCGCTAGAGAGCGCGTCACGTGCTCTGTCTGTCGGTCGGGAGGTATAAAGGAGGGGTGACCCCCACTTGTTACCCCCCGATTGTGACGTACTGGTAGCCAGCGCGGGGGATTTCTGAGTGACCCCCCCGGTGGTTTGTGACATATTGGTGGCATAGCGGTGGGATCGAGATAATAGTGTGTGTGAGTGTGAGACCCATACTCCCAGACACTAAAGACTGCCTGCAGCAGCTGTGGCTGCTGGGGTCTTCAGACTAGCTCAACACTAGAGTGTCAGAGTGCAGATACTGTAAGGTGTGTGGAGGCATCAGGTGTCAGTTCTGTGTCAGTGACCAAAAGTCTGCAAGAATGGCTGATGGCACCAGGAGCAGAGCTATGCAACTGGCCAATGCTAAGGCAGGAGCCGAAGAGAGGGAGGACGGTGCTGTGGACAGCAATGAGGAGGTTGCCCACGAGTCCTCCAGGAGCTCGACGCCAGAAAACCGTTCTGCCGAGGACATTGCACAACCTGGCACTGCTGGACAAGATGAGGAGGAGCTCACCCAAGGTTCCTCAACGAGCCAGATGCCAGCCCTCCGCTCTGAAAGGGACAGTGAATCGCCTAGCTCTGCAGCGTGCCGCAGATCACCACGTGCCATTCCACCGAGCCTGGGAGGCTCGGATAGCCTTCTTCAAATGGCTATGGCCCTTCTCCAGGCTGGAGACCAGAAGGGCTACAAGGAACTCCTGGCAGAGCGCAGGGCAGAGCGGCAGGCAGCGCGTGACGCTGAGGCTGCGGAGCGGCACGCAGAGCGTGAGGCTGCGGAGCGAGAGCGGCAGGCAGCGCGTGAAGAGCGAGAGCGAGAGCGACAGGCAGACCGTGACTACCAGCTGCAGCTAGCTCAGCTCCGGCCCTCATCAGCCACACGTGACCTTCGAGACACCAAACTTCCAAAGGTCCGTGTTGAGGACTTCCCAGTGCTGGAGAAGGATGGAGACTTGGACTCTTTCTTGACTGCTTTTGAACGGACTTGCCTGCAGCACCATCTGGACAAGGACCAGTGGGCCAAATACCTGACCCCCCGTTTAAGGGGTAAGGCCCTGGATATCCTTGGGGACTTGCCTGCTGAGGCAGATCAGGGCTACGACACCATCAAGCGGGCCCTGATCCAACAGTACAACCTCACTCCAGAGTCCTACCGCAAGAAGTTCCGGAGCCTACAGAAGGGACCAAAGGACTCCTGGGCTGACCACCGGCGGGCACTTGCCCGAGCTGCCGACCACTGGACCCAAGGCCTGCAGCTTTCCACCGGACCGGAGATCCTGGACTTGTTCATCACGGAGCAACTCTTGTGGAACTGCCCTGAGGATCTCCGCCAGTTCATCCGAGACCAGAAGCCAAAGGGGTCCACGGCTACAGCTGCCCTGGCCGATGACTACACCAACAATCGGGCTCCGGAAGCCAGGAGAGCAGCCACCAGCAGCACCTGGAGAGGGGGTAAGATGAATTCTGCGACTGCCCCACCTGCCCCTAGACTGCAGGGGGTGTCCCCCTCAACTCCCCTCTCCAGGCCCGTGGCAGAGCCAAGACGGTGCCACCAGTGCAACCTACCTGGACACTTCAAGGCCATGTGCCCTCAGCGTCCCAAGGCCCCGGCTCCGTCCCCGTCCCAAGGGCCGCCCAAGGTGTATTGTGTGGGTGGGGGTGGTGGTAGGTCCCTGGACAGCTTCCAACCTGTCACCGTCGGCCGGTCTGTGACCATAGGACTGCGAGACAGCGCCTCGGAGGTGACTCTGGTGCGGCCTGAGATGGTGTCCCCCCAAGACTTGATCCCTGGAAAAACCCTCGCTGTCTCCGGGATTGGAGGCATTGACCCGGCGCTGCCTGTTGCTGACATTTATGTGGACTGGGGCGCAGGGCGAGGGGTGAGGGAGGTGGGGGTAACTGATCGGATCCCTGCAAACGTGCTACTTGGGACAGATTTGGGGCAGATAACCTCCCAGTTTGGGCCCCAACCGAGGGCTGAACCTTCAGCCAGTACTGACATGCCTCCGGACAATGTTAATGTGTTATCTATGAATGATGTAAGGGAGGAGGGAGTGAACTCTGATATTTCTGCTTGCATAGACACCATAGACACACACACAGCTGCAGCTGTGACAGGGGAGGGGGTCAGAGAAAGGTGTGACAATGCCTCTACAAGTAACCAGCCTGTGAGCTGGGATCTGTTGCCCTCTGCAGGGATAAGCAGAGAGCAGGGTGCTGCAGGGGGAGGACCAGTGTGTGGGGTGGGGGCTACCACAGCAAATGTGGGGTCCCCAGAGATTTCACAGCGGGGTTCTGTTGCTGCAGGAGGGGAACAGGCAGGTGAGATTGGGGCCGGTCCAGGAGCGGAAGTGCTCCCAGGTAAGATCTCGGTGCATGGTTCCCCCACAACCGGGGTGTCAGGAAGCCAGGTAGGTCTGCCTGAACCGGCGACTTGGTCAGGAATGGAGGAGGAGCAGGCACGACCCACGGTCGCAGCGGCTGTGGCCGCTGTCACCCGCAGTGGGAGTGCTGGAAGCCAAGGGGCCTCCCGGAGGTCCGATAGCTCTTCCCCTTCTGACCAAGTGGCAGCCGAGTCAGGTGGAGGCCAGGACACAGGTCCCGGGGTACTGACTGAAGATGTGAAAGTCTCGTCGATTCTGGCCACATCTAGTCAGGGGTTTCAGGCAGCGTTAGAAGCTGACGACAGCCTGAAAGCTCTTAAGGAGCAGGCGGCACAGCCTCCCTCGGACTCGGACCCGGAGCGAGTGGTCTGGGACCAAGGACGGCTGTACCGGGCCACGGTCCAGCAGGGTTCACCGGAGGCGTGGCCCAGGGACCGACAGTTGGTGGTACCCTATCCGTTCCGGACGGAGTTGTTGCGGATCGCACATGAGATTCCGATGGCCGGACACCTAGGGATCGCTAAGACCAAGGCCAGGTTAAACCAGCATTTCTACTGGCCAAAAATGGGGGCCGATGTGGCTGCCTACTGCCGTTCGTGTGAAACCTGTCAGAGAGTGGGGAAGGCGGGGCCACGCCCCAAAGCCCCACTAGTATCTCTGCCAATCATCGATGAGCCTTTCAGGAGGGTGGCTGTGGATCTGGTCGGCCCGCTGGCCATCCCCAGCAGCTCCGGGAAACGCTTCCTACTGACGGTAGTGGACTATGCCACCCGGTACCCAGAAGCAGTGGCCTTGTCGTCCATTCGGGCTGACAAGGTGGCCACCGCATTGCTGGAGATTTTCTCCCGAGTGGGTTTTCCCCAGGAAATGCTCACTGACCGGGGGACCCAATTCATGTCCCAGCTGATGGAGGCCCTCTGTAAGCAAGTCCAGGTGCGACATCTGGTGGCCAGCCCGTACCATCCACAGACTAATGGCCTGTGCGAGCGGTTCAATGGCACCTTAAAGCAGATGCTTAAGATGTTGGTCGACTCCCATGGGCGTGACTGGGAGCGGTATCTCCCACACCTGTTATTTGCTTACCGGGAGGTTCCACAGGCCTCAACAGGATTCTCACCGTTTGAGCTCCTGTACGGGCGACGTGTGCGGGGCCCCCTGGCTCTGGTGAAAGAGGCTTGGGAAGGGGATTTGGCCACCCCTGGAGTGTCGGTTATCGAGTATGTCATGCGCTTCCGGGACAAAATGCAGGCCTTGACGCAACTGGTACACGACAATATGGCTCAAGCCCAGGCCGATCAGAAGCGTTGGTACGACCAGAACGCTTGTGAGAGGACCTACCAAGTGGGTCAAAAGGTGTGGGTACTGGTCCCCGTACCACAGGACAAGCTTCAGGCAGCCTGGGAAGGCCCATACCTCGTGTACCAGCAGCTCAACCCTGTAACGTACCTGGTCACCCTGGACCCTGCCCGTGGAAGGCGGAAGCCCTTCCATGTGAACATGATGAAGGCACATCATGAGCGGGAGGCGTGTGCGCTCCCCGTGTGCAACCTGCCCGAGGAGGGAGAAGCGGAAACCCTCTTGGATATGCTAGCCCAGGTTAGGGCCGGCGGATCCATTGAGGATGTGGAGGTTGGCCACCAGCTCTTGGAGGACCAACGGTCCCAGCTGTGGGCCACCCTCCTCCCCTTCCGGGGGTTGTTTACCAACCAGCCCGGAAGGACTGACTTGGCTGTCCATCACGTGGACACTGGGGATCATCCCCCGATCCGGCGTTCAGCATATCGGGTCTCCCTGGAGGTGCAGCAACACATGCGCCAGGAGATTGACGAGATGCTGAAGCTGGGGGTGATCCAGGCATCCAACAGCGCTTGGGCCTCGCCTGTAGTCCTCGTCCCTAAGAAGGACCGAACCACTCGGTTCTGCGTGGACTACAGGGGGCTCAATGCGGTCACGGTCGCCGATGCGTACCCAATGCCACGCATCGATGACCTGCTCGATCAGTTGGCCGGGGCTCAGTACCTGACCATCATGGATCTGAGCCGGGGATATTGGCAGATCCCCCTGACTCGCAAGGCCAGGGAACGCTCTGCCTTTATTACCCCATTTGGACTGTACGAGTCCACGGTGATGCCATTCGGGATGAGGAATGCCCCTGCCACTTTCCAGCGGATGGTCAACACCCTGCTCAAGGGACTTGAAGGGTACGCGGCCGCGTACCTGGATGACATTGCCGTCTTCAGTCCCACCTGGGAGGACCACCTAGAGCATCTAGCACAGGTGCTCAGGCGGATCCACCGGGCAGGTTTGACCATCAAGCCGGGAAAGTGTCAGCTGGCCATGAGCGAGGTCCAGTACCTCGGTCACCGGGTAGGTGGGAGAACACTGAAGCCCGAGCCTGAGAAAGTGGAAGCCATCGCATCCTGGCCCACCCCCAGGACCAAGAAGCAGGTGATGTCCTTCTTGGGGACCGCTGGGTACTATAGGAGGTTTGTTCCATGCTATAGTAGCCTGGCAAAGCCCTTGACGGACCTCACCAAGAAGAAGCTGCCCTCTGCAGTCGATTGGACAATGGACTGCGAGACAGCCTTCCGGGCCCTAAAGGACGCCCTGTCCAGCCCGCCCGTGCTACAGGCAGCCGACTTCACGCGGCCGTTTGTAGTACAGACCGACGCCAGTGACTTCGGCCTCGGTGCGGTGCTCAGCCAGGTGGACTCTGCGAGCCAAGAGCACCCAGTCTTGTACCTGAGCAGGAAGCTGTTACCAAGGGAAGTTGCCTATTCCACGATGGAGAAGGAGTGCCTGGCCATAGTGTGGGCCCTGCAGCGTCTGCAACCCTATCTATACGGGCGCCACTTCATCGTGGAGACGGACCACAATCCCCTCAGCTGGTTGCACACCGTCTCTGGGACGAATGGGCGATTGTTGCGATGGAGCCTTGCGCTCCAGCAATACAACTTCACCATTCGCCACAAAAGGGGCCGTGACCACGGTAACGCAGACGGGCTGTCCCGACAAGGAGAGGTCGCGGACGGGCGCACGGGGGAACACCGGAGTGTGCTGCCCCCTAGCGCCCTCAAAAGGGGGGAGGTGTGAGGCAAATCCCGGGATATGAAGATGAATTATGACTCCAGTCATAATCCCTCATCACTCCCTGGCAGTGCCCCCTCCCTTCTTGTTCTCAGTGTTCCACTTACACCTCCATGGCCATGTCCTGTGATATGGAAATGAGGTGGTGTGGGAACAATGGACACAGGATGACTCCCTGCCGTCACCCTGTAGTAGGAGCTGCTATCTAATTAGCAAGGCTCTGGAAGTAGCCAGACAGAACGACTCCAGTAAAAAATGGTTCATATCTCGCAAGCCATATTTCCGATAAATATGGCAACCATAAAAATGGTGTCTCCGCATGCGGACGATGCCGGCACACCCTTTTTATGGGAGCAGGACATTGGGAAATGCCCCAGGCGTGATATCAGCCAATGGGGAACTGGCAGACAGGTCATGAGTCCCCTCGTTCTGTAGCTAAATTCATAACTGTCACAATGAGAGCATTGGCGTCCGCCTACGACGCTCCCAGGCAAAGTTATGGCCATATTCCATGTTGTGGATTTTGTCCATAACTCCAGCCAGGGGTGGAGCAGTGCTCCCTCTGAGGTCACGAAGGTAGGAGGGGACCTGGATCTGCCCAGGTTGATAACCCTACTTCGGCCATTTTCCAGTGTTCTTCTCGCTGGGGGCACGTGTAGGAAACATCTGTGGGAAGGATCCTAGAAAACCTGGGTACAGCGCCCCCCTGTGGCCAGACGCAACAAGGTAACTGCTGGAACTGTGTATGCCTGTTTGTAACCCATGCTTTGATTGTAACTGTACTCTGACATATGTATATTCTGTAGATTCCCTATTGTATATATTGTAGTTCTAGTGTGCTTTAGGCTGATTAAATTATATAATTAATCTTGGGCTGTTCTGTTATCTCGATCTTGAATCCCACGTCTGTGTGTTCGGCTAATAGTTACCGTAAATCGGTTGGTGGCAGCGAATTGTGCCAAGGATTATTGTGGGGAGGCCAGTGAGATTCGGGGAGATTTTATATATTCCGCCCGCGGAGGTCGGGGGAATATATACCTTACTCTCACCGGGGACCCTTCAATAATCGGCATAAGTAGTATAGCGGCCTCCTTGCTTATTGTCGGGCAATTCCATAATTGGCCTGACTATAAGAGGGGCGCTAGAGAGCGCGTCACGTGCTCTGTCTGTCGGTCGGGAGGTATAAAGGAGGGGTGACCCCCACTTGTTACCCCCCGATTGTGACGTACTGGTAGCCAGCGCGGGGGATTTCTGAGTGACCCCCCCGGTGGTTTGTGACAGGGACCTTTTACTGTGTGGCTCTGAGGCAGGGGTAGGATACCTCCGACCCACGGCCGTAGGCATCGTCTCGGGAACCGCAGTGCTCGGGCCGCCAGATGCGTCTTGCCTGGTTCCAGTTCTTCAAATCTTTCTTGCACTGTGAGCACGTGTACGCAGCATTCAATAGTGAGCACTACGGTGCATGCAGTGAAGGATTACGGTACAACCTGACGCTAGCGTCACGACGTACTATGTGAGCGGAGCTAGTTCACAATGTGTTTGTCTCCCCTCCTTGACATCTGCTTCAGGCCAGCCCAATGTCTTCTGTGATGTACCTGCTCCAGCCCAATGTTTTCTGTGATATACATGCTCGAGCCCCAATGTCCCTTTTGATCTATATGCTTTAGACCCAGCATCTCCTATGTGATGTATATACTCAGACCCAGTGTCTCCTATTTGATGTACATGCTTCAGCTCCAGTGTCTCCTATGTGATATACATACAGTAGCCTCAGTGTCTCCTATATGATGTATATGCTCCAGTACCAGTGTCTCCAATGTGATATACATATATATACAATTGTCCCAGTGTCTCCTATGTGATGTATATGCTTTGTCCCTAGTTCCTCCTTTATGATGTATACAGCAGTCTCAGAATCTCTGTTGTGATGTATACAGCAGTCTCAGAATCTCTGATGTGATGTATACAGCAGTCTCAGAATCTCTAGTGGGATTTATACAGCAGTCTTATGCGGGCGTCACACGAGACGATCTATCGTGCGATCGCACGAGCGATCGTACCCGCCCCCGTCGTTTGTGCGTCACGGGCAATTAGTAGTCGTTAAACCGCCATCACACATACATACCTGCTGAGCGACGTTGCTGTGGGCGTCAAACATCCACTTCCTGAAGGGGGAGGGACGTTCGGCGTCACAGCGATGTCGCACAGCGGCCGGCCAATAGAAGCGGCGGGGCGGAGATGAGCGGGACATAAACATCCCGCCCACCTCCTTCCTTCCGCATAGCCGGCGGGAGCCGCGGGACGCAGGTAAGCTGTGTTCATCATTCCCGGGGTGTCACACGGAGCGATGTGTGCTGCCCCGGGTACGATGAACAACCGGCGCAAAGAAAAATAAGCCACTTTTTAAAAATGAGCGACATGTCAATGATACACGATTTGCGAACGTTCTGTATCGCTCGTAGGTGTCACACAGGACGACGTCGTAAACGATGCCGGATGTGCGTCACGAAAACCGTGACCCCCAACGACATATCGCACGATAGATCGTCTCGTGTGACGCCCGCATTAGTGTCTCTTATGTGATATATACAGCAGACCTGCTTGAGTTTTATAAATGTACTGTGAGCCAGTGATGAATTTTCCACTGTGAGGAGGCTAGCAGTGTGATATATATCTGTGTTCGGAACAATTTACTATTGGGAGCTTTTTATAAAACGTATCATCTCATCACAAACCAATGCAAAGCTGGAAAAGCAGTTACGAGTAGCAACATCATCACTACCACCTAACACTCTCACACCTCACTATAGAGAAGCAATTCCAGCAATCACATTAGGGGGAGTTAAATATTGTTTGACCAAATATAGTAATTTTGATTTGATAATTTTGTGCGGCCCCGATTGATGGTAGAAATATCCATATGGCCCTTGCTCTAAGACAGGGGTCCTCAATCAGTAGCTCGGTAGCCACATGTGGGTTGCGGGCCCTTGTGTGACTGACAGCTGTCTGCCAGCTTGATGCATTAGCGCCTGGTCTAGCAAACAGCTATGAAGGTCAGGTCTCCAGATGCTGATTTTTGTGAGTAGCCCTCACAGATAAGCAAATCTGAATATGGGTAAAGGCCCCGTCACACTAAGCAACATCGCTAGCAACATCGCTGCTAACGAACAACTTTTGTGACGTTGCTAGCGATGTTGCTGTGTGTGACATCCAGCAACAACCTGGCCCCTGCTGTGAGGTCGTTGGTTGTTGCTGAATGTCCTGGGCCATTTTTTAGTTGTTGCTGTCCCGCTGTGAAGCGCACATCGCTGTGTGTGACAGCGAGACTGCAACAACTAAATGTGCAGGCAGCAGGAGCCGGCTTCTGCGGAGGCTGGTAACCACAGTAAACATCGGGTAACCAAGAAGCCCTGTCCTTGGTTACCCGATATTTACCTTTGTTCCCAGCCTCCGCCGCTCTCACTGTCAGTGCCGGCTCCTGCTCTGTGCACATGTAGCTGCAGGACACATCGGGTTAATTAACCCGATGTGTGTTGTAGCTAGGAGAGCAGGGAGCCAGCGATAAGCAGTGTGCGCTGCTCCCTGCACTGTGCACATTTAGCTGCAGTACACATCGGGTAATTAACCCGATGTGTGCTGTAACTAGGAGAGCAGGGAGCCAGCGCTCAGTGTGCGCTGCTCCCTGCTCTCTGCACGTGTAGCTCCGTGCGCTGGTAACCAAGGTAAATATCGGGTTGGTTACCCGATATTTACCTTAGTTACCAAGCGCAGCATCTTCCACGCGGCGCTGGGGGCTGGTCACTGGTTGCTGGTGAGCTCACCAGCAACTCGTGTAGCGACGCTCCAGCGATCCCTGCCAGGTCAGGTTGCTGGTGGGATCGCTGGAGCGTCGCAGTGTGACATCTCACCAGCAACCTCCTAGCAACTTACCAGCGATCCCTATCGTTGTTGGGATCGCTGGTAAGTTGCTTAGTGTGACTGGACCTTAAGGTAGGAATCCCCAGATTTTAGAATACTGCCTCAGGCTTCAATGTGATTTTTACAGAAAAGCTTGGACTGTAATTTTACCGGTAATGGGGGCTCTGGATGTCACTACTGTGAAGGGGTGGGAGCTGGATGTAGCTCGTGACCCTCTATTAGACTAGAATGTGGCTCTCAAGATCAGAAAGGTTGGGGACCTCTGCTCTAAGGCACACAGTGGTATTATCTGACGGATTGCAAACTAATCTGGCAAAAGACGAAATGTCAGTGAGTGCCAAATGAAGCAGCAGGTTGAAACTGTTTTAGGCCACATTCAGATTAGTATTTGGTCAGTATTTTACCTCATAATTTATAGGCCATAATCAGGAGTGGAACAATCAGAGGAAGAGTTCACCACTTCTACATTTTTCACACATTAATGGTTTTGGCTTCAAAATATTGAGGTAAAATACAGACCACACATTAAACTTGCGAACGTGGCCTTAGAGCAATTTTCCATCCCCCTCCCACGACCTATTACAATTAGAATGAAAGAATCACTGTAAAATAAAGAAAGAGGTGTTACCTCTCCGAACACCTGATGCTAAACGCTCCAGTAGGATCAGAAGTAATGACATCATGTCCTTCAGTCACCTGAAGCTGCAGACAATCAGTTGTCTCGTTGTGCAATGACTATATACACGCAATGTCATCACTTCTAGACCAAGGAAAGACCACTGGATTGGAAGCACTGAGACAGCCCGTGCTGGACAAGTACCGTAAGTAAAGACCCGCACACACATTAGATAGCTGTCATTCGAACCATCTTTTGGACAACCGTGATCTTTCCTGACTCCTCCACACATAGTAATGCTCAGCTCGGAAGTGTGCTGCAGTGTTTTACATGGGAGCATCTGTCTGTTTGCTCAGATTTCAATGGCCGAATCCTTTTCTTATTTGACATCATCTGTCAGGAAAGAATCAGGAGGCCCCATGCACTGTAGATGGTCGGCCAACATTGTTGGGTTCAGTCGACTTTAGTGTAATGTGTATGGGGACCATTATTTTATAACTATGCAATCCTTTGGCCAGTTTTGAAACAAAGTGGAACACCTTAAGAATTTTAATAGGCATTACAAAATTATCAATCCTTTGATGTTATGTTATTAACTTAAACTCAGTCTTTGTGAGGACAATTTAACATAAGCCGTGTAATGTTCTGGGAAGTTTCCTTTTGATGTCCTGTGGGAGCCATCAGCAGGACTTGAGTGTTATTTGTAATCAGCTCTGTTCTTCCAAAGCTGTCATAACCTATCAGTGGTTACATAACGTCCAACAGTACAGAATGCAACGAGACCTGGGAAATTGCTTGGGTGTCACGGTCGTCTCCATGTTCTTGGAGGCTAGTGACAGTTTTAGGACTGGAGCCTTCTCATCTCCATCCTGCTCTCTACATTTTAATGTTATCTCGTTTCTTTTGGCACTGAAACGGTTAATGTCAGTTTTGCTGCTAGCAGCTTTTCCTGCAGTTCCTAGCTGAGTGTTTCAACTGCAGTTGTTTTGTAGTCATGCCCTGCAGGTTTAAATAGAGGTGTTTCACAGCAATCCTTGTTGAAGATACAAACTCATTTGTTCTCTGGCCACCTTGGAGGAAGGTTCTGCTGTGGAGTTTTTCCTGTTCTCAGGCTTTATCATTTTTGTTGCTTTTCCACTTGTTAGTCTTATCTTACCTTGTGTCTTGTTAGTGCAGCGGTGTTGTCTAGTGAATCTCACTTGCTGTTCACTAGCCAGGGCATCTATAGGGTCTTCTCAGGTTCCTGCTCGGCAACTGTTACGGAGACTGTATAGGAACTGGGAAGGAGAGTAGGGATAGCTGCAGGTGAAGATAGGTGTCCCACCTACCCCCTCACTAGTTCCAGGGTTTTGCACTGTTATTGTGTCCCCAGTGTCTCCTTTGTTGTGTTTTTGTTGTGCATCAAATGCTTTGTAGGTCTGTAACGCCCCTGTCGCGCTTGTCACACCTGGTGAGCATGTCTAAACCCCTAGTGAATTGTTTCCTCATACACGCTCGCCAATTGAAATAAATGTATACATTTACAATGATATACATGTATGTTATAGGTTGAGTACACTACGTATAGTGGTAGATAACAATTCTACAGACTGAATAAGTAATTACACTACACTTGTACATGAGCACTTACAGATGACCTTTTGCCTGATTGGGATTGTTCATTTTTCTCATCTCCTCCATCTTACCCAGGCCTCCATGATGACTTCTGTATGTAGAGTTTGTAATAAAGATACATTATGCGTGTCACATTTCTCGCACTGTTTTATAACAGCCTATACAAACTCTTTATTCTACTTTTACCCCATTTCTGTGGCTTAAGAAATAATGTCTCCCCCAGCAATTATACCCCCAGAGTTCCCCATTCAATAATAATGTTTCCAGATTTTCCCTTCCCATAATATTTGACCAATTAGTGCTACATTCAGTAATAAAACCCTTAAAAGCCCCCCTACAAGTAGTAACGCCACCTGTTAATCCATTTGTGTTTTTTTCAGTAATAATGTCCCCAGAGCCCTACATTACTAATAATGTCCCAGAATACTCCAAGTAGTAAAGCCCCAGGAATATCCCCCCAGTACTAATGCTCCCAGTGTACTGCAGCCCTACAAAAGATAAAGTTTATACTAATCCAGAGCCACAGAATTTTCTTTTTCTCTTGCAAAAAAGAGTGAGCCAGCCCTGGCGGTGATATCATTATGCCATCTGTGTTGGGGCGCTGACATCTTGAAGGCCATGGCTGCGGGGTACAAAACGGGTATCCTGTGGCTCCCTGTTCCGCCACCTGATCAGTATGACACTAATATATTATAAAGGGTCACTCGCTGGAGAAACTGGGCTCCCAATCAGAAGTCCAAGTCCACAAGTCCCCCTTGATGGGACTGTAATGATTTTTCAGATAGTAAATCTTGGCCCAAAGAGGGTTTTCGAGGGCAACTTGGAGGCATTTCCGGCTGGGATTGAGGGGCAGGTCTAAAATGTTCTGATTCTTCTAACTCTAATATTTTAAGGACGGAAGTATTACAACAATCTGTATTGATATCACCGGGTAAGAATGTCAATGGCCACATAAAGGTGCAAAGTACAGTGCCTATATACCATGTTTTCATGACAATAAGACAGGGTCTTATTTTTGCTCGGAAAGGTGGGCTAGGGCTTTTTTTCAGGGCATGTCTTTTTTTTTTTCTCCATGAACAATCTACATTTATTCGAGAATGTTGGTCTTTACTGTATCTAGGGCTTATTTTCTTATTTTTGGAGAAGGGCTTATATTTCAAGCATTCTCTGAAAATCTTGTAAAATCATGCTAAGGCTTATTTTCGGGATAGGTCTTATTCTTGGGGAAACAGGATAGTACAAGCAGCACCGTGACAACCACAGTGCCCTCAGAAGTGATCATGACAATACCCTAATAAATGGATACTATAGTGCCCACATATGTGTGACGTCCACAACACTCTCATAGGCGACTGTTATAGCCAACGAAAAGTCTGACACCTACAGCTGAAACCTGTGCAAATGGTGCTACTACTTGTAACTTGAAAATATACATTTTCTTCCTCTCCAAAGGAAACATTCTTGTAAAACTCATCCACAATGTAATGCCTAGTGCGGCCTGATGCCAGCCCTGACACTGCGAGCAGCCGCCGCCGGGCCCCCCAGCTCACCGGCCCCATAGCAGTGGTGTGGCCTACCTCTGTTGGCGGAAAGCCACTGTGCTGGGGTATGGATGTGGTATTGTCCTGCAAAAGACATATGGAGTGTCCTGTACAGTGGAAAACAAAATCCTTGGGGTGCATAAGAGCCTATGGACACAGAGGTTTATGTCATTGAATACTTCCAACATTTATCCCTAACATGGACAAAAATAAGATGTGAACATAACCCAAAGCTGCACTTGGTTTAGGGTGCTGGGAATGAAAATATCTTCTTTCCGGCTTTTTTTGATATTACTAATCAATGATATTATTTATGACATGATTCTTTTTGGACATAGAACATAAAATGAAGATCTCACGACTTTTCCGAGCTCCTCCTGGTGTAGTCAGTTGGAAGCATCAGATGGAATTATTTACGGTACTTATTCAAGAATTCTAGTGTTCCGCCCGAGTAATGGAGCAAGTGCCCAGTGCGGTCTACTAGGCTGGAATCATCTATCTGCTTCATGAAGCTTCTGTGAAACGCGTCGGGTGTTTTGGAGGGTGAGCCCCTCGATATACCTTGCTACTTTAGCTTGTATCTTTCTTACCTCCTCTCTCAGAGCAGTAGTTTTTTGGCAGTCCATTCCTTACAGTTCATTTTGTTTACCTAATTCTTCCTTTACTATTCTATTATTCTACTTTGAAGTACATATTATATATCTTTCTGTGATTTTCTGTGTTTTGTGTGATCAGCACCACTGTTTCGTAATATCTGACTTTCCCTGCTGGACCACCAACTTGTTCTTCTGTCTATTGTGTTGAGTATTATCGTTGTACACAAGTTGGTCCTGCACACTATTTTGTGTTTGTTTTTGGCTCGTGTTTGTGCCTTGAGACCTCCCACTTTGCTTTAGGTCACGAGTTTAGGTTCATTGTATGGGCACCCTGCGTCCTTATTGATGATCTGTCCTGTTTACAATGCTAACAACAAAGTATAGTATACTATGACGCGGACACGCACATATTCTGTAGAGGGAGGATGCGCTCCCGAATAATTGACTCCATTAGGCTCACGAGTCTCAGGTCAGCACTGTACCCCATGAATAGTAGTATCTGAGTATAAACCGGGTTGGGAGGGTGTTCCGTGTGAGGTCAATTGATATTTGAGAATATTTTTAGGGACATACTATTTCCTTATGGGGCAAAATTAAATGAGAAATTGAAATGAAAAGTGTTTGTTGATTACCTCTTTCATCTTTCTAGTGGAATTTTGACTCACCCACCCCAGGGCTATGGGACACCCGGTGCCGGGCCGGACTAGTCCGGCGGTAGTCAGTGGTGGCTGGGCCCGGCTCCGTGGCCCTGGTGGGTGTCAGTAAAATATGTGGCTTGCTTGTTAATGGTTGTGTTCGTGACGCCACCTGTGGTATGCGGCTAATAAGCCGCCGCTGCTGTATGAGGCCTCCGGGGGATGATATGGCAGCAATGGTGGTACTGCTCCCCACAGGTGGAGCAATGCCCGGGGCACAGTTGGTGCTTGTGAATGTCTATGTAGCTGAAATAACAGAGACCACTTCAAGGGTGCAGTTCAAGTTCTTTACTCACAGTTCTTGTCACAGCTGTAGGGACCCTCAGACTGCTGGGACCACTGTCAGGGACCTCCGCCGTTTCTGGGTGATTCAGAGAGTAAAAGCTGGTGCCCTTCTCTTAGTGTCTCTTTCTTCTGCTGTCTTCCTTAGCCTTGCCTTTGTTAGGATAAACCTGGCTTGGCCTCCACTACAGCCTCCAGGCTGGGGGTCACCTGTCGGCTGATTACCCCTTTTCTGGAAGTCTGCTATGGGTTCTGGCCCTGGGAGCTTACAACGTCCCTGGGCCTCGGTTTTTACTGTTTGGAGATGATTTTGCACTCCTCCAGTCTCTAGGGACCGTCCCCTGTCGCAGCTTGGTCCCTCCACCGATGTGACTGTGGAACAGGCCACCGCAGCCTACAACTACCCGTGGCACTTCTAGGGTCCTCTCCTTGGTACCTCTAGGCCTGCTCGTGATACTTCCAGGACTACCCGCGGCCCTACGACTCCTTCTGTCCCTTACGTGGTGTCACCTGGACCTCTGGGTCCCAGGATCTTCACCGGAAGCGTCTCCTTCTGTCTTTCTGCTCCTGACTGACTTGGAGCTCTTTTCCTTCTTTCTTTCTTTCTTTCTTTTCTCCTTCTTGCCTGCCTCCAGCAGGCCTCCTCCTCCCTCCTTTCTCTCGTTCTTCTTCTCCAACTACATGCTCACTCTCTCACTCCCTGAGGTAGACTGACTAAACTAGACCTTCCTCTCTGTGTCTGCTCTCAGATGGCTCCTCCCACCTCCCCAGTTGCTAAGCTACCACTCTATGGGAGCAGGGATGGGTCTTACGGCCCCTCTCAGCATGCAGCATGGGAGGGTTGCCTGCCACTTTCCCTGGTCCCAGTATGTACCTAACAATGGGTGTAGTGTGGATTTACCAGGGGACCGGAGTTCACTCTCTTCCTCTCCCAGAATGGGGCATCACACCGCTGGATGGGGTGCCATGACCTGTGGCGACGGAAGCCTCAGGGGCGCCACACTCCCACACAGCAAATCCCAGCACGTCCTCGGGCTGAAAAACAACAAAAACATGTGGAAGAACTGCAAAACATAAAACAATAAAACATTTCTTCCCTTTATGGGAGGCACAATTACTTTAACGTTGCAAACTTCTTATAAAGAAACTATGTGTGCACTTTCAGTTCATTGCACAGTTTGGGCACTTCCCCCATAATTCTGGTAGGGGGCACAACGGGTGCAACTATATACATTTTCGGCTACAACAAGTCCAGTAGCCCGGCAGTTCATTTCCTTTCAAACAACAATGGGACATAATCAACCAGCCACTAAGTCCAATGGCCTGGCTACATAAGACACATAAGACATCACATTTACCGGGGCCCACATTCCAGTTCAGTGGCCCGGTAACACATAAACATGGGGGGTGACATCTTCGAAAAGCATGAGGGGCAGTACAGCAGGAAAGGGTGTCATCTTCGAAAAGAATGAGGGGCAGACAGGGGCTATATACAGTTCAGCTGCTTCTTACTTCTTTACATGTAGGGATTCTTCTCCGGCTCCCCACCTGGAAGCAGGTAGACAGCGGTCAGCACAGTCTGCGTCTGCTGGTCTTGGCGGGCCGCGCCTGGCATGGCGGCGGCCTGTATTGGAGTCGCTGCTGTGACCGATTCTTGATGGGCCGAACCTGGCTTAGCTGCGGCCTGGGCTTGGCGGGCCGCATCTGCGGCGTGGATTAACGTCGCCGCTGCGGCGGGATCTTGCTTGTCCGAGCGGGGTATCGCTGCTGGGGCCTGAGCTGGACGGGCCGGGCTGGGCGTCGCTGCTGCGGTGTGGATGGGCGTCGCTCCGGCGGCGAAATCTTGGCGGGCCGCACCTGGCGTGGCTGCGGCCCGGATCGGCGTCGCCATGCCGGGCATCTCTCCAGGGACCGCGGGCATGGTAGCGGGGGTTGGGGCACTCGCGCCGGCAGGGGCATTAAATGACTCACCCCTCAGTAGCATCTCCGGTGTTCTGGCGGTCGCTGCTCCGCGCGTTGCTTGCCGGATCTGCTGCATCACCTCCGCCTGCAGCCTTTCACACCACTGGTCCATCTCCCAGCCCCACCAGTCAGCGGAGTCTAGCTCTGGGTCGCTGCATGTGGACGCCATTCTCTCTGCGTCTCCTTCTGCACGATCTCCCAGCAGCAGGCTCGTCGCTTCTTCTAGTAGCAGACTTTTGATGTTGCTCAGCAGCAGGCTGGTAACTTCCCGCTCCTTCATCCTGTCAGCCATCCTCCTGACCTCAGCCTTCAGCTCAGCGGCAGTCACAGGCCTGATCCAGGTGAGCTCTTCCTGGCCTCCGCTTGCAGGAGACATCTTCTCTCTTCTTCTAGGCAGCATTCTTGCTCTTGTCTGGGCTGGCATTTAGACTTTTTCTGCCAGCCAGCTTTTCTAGTCGCCATAACTTCTTCTTCCGCCTTCCATGGCGGGCACTGCTTCGCGCTCTTTTCTTAGACAAAGGGGCTAGGCTTCTCTTCGCGCCCTTTCTTCTTACACGCCCCCCTTCTTCCCGCGCTCAGCGACTTCAATGGCGGCAGTCTCTCAGTACAACACAGGTTTTTTCACGATTCTTCAGGCGCACAGTACCCGGTGAAACCGGGCACGAAATCCTGTTCGTGACGCCAAAGTTGACTCGCCCACCCCAGGGCTATGGGATACCCGGTGCCGGGCCGGACTAGTCCGGCGGTAGTCAGTGGTGGCTGGGCCCGGCTCCGTGGCCCTGGTGGGTGTCAGTAAAATATGTGGCTTGCTTGTTAATGGTTGTGTTCGTGACGCCACCTGTGGTATGCGGCTAATAAGCCGCCGCTGCTGTATGAGGCCTCCGGGGGATGATATGGCAGCAATGGTGGTACTGCTCCCCACAGGTGGAGCAATGCCCGGGGCACAGTTGGTGCTTGTGAATGTTTATGTAGCTGAAATAACAGAGACCACTTCAAGGGTGCAGTTCAAGTTCTTTACTCACAGTTCTTGTCACAGCTGTAGGGACCCTCAGACTGCTGGGACCACTGTCAGGGACCTCCGCCGTTTCTGGGTGATTCAGAGAGTAAAAGCCGGTGCCCTTCTCTTAGTGTCTCTTTCTTCTGCTGTCTTCCTTAGCCTTGCCTTTGTTAGGATAAACCTGGCTTGGCCTCCACTACAGCCTCCAGGCTGGGGGTCACCTGTCGGCTGATTACCCCTTTTCTGGAAGTCTGCTATGGGTTCTGGCCCTGGGAGCTTACAACGTCCCTGGGCCTCGGTTTTTACTGTTTGGAGATGATTTTGCACTCCTCCAGTCTCTAGGGACCGTCCCCTGTCGCAGCTTGGTCCCTCCACCGATGTGACTGTAGAACAGGCCACCGCAGCCTACAACTACCCGTGGCACTTCTAGGGTCCTCTCCTTGGTACCTCTAGGCCTGCTCGTGATACTTCCAGGACTACCCGCGGCCCTACGACTTCTTCTGTCCCTTACGTGGTGTCACCTGGACCTCTGGGTCCCAGGATCTTCACCGGAAGCGTCTCCTTCTGTCTTTCTGCTCCTGACTGACTTGGAGCTCTTTTCCTTCTTTCTTTCTTTCTTTCTTTTCTCCTTCTTGCCTGCCTCCAGCAGGCCTCCTCCTCCCTCCTTTCTCTCGTTCTTCTTCTCCAACTACATGCTCACTCTCTCACTCCCTGAGGTAGACTGACTAAACTAGACCTTCCTGTGTCTGCTCTCAGATGGCTCCTCCCACCTCCCCAGTTGCTAAGCTACCACCCTATGGGAGCAGGGATGGGTCTTACGGCCCCTCTCAGCATGCAGCATGGAAGGGTTGCCTGCCACTTTCCCTGGTCCCAGTATGTACCTAGCAATGGGTGTAGTGTGGATTTACCAGGGGACCGGAGTTCACTCTCTTCCTCTCCCAGAATGGGGCATCACACCGCTGGATGGGGTGCCATGACCTGTGGCGACGGAAGCCTCAGGGGCGCCACAATTTTCTAGTGGCATTTTGAACTTGATGACTTGATGGTGGCCAGTTTGTATACACTGCATTTACGCTGCATTTTTAAAGGGAACCTGTCACCAGATTTGGCAACTATAAGCTGTGGCCACCGCTACTAAGCTCTTATATATGGCATTCCAGAATACTGCACATAAGAGCTCAGGATGCGCTGCATAATGTAAAAAGACTTTTATTATACTCACCTAAGGGGCAGTCCTGTCCTATGGGTGTCACTGCTCTCCGGTCCGGCACCCCCTCTCTGCTGCAATCGCCGTCCTCCTTCTACCCAGCCCAGTGTGCATGATGCGTCCTACGTCATCCACACAGGCCGGTATTGAGGTCCTGCGCAGGTGCATTTTGATCTGCCCTGCTGAGGGCATAGCAAAGTACTGTAATGCGCAGGCATGAGGCAAGGTTAAAGACAGTCCACGCATGCGCACTACAGTACTTTCATCTGCCTGAGCTGGGCACATCAAAGTGCGCCTGCACAGGACCTCAATGACGGCAAGTGTGAATGATGTAGGACACCTCATGCATACTGGGCTGGGTAGAAGGAGGACGGCGATCACAGCAGAGAGGAGGCGCCGGACCGGAGAGCAGTGACACCCATAGGACCAGACTGCCCCGCAGGTGAGTATTATAAAAGTGTTTTTTATGTTATACACAGCGGCCTGGGCTCTTATATACAGAATATTAGAATGCTGTATATAAGAGCCCACTGATGGTGACCGCAGTTTATAGTCACCAAATCTGGTGACAAGTTCCCTTTAATAGTGTTCATTTCATAATTATCTCGCAGTGTAAAAAAACCTGCCGATCAGCTGATGAACATACAAATAGCTAATTTTCACAGTTTTAAAGAAGTGTTACAGATCGCTCAGTGTGCATTGTTTACTTTGATCTGCCTGTATAAACGCATTTAAATGACCGCTGATTGGTACAACGACCGCCGGTCAGTCCATATAAACAGACCCTTTCTCTTATATGGAAGGTTGATGTATGCCCAAAAAATAAAGTTGAACACACAAATTATATTTTCATCCCGCCAATTACTTCTTCCTTCAGGAAAAACCTGAATTGGACAGGTTGGATTTCAACCCATCTATTATTCTAAATGTAAAGTGACATCAGAGGTGTTTGTGACATCTGTCGGCTTGCCTGAGAGTTTAGAGTGTATGAGGCCTTCTCGACTCTCCCCACCGGCATATATTGTTGGGAATGATGAGGATTGAGCACGTTCTTCCTTGGTGAGGTAATCCTCCAGAGGAATCTGGCAGCGACCCTCTCGTAGAGAACACAAGAAAGCTCGACAGAGTATTACTCCTGTGTGTGGTGGAATCTGGAGACAGATCTTATCACACACAGGCTTTTACAAACATCGCCCACTGTCATGGCGGCAGCGGGATCTTTTCAGACTACTGATTCTGCCACTCCACCTGATAACTTCTCTGATATCTGTAATTAGCGCAGGATGACTTAGGCTGGGTTCACACAAAGCGACAGCGATAACGACGTCGCTGTTACGTCACCATTTTCTGTGACGTAACAGCGACCTAGTAAGTCGCTGTTATGATCGCTGCTTAGCTGTCAAACACAGCGACGCAGCAGCGATCATAACGTCGCTACATGTGCAGAGAGGAGGGAGCCGCGCACACTGCTTAGCGCTGGCTCCCTGCTCTCCTAGCTACAGTACACATCGGGTTAATTAACCCGATGTGTACTGCAGCTACATGTGCAGAGAGCAGGGAGCCGCGCACACTGCTTAGCGCTGGCTCCATGCACTCCTAGCTACAGTACACATCGGGTTAATTAACCTGATGTGTACTGCAGCTACATGTGCAGAGAGCAGGAGCCGGCAGCACAGGCAGCGTGAGAGCGGCGTAGGCTGGTAACAAAGGTAAATATCGGGTAACCACCTTGTTCACCTACCGTGACGTAGCAGCGATTTCGGTAGCGATCTCGCTATGTGTGAAGCACCCCTTAGGCGTATAGGCAGGCTAGGAAAAGTTAATCTTTGCTTGTTTGTTTATGAGTCTCTTTTGATCACATATTGTGAGCGAGTCAATCACATCTGCTCCCCTACTACATATGCTTGCTAGATATAATTTATCTTAGTTGGTCTGCTGAGGTGTTGTGATCTAGACTAACTGGTGGTTGTAGTACTATTGCTGTGTACGGTTTTGGAGTTAACCTTTGTTGTCTTTTTGTTGCTATCTTCCTGCTCTTGCTTTTCTCCTGAGTCTCTCATTGTTTGTTCCCTTTGTGTTTGTAGTGTGTCAGAGTTTTGCTTTTCCCGTCTGTCTTTATGTGTTTCCATCTCACTCCTGCCCCCTCCTTCACTTGTGAGAGGGGGGAATCAGATTAGTTCTGGTCAGGACTAAAGGGTGCTTTACATGCTGCAACATCGCTAACGATATATCGTCGGGGTCACAGTGTTTGTGACGCACATCCGGCATCGTTAGCGACATCGCAGGTTGTAACAGCTAGGAGCGACGATCAACGATCGCAAAAACATCAAAAATCGTTTATCGTTGACACGTCGCTCCTTTTCATAATATCGTTGGTGGTGCATGCCGCTGGTTGTTCATCATTCCTGCGGCATCACACATCGCTATATGTGACACCGCAGGAACGACGAACATCTCCTTACCTGTGTCCACTGGCAATGAGGAAGGAAGGAGGTGGGCGGCATGTAACGGCCACTCATCTCCGCCCCTCCTCAGCTATTGGGCGGCCGTTTAGTGACGCCGCTGTGATGTCGCTGTGACGCCGAACGCACCTCCCCCTTGAAGGAGGGATTGTTCGGTTTCTCCAGCGACGTCACTGAAGAGGTACATGCGTGTGACGCTGCCGTAGCGATGTTGTTCTATACGGCAGCGATCAACACATGTCGCAAGAATGACGGGGGTGGGTGCTATCGCCCGCGACATCGCTAGCAATCGCTAGCGATGTCGCAGCGTGTAAAGCACCCTTAAGCCAGCTTAGCCAGGCAGAGGACTCAGGCATCTCCACCATTAGGGCTAACCCTGAGGTTAAGAATAGCCTAGGGACCCCTAGTGTGAGGGACAGCATAGAAGTCTCTGTCCCTTGCTTTCCTACAGTTACATTGTGACAGATCTGTAGTTTATGGGGCCTCTTAGTTGGACATTGAAGATGTCCAGAACTTTATCACAATAACTATTGATAAAACTGGAAACCACAATCTCCCTTGTTCTGATGGGTCTATTCAGTGAGTATGAGACCATCCCACAGACGATTAGTAGCCTACCTTCCTGGGGCTTCCGTGATAGACTGTATTTCTAGTAAAACTGATCATGTGCAGGCTGTGAGCAAGTGTTGACAAGTTTTTTTTGGACAAAGCCAAGCCATAAAACAAGAACACAGTACAGAAGCCAAAATAATAGATCCTTGTATATTTGTAGTGGGAGTCAGTTTCAAAGACCTGTGATCAGTGGGCGAGGGACAGGATAAAAGCTTTTTAATTTTCTTTTTTTTTTCAATACGCCTGAGATTCGACTTGGTTTTGGATGAGATATAAGACTGAGCGCTTTGTTCATGTTCGATCTACTGGAGTCATATCATGTTTGTTTTTAGACCCCGTCCTATTTGAGGCATTTCCAACTTTACTGCAGATGAAGCGTAAAGAGACTGTGTTAAATGTCCCCTCCCTTAGAAGTGTCTGATGTGTGACTCCATCGCCTTTCATGTGGTTACACCTAATCCCAGCTGCTTTTTGCTACTTATATATATGATTACTGTGAGCAACCTTAGATATATAATGTCTTTTTAATCAGCTTAAAGGAATATTCCACCATCTTTACTATTTACATTACTCAGCGAGATCCTTTATGACACCTATGATGGTTCACGAGGATAAAAAGTCTAGATTTTAGATTGCTTTCTAAATCGGTCCTTTTACCTTTTTTCCTTAAAAAGACAACTTGGCTTATTCTGGTCACTTTAGGAAACATCCGATAAGAAATATCTTTAGGTTGTTTTAAAGGATAAGAAAAAAGGGTTACTTTTTCCAGTATTAAACACTTTTGTCCTCAGATTATATCCGGTATTGCAATATTTCAAAGAAATAAAGCTGAGCTGCAATACCAGACACAGCCAGTGAACAAGAGTGGCGCTGTTGCTGGGAAAAAAGAAATAAATAGATATAATATTCTTATCCTAAATAAACCCAATAAAAATCATTGGCTTGTCAGCAGTATGACAAACTGTTTAGCTTATGTATCACGTTATGTAGAGGTATTTGTCTCCACTATCTTAGGAACACGACAGATAAAATATACACAAAAAATACTAAATAACTTCCAACATATGACATTTCTCCTGATATTTTTTTTCTCACACATTACAATTCTGTCTGAAATATACTTATGAATAAGGATCAGATTTGTAGAGTCTGAAACGCGTAAGATCGGGTCTTCTTTCCATTTGTAAATCATATCTCTTGGATTTTAATGAAGTCTCAATATTTTGTTTTTTAATATATTCACTTTTTTGCCAGACTCTCCTGACATATATATATATATATATATATATATATATTTGGTATTGCTGCATTTGTAAGGGTATGTGTGCCACCCTGTCTCAGACCGGGGTCAGGACTTGAGGGGTCCGGACCCGGGCTCGGCTAAAGCGGGCTTTACACGCAGCAATATTGGTAGCAATATCGCTAGCGAGCATACCCGCCCATCATCGGTTGTGCATCATGGGCAAATTGCTGCTCGTGGCGCACAACATCGCTTACACCCGTCACACATACTTACCTGCCTAGCGACGTCGCTGTGGCCTGCGAACCACTTCCTTTCTAAGGGGGTGGTTCGTGCGGCATCACAGCGGCGTCACTAAGTGGCCGCCCAATAGAAGCGGAGGGGCGGAGATGAGCGGGACGAACATCCCGCCCACCTCCTTCCTTCCTCATTGCGTGCGGCCGCAGGTAAGATGTTGTTCCTCGTTCCCGCGGTGTCACATATAGCGATGTGTGCTGCCGCAGGAACGACGAACAACCTACGTCCTGCAACAGCAACGATATTCGGGATAGGAATGACTGGACAATGATCAACGATATGGTGAGTATTTTTGATCGTTAACGGTCGTTCCTGCAATGTCACACGCAACGACGTCGCTAACAATAGGGGACCAGGATGGGACATTGCACAAGCTGGGGAACAAATTGTTTGAGTTTCAATTATTTCCTATAGGATATCTTGCTTTGCAGGACGAGTAACTTGGTTTACAAGCACACTCCCAGAACGGATTGTTCTCGGAAACCGAGGTTTTACTGTATAGTGTTTCTAAATACTTCTTGCCTAAATTCTGGTTAGGCTAGGCCACCTTGATAGCCATTACTGCGCTCTCCATAGCCAACCCTGACATGTTTGCAGATCACTTTATAATGTTGTCCTCTTGCTCGATTTTCTGCTCGGTGGGGTCTACAATTTGACGCCTGTACTTTGTATATCTCCTAATCCTTGGTACATCTATGATTTCCATTTCCAGGTAGAACTCAAAATTCATTTGTCTTTGTGAAAGTCCTAGACTATGTGCAGTTTAATGAGACTGAGTGTGTCTGTTATTCTTTCTCCAGGGGAGAGGGAATGGGGCGCGTGGGAGATCTGGAGAGAGGAAGGAAGTCTAAAGCCTTAACAATAGCTGGAAACAGACAAGAAAATGGAAGCTGGCAGTCAGTAGGCTGGATACGGCCGCACAGCTGTTGGTTTGTGAGGGCACAATCGATTAGCATTGATAGAACAAAGCCTGGCTTCATTTCTCTCCATTGAATTACGTCCATTGTTGCAGTTACAGACTGTTATAAACCCCTCGTTTGCTTAAAGTGGTTCCTTATTGTAAATGATGGAGACAGCCATTTTGCAGTCTGAAATCTCTCCCATCAGGATGCAGCTCTTCTACTGAGCTCTCCAGGGATGGATCTACTGTGGCATAGCTAGGCTCAGCTTTCAGTAAGAGGCCGAGGGGGACGCAACGTAAAGGTCTTCCAGCTAAAAAAAATAGCTTTATACACGGTTAATATAGGATCTATACAAGTTATTAACATATGTGAATTATTTTGATGACCGGGTCCAACTCCTGAAACATTCACTGATCTGCTGTTCTCAGCAATGGCAGCTATTGAACATGGGTCAGTACTCTGTGACCACTGGACAGGAGCAGTGTGATCCATCTCCTATTGATCTACAAAACCCAACAAATGATTAGGACCTGACCTGCAGTACCAGACAGTGACCACTAATCAGCTGAAGGCGCTGTGCTGCTCAGGCGCTCAAATGCGTTCATCTGGCTACTGTCGGCACTGAGAAAAGCTGATTTGGGGGGCACTCGGTATCACACCCCCAGTGATAGAGAGGTCATTAATATCAAAGAAATGAAACCGCCTTTAGGTACCTTGATCTCAGGATATCAGCACAGGTCCCCGGTCCATACAGCTCCACATCTGTCTATGGTTCAGTTCAGGATAGCATTTTTTGTGTCATCACATGACCAATGATGTACGTAGGGCAGTGTGCGCACACTGCATTGTTGATGCAGATTTTGTGCAGATTGTGGCACAAATCTACATGCATATCCTGATGCCAGCAAAGTCAATGAGAATTCTGAAGTGCTATGCGCACTTTGCCTTTTTCCCCTTGCAGATTTGGTGCAGAAAATAATCTCAACTGTTGGTGCTTTTTTTCCTGCATTTTTAGCCCTTCCACCCATTGACTTCATTAAGAAAAATGCATGGCTCAAAAATGCACCAAAAACTATGGATAATCTTTACTATTAAGGATAACCGACTGGACAAAATAACTCATAACATGTATGTTCAATTTTTATTGTTAAAAATCAATAACATTTATGGTTAAAAAAAAATGCACCAAAAACTCATGCATTTTTTGAGGTGTTTTTCTGCCACAAAGTGAGTTTTTTAGTGCAGAAAATCTGTGCACCAAAAGCTCAACGCGCACACACACCTATAGGCTATGTGCGCACTGGGCGTTTTTGCGCGTTTTTGTGCTCAAAACTGCATGACTTTGCTTCCTCAGCAAAGTCTATGAGTTTTCATTTTTGCTGTCCGCACACAACTTTTTTTTTTTAGCTGCGTTTTTGAGCTAAAAAAAAAATGGACATGTCAATTCTTTCCTCCGTTTTACTGCGTTTTTCACCCATGCAATGCATTGGAAAAACGCAGCAAAATGCAGTGATCAAAAACGCAGCAAAAGGCAGCCAAAAACGCACCAAAATGCGGTAAAAATGCATTCGTTTTTTCCAGTGCGTTTTTGCGTCCAAAAATGCAGCGTCAAAAAAGCGCTGTATGCGCACATAGCCTTATACTGTGTGCATAGAATGAGTTTTTGATGCAGATTTGGTGCAGATTTTGACACAAATCTGCATGTCTGTCTTTATGCCAGCAAAATCAATGAGAATCCTGAAGTGCTGAGCGCACAATGCTTATTTTTCCTTGTATATCTGGTGCAGAAAATAATCTGCAGTATGCCAGTTGTTGGTGCTTTCTTTTTAAGCCCTTACACCCATTGACTTCATTAAGGAAAACACATGGCACAAAAAAGCAACAAACTGCATGCATTTTTTGGGGTGTTTTTCTGCCAGAAGGTGCAGATTTGATGCAGAAAATTCCTGCACCTAATCTACAACATGCACAGATAACCTAAAGAAGTCTGGCTCAGTTCAATAGCCAAGCCAGCCCCCTTCTGTGTCCATGCAATAGCTATTACAATGTATTTATTGAAATGTGATCTACTACAAAAAAAATGTATTTAGGAATTATATATGTAAGCTTGGGGTTTAGCTCAGTTGTTACCCATTGGAGGGACATTCTCAAGGAATGGAAAGTTATGCTAAAAAAAAAGCAGTGAAAAAAAGCAAACTCATACAATGTGTCGGATGTCTTATTGTTTGGATTCACGGCTCATGTCTGCGGTGTGAGACTCCCTTACAATAGACTACCGACTCTGCTGGGCTGCTCCATCTTTCCGGTCACCATCCTAGTTGTATCAGTGTTTATTTAGCCCCCATTGTACTCATTGTTTGCTGTGATGGACCTACATACACACTATATACATGTAATAAGATGAGCCATGGTGTATCTATAGAGGATTTAGCCCTGAGCTTCACGATGGAGTGCACATGCCCAGAACTAATGACATTAGGACATTTTGCATCAATCATGTGAACCACACAAATAAATATAATCACAAGACAGCATTGATTTTCCACAGATACACAAAATTATCCATAGGAGATTTTCAAAGAGGGGAAGTGGAGACATTTCTGACTTAGCTTCTTCACAATTGGAAATTTATGACATTCTTATATTAGTGGTTTGCGGGAACAGTGAGTGGTTATTATTATTATTTAACGGCCTTCAGTTCGATCTAGAGCCATGGCGACTTGATGGATATACGCTCTGTAGGAAGATTGATCTTGTGGAAGCCTAGATAGGTCTACCAGGGTCTTCTCCAATGTTTTCTTGATTGTGCCAAGCCATCAGGTTGCTGGTCTTCGGGGTACTTTGCACGCTGCAACATCGCTAGCATCGGCTAGCGATGCTGAGCGTGATAGTACCCGCCCCCGTCGCACATGCGATATCTTGTGATAGCTGCCGTAGCGAACATTATCGCTACAGCAGCTTCACACACACTTACCTGCCCTGCGACGTCGCTCTGGCCGGCGACCCGCCTCCTTCCTAAGCAACACAGCAACGTCACACGGCAGGCGGCCAATAGAAGCGGAGATAAGCGGGATGTAAACATCCCGCCCACCTCCTTCCTTCCGCATAGCCGGTGGAGGCAGGTACGGAGATGTTCCTCGCTCCTGCGGCTTCACACACAGCGATGTGTGCTGCCGCAGGAACGAAGAACAACATTGTATCTCCTATTGGTGCGACATTATAAAAATGACGGACGCTACACAGATCACCGATTTTCAATGCTTTTGCGATCGTTTATCGCATCTAGGCTTTACACATTGCGACGTCGTTACCGGATGTTCGTCACTTTCAATTTGGCCCCGACGATATCGCAGTAGCGATGTCACAGCGTGCAAAGTACCCCTTCCTCTTCGCCTTGTTCCTTCCAACCATGATGTCCTTCTCCGGTGATTGCTCTCTTCGTATGATGTGTCCAAAGAAGACAAGTCGTACCTTAATGATCCTTGCTTTGAGTGACATAGAATTAACCATTTACTGCTTCAAAGCAAGGAGTAAATAGCAAATGTTTTGAATTTCCAATCATTGACGATCTCAGGAATATAGTCTTGTGTTTCGGTGCGGCTCACAGGCCGAAAGGCCTTTTAAAGGGATTGTCCATTACTTGGACAACCCCTGCTCTTTTCCCTTATTCGCCCCCTTAAAAATAACCCTATACTCACCTTCATTAAGACCGTGGTTCATGCAATGTCTAAAGCCGTGACCTGGGGCCCATCTGACATTGTTATGACATACAAGCCCTGCGACCAATCATTACCTGGCATCTCTCTCCCCGTCTTCGGACACTTAAGCAGGGTGTGAGCGCTGCGCTGACTTCCAGCTCAAACATTCAAAGGTGGAAAGAAGAAAGTTGGCGCTGATTGGGCTCATGTGTCATAACAATATCGGGTGGGCCCCAGGTTGCAGCTTTACACATCACTGGAACAATGGACGCCACGGAGATGAGTATAGGCTTATTTATTTCTACGGGGGCGAACAAGGGGAATGAGAAGGGGTTGTCCAAGTATTATCATGACAGATTCCCTACGAACCAGTATCATCCAATCTCTAGTACTGAATCAGTTATATTGCAACACTCAAGTACATGTCACCAAATCCATCAATGTATAATTTGGCATTGAGTGCCGGCTAGGCATGAGTAAACACTTTACCATGGGAAAATCATTATAATCGCGGTAACAATCATTCATATGTAACATTTGTATTGCCATACATGGGAACTTATGGGTTAAACAGTAATGTATTACCATTTTAATGTTTTATTTATTAAATCCTGATAAAGAATATTTTTGATTTTCTAATCCTGCCTGTGATGATAATGAGATGACTACAGAAAATAATATCTACAGATTAGGAAGAGTCAGTGTAATTGCAGTCTTATTGGTGAACTTAAAAAGTACAGGATTTAGTATATACAGTGCTCAGCGTAAATGAGTACACCCCAACATATTTGTTACAAAACCTTCAATTTCCTTTCAGAATCAACATTTTCTATACTATACAACAAAATACTCCCACAACCATTGTGGACCATTGATTGCAAAAAAGATTTATTATTTTGCACACCCAAAACAGTAATTTTCCTATCTTATCAAGACCATATTGCAAAAATGAGTATAAAATTCAAATGAAGGCCTCATTCAGTCTGTGGTGCTGTGGCGACCCCTGAATATATCAGGGTGCCACAGGGAACTGCATCCTTTCACCCAGGGTGCAGGGCCTTCCCCCCCATGGTTCCAGGTTCCCAAAAACCGGTGTCACTAGTATCAGCACCACAAATCCCAACCACACCTCACATTATGACCTGTCAGACACACCAGTGGGTTGGTTAAGCTGGAATAGGGCCACCCACCTAGGGGTCAAGCAGACTGGTTGGAGGGAGGAAGTGAGCAGAGTAGTGAGAGCCCTCAAATAGTGAGGAGCTGGAGTAGTAGCTCCCAGGGAGCTAGACCGAGGTTGGGTCACAGACGGTGGTCTGGGACCAGAGGAATCGGGGACCGGTGGCAGGGACATTGGAAAAGGGTGCGACAGACATAGTCTAGGAGGACTGTCGGCATCAGAAACCCAAAAGAACTGACCGGTACCGAGCACGACGGGGTACAGGACTCTAGGTCAGGAACTGATTCAACGTCCTGATAATTAACCTAGGAGGGAGAGTGTCTTCACAAACTTCCCTAAGAGCTCAAAGATTGAAGGCGTCAGCACACCGCGGGGGATAGGGTTTTCCAGTAAAGCAGCCCACTAAAATCCCAAGTACCAGCCATCAAGAGCACAGCTACACTACATAGTGAGCGGGGCCCCAACAGCTTCAAACCAAGGAACCATAACAGACAACTAAATTGTGCACAAAGATGGGCTCTGGATTACGAAATGAGACCAGTTGGAGCGGACACCTGGACGGGCTCCCCGCAGTGACAGTGAGACACAGAAACTTTAATTTTGTCTACTTTATAATCCTCATCCAGCACCACGACTACCCACAGTGAGTACCCTGGTCCCCTGCACCCTGAGCTCCCAAATATCCACCAAAACCCCAGAGGCTGGGGCCTTGCCTACCTGCCGAGGGACTGACACCTTGCTGCTCCATACCATTTGCCTCGATACTCCTTCCAGCAGCGGTGGTACTCCCATTACCGCAACCCGCAGGTGGCGTCACGAACTTCTCCCCTGTAAATAATCCCCTTTCAAGGATCGAAGTGTTTGTCGAACCCGGGTCCGGACCCCTCGAGCCACGACCACCCCAGATCCGAGCACCCCGGTCCACGCTGGGGCGGCACAGTGCTATTCCCTTCCCATACCCGTGTTTTTTGATGAACTATGTGTCTGTCCAAAACTCACAGAGACATGTCCATTTTTTCCATCCATGAAAAACACTGATGACACTGATGGTAAAAAAGGACTCACAGACAGTACACTTATAACACACACATTATAATACTGATGCCACCATTACCATTTTTTTCACGAACACGGTCTTGTGAATGAAGATTAAAGGGAACCTGTCACCAGATTTTTCCCTATTAAACTAAACGAATCCCCTTCTGCAGCTCCTGGGCTGCCTTCTATGAAGGTGCACCTTGGCCCTGACTCCCATTCCAGACCCCAAAAATAACTTTATAAAACTTGGCCGTTAGGTATACTAATTACCTATGTTGGCCGGATGGGCGGGCTCATTTTCTGCTCCTGTCCCCCCTCCTGCCGCTGGTCGCCGTCCTCCTTTCTTGATTGACGTGATGACGCCTCAGTCATCCTCCTCGTTGCATTTTGTTAAATCTCGCGCCTGTGCAGTTATGTCAGCTCGCGCAGGTGCAGTTTTTTTTTTTACAAACTTCTGATTTTTTTTTCACCAATGAAATAAAAGTAAAATTACACATGTTTAGTATCGAGGTACTCGTACTGACCAGGGGAATCATGACGACAGGTCAGTTTTAACTATTTTTTTTTTTTGCAATTTTACCACATTTGGAATTTTTTATTCCTATTTTCTAGTACACTATATGGTAAAATTAATGGTTTCATTCAAAAGTACAAGTTGTTTTGTGAAAAACAAGCCCTCATACAGCTATGTTGATGGGAAAAATAAAAAAGTTATGGCTCTTGGAAAAAGGAGAGGAAATAACAAAAAATGGGAAATTGACGGGTGGTGAAGGGATTTTTCAACCATTTTGCTACTGTCTTTTTTTATGACAGGATAGAAGCTGTGCTGCTGTGATTACCAACGCATGTGACTGTATGCCACATGGTTGTGTACATGGAGGCTACGGGTGTGTAATATATACGTGAAAAGTCGCTTAAATGAAAAGGTCGACATAAATGATCTCTTTCCGTTTTTGAGGGTTTGCAGCAATGTATCTCTATAAACAAATGGTTCACTTGGAGTCCAGTTGGAATATCTTACTATGGAGAGTCTAGACTGGAGACATCAGAGAAAACCCTCATTTGTGCGTTAGGTCTGTGCAGTTCAATGGGCTTATCTATTTTATTCATAATATTAAACTCAGTAGCATAGCTACCTGGGGGCAGAGGGTGCAGCTGCGCCGGGCCCCACAGTCAGAGGGGCCTACCCAATGCCACTGCTACATGCCAATATAGTCAACTCTGCGGTAGAGCAGGGAGACATGATCTCACTGCACTACCGCTCTCCATTCTGTAGACCACAGGTTGCTTTGAGTCTGCCGTACCAAACAGCAGCACTGGGAGCTAATGTGCGGACTATGATACAGTATGAGGGCTATTGTGGGGGCCAACATAAAGTGTGAGGACTACTGTGGAGGCCATTATACAATCTGTGGGCCATTACAGTGAGAGCTATTGTGGGGGACAATATAATGTGTTCTAAGTGAACAGTGGGGATTTCATACTATGTATCTGAGAGCTGTGGGGATATCATACTATATATAGGGGAGCTGTTGGGATTTCATACTATGTATAGGGGAGCTGTGGGCCCACTATACTGTTTAAAGGGGAGCTTTTGGCCTATTATACTATGTATATGATAGCTGTGGGCCTATTATGCTGTGTATTGGGGAGGAATGGGTTTATCATACTGTATATAGCGGTGCTATGAGGGCATTATATTGTGTATAAGGGAGCTTTGCCCCCATCATAATATATATATAGGGAAGCTGAGGGGACATAGTACTGTATATAAAGTGGCTGTGGGTCCATCATACTGTGTTTAGTGGCAATCAGGGGATTGTGACCGTCAAAGGTGTGTGGCGCCCCTGACCTGGTCAGGCGCCACTGAGTACTGCACTCAGACTGAGTGAGTACAAAACAGATAATTCCAAAGGCTGACCAGGGTGTGGACAAACACAGACACTTAGTAACCAGGACACACACACGGCTTAGAGGGGAGCCCTGGGCAGACCCAAGGAGGGGGCGTAGCCCTCGCATCCCAGCTAGTGGTGGGTTGTGGGACTGGAGACAGAGAGTGTGCAGTGGCAGCAAGAGGAGAGGAGTGGAGCAGCCACGTATGAGGTGTGGAGCGGAGGAGCAGGACACGCTCAGACCCTGCACCTGTAGTGGCTGTTGACGGGGGAGAGCGACTACCCAGTGGTGCTGCCTGAAATCCAACTAGTGAAGAGGTGGCTGAGTAAGGAGACTACCTGTAGACCAGGCCCGCACGGGGAAACAGGTCCCCAGAGCAGGAACCCATCTTCTCGGCCTGCCAAACCTGCTGGTGAGGGTGCTGAATGTGCCTCACCAACCTACACAGAGTCCGAGCCTCAGCAGCAACAAGGGGGCCCATAAGTGAGTCAGGGCAAGAAGCCATCTCTACTTGGTCCACGCTGCCAGCAAACGGGCCAGAAAGGGGAGAACGGCAGTTGCGACTTCCCTGGGTGATCCCCGAGCACTCCAAGTCGGGGTCACCTCAAAACAAGAAGGGCTAGGAAAGCAAGTCATCAGTCACCCCTGGATCAGCCTGAGGAATACCTGGTTCCACCTTGTTCATCAAAGCATCGCCCGGGTTGACTCACCCCTACCATCTGAACGTGAGTAAAAACCCTGAAAGACATTGCTGCTTATGTGTGAGTTCTTCTGCGACCTGTGGTACTACACACTTACACTGAGCCCTTGGGGCCAGCCTCACTCTCCGGAGGCCATAACATCAGACTGCATTTACCATCGGCCCCAAAAGCTCCCTAAACTGCAGTGGCAGTCGCCCCTGACCGCAATTACCGAGACTGGCGTCACGATTCCCATTGAAGTTAACCTGACCTACCTGTGGCCAGAAGATTCCCAGCACGTGACGTCCCTGAAGACCCTGAGGCGACCTGAAGGTAACGGGGCTCTATAGGTGAACATGGAGCATTATTACTTTCTAGGGGCAATTTTACCATCTGAAGCGCACAAAGGAGGCATTATTATTATTCCTGAACTCCACATACAGGTATTTACCTTCTATATATTGCCTCCATGTTGAAGAGCACAGTAGCTGTACATATATGTCTGTTTACCTAGCACATGCCATTGTACCGATCATTAGATTTATCTCCTACATATACTGGTATACCTGTTATTGCATCTCTATATACTGCCCCTTACTTAAGAGCAGTGTCCATGCGCACAGTGTATTTATGTAGCACATGTTATTATACCAATCATTAGACTGTTTTTCTGTACTGTACATGCTTAGATACTTTTACTTTAGAGGCGCACTATAAACAAGCATCAGTTGCATACGAGGCCACATTGTCATAAGGTGTTATATACAGGTCTACATCAATATCTATATAGCTTTAAATGTTTGCATATACACCTTCTGCTCCTACATCATTATTCTCTATTTTTTACTTTGTATCCACTCAAAATATTTGCATTTTACTGCATGCATGTATTTTGTTTGCCCTTTCTCATGTTGTTTAATCTACCACACCATTTTACTTGTAATCAATAAATAATAGTTTTTACCTCTAAATACATGATTAGATATTGTATTTTTCCTTGTTTGTTCCTTCTGAGGTACCCCATCGCACAGCATAACACTATATATGTCCTATATCTGAACTTTTCAACGGTAGAATGATACAATGCCACATGAAAGATTGATACACAAAATAAGAGCAACAGGAGTTGGGTAAAATATGTGCAATTGGGTTAATAATTGACTTAGAGAAAGGAAACAGAAGGTGCTTAATAATGGAACACACTCTGAATGGGTGAAAGTTAACAGCAGTTTGGTATCACAAGGGTCAGTATTGGACCCTCTTCATGTTAATATATTTATTAACCCCTTCATGACCGGGCTATTTTTTGTTTTTGGTTTTCCTCCCTTTCTTCCAAGAGCTATAACTTTTTTATTTTTCTGTCCACATAACTGTACGAGGGATTATTTTTTTGCAGGACAAATTGTTCTTTTGAATGACACTATTCATTTTAGCATGTGAAAAAAAATTCAAGTACGCTGAAACTGCAAAAAATTAATTATCGTCACAAGCAGAGTCTTCAGCAGACCTTTGGCTGAGCACATCACGTGCACACAGAAGGGCACGTGGAATGAAACACCCACGTGCCTTTGCATATTAAATGCCACTATCAGAAATTGACAGAGGCATTTAACAGATTAACAGCCGTGGGCGAAACTCCAGTCTGCCCGCGATTGTTAGGGACAGATGATGGCTGAATAATTGAGCCATCATCTGCTCTGAAAGATGCGGACTCGTACCTGTATGTCATATGTCGTGAAGTGGTTGATAACCTTGTAAAGGGAATGCAAAGTATAATTCCAATATTCACAGATGATACTAAACTCTGCAAAGTAATCAACACAGAGGAGGATAATTTAACCAATTTTAGAATGCCCAAAAACACATCACAAATAGTGATGGGCGGACTCGGACTGTAAAAGTCCGGATCTGCTCGGTTTCAAAGGTGCCCGGTTACCAGACCTGTGCCCGGGATTCCAGATATTGATCTAGATCCGGCAATTAGGAAATTAAAAAAAATAAAATAAAAATAAAGAAAATAAGAATGAAGCGAGCTGTTACGCTTACCGAGGAGCGACGAACGTCCGGAGGTGGACTCACTGGACCGTGCCCCGGACTCCCCTGAGAAGGCGACCAGCAGCGAACCCCTATACAGGGACTGTGCGGTACCTCCCCAGAAGGCCTAGAGGCACGGCAGCCAGGAACCGGGGGTAGGAGTCTCTGTACGGCCAGGCGTAGCTCGGCTACGACGTTCGCAGCAGGCAGAACACGGGTGTGGCACCAGAGATGATCACAGCAGGTGGCACAGAGACGTTCACTGCGGGTAAGGCCGGTGACGTCCACTACGGGTATGACCGGTGACGTCCACTGCGGGTATGGCCGGTGACATCCACTGCGGGTATGACCGGTGACGTCCACTGCGGGTATGGCCGGTGATGTCCACAGCCGGAAGGTACAGATGGCACTATGGTGAGATAGAGTATTAGTAACAGGCAGGAACACACGGATAACAGTAGTACAAAGGGGCCTGAACACTAGCAGGGCTCTAGTAGAAGTGTTGCTCGGGCGCCTGCTGCCGGGAGAGGTGAACCTAAATAGTCTTTCGGTAACAGGTGGCCTCTGAGGTCACTTCCAGAAAATGAGGCACTGCTGCTTTAAGAAAGGGGGCGTGGCCTCGTGTGCAGCCTAGAGTTGCTCACTGCAGAATTGTGTGTGGATGGGAGACAGGAACAGACTGCAGCAGCTCCAGGAAGAGGACGCCTGACCCGGGAGTGAGCAGAGCCATGGGACAGGTAAGAGGAAGCACGTCGCTGCCGGGGGCTGGGACCGGGAATGCACGTGGGGGCCATGCTGGGGCTGGGCAGATGTGAGGGAGAGCGCCCTGTGGAGACACGAGGCTCAGTGGGTGCTCTCGTCCACTAAAACCCGACGCCTTTAGAAAGACAGCATGGCCCAGGGCTCATCCCAACTGAACGCCGGCCTCCTTAACCGTGGGCGTAACACTACTCAGACAACACAGGGTGAGGGAACCACAACAATTAGACTTTATTGGATCCCCAAACAATTAACGGCACATAACACATAACCAGCAAAACACAAATGTAACAGGCAACAGAGTCTCACCCTTCCGCTGGCTCATCAGGGATTTAGTATGTCCATGCCTCAGAGGTTCCAGGGCTATTTATTCCAATCCAGCAGCACCCCGCTTTTGGTGAGCACCCACCAAGAAAGGAATAATGCCAGATTTAGGAAGCTGGCAGAGGTCTGCAATGTCTGTAACAGGTGACTGAACTGTCCCAACCTGAGTGTCCTCCTTAGGTAGTCCTGGTATGATGTTACAATCCTGGCAGCCGGAGTCAAAATCCCTAGGCTGTGGATATGGTCTCCAACCGGAACCGGAGTCCCTAGATTGAAGCCATAAGATATCCTGATCCTCTAGTCAGCTCCTAAGAGCTTAGACCGGATCCATCAGCATCCATCAACCACCTGGTGGCTTAAAGAAGTCCTTTTTAGAGCCACAGCCTTCCACTTGGATACACTGCGTCCTCATCGGATTGGTTGGACAATATCGCCTCTCCCATTGGATGAATTTCAAGCTGCATGGATAATGTTCATTTAAATGGTGTGCATAGAAAGACTGTGGATATCTACATGAATTCTGCAAGTCACAGACTCGACAATGGCTACTAAGGTAATCACATTAGCAATACACAACTACATTACAATGGTTACTGTAAGGGTCTGGGGAAACAATAGCTAAGCAAACATGAGGTAATACACAATAGAACAATACGTCTGGTTGAATGTTAAGAAACTTTAACCCATGAGAGGCATTGGGTGTCCATGTCGTCACACGCCCCCCTCGGCATCTGGCGGGATCAGGCGCTACACGAGCGCTTTATACTTACCGAGGCTCCATTGCGACTACACTGCTCCCGTGGCCTCTCTTTCACTTCCTGGGCCGCTCTTCATTGCTCATCCATATGCACTGCCACATCAGGCGGCCTGACAACGCCCCCCCTGCCGGCTTCTCCTGGGACAAATGTCCCACCTGCTCCCCCTCAGATACTCCGCTGGTTTATTATAATGTTTACCTTCTCACTGTTTACTCAGCATTGATCCAGCTCTTGAATATTTAAAGAAGCATTGACTCTTCTTCCCCTGGATATGGTGAACATATGATCACCTGGTGCAGGGAGGGAACAGGAGCTGCTGGGTTTTAGGAAACCCAGACACCTATGCTATGTAGTCAAGAGGCTAAGATTCCCATATAGCTGGGGTTTATATTACAACCCTATTTACTATGGAGAACAGCAAAAAAAAAATGGTGTATTAACATGTTAGAATACCCCCCTAAAGGCTTTTTAAGACATTATGGTTGCTCAATGTATAAAATAAATTAAAAAAAATGAATACATGAAGACAAACTAAACTAAAAAAGAGGCACTAACAGAGTTGCTGTTTTTAGCCTCACTCACAATGGAAACAATATGTCCAATAAATAAAAATAATTTCTACAGAAATGGAAATGTAATTTAAATGTTTCTAGCAATTATTTGTGGTCGTAAAAAATCTATAAAGAAATGTGAATGAATAACAGACATTTATTTCCTATTATTCTGTACATTTTCCCCCAGTATCAGCAAAAAAGCAACATAAAAATATCATAAAACTTAAGCCCCATATATCATGAAAAAAGAGGCAAAAATAATTTGAATATCTAATGAAGAAAAAACTTACAGCGCTGTTAAAAGATTATATACGGAAAAGCTCCCAAAATGTGGCAATCATGAACTGGTTAATATCTGGAATTGATGTAAGCTGAAGGCTTGGGTTGAGAAATGGCAATTAATCTATAAGGCCATGGCCTCAGGGGGGACTGCTGCGATCCCCTCGCATGACACTCGGCTCACGCTGGTAGCACAACGGGAGCCGAGTGTTATGCAAGTGTCACTGCGACTGGGGTCCGATCATGCAATCGGACCACAGCTGCGTGGGGCGGGCCGGCTCTGAGGAGGGGAGCGCCGGACCGCGGAGGAGAGGGAGGGATTTATCTCCCTCTCTTTTCCATTGCCGGCTATTGCCATTCTCGCTCTGCACTCGCGGTACACCGGTGTGCTGCGAGTGCAATGCGATTTCTCTTTCGCCCCATAGACTTGAATGGGTGCGAGAGAACAAGAATCGCATTCCACCCGCAGCATGCTGAGACTGTTTTTTTCGGTCCGATTAGGGCTGAGAAAATAATTGTTCAAGGGACCGGGCCCCATAAAGTTATATTGGGCCGGGTGGAATGCAATGTTTTATCGCATTCCACTCGCTCCGATTTTCATGCCGTGTGTCTTAGGCCTTATATAGATAAAGGGAAGGTGATGTACCTGGGCCTAGGAAATAAACGGTATAATTATGTACTAATTCGTAAAACACTGGGTAACACCATCACTGAAAAAGATTTGAGTTTATGGGTGGACAGAAAACTAAGTATTGTGATGCACCTCGGGTATTCCTCCAACAAATGTGGAAATGTATGAATAAATTAATTGGATATTAGCAGAGTACTTTTTAGTGTGCAGTAATACACAATTTTTGCAGTAATGCATGTGACACTGATATTACAGGGAGTCTATATACTAACTAGAACTATAACTGTCTCCCAGCATTCCCTCAGGTTGAGAAAGCATTAACCAACCACATGAGGAGATGGTCTGTTTCACTCTCTTTCCCAGTCTCAGCACATAAACTCTGCCCCCTCAGGTCACGTGACGATGACATTATACCAGATCTTTCTCCACTCATCTCCACTCCACTGATCGATGTGACCATCTCCATGCCAGGATGGAGTTTGCAAGATGCACAGGCGCTCGGCCATGCAGCTAAAAAGCTCTGATCTGTGAGTACTAGTAGCACACTAGGGGTGTACTTACTTCTTAGAGGAGATTCTAGCTAGGGTACACTGTGCATGGTATGGCAGCCATAAACCAATTTGTGCAGTAATAAAAACTGCATAAAAAAATCTTTGGGTATTACTATTTTCATTTGCACTGGGGCGTTCATTAATAATCTCATGTAATGTACCGTACCATGCCTAGGGAGAAATGTAGTTAAGTTTACTGTGTATTATATCAGTTTATGCGTAACCTCTCTATGGACAGAGGAATGATTACTAGATTATAAGACGCACTGTTCCTCCAAAAAATTTAGGAGGAAAATGAGAGGTGCAATCCGAATGTAGCATACCAGGGGGTGGTGGAGAGGGATAGCAGGATGTAGCGCAATGCTGCTTGTGCTATGCTGAGGCTGCTGGCATTGTGCTTTGGCGGCTGTGCTGGGGCTGCGGGTGCTGTGCTTCGGAGGCTGTGCTGAGGCCGCAGACGATGTGCACTGAGCACTGTGCTGCGGGGGCTGTGGGCTGCTGTGCTGTGGGCGGTGAGAGCTTCAAAAAATGGCGCCCGGAGTCGGCACGTGGGCAGATGGAGCTCTCGGCTCAAGATCTCATCTGTGCATGTGGCATCTCCAGCCCATTGATTTCCCAGCAGTGGACTTGAGGAAAATAGTGCCCGGAGATGGCACGTGTACAGATGAGATCTCGGCTTGTCATTGAGCCGATAGCTCAATCTGTGCATGCAGTAACTCGGGAGTCATTTTTTTGAAGCCCGCACCACCAACAGTTTCTGGAAAAACATCTGGGACACCCACCACACTACCCGCAGCCTCAGCCTGCTCCACCACCACCCCAGCCTCCTATGACCCCGCTTCACCATCGCTGCTGCCCCCACCACCTCCCCGGTAAGGTCACTACCAGATTATAAGACGGACGCCCTTTTTTTTTATTCTTCACCTTTTTTTCCTCTAAATTTGGGGTGCGTCTTATAATGCGGTGTGTCTTATAAACCGAAAAATACAGTACTTCTGTTTTTCTATCTATTTATACATTTCCAGGAGGAATAACAGAAGAACAATGAGTTCTAAGTCTGAGTTCACATGTCCTGTAATCATCCGTTAGAACAGATCTGTCAGAGATCCATTGACAAAAAAAACATTTTTGGCCGTTGTTAAATAACTGACTTTTGCCGGATCCGTTTTTTTTTAACATTGGAGTCTGTGGAGAACGAATCTGTTAATGGATTGCTGTTTATGTTCCATTTGAAACGGATCCTTTAAGAAAAAAACGGATCCATTAGAAATGCAAGAAAAACGGATGACTAACTAGCAATCGGATAATGGATCCGTTCTCCATAGACTCACATGTTAAAAAAAATGGATCCGACAAAAATCAGTAATTTAACAATGGGCAAAAAAGTTGTGTTTGCCGAACTTTTTTGCCAGCGCATCACTGCAGGATCCGTTCTAATAGATGATTACAGGACATGTGAACTCAGCCTCAGAAAATACATGTATAGGCAAGTCGGTAGAGCCGACAATGGACAAAAAAGTTGTGTTTACAAATATTTTTTTGCCAATAGATTTCTGCAGGATCCATTCTAATGGATGATTACAGGACATGTGAACTCAGCCTAAGAAAATACATGCATTAACTAATATAGACAGGTCGGTAGAGCCAACAAATCCTCTCTAATGTAAGAAAACCGTTTTATAAAATATAGCTGAACGTCGCAGGCACAGAAGGAGCCTGGAGGAACCAGCCCTATGTAAAGGAAGATAAAGTCAAAAATGGTACTGATAACATCAACAGCAATGGTCAGCGCTCACGGTTGAGTTTTCAGCTGCCGTCACTTCCCTTTCCTTTTCCTTTGTAAGAGAGCCCCGATGCCTAGTGCAAAAAGGAGAGATGTCCTGGCTGGGATGATGCCCAAATCGTAACACACACAGAGCTCCACCGACAAGGGCCGATCCACCTATACAGAGAGAGGGGCAGGACGACGCTAGGTCATATATTCAGGTAAATGAAAGCCCCCACCGGAATGGAGAGATACTCAGATAATGAGATTCAGTTACACTGGCTGCAGGCTGCAGGAGAAATCCTGCTCCATCACACAATGCTCCTATTATGCTCCCTGCACATAGCTTTCATATCTTTAATTCTGTCTCTTATTAAAGGGGAGGAATGAATAGAAATAAATCTATTTGTGGTTGGCACATCTTTGCTGGGGGAGACAGCTGGGATCGGGATAATTGATGCCCCTTTTTTTTGAGGGGGAGGTTCGGTATGAGAAGCAACTGAAAATAGAGAGTAGAGGAAGAAAGAACGAAGTCGCTCAGCCTATTTCTTCTAAAAGCCACATCTCCTTTTGTAAATGTCAATATTTCTCTGTAACAAAAAACTGTTAAAAGCGTCTCCTCTGATGGCAAAAGAGTGTTTGAGATCACGGCATGTGAGAAGATGAGATGGAGATGCTATGATCATTGGATGTGATGCCTATTGGCATATCCAACATATTTACTAAAGGCCGCTTTACACGCTTCGATTTATCTGACGATCTCAGTAGCGATGTGACACGCTCAGATCATAGTTACGATTTGCCGAGATTGCAAATAGGTCATTTATTAGCGGTCACACGTACACATCTCACCAACGACGCAACAGTGATCAGCGATATATTATTTGACCAAGGCGGTCGTGTGGATGTTGTTCGTCGTTGGCAGGGTGTCAAACGTAGCAATATGTCTGCTGCGTTCCAAACGACCACCAATATTTCGAAACTGAACGACGTGTTAGCGATCAACGATTTTCAACCTATTTGCGATCGTTCGGAGTCGCACGTAGGTGTCACACGCAACAACGTCGCTAACGATGCCGGATATGCGTCACGGAATCCTTGACCCCAACGACATATCGTCAGATACATCGTAGCGTGTAATGCCGCCTTAAAGGATGCAAGAATGAAAGATGGTAGACAAATGTTTACCCTCTTCCAAATATTGTAGAAACATTTAATCATGTGTTGTCGCAGCCCGTATCTATGCCCCCTGTGAACAGGCTCGGAATGGCCCACCAGAGAGTGGGAGAATCCCCTGGTGGGCCTCTTGGCAATAGAATATCACTTACTCCCCCCAACATAATCAGTAGTTGGTACAATATACTTTTTTCACTTTGGAAGCATCTCATCATCCATTTTACAAACTACCCAGTATATTATTATATAGAAGCATAGGTAAATTTGTAAATGTAATATTTACATATAGTTGATCAGTGGACCCAAAGAGTCAATGTTACTGGTGGGCCCCTGCCGTCCCAGTCTGACACTGCCTGCGAACATAAATGACTACCATTTCTGGACTCATGCTTACTGTATGATGATCTGCAATGTTGGCTGGGCGTTGCCCACCTGTTACTACGAGGTGTACCATTGTTACTTTTTTGCATATACCATGTTTTACTTTGCCGATTCTAACTGCTGGTGTTGTAGCAAGTATTAGATGGGACTCTGCCTGGTTTAGAGTTTGTGACATGCCTTGTGGCACAAAACAAGTGACGGGCTGAGTGTCTTGTGACGGGCAGAAGAAGGAAATGTTAGTTGACTAGTCAAGGTTGGTAGTAGATAAGTTTTCAGGAGAGGGGCCACTGTAAAAGATGGGCAAAGGCCTGGGAAGACTGTCAGTAGATACAACATCTCAGTATGAGGGCCAAAACCAAGAGACACTACCCGAGTGAGAAAAATGAATATGAGTGTTGACATCAATGACACCTGGGGTTTGTAAGAGCTTTGACCGAGAGTGGCTTAGTGTTCTGGGTGGCTCCAGCCCATGCGCACCCATAGAAACAATGCAGCGATAACACGTTGTCACGGCTGTCCCACTGTTTCTGGAAACTAGTGGCAGCTTGAGGATTGGAGCCCCTCATCTCTATCTGGGACTCGGCATTTAAATGTTGTTTCATTTCCTTTGGTATTGAAGTAGTTAATGTCAGTTTTTCTGCAAGCAGCTACAGTTAAGGTCAGCTGCACCTGCTCTGTAGACAAATCCCTGTAGGTTTACATAGCTAGGTCTCCCAGCAAGCTTTGCTGACTATACAAGCCATTTGTATAAAAGCCACCTTGGTGGAAGACGCTGCTGTGGATTCTCCTCAAAACTGTATCTTCTCTAGTTTTGGTTATTTATACCGTTTGTCTCCCCAACCCTCTTGTCTCTTCAGTGCAACCGTTGTCCTTGTGAACTTCACTCACCTCTCGCTAGTCAGGGCATCTATAGGGTTTCCCAGGTTCTCAGAGTGCTGCTCGGTGACAATTGCGGAGACTGTAGAGGGACTGGCTAGGAGAGCAGGGACAGCTACAGGTGAGGATAGAAGGTGACCAGATACCCTTTCACTAGTGCCAGGGCCCACCGTTGTTATTGTTTCCCCGGTGTCCCCCTTGTCTGTGGTGTTTTGAGGTGTGTTTTGCATTTTGTGTCAGACTTCTGTTGGTCTGAATGTGCTCGCCACGCTTGTTGCGTGACACAGGCTACGTAAGTGTTCCAAAAGTGTTGAAAATTTAATTTTTTAAATCACCGTGCCTCCATATTGGAAAATCTGTAACTAGATCACTTGTAATTTGATGTGTTGCTACTCATCACCAGCAGTCTCCCATTCAATGGGGCTAAGCCGCCGACTTTTTTTGTGTTGAATCCTCAAAAATAAGTAGCATTCTTCTAATTCTCAAAATTATTATCCGGTGTTTTGTGAAAAAGCCCATTCACTTGCATTGGAGTTAGATTTGATGTGGATTTGGGTTCCATAATCCTTCTCAAAGCTAGACTGGTTTCCAGATTTTCTGAAAAATGTGTAAAATATGACCTTGGATCTGATATTACATTTTTTACTTTTTTTCTTTATTTAAAGTGTTTACTTTTTCCAAATCTGGATCAGTTTTTATCTCTTTTCTATGCCCCTCCGTTCCAAAGCTATGACCCTGGTAATAAAGGTGTAAAACATTTTCCCTTCAGTCAACTGGGAGTATATCCCTGAACCTCTCTGTGGGCGTTTGCTTTTTCTCCTGTGATGCTGGCCAATCAAAACACTGCCGCACCCACAAAGGAGTCCCGTGGCATAAAAGGGGCATAACCTTGGAATATAGGGGCACAGAAGAAAAAGGTAAATGTTTCCAGAATTAGTAAAGCAGCACCAATTGGAGGAGGTTCTCAGCTGAAATAAAAAATATCTGGTTAACCCCTTCATGATCTATGACATACTGGTATCTCATAGGTCATGTTGCTCCCTTTGATGCCAGCTCACATGGTGAACCCGTACCTTTCCTGGCACATGTCGACTGATCAGATCAGAGGTCCACCCGAGCCATTTAACTAGTCAAATCCTGCTGTCAATCTCTGACTGTGGGATTTAACATGCGTCAGTGGGAAGGGCGACATCGGTGGCCCTGTGACATGATCACAGGGTGCCGATAGGTTGTCATGACAGCCGGGGGTCAGCTGATGACCCTTGTCATTGTCTTGAAGTCATTCATGTGAACGCCGATTGAGCGCCAGCATTGATAGGACTACAGCACCACTCTGTACAGCACAAGCAATCAGAGTATATCAGCTTCAGGTCCCATAAGGGACTAGTAAAAAACAATAAACAGTAAAAAAAAGTTTTTAAAATATGAAAAAACATAAAAAATTCAAATCACTGCCATTTTGCCCCATTGAAAATAAAACAGTAAGAAAAAAATACACATATTTGGCATCTTGTTCAGAAATGTGCAACCTATCAAAATACAGTGGAACCTTGGTTTACGAGAACAATCCATTCTGGGAGTGTGCTTGTAAACCAAGTTACTCGTCTAGCAAAGCAAGATTTCCCATAGGAAATCATTGGAATGCAGACAATTCATTCCACAACTTGTTCAATGTCCCATCCTGGTTCCCTATTGTGCCATTTCACACATGCACAAACACACACAAACACACACGCACGCACACATATTATGCTCACTTTACCTTCCGTTCCCTCGCTGGCCTCCTGGTTCTTGTAGTTCGCCGGTACAGGATGTGTATTGGGAAACCATCGCAACCGACGCACCGGAGCTTCCGCTGCAGAGTGTTGATGTCAAAGGCAGGAGCCGCTTGCCTCTGATTGGTCAGCGTGCTGCTTTTGAGTAGCGGCTGACAGCGGAAGTTCCTCCCTCGACGCGATGGTTACCGGATACACATCCTGTACCGGCGGACTACAAGAACCGGGAGGCCGGCAATGGAGCAGAAGGTAAGGTGAGCATAATATGTGTGTGTTTGTGTGTGCTTGTGTGTATTTGTGCATGTTTGTGAGGACTGCATGAGCGGGTTAGAGCGCGGTTTAAGTACGGTACCAGAAGTGTGTGCGCGGTATTTTGCTCGTACAGCAAAGCTTGCTCATAAATTGAGTTACAAATTTACAGCAAGCTTTGCTCGCTAAACGAAATACTCGCTAACTGGGTTACTCGTTAAGCGAGGTTCCACTGTATAAAATAAATTATTCTGATTGGTAAACAGCATATCAAAAAGAAAAAATGAAAACTCCAGAATTAAATTTTATCATGCACTAGTCTCTTCCATATTTCAAATGAGTCACATATTCAAGTCTATCGGTTTGAAAAAATAAAATCATATCCCATGCGCCTCATCCATTGTGTACTTCTACTGTATAATTAAATTCTTAAAATAGCAAACTGTATTTGGTCTTATACATTTTTTCAATATTGATATATAAAATGAGATGCCATATGAGATCAGACCAGCCTATGCAAAATTGTCCTGTCAACTGTATGCAATCTGATTGTCCATTTTTAACATCTATATAACATTTGTACATTTGTTACAACCGTAAGGCATCTGTTTTTTACGTGAAAAATTAAAGAAATTAAAAAAGTCCAAATAAATTTACCTATGCTAATAATTGCATTGGATCCGTTAAAAATCTATGACATACGGATGGTAATATTTGTGGGATCTGGTATTTTTTGTGCACTCATTGAATTAAAATGGATGAATCTGATCCACAATATGGATCAAAATAGTGTATGCCGTGATTTTTTTTTTTTCATTTAGAACATCGTCCCGTGTGTGAAAGCATTCATACAAACATTGCACGGAGTTGCAGGGTGTGAAGAAACCCTGTGTAAAAGCATCTTAAAAAAAAAAAAAAAAGAGAGTGAACAAGAACTTGCGAGTGGTTTCTTCTAAGTGTGGTTTGGCTTCAGTGTAACTTGAGATTCAGTGACTTTGGATTCAGGGGCTTTAAAAAGGAGTGACTTCTACTAATTGCCTGTTTGTATTTACTTGTTTATAATTCTGTTTTGTGCTATCATCATCATAAAAATGTGCTCCATTATTGACAATGCTATCCAGTGTACATCTTGTCACTTGTATGCAATCCTTGACTAGCTGTTTGATGGTATATACTGCTGTGCGAGATGTGTGCATGTTGTGCATTTTGAAGCAGGTACTGGATAAAAATGATCAGTTTGCAATAATCTCCAAAGGCAATTACCAGTCTTGCGGCGCTCCTGCTACCAATGGTGGAACATATTGGATGATTTTTGGTCATATGACTGGTATACATCTTTTTTTTCTCACAATTATACCTGAAGAAGGCTGAAGGATAAAACATCCGAGCCGAAACGCGTTGTATAATTAACCATATTTTAATGTACAAATAAAATATCTCTTTACTTATTTGTATATTGGTCCAGTCATATGACCAAAAATCATCCAATATGTTCCACCATTGGTAGCAGGAGCGCCGCAAGACTGGTAATTGCCTTTGGAACTTCTTTCACTAAGTGGACCTGCTGGAGGGCTCCTCTATAGTATCCAGTGCGATTGCTGCATACTGCACCATAATCCAATTGGAAAGTGGATAATCCTCTTGGATTATTCCAGGCTTTCTAACCTCTGAACCAGGTGAGAGTTCCACTATTTCAACACCTTTATATATAAAAAACAAACTACACTCAGATTGGCGCCGCGTTTGTCTCTTTCTATCTTCCCCTGTCTCCTGGGTATTTTTTCAGTTTGCAATAATGAGATCCATTCACAATATGTAAACACGTTTGTAGCTCACTGAGGAAGTGGTCGCTAGGTTAGATGTCAGGGAGGACAGTAAATGGTACCACATAAAACTAGCTGAGTAACAGAAGGAGGAATAGAGGGAAGAGTATGAAGGAGACTATTCCTGATCTAGCACTCCCCAAGAAATTTTCTAAGTTGGCAAATGAGGGGGGAGTCATTACAGGGGTGTATGTATCCTCTAAAAGCTGGAGAAGTGTCTGTTCCAGAAAGGGAAACATAGGAGCCCAGGGCAGACCACACAGGTGCTGGTAGTGGGGTATTCAACTATTAGGGAAACAGACATGGCAATCTGTGTCAAAGTCCCTGGCGCTCGAGTTTGAATTAAATAACTGCAATCAATCACTTCCTAAAAACCTCAACAAGCTCCTTACACTTCGCAACTGTAATTTTGGACCACTCCTCTTTTACTCCAGGTCACTTCAGAATTCTCCATTAGCTTTGTTTCCATCTATTTCCGGGTGCTTCTTGAAGTATGCGTTTGGTCATTGTCCTGCTTGAAGACCCATAACCTAGGATGCAAACACAGCCTTCTGACATTGGGCAGTACATTACGACCCAAAATACTTCTGTAACCTTCAGATTCCATGATGTCATGTACACAGACAAGGCAAACTGCAGTTAAGCTTTTTTTATGTCTCTGTGTCAGCAGTGGGGTCTTCCTGGGTCTTCTGCTATAGTATTTCATTTTATTCAAATATCGACGAATAGCTCGCATTGACGGTGATGCACCCTGAGCCTGCAGGATAGCTTGAATTTCTTTGGCTCTTGATTAGGGTTGCTTATCCACCATCCAGACTATCCTGCATTGTAAACTTCTTGATTATGTTGGACACCTTAGACAAAGGAACATCAAGATTTCTGGAGATGGACTTGTAACCTTGAGAATATTGATTTTTTATTTTCTCAACAATTTTGGTTCTCAAGTCCCCAGACACTTCTCTTCTCCTCTTTCTGTTCTCCATGCTTAGTGTGACACCCACAGACACACAAAGCAAAGGTTGAGTCAACTTCTCCCCTATTTATCTGGTTTCAGGTGGGATTTTCATATTGCCCACACCTGTTACTTGCCACAAGTGAGTTTGAACGAGCATCGCATGCTTTAAACAAAGTTCTTTACTCACAATTTTGGAAAAGTGCCAACAATTTTGTCCAGCCAGCCCATTTGTGGAGTTGTGTTGTTTGCCTTTTCTTCTCAGTTTTTTTTCTGTTATTACAATACAAAGAAAGGAAATAAATATGTCTATAAGAAAACATGTGTAATTTCAAAAATTGTTTAGGAAAAATACTTTATTTTCTTGAACAATTTCAAGAGTGCCAAAACTTTCACCCATGACTATAGATAGATATGAAATGGACAGATAGACACACAGCACATTATTCTCACCTATGTTGAAGTATTTTAGTTTTTTTCTTCCTGCTGTATCAGGAGACCAATGGGTATTCGGCAGCTTTTTTCTTCCAGTCACACGATGCTGTCATGTGGCCCAAAGATCCTGGCAGGATCTTAAGACTTTCCTGAGATTGAACAGTGGAGAAAGATGCTTTCAGCTATATTTTCCACCATTCAATTCAGCAGTCTGCCCCTTCCTTTGACTGCTCTGCTGCCTGCACCATGAGGCTAAAGCAGGTGATAGGGGGCGTTTCCGGCAGAGACAGGGTGTGGCTTCAGGGGGCGGGACTGACAGACTGGGCGTGGCTTGATTTCTAACCTTACGACCAGTGTCTGCTGAACAATCAAACTAGAGTCTGGTAGAGAGTAGCTCCTCCAGAATCAGGAGAGAGCTGGTCACATGACTAAGTTTGGTAGCTAGGCACTAGTGCAGAATGCTGACGGAGTATATTATGAACTGTCAGCATTTTGCAGCTTAGGTATACACACAAATTATAGAGAAAGCCTGGAAAACTCCTTTAAGGAGCGAATGTAAGATTTTTCAGCTCTTCCTCTTTCTTAAAAAAGATGGGAGGTAGTAGACACCAACTCTCTTTCTAGAATGTTTAACCAGTGAAGCTTCTCATTTGCAGGAGGCAGCTGTTGGCCAAGTGTTTTTTCAGCAGAAAGCTATCTACATTGCTGACATCCTTGTCCACATAATTGCCGTGATGGCTAGTGAGTGTGGACCCACTGCACCACTGGCCATGCTTACCCTGGAGGGAGATGACTAAGTGGCTAACTAGTATTCAGTAGAGCCTCATCGGGTGAAGATAAGCTGGGCTGCAGATTGTCACCAGGTACCTTTCCAGAGCAGTCCCTGTATCTACAGCAGCTGTATGAGGTACAGAGGGCACAGACAGAGATGGAGTCAGATGGTTCAATGTTGGAGCAGACAGCACAGCATCAGAATATGTAGCCGAGGTCAGGAGAGGAGAAGTCAGGATAAACGGATAACAATCCTGGTCAATAACAGGAAAGACTAAACAGAGAAGCTTAGAGTACTGGAGGTGAAAAGACAAAGACCTAAGATCAGGCAAAGAGTGGAGGGAGGAGCTGCCTAATAAACCCGCAACTGGCAGGTGATAGGCCAGAGCAGCAACACTTGCAGGAGGTAGGTGATTAAACTCCTTAAAAGTCTGACCATACCTTACTACAGCCAGGTGGAGATTATCCAAGATCAGGAGGATGTAGGAAATGTGGATGTATTGCAAGGGCAGGTCGCGAGACGATCTGAAACTGGGAGGAGCACAGGGTGCCCGTAGTGAGTAGGACGGCTCTTACCAGCTGCCTGACTCCCCGTCGTGACAATTGCTTCTTCATAGATCAGTTGGTAATGGTCAGAGTGTACATTCGTTCGTGTTTGTAGCTTAGGCCCATTTTAGTTCCCCTCCAACACCACTTTCTCACCACAAGTACAACCTATTTGTAGGTGGGTTTAGTGTAACCTGTACCACTTTTGGGTCAGAATGGCACAAGTTTTACCTAATTGATTTCCAGAAATTAGGATAATTCCAATTAATTCCAGACTGTTGGCATGTATGCCTGTACCTCTGGTATGTGTTAGGACAACTGGAAAAAGAACTTTTTCTAAGGGAATTACTCGAATGCATCTTATTTTTGTAAAAGAATGGGAAGAGTAAATAATATAGAAGGGAATTTCCAAAAGCAAACATTCTCCAATATACCAGGACTTCGTACTTTACAAGTTAAATGGGTTGTCCACAACTTTTACATTGATGGCCTATCCTTAGGGGCCCTTTGCACACTACGTCATCGCAAGCCGATGCTTCGATGCCGAGCGCGATAGTCCCCACCCCCGTCGCAGCTGCGATATCTTGTGATAGCAGCCGTATCGAATATTATCGCTATGGCAGCTTCACATGCACTTACCTGCCCTGCGACGTCGCTCTGGCCGGTGACCCACCTCTTTCCTAAGGGGGCGGGTCGTGTGGCATCACAGCGACGTCACACGGCAGGCGGCCAATAGAAGCGGAGGGGCGGAGATGAGCGGGACGTAAACATCCCGCCCACCTCTTTCCTTCTGCATTGCAGACGGGACGCAGGTAGGAGATGTTCCTCACTCCTGCGACTTCATACACAGTGATATGTGCTGCCGCACGAACGAGGAACAACATCTTACCGTCGCTGCAGGCAAAATAATGAAAATGACCGACACTACACCGATCATACGATACCGACGCTTTTGCGCTAGATAATCGTAGTTAAAACGATTTACACACTACGATGTCGAGAGCGACGCCGGAAGTGCGTCACTTTCGATTTGACCCCACCGACATCGCACCTGCGATGTCGTGGTGTGCAAAGGGCCCCTTAGGATAGGTCATCAATGTCTGATCAGCCGGAGTCTGACACCCTACACTCCTGCCGATCAGCTGTTATCAGTCCCGGCGGCGGCAGCAAGCAGGTGAAATGCTCAATTCCTCCGCTGCTCAGTCTTCTGATAGTGGCCGCAGCCGGGTACTGCACATCTGCATCCCATTCGACATTCAAATCAATAGGAAGCAGATGCGCAGGACCAGCCTGCAACCACTATCAGAAGACGGAGCAGGGCAGGAACTGAGCATTTCCGTCTGCTGATGCCGGGACTGAGAACGGCTCATCGACGGGGGTTCTGGGTGTCATACCCCAGCTGATCAAAAATTGATGGCCTATCCTAAGGGGTACTTTGCACGCTGCGACATCGCAAGCCGATGCTGCGATGCCGAGCGCGATAGTCCCCGCCCCCGTCGCAGCTGCGATATCCTTGTGATAGCTGCCGTAGCGAACATTATCGCTACGGCAGCTTCATATGGACTCACCTGTCTTGCGACGTCGCTCTGGCCGCCGACCCGCCTCCTTATTAAGGGGGCGGGTCGTGCGGTGTCATAGCGACGTCACACGGCAGGCGGCCAATAGGAGCGGAGGGGCAGAGATGAGCGGGATGTAAACATCCCACCCACCTCTTTCCTTCCGCATAGCCGGCGTGAGCCGCAGGACGCAGGTAGGAGATGTTCCTCGCTCCTGCGACTTCACACACAGCGATGTGTGCTGCTGCAGGAGCGAGGAACAACATCGTACCGTCGCGTCAGCGTAATTATGGATTACGCCGACACTATACCGATGATACGATTACGATGCTTTTGCGCTCGTTAATCGTATCATCTAGGCTTTACACACTATGATGTCGCCTGCGATGCCGGAAGTGCGTCATTTTCAATTTGACCCCACCGACATCTCACCTGCGATATCGTAGTGTGCAAAGCCCGCCTAAAGGGTGCTTTACACCAGACAATCTATCGTGCGATAGATCGTCGGGGTCACGGTTTTTGTGACGCACATCCGGCATCGCTGGCGATGCCGGCCTGTGTGACACCTCCTAGCGACGCAGTATCGCTCACAAATCGTGAGTCGGGTACTGCTCGCTAGGTTCCATAATATCGTTTGATTTAGTTGACCATCGTTTCCGTGGTAGCACACGCCGCTCCGTGTGACACCACGGGAACGATGAGCAGCTCACCTGCCTCCCGCGGCTGCCGCCGGCTCTATGTGGAAGGAAGGAGGTGGGCGGGATGTTTACGTCCCGCTCATCTCCGACCCTCCGCTTCTATTGGCCGGCGGCCGTGTGACGTCGCTGTGACGCCGAACGTCCCTCCCACTCCAGGAAGTGGACGTTCGCCGCCCACAGCGAGGTCGCACGAGAGGTAAGTATGTGTGACGGGGGTAACTAACTTTGTGCGACACGGGCAGCGATTTGCCCGTGACGCAAAAAGGCCGGGGGCGGGTACGATCGATTTGTGAAATCGCACAATCGGTCGTACCGTGTAAAGCAGCCTTTAGAGTACAGTTCAATAAGATAAGGCACTTCCACAATTATTGATTCTGTATATGGGGTGCTCATGTAGGTTTCCAAAAAATATAGTGAGTTAATAAGCACGAGGCACTTCCAGATAAAATGAAAAATGTGAATTTTTTATTATTTCATATTCAGTGCAGTTAAACATTTCGGTCAATGTATGACCTTCGTCAGTAACTAGCACATGAAATTAACAAATGCACAGGATTTCTGGCTTCATAAGTCAGGGATAGCTGTTGGTACGCGAATGATTAAGCGTCATTATTGGCCGTGTGTAATAAGCCATACAGCGGCGGATACTGCTTATTACAGACGGCCAGTAATGACGCTTAATCATTAGCGTACCAACAGCTATCCCTGACTTATGAAGCCAGAAATCCTGTGCATTTTTAATTTCATGTGCTAGTTACTGACGAAGGTCATACATTGACCGAAACGTTTACCTGCACTGAATATGAAATAACAATAAAAAAAACACGTTTTTCAATTTATCTGGGAGTGCCTCGTGCTTATTAATATCCGAAGGATAGGCCATCACTGTAAAAGTAGTGGACAACCCTTTTAACATAGTAAAATAATAGGGTTTTCAGGTTATCTGTTCTTGTATAATAAAAAATCCAATCCGTAAACCTGTTTTAAACATAGGACTAATCCTAATCTAAACTGTCACTAATCTACGACAGTCACTGGCTGCAGCGGTAGAATGGTGACATCACAGCTGTCTGTGACGATGCCTATTGGGTCACAAAATGTATTTTTTAATGGGTTAAAGGGACATTCCCAATTCATACCCATTAATTTATTTTATCATTGATACCCAACAGCCAAACAAATTACAGTTCATTGACCTTTGATTGGCTGTGTGAGGTCAAGCTTTAGGACAAGCGGATGTCATATGCTAATGAGGGCGTATTAATAGTTACAGTCCTTATTGCTCATCCATTCCTAGAAACAGATGCTCCATTATTCTCCATATAAATGGCATTTGGATATTGGCAGCGGGCACAGTTGCCAAAGTAAAGTATAGATCTTTGAGGCGATTTCTTGGTCTGGTTTTTTTAGCCTATTGTGAAACCTTGGTTATGTGAAACAGTAATATCATCAACCCACGTATAAAATATTACATTATATTTTTGATCGCTTGATCAGACGTTATTTTATCATAACATGTACTTCCCCTTCTAGACTCTTTTTATATTTCCCTATTTCTAATCTGTTTGAGGAGCTGAAAAATGGACATAAAACATTCGGTAACATTCGAAGGGGATTTATTTTGGCTAAAATAACATCAGTTTGCATTTGTTCCATCTGCTACACATGCCCCCCCCCCCCCCAAAAAAAAAAGAAGATATTCAACAAATGGAACAATTTTTTTTTTTAATTGAAGAGTCTATGGGAAAGGAATACTAATGGATGCTATCTCCTATATTATCCACTTAAATGATCCATTTTTAAATAGTGCCCCTATCCAGAAAGATGAGGTAATCCATTCAAAATGAAACAGAAATTACACAGATGAAAACCAAACTTTCTGAGGGGGGGGGGGGGGTTGTATTTTTTTTAAAGGTTTATTGTAAAGGTTTTTAGTAATACGAGTGGCTCAGTGATCAGCACTTTGCTTTACACCGCTGGGGTCCCACCATGGACAAAATCTGCAGGGACTTTGTATGTTCTCCCTGTGTTTTCGTGGTCCTCTGGTTTCCTCATATGCTACACAGACATACTGATAGGGAATTTAGATTGTGAGCCCCAATGGGGACAGTGATAAAGATGTTTGTTATGTTCTGGGCAATTAATGGCTGTATGTGAGTGAGTAAAATAAGGAACAATGTTGGGCCTCGTAAGCAATTTCACGGAGGTTTCACAAGAGATACTTTTTGACTTTAAGCAGATTCATCAGATTGATCCATGAAAAATTAGAAACTGCTTCTCTTTGGTATTTTTTTGCATTATTTTTTATAAACCAGATCTATACAACTGGATCCCAAACACTATGAAGCCGGGTGTACGTTTCCCAGCTTCAGAGAGGCCTAGTGCGCATGACCGGAGTGCCGGGACTTCTGCGCACTGACGCTAAACCCTACGTCTGAGGTGATGACAACGGACACAGCTACGCGCGTCACCGGCTAATGACGCTGGACAATGGACAATGGGTACTGAATAGCATGTTGTTTGCATGCCCCTGTGGGTGTTCTAACATGCTAAGAGGGCAGACTAGTCGGGGAAAAAAACGCCTTTGCGACTAGTAACTAAAAATACTTTTTCGAAAGATCTCTTTATCTATGCTACTAGATACAGGGACATTTAGGCAGGGGTGCACCAAGACCTAATTTCTACTTATCCTACGGTTAGAAGTCAAATCGGAGGAGTTATCAGTGAGTGACCAATCAATGAGTAAGACTACTACTTGGACTCCTAACAACTGGATCCCAAACACTATGAAGCTGGGTGTACGCTTCCCGGCTTCAGAGAGGCCTAGTGCGCATGACCGTAGTGCCGGGACTTCTGCGCACTGACGCTAAACCCCACGTCTGAGGTGGTGACAACGGACACGGCTACACGTGTCACTGGCTGATGACGCTGGGCAATGGGAATTGAATAGCATGTTGTTAGCATGCCCACGTGGGCGTTCTGACATGCTAAGAGGTCAGACTAGTCGGGGGAAAAAAACGCCCTTGCGACTAGTCCCTGCTCTCATTAGCATATCATAAAGGAGCTTTAGAAATACTTTTTCCAAAGATCTCTTTATCTATGCTACTAGATCCAGGGAAATTTAGGCAGGGGTGCACCCAGACATAATTTCTACTTATCCACCGGTTAGAAGTAAAGTGGGAGGAGTTATCAGTGATAGGCCAATCAATGAGTAGGACTACTACCTGGACTCCTAACCCAGAATCTGCGTTTATATTATCAAACTAGCTGAACTACCCAGCTCCACCCGGGTTAATAACTGTTGTTAACAAAATAGAATGTATTAACAAAACTTTATTCTGCACACAATATCCGCTGCCCGGGATATTAACTGTCTCTCTGTTTCTCTCCCATTCTCTGTCTGTCTCCCCCTCTGAATATATCTCTCTGTCTATCTCTTTGTCTGTCTGTCTCTTTCCCTGTCTGTCTCTGACTGTCTCTGTCTCTTTCTCCGTCTGTCTCAATCTCTTTCCCTGTCTGTCTAGCTCTTTCCTTGTCTGTCTATCTCTGTCACTTCGCCCGGGTTAATAACTGCTGTTAAAATTTCGCCTCACAACATAACCTATGACGCTCTCGGGGTCCAGATGTGTGAGTGTGCAAAATTTTGTGGCTGTAGCTGCGACGGTGCGGATGCCAATCCCGGACATACACACATACACACACACACATACATACACACGCCCGGGTTAATAACTGTTGCTAACAAAATAGAATGTATTAATATTCCCGGGATAGAATGTATAAATAGAATGTATTAACGCCCGGGATAGTAACTGTCTCTCTGTATATTTCCCATTCTCTGTCTGTCTCCCCCTCTGTATATATCTCTCTCTCTCTCTCTCTTTGTCTGTCTGTCTCTTTCCCTGTCTGTCTCTGACTGTCTCTGTCTCTTTCTCCGTCTGTCTCAATCTCTTTCCCTGTCTGTCTATCTCTTTCCTTGTCTGTCTATCTATCTCTGTCTCTTTCCCTGTCTGTCTCTTTCCCTCTCTTTCCCTGTCTGTCTCTTTTCCTCTCTTTCCCTGTCTGTCTCTTTCCCTGTGTCTGTCTCTTTGTCTGTCTCTTTACCTGTCTTTGTCTGTCTCTTACCCTGTCTGTCTCTTTCCCTTTCTTTCCTTGTCTGTCTTGTTTCCCTGTGTCTGTCTCTTTGTCTGTCTGTCTCTTTCCCTGTCAGTCTGTCTCTTTGTCTGTGTCTGTCTCTTTGTGTCTGTCTCTTACCCTGTCTATGTCGGTTTCTTACCCTGTCTGTGTCTGCCTCTTTCCCTGTCTGTGTCTGTCTCTTTCCCTGGCTGCATTGTGACATGCCAACATTCCATATAAGGGTGTGGCTGCGCATTCTTCTGAAGTTCTGGCTGCACTGTGGCTCCCAGCTCCATTTGCTTTAATGGAGGCAAGTTTTTTGGCGAGTAACTGTAAAGCGCGGGGTTAAAATTTCCCCTCAAAACATAGCCTATGACGCTCTCGGGGTCCAGACGTGTGAGTGTGCAAAAGTTTGTGGCTGTAGCTGCGACGGTGCAGATGCCAATCCCGGACATACACACACACACATACACACATTCAGCTTTATATATTAGATTACATGTTATACTAAATATTTTCCCACAAATCCATCAATCTCCTTAGCTCCTCCGGCTTTGTGACATGTTTGCCTTCAGACCAGACTGCATGCCCAGTATGGCATATTTCCGTATTCAAATAAAGAACAGGAGGCAAGCCAGGAGGAGGAATAAACGGCGAGTACCCGATCCACAAAGGCCCGCCCTCATTGCACAAGTCAATCAAAGTGCAGTGCATTTCTGCAACTTGATGAAAGATACTAGTAATTCATCAACCAAGCATCCGATTTTTCTACAAAAGTTATGCCTGGATTCAGCATCTTAGGCTGGGGCCACACGGGTCACTACTGCGATCCTCCCATGACACTCTGCTCACACTAGCAGGACAGCGGGAACCGAGTGTCATGCGAGTGTCACTGCGACTGAGGTCCGATCTTGCGATCAAACCACAGCTCCGGGGGGGTTGGACCGGCTCTGAGCGAGGAAAGGCGGGCCAGTGCTGAGGAGGGGCGGGCCGGCGCTGAGGAGGGGAGGGAGGGATTTATCTCCCTCTCTCCTCCGTTGCCGGCTATTGCCATTCTCGCCCTGCACTCGCAGTATACCGGTGTACTGTGAGTGCAATGTGATTTTTCTCTCGACCCATAGAGATGAATGGGTGCGAGAGAAACAAGGATCGCTTTACACCCGCAGCATGCTGCGATTGTTTTCTCGGTCGGATTAGGGCTGAGAAAATAATTGCTCATGGGTGCTGGCACACAGGCTAATATTGGTCCGAGTGGAATGTGATATTTTATCGCATTCCACTCCCTCCGATTTTCATGCCATGTGTCTTAGGCCTTAGTGCCAGTATGGCACTACCTTTAGTTCACATCACAAAATACTGGTGGTTGGTTCTCTTTAGCTACATTTTTCGAGCAAATGACAGGTCTTCATTAGGTGCACTGCTGTATAATGCATTTGTATGGCGTTGTAATCACTCCTAGGAATTATTGGTAATACCTCCATATAAAATCAGAAACATGCAGAGGCCCACATTTTTTTTAGCAGTCCTTCAAGAGTTAAAAACTGGAAAATGGAACATACTGATATATGAAAAATGAAGCAACTTCCTTTATGAGATGTGAATTGAAGATCTGCTCTAGATCTACTGTATATTGTTAGAGGGAGAGGACTGTGCAGCGTTGATCTACATCGCACCAAATGCAAATTCTTCTACATTTCTGAGTTACTCACAGGTGACCAGGCTTTGGACTTTCTGACCTCAGTCATTGAGTGACAGACATACACAACCTCCAGAAGACTACAGCAAAGCAATTCTGAGGTCACTTGTGAAGATGAGTACAATCTTCCTGTCCATATATTGACTCCCACACACATGGCTTATTTGTATAAAAACCACATGACTGGCCATACGTAGTGGAGCATCCTACGCAGTTCTCTTCCAGTAATTTATTTCCAAACTTTTATTGTGTTTTTGTCCTTTGTTTAGAAAATTATTGTGACGCCCCTGGACTAGTCCAGGGTGTCACAGGGAACTGCACTATTCTCTATCCTTGGTGCAGGGCCCACCCTCCTTGGTTCCGGGGTCCGCAACAGTGATTCTGTACTAACAGCACAAATCCTAGTCACCCAAACACTACACTTGTCAGGCACACCAGGGGCGTGGTTCCAGCTGGGAAAGGAACCGCCCACCTATGAGTCAGACAGGCTGGTGGGAGGAGTCAGTTAGACAGTTGGTAGTAACTGAAAAAGGGAGAGGACCTGGGGATTAAGAGCTCCCTGAGGAGAGCCTGGCTGGGTCGCAGACAGTGGCCTGTACTTGACGGCTCAGAGATTAGCGGCGTCAGCACAGCGGAGGGATAGGACTTCCCACACAGAGCAGTCACAGAAAATCCCACGTGCCAGCTGCTAAGAGCAGGTCCCAATTAAAAAGAGGGACGGGACCCGAAGGTTTCAAGCCAACGGGGCCAGGGACACACACAGTATACAGTGTATGGAGGAAGGCTCCAGTCCACCACAGAATCACTGAAAGGGACCACCGCACGTGCAGTCACCGAGTGCAGCAGTACCAAGAGACTTTGTTTACCTCAGAGTCTGTGTCCACTGAATGCGTCATCACACCTGAGTGAGTACCCTGGCTCCCCAGCGCCCTGCCGGCCCTATATCAATATAGGCTGTTCCTACCTATTCCCTACCCTGAGTCCCGGGGCCCCTACCTGCGGAGGGAATCACCACCAGGCTGCCCCAACACCATCAGCCCCGGCACTCCCATACAGCAGCGGCGGTATTCCTTATTACCGCACACCGCAGGTGGCGTCACAAATATTCTCCCCCGTAAAAAACCTTTTTGTTTTTCATCAAAGTGTCTGCCGAGCAGTCCGACTGCTGCTAGGGCGTCACACATTGATTTTTGGCGTCATGAACAGGATTGGACTGGACCCACTAACCTGGGTGACGTGCGCCTTCTCCAAAACTGTTGAGCCCAAAAGTGAATAAAAAAAAAAAAAAATTCAGTTGCCGCCATCTTGCTGCTGAAAACCAAGGGGGCATAGAAAGATGTCGGCGCCGGGTGAAGCGAGCGCAGCGGCAGTTCCCCCTCAAGATCAAGGTGACATGGATCGCGAGAAGACCGCCTTTGCCACCCCGATGGGATTATGTGAATTTAACAGCATGCCATTCGGGCTGTGCAATGCACCTGGTACGTTTCAACGACTCATGGAGAGCTGTTTAGGCCATTGCAACTTCGAGACTGTCCTGCTGTACCTGGACGACGTAATTGTATATTCCAAGACCTATGAGGAGCATCTGGGACATCTAGCAGAAGTATTTGAAGCCCTTTCCAGGTACGGGATGAAACTAAAACCCTCCAAATGTCACCTGCTGAAGCCCAAAGTCCAATACCTGGGGCATGTGGTAAGTGCTGAAGGTGTGGCTCCGGACCCTGAGAAAATCACAGCTATCCAGAACTGGCCCAGGCCTCAGAACATCAAAGAGGTGCGCCAATTCCTGGGATTGATGGGGTACTACCGGAGGTTCGTGAAAGGCTATACCAAGATGGCATCCCCCTTACAAGATCTCCTAGTCGGACAAAGAAAGCACGGCAAGACTTCTGGCTCTCCATTCACATGGGGTGAGGAGCAGGAGAAGTCCTTCAAGTGGATGAAGTCAGCTTTGACAGGAGATGAGATTCTGGCATATCCTGACTATAACCTCCCATTTGTGCTGTACACTGATGCCAGCAACGTGGGGCTGGGAGCTGTTCTATCCCAGGTACAGGATGGCAAGGAAAAGGTGATTGCATACGCCAGCAGGAAACTCCGTCCAACAGAAAGAAATCCTGAGAACTATAGTTCTTTCAAGCTGGAGTTCTTAGCACTTGTTTGGGCAGTGACAGAGAAGTTTAAGCATTACCTGGCTTCAGCAAAATTCACCGTATATACAGACAATAACCCGTTGACACACCTGGACACGGTGAAGCTTGGAGCTTTGGAGCAGCGGTGGGTAGCACGACTGGCAAATTACGATTTCACTATAAAGTACAGGGCTGGTCGCAAGAACGCTAACGCTGATGCGTTGTCCAGGATGCCCCAGTTGTGTGATGATGGGAGGCATGAAGATGACCTGGAGGAGATTGAGATACCTGCTTTCCATCGCCCTACTGATAGAGTGAAACCCCGATATTATAGTGATCAGCAAGAGGCGACCTCCAACCCATTGCCCCACCATGGTTGGCAAGAAGCCCAAGATAATGACCCTGCAATCAGATTGATAAAGGCATTGATATCCGAGGCTGATTCACACCTTGAACCAGATGCTCCAGAAGAAGCTAAGAAATTGTGGAAAGAAAGAAGTCGTCTGTGTTTCCATGGAGGCAAGTTGTGCAGAGGTCTCATTAATCCAAAAACGCATGAGAGAATATGCCAGATAGTAATACCCACAGCATATGCACCAGTGGTGTTGGAGGCCTATCATGATAGAGCTGGGCACTTTGATTGGAAGAAGTTGGAAATGTTGCTGAGAAGTCGCTTTTATTGGACTGGGATGAGAGATACCATAGAAGCTTGGTGCAGGAACTGTGGTCCATGTACATTAAGGAGAAAAGATAGCACCAGTCAGCGAGCGCCATTGCAACCAATAGTAACTACCCAGCCTCTAGAACTCGTTGCCTTAGACCACGTCAAGCTCACACCAAGCAGGAATGGGTACACCTATGCACTCACCATAGTAGATCACTATTCAAGATTCCTGGTGGTGGTACCTGTCAAAGATCTAACTGCCAGCACTGCGGCGAAGGCTTTCCAGGCACATTTCTGCAGACCCCACGGTTACCCAGATCACGTCCTAACAGATCAAGGTCCCGCTTTTGAAGCAGAAATCTTCCAGGAATTTTGTAAATTGTATGGGTGTAAGAAGATACGCACTGCCCCCTACCACGCACAAACAAATGGGATGTGTGAGAAGATGAACTATGTAGTCATCAACTTGCTGAAAACTCTACCCCTTGAGGAGCGGAACGAGTGGCCTGAAAAATTGCCAGATCTTGTGGACATGTACAATAGTATTCCTGTGAGTTCCACTAAATGCACACCCGCTTATCTCATGAGGGCTAGACCTGGGAGACTGCCAGTGGATCTGGAGATGGAAGTTGAGATGCCTGAAGTTTATTCCCCAAATGCAGATTGGGATACCAAGCGTAGAGCTCAATACAGGCAAATTCAAGAGTATGTCGAGGAGAATCTGGACCAAAGTAGGGAAAAGCAAGAAAGAAGCTTTAACAAGCAAGCCCAAGCCCCTCCATTTTCACCAGGAGAAGTGGTCTTAAAAAGAAAAAGAAAGATGCATAAACTGGACGACCAGTGGGAAAGAGAGCCATATGTGGTCCAGCCTTCCAATTTCAACAACCAGAAGACCTGTCTTGTCAGCAAGGACCAAGGAAGAACCACAGCTGTAATTTCCCGTGACCACTTGAAAAAGTGCCCTGAACCCCTGAACATCCAGAAGGAAGAACAGCCCCAACCTCAAGTGACTGAGAAAAAGAAGAGAGTGATCCACACCATCCTAGGTGACTTCCCGGAAGATTGGCCTATGTACAATGGAGCAGTGATTGTGCCTGTACTCACATTCCCGCAACCCGCGGAAGAACCAGAACCAAGGAGGCCTGAAATCATTGCACCTAGAGAAGTACCCATACCAGCACCACGAACACGTAGATTACCACCTACAACACCTAGCACCAGTAGTGGGGAACAGGTAGTAGCAAACACCACAGTACAAGGGTTAGAGGGAAGCCAGGAGCTGAGAAGGTCCACCCGTGTGAACTTTGGTCAGCCCCCACATAGGTTCAGAGATGAGGAATGGTAGCGGAACCCGGCTACTCTACCCTAATGTAAATAGTCTAAATATAGAGTAAATTTAAAAATGTTTAGTATTTTCCATGCTTTTAATTCTACTATTTTCCATGCTAAAGATAGTCATGTAAGACATGTTGATATAGAGTGTTGATAAGAAGAATGTTGATTTTATTTTAATTACCTGGATTCATGACCTGATTGACGACCAATGATAAGTTTTATTGAAAATGGACCTTTGGCTACAGGACTGGTGGTAGCCAGCACGAACTGGTGCTATTGTAAATGGTTATTTCCCATTCATAGCCACGGACTGCATCCCCACCTACAGGAGAAGACACAGGTGGAGGAGAGACCTGGGAGACATATGGCCCAGGTCTGGCCACCAACAGGAGCGGTGGCTTGCCTCCTTTTGGAACTTTGGGGGTGGGATGAAGGATTGGGAAAGCGAAACGTTGGGTTCAAGTGCCTCCCCTGCGTGGGATGAATAGATATGTTTTTCTTATTAAAATGTTCACTTTTTGCAGATAAAAATAAACACTCTGGGTGCACTGTAGCTCGGGGACGAGCTACGTTTAACCAAGGGGGAATGTGACGCCCCTGGACTAGTCCAGGGTGTCACAGGGAACTGCACTATTCTCTATCCTTGGTGCAGGGCCCACCCTCCTTGGTTCCGGGGTCCGCAACAGTGATTCTGTACTAACAGCACAAATCCTAGTCACCCAAACACTACACTTGTCAGGCACACCAGGGGCGTGGTTCCAGCTGGGAAAGGAACCGCCCACCTATGAGTCAGACAGGCTGGTGGGAGGAGTCAGTTAGACAGTTGGTAGTAACTGAAAAAGGGAGAGGACCTGGGGATTAAGAGCTCCCTGAGGAGAGCCTGGCTGGGTCGCAGACAGTGGCCTGTACTTGATGGCTCAGAGATTAGCGGCGTCCGCACAGCGGAGGGATAGGACTTCCCACACAGAGCAGTCACAGAAAATCCCACGTGCCAGCTGCTAAGAGCAGGTCCCAATTAAAAAGAGGGACGGGACCCGAAGGTTTCAAGCCAACGGGGCCAGGGACACACACAGTATACAGTGTATGGAGGAAGGCTCCAGTCCACCACAGAATCACTGAAAGGGACCACCGCACGTGCAGTCACCGAGTGCAGCAGTACCAAGAGACTTTGTTTACCTCAGAGTCTGTGTCCACTGAATGCGTCATCACACCTGAGTGAGTACCCTGGCTCCCCAGCGCCCTGCCGGCCCTATATCAATATAGGCTGTTCCTACCTATTCCCTACCCTGAGTCCCGGGGCCCCTACCTGCGGAGGGAATCACCACCAGGCTGCCCCAACACCATCAGCCCCGGCACTCCCATACAGCAGCGGCGGTATTCCTTATTACCGCACACCGCAGGTGGCGTCACAAATATTCTCCCCCGTAAAAAACCTTTTTGTTTTTCATCAAAGTGTCTGCCGAGCAGTCCGACTGCTGCTAGGGCGTCACATTATCATATTTGTGTTTTTCTATTAACTTTTGTAAGAGGTATGGGGCATTTATCTTACAGATGTCTTAAAAACAATCAGTAAGATCAAACCCCTCCAAACCGTGTATTTGGGTATGCAAGACTTTAACAGATAAATCCACCAATCATTTTATATCTTCTATCTAATTCCCAAGAAATTAGCATTTTAATTTATATGCAAACTAGCTGTAGTACTCAAGCGTTGCCCGGGATAGTAACTGTCTCTCTGTCTCTTTCCCAGTCTCTGTGTGTCTCTCTCTATCTCTTTGTCTGTCTGTCTCTTTCCTTGTCTGTCTGTCTCTTTCCCTGTCTGTCTCTTTCTGCCTCTCTGTCTCTTTCCCTGTCTTTCCCTGTGTCTGTCTCTTTCCCTGTGCCTGTCTCTTTCCCTGTCTGCCTGTCTCTTTCCCTGGCTGTCTCTGTCTGTCTCTTGTGACACACTAACATTCCATTTAAGGGCGTGGCTGCGCATTCTTCTGAAGTTCTGACTGCATTGTGGCTCCCAGCTCCATTGACTTTAATGGAGGCAGGGTTTTTTGGCCAATAACTGTAAAGCGCAGGTTTAAAATTTCCCCTCAAAATATAGTCTATGACGTTCCCTGACTCAAATGGAGTGTGTGCAAAATTTCGTGGTTGTACATACAGTACAGACCAAAAGTTTGGACACACCTTCTCATCTCTAGAACAACTATTCAGAGGAGACTTTGTACAGCAGGCCTTCATGGTAAAATAGCTGCTAGGAAACAACTGCTAAGGACAGGCAACAAGCAGTAGAGACTTTTTTGGGTTAAAGAACACAAGGAATGGACATTAAACCAGTGGAAATCTGTGGTTTGGTCTGATGAGTCCAATTTTGAGATCTTTGGATCCAACCACTGTGTCTTTGTAGAAAAGGTGAACGGATAGACTCTACATGTCTGGTTCCCACCGTGAAGCATGGAGGAGGAGGTGTAACAGTGTGGGGGTGCTTTGCTGGTGACACTGTTGGGGATTTATTCAAAATTGAAGGCATACTAAACCAGCAAGCCTACCACAGCATCTTGTAGTGGCATGCTATTCCATCCAGTTTGTGTTTTGTTGGACCATCATTTATTTTTCAACAGGACATTCACCCCAAACACACCTCCAGGCTGTGTAAGGGCTAATTGACTAAGAAGGAGAGTGATGGGGTGCTACGCCAGATGACCTGGCCTCCACAGTCACCAGACCTGAACCCAATCGAGATGGTTTGGGGTGAGCTAGACTGCAGAGTGAAGGCGAAAGGGCCAACAAGTGCTAAGCATTTCTGAGAACTACTTCAAGACTATTGGAAGACCATTTCCGGTGACTACCTCTTGAAGCTCATCAAGAGAATGCCAAGAGTGTGCAAAGCAGTAATCAAAGCAAAATATGGCTACTTTGAAGAACCTAGAATATAAGACATCACTCTCCTACAAAGTCTCCTCTTAACAGTTGTTCTAGAGATGAGAAGGTGTGTCCAAACTTTTGGTCTGTACTGTGTATGTATATATATGTACGTATATATCTATATATATAATTGCCTTATTCTGTCTATCTGTCTGTCTGTCATGCTCCGAAATTGTGTCCTTACGGTGACACAAAGCTGATTGGCCGCTGGGCTCGCCATGGCCCCGCTCCCCCACACGGATTGGCCTCTTGCCCCGGCTCTCTGCAGGCCCCGCCCCCCTCACGCAATGCACGCTCGCTCTGGCCGCCCAACTGACACGGGGCTCCGATTCCCAGGTGAGTACACACACATCAGATCACACTCACTCTCACACTCACTCTCACACACACCTCACACATCACAACATGCTGGGATATCGCTTGCTTCTACACCGGCTCCGTCAGGATCCCGGCAGCGCCAGACATAACCTTGCGATGCTGGGATCTTAACGGAGGCCGTGAAAGCTGGTAACCATTATACACATCGGGTAACTAAGGTCCCTTAGTTACCCGATGTGTATCATAGTTACCAGTGTACACCGGCTCACACTCACTCTCACACACACCTCACACACACATCACATCGCATCCACACATCAAGGTCCTGCAGCTGCGGAACATACATAACAGCACACACATAACAGCACACACACACAAATCAGATCACACTCACACACACCTCACACATCACATCGCATCCAAATACTCACAACATCCTGGGATATCGCTTGCTTCTCGGCGGCGATATTGTGCTGTGAGCTTCCAGGACCTGACGGAGGATCACATGGCCAGAAGCATGTGATATCCCCGGATGTTGTGAGTATCAGCGCGTATGTGCAATATCGTCAGTGTCTGTGTGTGTGAGTGGATGCGATCGGGTGTGTGTGAGTGGATGCGATCGGTTGTGTGTGTGAGTGGATGCGATCGGTTGTGTGGGTGAGTGGATGCGATCGGTTGTGTGGGTGAGTGGATGCGATCGGTTGTGTGGGTGAGTGGATGCGATCGGGTGTGGGTAAGTGTCGGCAGAGGAGCACGGCGTGCTGGAGGAGGCTGGGAGCAGAGAGGCTGATCTTGGGGAAGGCTGGGAGGGGGAGGCTGATGCTGAGGGAGGCTGGAAGGAGAGAGGCTGAGCAAACGTGCTCCATCCGCCATACTGCGCACTCCCCATCGTGCTGCATCCCCCATGCTGCGCACTCCCAAACGTGCTCCATCCGCCATGCTGCGCACTCCCCATCGTGCTCTATCCGCCATGCTGCTCACTCCCAAACGTGCTCCATCCGCCATGCTGCGCACTCCCAAACGTGCTCCATCCGCCATACTGCGCACTCCCCATCGTGCTCTATCCGCCATGCTGCACACTCCCAAACGTGCTCCATCCCCCATGCTGCGCACTCCCAAACGTGCTTCATCCGCCATGCTGCGCACTCCCCATCGTGCTCTATCCACCATGCTGCACACTCCCAAAAGTGCTCCATCCGCCATGCTGCGCACTCCCAAACGTGCTCCATCCGCCATGCTGCGCACCCCCATCATGCTCCATCCGCCATGCTGCGCACTCCCAAACGTGCTCCATCCGCCATGCTGCGCACTCCCAAACGTGCTCCATCCGCCATGCTGCGCACTCCCAAACGTGGTCCATCCGCCATGCTGCGCACTCCCAAACGTGGTCCATCCGCCATGCTGCGCACTCCCAAACGTGGTCCATCCGCCATGCTGCGCACTCCCAAACGTGCTCCATCCGCCATACTGCGCACTCCCAAACGTGCTCCATCCGCCATACTGCGCACTCCCCATCGTGCACCATCCGGCAAGCTGCGCACTCCCAAGCGGATGGAGCATGATGGGGGGTGCGCAGCATGGCGGATAGAGCACGTTTGGGAGTGCGCAGCATGGCGGATGGAGCACGTTTGGGAGTGCGCAGCATGACGGATGGAGCACGTTTGGGAGTGCGCAGCATGACGGATGGAGCACGTTTGGGAGTGCGCAGCATGCCGGATGGTGCACGATGGGGAGTGCGCAGTATGGCGGATGGAGCACGTTTGGGAGTGCGCAGTATGGCGGATGGAGCACGTTTGGGAGTGCGCAGCATGGCGGATGGAGCACATTTGGGAGTGCGCAGCATGGCGGATGGACCACGTCTGGGAGTGCGCAGCATGGCGGATGGAGCACGTTTGGGAGTGCGCAGCATGGCGGATGGAGCACGTTTGGGAGTGCGCAGCATGGCGGATGGAGCACGTTTGGGAGTGCGCAGCATGGCGGATGGAGCACGTTTGGGAGTGCGCAGCATGGCGGATGGAGCACGTTTGGGAGTGCGCAGCATGCCGGATGGTGCACGATGGGGAGTGCGCAGTATGGCGGATGGAGCACGTTTGGGAGTGCGCAGCATGGCGGATGGAGCACGTTTGGGAGTGCGCAGCATGGCGGATGGACCACGTTTGGGAGTGCGCAGCATGGCGGATGGACCACGTTTGAGAGTGCGCAGCATGGCGGATGGACCACGTTTGAGAGTGCGCAGCATGGCGGATGGAGCACGTTTGGGAGTGCGCAGCATGGCGGATGGAGCACGTTTGGGATTGCGCAGCATGGCGGATGGAGCACGTTTGGGAGTGCGCAGCATGGCGGATGGAGCACGTTTGGGAGTGCGCAGCATGGCGGATGGAGCACGTTTGGGAGTGCGCAGCATGCCGGATGGTGCACGATGGGGAGTGCGCAGTATGGCGGATGGAGCACGTTTGGGAGTGCGCAGTATGGCGGATGGAGCACGTTTGGGAGTGCGCAGCATGGCGGATGGAGCACGTTTGGGAGTGCGCAGCATGGCGGATGGACCACGTTTGGGAGTGCGCAGCATGGCGGATGGAGCACGTTTGGGAGTGCGCAGCATGGCGGATGGAGCACGTTTGGGAGTGCGCAGCATGGCGGGTGGAGCACGTTTGGGAGTGCGCAGCATGGCGGATGGAGCATGATAGGGGGTGCGCAGCATGGCGGATGGAGCACGTTTGGGAGTGTGCAGCATGGCGGATGGAGCACGTTTGGGAGTGTGCAGCATGCCGGATAGAGCACGATGGGGAGTGCGCAGCATGGCGGATGGAGCACGTTTGGGAGTGCGCAGCCTGGGGGATGCAGCACGATGGGGAGTGCGCAGTATGGCGGATGGAGCACGTTTGGGAATTCGCAGCATGGCGGATGGAGCACGTTTGGGAGTGCGCAGCATGGCGGATGGAGCACGTTTGGGAGTGCGCAGCATGGGGGATGGAGCACGATGGGAGGTGCACACCTCCCCCCAACACACACACACACGCGCACTGCACAACACACACACACTAGGAATCACAAACAACGCCCTACACAGACACCCACACACACAGACAACGCTGCACACACAAATATACGCACATACTGCACAACACACACATTGCTCAAAACATACCTCCCCCAAAACACACCACACACACAAACCGCACAACACACACACACACACAACGCTACAGACACACAGCGCTCCACAAACAACGCAACACACGCAACACACATACAACACCGCTCTCACCCCCCGCGACACTCAGAACATGTACAGCGCCCTACACAAACACTTGGTAACTACACACAACAACATCTATATATATATATATATATATATATATATATATATATATATATATATATATAACAAAAATCATACATGAACTACGCAATACGTAAATTCTAGAATACCCGATGCGTAGAATCGGGCCACCTTCTAGTATATATATATATATATATATATATATATATATATATATATATATATATATATATATATATTGTATATATATATATTTGTGTGTGTGCAGTGGCATGCAAAGGCTTATGAACCTCTGGTCAAAATTACCGTTATTGTGAACAGTTAAAGGGAGCTTGTCAGGTGCAATATGCACCCAAAACCACGAACAAAATCTTTCCTGCAGCCTCACGATAAAATTCAGCATCAGAAATACCTGATGCATTTGGAAACAAGTCTAAAATAGAACTTTGGCTACAATGATAAAAGGTATGCGTGGAGAAAAAAGGGCAGAGAATGTCAGCAAAAGAACATAATGCTAACCATTAAGCATGGAGGTTCAATCATGCTTTGAGGTTGTGTTGCATCCAATGACACACAAATTCTTGATGCAACCATAACAGCATCTGTAAAAAAAGCAGAAGTTGAAAAGTGCATGTTATGTTAACTTTATGTCTTTGAGGCCTCCGACACACATCCGTGCCGCCGGTATGTGTTTGCCATTTTTTTCATGTCCCTTTGGCACGGATACACGTACACCAATGCTACCCTATGGTAGCAGGCACACACACGTAAAACTGCACGGAACGTGTGTCCGTGTGCGTTTGTACGTGTGTGCGTTTTTCTACACGCTGACATATCCACGTTTTCTCTGGCAGCACGGGTGTCACACGGCCCGCACCCGTACCATACGGATGTAGTGTGGATGCGGTCCTGTGTGGCACGCGCCGGAGAAAACACACGTGTCAGTGAAAAAAACCCAAAACATTTACTCACCTTCTCCAGCCCTCCTGTCTCTGCCACTGCTGCCACTTGCTGCCGACCACCGCTCATTATGCTCATTTAATATTCACTTCACTGCCTGGCAGCAGCAGCAGCAGCGGGGAGACGGCAGGGCTGGAGACCTAAGATCAGCACCACGGACAGCAGCGCGGACCACGTGAGTATGCAAATTACCGGTTCTACGTGTGCTTTCGCGGATAGCACCCGGAGAACACATGTGGACCGCACGTACCCGAGACACGTACTTACCACACGCAACACGCAGGGTAAATACGTGTCTCGCGGCACGTGCGTGTTTTTAACGGAAGTGTGTTTCAGGCCTTAAGTGGGCTTTACACGAGACGATAGATTGTGCGTTGTGTCGTTGGGGTCACGGTTTTCGTGACGCACATCCGGCATACCGCACGACGTCGTCTCGTGTGACACCTCCTAGCGACGCAGTATCGCTCACAAATCGTGAATCGTGTACTCATTGCTTGGTTTCATAAAATTGTTTAATTAAAATGGCGGCGGTTGTTCATTGTTTCCGTGGGATCACACGTTGCTCCGTGTGACACCACGGGAACGATGAACAGCAGCTTTACCTGCGTCCTGCGGCACCCGACGGCTTAAAGGGGTGGTTCACCCATTTTTTTTATTTTCTGTCGAAGTTCTACTTACAATTCTAGGTATTTTCTCCATTGGCTTGTATTTCCATTTCTGGCACTGAGCGGCGCTATGCTGCACGCTCAGTGCCTGTCACATGACCCCCTGGAGCTGTGGCCGCCGGCATCCTCTGACGTCCCGGCATTTCCGTGCTCTCAAACAAGACGGGTACGTCACAGGATGCCGGCGCCACTCAGATTGAGTGACAGGGCTGTGGGCGGTGACTACCGCACGTCACAGCCCAGCATCGAGGGGGAGGAGCCGGAGGACGTCAGTGTGGAGCCGGCGTCCTGCAGATAGTGAGGCACGGGGCGCCAGTGTGCAGTTCCGGTGGGGGGGTCTTCAGCTGAATCCCCCCCCTGCACGTAAGTATGTGATCACACTGTCCACCCGCCCGCTCTGCTGCGATGTCAGGAGAGCGGCCGGTGTCGGGCAGTGTGATCGTGTGCTCCTCCCAGCAGCAAGACACTGACAGGCATGTCACCGCTGTGCTCTGCCATCTGTCCTGCTGCATGGGACCAACTGTCTGCACTCTGTCACCTGCACCACAATTCACAGAGTGGAGACAGTTGGTGACAGAGCACCTCTGCCCCCCCCTCTTCTTTCCCCACTCTCTTCTCCCCCCCTCTCTCTCTTCTCCCCCCTCTCTCTCTTCTCCCCCCCCTCGCTCTCTTCTCCCCCCCTCGCTCTCTTCTCCCCCCCTCGCTCTCTTCTCCCCCCCTCTCTCTCTTCTCCCCCCCTCACTCTCTTCTCCCCCCTCTCTCTCTTCTCCCCCTCACTCTCTTCTCCCCCTCACTCTCTTCTCCCCCCCCTCGCTCTCTTCTCCCCCCCTCGCTCTCTTCTCCCCCCCTCGCTCTCTTCTCCCCCCCTCTCTCTCTTCTCCCCCCCTCTCTCTCTTCTCCCCCCTCTCTCTCTTCTCCCCCCCTCTCTCTCTTCTCCCCCTCCTCTCTCTCTTCTCCCCCCCTCTCTCTCTCTTCTCCCCCCCCTCTCTCTTCTCCCCCCCTCTCTCTCTTCTCCCCCTCCTCTCTCTCTTCTCCCCCCCCTCTCTCTTCTCCCCCTCTCTCTCTTCTCCCCCCCCTCTCTCTCTTCTCCCCCCCCTCTCTCTTCTCCCCCCTCTCTTCTCCCCCCCCGCTCGCTCTCTTCTCCCCCCCGCTCGCTCTCTTCTCCCCCCCGCTCGCTCTCTTTTCCTCGCTCTCTCCTGGCATGGTCAGTACAGAAATCTCTCCATCGTGGAGGGGTGAGAGGGAGTAATAAACATGGAGTCCCTACTGTGTCTGTGTATTTATTTCTAATAAAGTATTTTTCTCTGTGTGATGTCTTTTTTTTTTTTTTAAACCCTTTGTTGGAGATTCTTAATGGCCAGGTTAAACTTGGCCTGACATTAAGAATCTCGGGCTTTATACCAGCTGGTAAAACATAGCTGGTATTAACCCCTTATTACCCAGCGTTCCAGGGCCACTGGAAGAGTTGGATACAGCACCTGAAGATGGCTCTTCTATGAAAGCGCCATTTTCTGGGGCAGCTGTGGACTGCAATTCGCAGTGGGGGGCCCAGAAAGTTTGGGCACCCTGCACTGTGGATTCCAATCCCCAGCTGCCTAGTTGTACCTGGCTGGACTCAAAAATTTGGTGAAGCCCACATCATTTTTTTTTTTTTAATTATTTCATGAAATTCATGAAAAAAAAGGGCTTCTCTATATTTTTGGTTCCCAGCCGGGTACAACTAGGCAGCTGGGGGTTGGGGGCAGCCCGTAGCTGCCTGCTGTACCTGGCTAGCATACAAAAATATGGCGAAGCCCATGTCATTTTCTTAAAAACGTTTTCAGGGAAAAACCTTTATAAAAAAAAGAATGCTTCCCTGCATTTCTATTGCCAGTGAAAGTAACACCAAGCAGCGGGGGCTAGCAGCCAGTAGCTGCTTTGGTTACCCTTAGCAATAGAAAATGCAGCGGGAGCCCACAAACAATGTGATTTTTTTGTTTTTTTATTTTTAATGAATTTTTTTTAAAAAAAATCGGCATGGGCTTCGCCCATCGAGCACCAGAGCATTTTACTGCTCAATTCATCCCAAGTAATCAGATGACTCCAGTGTCGGCCGATTACTTGTTCTGTGTCCCCCTGCATCCATCGCAGCGTGTACGGGCTGTGAGGTCAGCGGAGTGGAGACAGTGACATGCTCTGCTCTGACACATAGTGTGCTGCATGTCACTATCTTTCTCCACTCTGGCACTTGTTGTGCAGGTGACCGGATGCTACATGTCACTAACTGTCTCCACTATGGGACTTGTTGTGCAGGTGAGAGTGTATACAGTTGCTACTATGCAGCAGAAATCACAGAGTGGGGCAGTTAGTGACATGTATCATCCGGTCACCTGCACAAGTCCCAGAGTGGATACAGTGACATGCAGCACACTATGTGTCAGAGCAGAACATGTCACCAACTTGCTCTGCTCTGTCACCTGCGGTGCTGCATGTCATGTTTTTGCCGCGATTTGGTGCCTTTTTTGCTGCGTTTTTGCTCACTCCGTTATTAATCAGTGCACAATGCCATTAAAGATTGTTGATGAAAAAAAAAAAAGGTCTGATGTCATTTCCTTATTCAAAATGTTCATTGTATGCAGGAGAGCAGACAGCAGCTGCAGAACTACAAGGCTCAGCATCCTCCATTCACTAGTGTATGCAGGAGAGCAGACAGCAGCTGCAGAACTACAAGGCTCAGCATCCTCCATTCACTAGTGTATGCAGGAGAGCAGACAGCAGCTGCAGAACTAGAAGGCTCAGCATCCTCCTTCCAGGACTGTATGCAGTTTTTTACCCAAAAAGAAAAAAAAATGACATGGGCTTCGCCATATTTTTGTATGCTAGCCGGGTACAGCAGGCAGGTACGGGCTGCCCCCAACCCCCAGCTGCCTATTTGTACCCGGCTGGGAACCAAAAATATAGAGAAGCCCTTTTTTTTTTTAATTATTTCATGAATTTCATGAAATAATTTTAAAAAAAAAATGACGTGAGCTTCGCCTAATTTTAGTGTCCAGCCGGGTACAACTAGGCAGCTGGGGATTGGAATCCACAGTGAAGGGTGCCCAAGCTTTCTGGGCACCCCCACTGCGAATTGCAGTCCGCAGCCACCCCAGAAAATGGCGCTTTCATAGAAGCGCCATCTTCTGGAGCTGTATCCAACTCTTCCAGCTGCCCTGATGCCGGGTGGCTAGCTGGGTAATAATGGAGTTAGGGCTAGCTGTATATTATCAGCTAGCCCTAAGCCCGAAATTCATGGTGTGACGCTAATATTAGACATGGCCACCATGAATTTCTAGTAATGATAAAAAAAACCACAACACACAGAAAAATATTTTTATTAGAAATAAAACACAACACAATTAGTGACTCCATCTTTATTGAAATAAACCCCCCTCCGCAGTAATCCTGGGTCAAGGGTCCCGCGCCGCCCAATCCGGATCCAATATCATCTGATCGGTTTGCTAGAAGGCAAAGCGATCAGATGATGTGTCAGGTTAAACTACGTGAATCACATCACACATCAGCTGATTGTATAAAAGCCGATTATACAATCAGCTGAAGCATCAGTGCAAAAAAAATAAAAATAAATAAATAAATACTCACGTCTGTGCTGATTACCGGCAGCTCCTGCAGCGGAGTCTGATCCTGGCCCATCACTGCAGGAGCTGCCGGTAATCAGCTGATGAAGTCCCCTGACGGCAGGATCAGCTGATAGCCGGCCGGGTGACACCGCGAGAATTACGATCAGCTGATGCGTCAGGTGACTGCATCAGGTGATCCACCGCCAGGTCCTGCAAGCTTCGTACGTGCCCCGGGGAGACTGCACACAGCCAGAGCGGCGGGACCGGGACAGGGGCTGGAAGCAGGCATGGCAGCGGGACCCTGCAGACAGGTGAGTATGACATACACACACACATACACACTCACACACACACTGTATATACACACATACACTGTATATACGCGCATACACACACTGTATATACACACATACACTGTATATACGCGCATACACACACTGTATATACACACATACACTGTAAATACGCGCATACACACACTGTATATACACACCTACACTGTATATACGCGCACACACACTTTCTTCCCCTGGCTGTGTAGAGCTGCTGCTGTCTCTGTATGATTGATCTCAGTGCATCCACTGGGAAGAGGCAGGGAGGAGGGTTTGGGTGGGAGCAGAGTGGGTGAATTAAACACAGTGGGTGTGTTAGATAAGCCAGACACCGCCCTAGAGCCACAAAGAATTCTGGGACTTGTAGGAACTGAACACAGGAAGTCAGAGGAGAGATTAACCCCATCAGAGCTGGAGCCAGCAATGACCGTGTGCTGCTGGTGCACAATAAAAGGTAATTTTGCTGAAAAAACATAATAGATGTGTTGAGGGGCACATATTAGCAAGATTTATCAGAAAAAAAAATCAGTTTTGGTAACTGGACAACTTCTTTAATGGAAGGAAAGAGGTGGGCGGGATGTTTACATCCCGCTCATCTCCGCCCCTCCGCTTCTATTGGCCATCTGCCGTATGACGTCGCTGTGACGCCGAACGTCCCTCCCACTCCAGGAAGTGGACGTTCGTCGCCCACAGCGAGGTCGTCCGGAAGGTAAGTACGTGTGACGGGGGTTAAACGAGTTTGTGCGCCACAGGCAACTAATTGCCCGTGGCGCAAAAACGATGGGGGCGGGTACGATCGATTGTGCTATCGCACAATCTATCGTCTCGTGTAAAGCAGGCTTTAGAGATTATTTCACCTTCAACTTGCTTAAAGGGAACCTGTCAGGTGCAATATGCACTCAGAGCCATGAGTAGTTCTTGGTGCATATTGCTAATCTCTCTAAAGAGATATTTAGAAAAAGTATATTCAAAGATTCCATATGATATGCAAATGAGGCTAGAGACTAGTCGCAAGGGCGTTACTTCCTTACTTCCCCCTTAGCATGTAACATGCCCACGTGCTATCATGCTAATTAATGCGCAGCGTCAGAGGATGGTCACGCTCGCTTCTCTGCTGCCACTTCTGGATTTTGGCTCAGTTTTCATGATCCTGGGCTTTTGGTAATGCGCACTATGAAGCTGGATGTTCGCGTCCTGGCTTCCAACTCATGTAATGCGCACCACCGAAACTCCAGTATCATGTGCACTGAGCCAAAGTCCAGTGTTGGACACAATGGCAGCTGAGAGGTGAGCGCGACCATCTTCTGATGCTGCGCATTCTTTAGCATGTTAGCACGCCCACTGGGGCATGCTTACATCCTAAGGGGGCCGACTAGCCAAGGGAACTAACGCCCTTGCAACTAGTCGCTGGCATCATTATCATATCATATACGATCTTTACAAATACAGTACTTTTTCTAAACATTCCTTTATCTATGCTAGTATAGGCTGGGACTGCTAGGAAAGTATTAGAAATATGCACCCAGAACTGCTCATGGTTTGGGGTGCATACATGACCTGACAGGTTCACTTTAAGCAAGTTGATGGTGAAAAGACATAAAGTTAACATAGTATGCTCTTGTCAACTTCCGCTTTTTTACAGATGGTGTTATGTTTACATCAATAATTTGTGTGCCACTGGATGCAACACAACCTCAAAGCATGATTTAACCACTCCCATGCTTAATGGTTAGCGTTATGTTCTTTTACTGAAATTCTGCGCCCCTTTTTCTCCACCATACCTTTCATCATTGTAGCCAAAGTTCTATTTTAAATTTATCGGTCCACAAGACTTGTTTCCAAATGCATCAGGCTTTTCTGATGCTGAATTTTATTGGGAGGCTGCAGGAGAAATTTTCTTCTGAAGACTCTTCCATGAAGGTCATATTTGTGCAGGTGTCTCTGAACAGTAGAATAATGTACCACAACTCCAGAGTCTGCTATATATTCCTGAAGATCTTTTGTAGTCAAGCGGGAGTTCTGATTTGCCTCTCTAGCAATCCTGCGTGCAGCTCTCACAGAAAGTGTGCTGTAAAAAAGCTGACGTTGAAAAGAGAATGGCTTCTACAAATGGATAATGATTGTAAACACACGGCAAAATCCACAATAGACAACCTCAACTTTTTACAATGGCCCTCACAATCTCCTGATCTGAACATCATTGAAATTCTGTGGCTAGACTTCAAAAAAGCAGTGCATGCAAGACGAGCCAGGAATCTCACAGAAATTGGAAGACTTCTCCAAGGAAGTGTGGGTGCAAAGCCCTCAAACAGGAATTGAAAGACTCTTGGGTGGCTACAAAAAGCATTTACAATTTGTGATATTTGAGAAAGGCGGTGCTACTACGTTTCTAACCATGCAGGGTGCCAAACTTTTGTGTAGACCCATTTTCCTATTTTCTTAATTGAAACATGTAAAATATGAGGAAAAATAAAATAAGAAAAAAAAAATATAGATATACAGTACAGACCAAAAGTTTGGACACACCATCTCATTCAAAGAGTTTTCTTTATTTTCATGACTCTAAAATTTGTAGATTCACATTGAAGACATCAAAACTATGAATTACCACATGTAGAGTGAAATACTTAAAAAAGTGTGAAACAACTGAAAATATGTCTTATATTCTAGGTTCTTCAAAGTAGCCACCTTTTGCTTTGATTACTGCTTTTCACACTCTTGGCATTCTCTTGATGAGCTTTAGGGTAAGAATGCACTTTGCGTTCACCTACTTGCAGTTCTAAACGCACGTTTTGGGCTTAATTGATTTGATCAAAGTTGCATTTTTCAGAAATTTAGCGCTGAAAACGCATGCGTATTTACTGCGTTTTAGATGCGTTTTCAACACTTTTTACATGCTTTTCACCTGCGTTTTGACAGATGCGTTTTGAACGTCAAGACACTGCTAAATAAAATTTATTCAGTCAAACAGAATGAAAAAAAGAGAGAAAAAAGGAAAAAATCTATATTAATGGTAAAAATTATGAAAATAGATATATTTCATAAAATTATAGCGGTAATATACATTTTATCGCTAAAATAGCAATAAATGCATATTTTTCCTAAATTTAATTGTCGGATTATGTGTGTGTGTAATGGGACATATGAAATCATTATTTTGATGTCCAAAAAGCATGCGTTTTGGTAGTCCAAAATGCATGTTTTCTGCACTGAAAAAGCAGGTGAAACGCAGGAATTTGAAAGAATCTTGGTTTTTGCCATTTCTCATTGACTTCAATGTTAGCAAAATGCACCAAAATGGCAAAAACAATTGACATGCTGCTTCTTTGAACGCATGGTTTTTGCCACAAAATATCCAAATTAAACGCAGCGTTTAGCAACGCAAAGTGCAGTCTAGAAATCCCCATTTTCCATTGACTTTGCTGTGAAATCAAGAAGCATGCCTTTTGGCATGAAAAAGGTTCTTCTCAAAACGGACCTAAAAAGCACCAAAAACGCATGTGGAAACGCAAAGTGCGTTCTTACCCTTAAGATGTAATCACCGGAAATGGTTTTCCAACAGTCTTGAAGGAGTTCCCAGAGATGGTTAGCACTTGTTGGCCCTTTTGCCTTCACTCTGCGGTCCAGCTCACCCCAAACCATCTCAATTGGGTTCAGGTCTGGTGACTGTGGAGGCCAGGTCATCTGCGTAGCATCCCATCACTCTCCTTCTTAGTCAATTAGCCCTTACACAGCCTGGAGGTGTGTTTGGGGTCATTGTCCTGTTGAAAAATAAATGATGGTCCAACTAAATGCAAACTGGATGGAATAGCACGCCGCTGCAAGATGCTGTGGTAGCCATGCTGGATCATTATGCCTTCAATTCTGAATAAATCCCCAACAGTGTCACCAGCAAAGCACCCCCACACCATCACACCTCCTCCTCCATGCTTCACGGTGGGAACTAGCCATGTAGAGTCCATCCATTCACCTTTTCTATAAAGACACGGTGGTTGGATCCAAAGATCTCAAATTTGGACTCATCAGACCAAAGCACAGATTTCCACTGGTCTAATTTCCATTCCTTGTGTTCTTTAGCCAAAACAAGTCTCTTCTGCTTGTTGCCTGTCCTTAGCAGTGGTTTCCTAGCAGCTATTTTACCATGAAGGCCTGCTGCACAAAGTCTCCTCTTGATAGTCGCTCTAGAGATGAGGTGTGTCCAAACTTTTGGTCTGTACTGTAATATATATATATATATATATATATATATATATATATATATATATATATATACACTGCTCAAAAAAATAAAGGGAACTAATATAGGGAATAAAGGGAATAAATTAAGGCCAATGTCTGTAATTTGATATGTTGCTCAGAGCCACATATAGTATACAGTTGTCTCAGGCACACAATGAATACTGTGTACAGATAGTGTAACGTATAGTGCCATCAACATTGCCGTATTCCAATAGTGCCAAGTCACTTCCTAATCCACATATGTGAGATGGGGAGCCTAGCAAAGATCTTGAAATTTAGTCTCTTGGTACCAACAACTGGACCTTACCTGATGGACATCATGTGTGACCGACATATCACCAGTTTAGAGTTGTGGTGGGTAAATATTTGTGAATAATATGGGGAAATAGATGTGAACTGCACTTTATATTTGGCAGCGTTTACAAATATTATACATAGACACTTTATTGGTGTTAAAATCAGATGAAGACTATCAGAGGCCCGGTTTGTGGTTGCATGTGCACCCACTGGTTTCCCATTACTGGTGTTTTCTTAGTACCTTAAAACACAGCTTTACCTGTTCTCTAAATGTATTTTTTACAAACTATAGTCAATGTTTTTGGAAAAAAATAAAGACCAATGTGGTTTCAAGCCCTGACCAGCTTCCTTGTCCCTTCTTTCTGCTTAGCTGTGTAGCAGTTGTGCTTCAATGTTAAGAAGTTGTCCAGCCAATAACATGTTAAAAAAATGGTTAAAAGGTTAAAAACAACGAATGTTGTCATGTCAAAAAAAGATTCACGTCACTGATTTTCCAATATCCTGGCCCTGATGCTTCCTGGTCCCAAACCAAACTATGTATGCGTCATACAATTATCTAGAGAATGATGGAAGGCACCAGATATTTCTGACTGCTCAGTTTCTCACCGGTGGGGATTGGTATCTTGAGTAACCCTTCTTTCATCTTTTAATAACTTAAGAGGTTCTAAAGACAAAAATCTTTTCATTGGCTGGACAACCCTTTTAGAACGTTATTACTGTTAGATTGTGTATTTTTTAAATAGGTCCTGTCATGGAATCAGACGTGGGCAGTTTTTGTCATTATTCTATTCCCGCTTCTCCCTTGAGTACGTAGTTTTTTATGTTTTTTAAAATCTTAAAATTTTTATATAGTTCTAATGTTTACAATATTAATGAGGGGGCATTATTTACAGAGTAATTATGCAGAGATGCTTGAAAGGGTTGTCCGCTGCTGGGACAACCTCTTCTCACTCCTCTACTTTCTTCCCATAAAAATAACAAAGCCTATACTGACCTCCGGTGCTGCCATGGTTCCAGCAATGTCAGAACTTACGTTCCCGGGGCCCATGTGACATTGTTATAGAACGAGCCCGCAACCAATCAGTGTCGGCTCCCTTATTTCCGCCTTTGTAGGTTTAAGTAATTAACATGAAGTGAGTGGTAACCGTAGCCCTCACTTTCTGTTAATTATTTAGACATCAAAAAAATAAATCTGGCGCTGATTGGTCGTGGGGCTCAATTACCATAATAATGTAATGTCAGCCCCAGGAACGCAAGTTCCAACATCGCTGGAACAGTGTCGGCACCCAAGGGGAATATGGGCTTTGTTATTTTTATGAGGCAAACATGGACAACCACTTCTTATTCTCCAAGTAGTGAACTACCCTTTAAAGGGAACCTGTCAGGTGCAGTTCACGAGTAGTTCTGGGTGCATATTGCTAATTCCTGCCTAAGGGGTACTTCTCACATAGCGAGATCGCTAGCGAGATCGCTGCTGAGTCACAGATTTTGTGACATACCAGTGACCTCATCAGCGATCTCACTGTGTGTGACTCTAAGCAGTGACCTGGCCCCTGCTGTGAAATCGCTGATCGTTACACACTGTTCTGGTTCATTTTTTGCTCATTGGTCTCCCGCTGTGCAGCACACATCGGCGTGTTTGACGGCGGGAGACCAACGAGCACCGACTACGTGTAAGCAGCGTACGCTGGTAACCAGGGTAAATATCAGGTAACTAAGCAAAGCATTTTGCTTGGTTACCCGATATTTACCCTGGTTACCAGCGTACACCACTTAGCGCTGGCTCCCTGCACATGTAGCCAGGGTAAATATCGGGTAACTGTATGCTGGTAACCAGGGTAAATATTGGGTAACCAAGCAAAGAGCTTTGCTTAGTTATCCGATATTTACCCTGGTTACCAAGCGCAGCATCGTTACTGGAGTCACTGGTGGCAGGTCGCTGGTGAGATCTGCCTGATTGACAGCTCACCAGCGACCATGTAGCGACGCATCAGCGATCCTGACCAGGTCGTATCGTGGTCGGAATCGCTCGTACATCGTTTAGTGAGATGGTACCCTAACTGTCCCTTTATTTAGTTGCATAGATAGAGATCTTTAGAAAAAGTATTTCTGAAGATCATTAAATGCTAATGAGACCAGCGACTAGTCGCAAGAGCGTTAGTTCGCTTGGCTAGTCGGCCTCCTTATCATGTTAGCACACCCCTGTGGTCGTGCTAACATGCTAATGAATGCACAGCGTCAGAGGCATAGTCGCTCTCACCTCTGCCGCCACCGCTGGTTTTCGGCTCAGTGTACAAGATTAGAACATCCCCGAACTTCTGGTCATGTGCACTACACCAGTTTGAAGCCGGGACGCGTACACTTGGCTTCATAGTATGCATGACTGGAAGTCCGGGACTTCTGATCATGCACACCAAGCAGAAATCCGGCGTCAGGCGCAGTGTCAGCAGAGAGCAGAGAGATCGACCATGCGTTTGACGTTGTGCATTCATTAACATGTTAGCACTCGCACAGGGGCGTGCTTACATACTAAAGGGGCCGACTAGCCAAGGGAAGTAACACCCTTGCAATTAGTCACAGGCCTCATTAGCATATTATAAAGAATCCTAGAAATACTTTTTCTAAATATCTCTTTAACTATGCTAGTGTATACAGGGACAGTTAGGCAGGGATTAGCAATATGCAACCAAAACCTGACAGGTTCACTTTAAAGACACACTCTACAGAATCAGAGATTCCTATGAGCAACACCCTCTTCATAAAAATTAGCATTGAGGGCGCAGTAAATTAAAAAAAAATCACATATGTCTGCAACTCTATGGTAGATTTTTTAAAAGAAAACAAATAAAGAAAATTCAGCGGAGCAGCAAGAGAACATTAAAAGCAAAAGTTAGCCACAAATGGTCTGGAGTTAGGTCCTCTTTAAAGCTTAAAGGACAGTCAAAGATGATCTTCTCAAATGTTAGAAAGATTACGGTATATCTGTAAAATGTGTGTGCTTAGACCTCGATTAATTTCAAAGTCAACTACATGTTGTGACTTTTTCAAGGAGGCCGTAGTTAAGGTCCACGATAAGATCAAAACATTGGCCTATCGAATTCTATGATACTTGCTTTGCAAAAAGTTAGAGAAGGGAAAAATAAGGTTGTGTCATAACCAGGGTTCTCGTTAATTATAATCTACCATAGTCAACAGATCATCAGAAAATTTCACTAAAGCGGCTTGTGCCAACAGAAGATTGGACATATTGGATTTCAACATGCCCTATCATAATATCATGTTTGAAATATCACCACAATCATAAGATAATCAATGAGCCCTGAGGAAATTGGTGGTATCAGCCAATATTGATGTCATGTGTATAGCAAACATTGTAGTGCCAAACCCCAACTGGTGCCCAAATTTGCAATAACATCTATAGCTGCATCATGCTTTTCTGGTTGGAAAGATTAAAAGGAGTCTGATTGTGCAGTGTGTCAGTTCACCACAACAGGGAGAGTACAGGATTGGATTTAAAGCACGTTGCGTGCGTAATAGTTATATATTTTAGATTGCATTTCTTATATGACGCCATCATATTCCTCAGCGCTTTATAGACATTATAATTAGTGATAAGCGAGCATTACCATGCTCGGGTACTCGTAACAGGCAGTTTGATGCTCGGACGGGCATGTACCAAGCATATTGGAAGTCAATGGGGAACTTGAGCATTTTTCCATAAAATCTTCTGCAAAAGTGCTCTAGTTCCCTATTGACTTCCATAATACCATTCGAGCATCGAACTGATTGTTACAAGTACTGCGCACCTGAGCTCGGTAGTGCTCGATCATCGCTAATTATAATCACTGTCCCCACTGGGGCTGACAATCCATGTTCCCTATGGAATGTGAGAGGAAACCCACTCAACTCGTGAAGAACATATAAACTCCTTGCAGGTGGTGTCCTTGGAGGGATTTGAACCCAGGATCCCAGTGCTACAAAGCAACCACAGAGCCACCCAGCTATCCACTTCAATGACTGTCAGAACGGTGGAACCTTCCATAAAGGATCAGAGGTGGTGCTTGAAGGAGTTTACGGAGGAGAACTTGAGCACTGCCCTTTGAAAGGGAACCTGTCACCAGATTGGCCCCTATAAGCGGCAGCTACCCCCAGTAAGCTCTTATATACAGTATTCCAGAATGTTGTATATAAGTGCCCAGACCACTCTGTAATGTAGAAAAAAAAGTAATATATAATTTCATGGCACTCTCAATATGTGATGCAAAAAGGTAATTTATTATGTTGAAAATCATAATGAGCGACACGTTTGACGTTTCGACCCACCTAGGTTTCAATCGTGCGGTCGCTAAATAAACAGAAATTACAAGGAAATTACTAAATTAATAACATAAATTCTAATGCAAACAATATATACAAGTATGGTATGTGCAATATTTACGAAAAATGAAATAATTGCACGTCTGTAGTGTAGCTGGGTCAAGGGATGCTCATATAATGGAAGAGATGGTTAAGGAAACTCCTAGAAAGCATGTGTGGTATCAATGTAATATTCGAAAGGAAGCAAAGGACAATTTCATAGAAGAACATATAGTGTCACTTTGAACATATATATTTGGAATAGGAAGACATATTGGGAAAATAAACATGCACCACATAGGTAAATACATGTAAAGCAGAGTACATTGAGAAGAGCAGAAAAAATACATAGGTAAATAGTGGTACAGTGGCAGGGTTACCAGGGGAGAGGAATCAAGGTTTTTGGGATGCCGGACGCATCAGCGCTGTTGCGGCTTGTATGTTGTAGGTGGCGGTGTATGTGTGTGCCCGCCATATATGTGGAAAGGGTGGAAGTATTGGTGAGAAGGACCGGAAGTAAGCCACTCATGAAAAACATTTTGGGGCGGTCGGGTCCGATGATCTTGGTCCTGCTCTTTTCCTTGTATTGCCGTCCTCCTTCCCTGCACCATTTGGATGACACATCCTACATCATCCACACAGTGTCCTCCATTGTGCTCCTGAACATGCTCACTTATCCCTGTCCTGCTGAGGACAGATCACAGTATTGCAGAGCCCATGTGCGGTCGTTGTTTGACCTTTCCTCGTGCCTGCGAATTACAGTACTTTGCTCTGCCTGCAACAGGTCAGAGAGAAGTGCGTGTGTGCAGTAGCACCATGGGGGATACTGTGTGGATGACGTAGGATGCATCTTCCACACGGAGCAGGAAAGGATGACTATGATTACAAAAAGATAGGAGGCACCGGTCTGAGAGCAATGATGCCCATCGGACCCAACCGCCCCGCAGGTGAGTATATTAAAGATTTTTTTTATGTTACACAGAGCAGCCTGGGCTCTTATATATTGTATTCTAGAATGCTCTATATAAGAGAGGTGGTGGCCACAGCTTATTGGGACCAATTTTGGTGACAAGGTTCCCTTTAAGCAAAGGAAAGCTCATTGGCATATTGACAAAACGATTTTATCTACATTGCTAATTTGAAGGTCCCCTATCTGTTATTCCTGTAAATAGGTGTAAACCAACTAAATATATAAAAATATATTTTGCTATATTTTCTTGTCACCAAGCTACTTTTAATATTTCCACACTGTTTGGGTGTGATTTCATTCTCACCCCCACTTGTGCTGATATCTTTAAAGTCGAAAATCTTCTGGTAGACAGATACTTCCTCTGCGCAAACACAATGCATATGTAGTCCCTTTATGTCTTGATTATGTCCTATAGTACTGTAGACTGTAAATGTAATATTTTAAGTATAGATTTACCATTTAATGTAATAGAGAATGGTCAGGGAGACACGGCAATGCTAAAGCTACATTTTCCTTGATCTCCTAGTTCATCATGAGAAAAGTGAAGGCAAATTTTACTGGTTATAAGATGCTAATTAAAGAGAGTTGTTGGCACTAGTTATAAATAGACTAGTAGATCTGTTGTACGGTAGGTTTACCAGCCAAAGGGTATATAGACAGTAGAGATAACTACCAGGGATGCACAGAAGGGTCAGTCTTAAAGGGAACCTGTCACCAGTTTTGTGGCCTATAAGCTGCAGCCACCATCACTGGGCTCTTATATTCAGCATTCTAACATGCTGTATATAAGAGCCCATTCCGCTGTGAATACATAATGTATAAAACACTTTATAATACTTACCTAAACGGTCGCTGCCATGTAGCTGGGTCATATGGGCCTCTTCATTTTCTGTCCGGTGCTGGTGCCTCATCTTTCGGCCATCTTTGTCGTCCTTCTTCTGAAGCCGAAGTGCATGGCGTGTCCTACATCATCCACACTCAACGGCATTGAGGTCTTGCGCAGGCGCACTTTATTCTGCCCTGAGCAGGACATATCAAAGTATTGTTGTACACCTGTGCAGGGCCGGCGAGTGTGTATGACGGGCGTAGGACGCGTCATGCACATAGGCTTCAGAAGAAAGACAAAGATGGCCGGAAGAGGAGGTTCCGGCACCGGAGAACGAAGACACCCATATGACCCAACTCCACTGCAGCGACCGTTTAGGTAAGTATTATAAAGTGATTTTTAGGTTATACACAGCGGCATAGGCTCTTATATACAGCATGTAAGAATGCTGTATATAAGAGCCCACTGGTTGTGGCCGCAGCTTATATACGCCAAATCTGGTGACAGGTTCCCTTTAAGGGGGCATTCCTCACTGAGAGATAATGTGCATATAGAGATTAGTGTGACTGGGGAAATAAGAAAGTTGACAATGGTCATGGTGAAAAAAGGACAAATTGTAGTAGTACTATGGGGTACTTTAATTACTTCTATCACATGTAGTTACAGTAGACTGGAGGTGATGAAATGATTGTCCATCAACTTCTATTTTACCAAAGTTAGAGGGATTTTGTAAAGTTGCATCTTCAGGAGCACACCGCTCCCAGATTCCTGCATAACTGAACATGACCTAAAATTACAAAAAAGAGACAGTTTGCACTCTAAAATGCTAAAGCATGAAGACAATGAATGTAGATATGTGTTACTGCTAAAGGAAATCTAAAAAAAAGAGAGATTTAGCATACAAAAATGGCCATTTTTATATCTGCCCAGTCACCATTCACGGCATATTTTGTAACTGGGTACCTACTCTACACTGAAGCCTATTTCTGGTTTTAAAAAGCCTCCTGTGTATGGGCAAGTAGGATCCTGCTATAGAGAATCAAATCACCTTTGGTTAGTGGGGGAGGGGTGCATGGTCAGAAGGCATGACCCATATAAAACTAGATAAAAAGACTGACTGCACTCCCGTCAACTGTTTCTCTTTTTGTCATTTTTGGCATAATTAACAACCTAAAGGGTACTTTACACGCTGCGATATCGGTACCGATATCGCTAGCGAATGTACCCACCCCCGTCGGTTGTGCGTCACGGGCAAATCGCTGCCCGTGGCGCACAACATCACTTACACTCGTCACACGGACTTACCTTCCCTGCAACGTCGCTCTGGCCAGCGATCCGCCTCCTTTCTAAGGGGGCAGTTTGTGCGGCCTCACAGCGACGTCACAAGGCAGCCGTCCAATAGAAGAGGAGGGGCGGAGATGAGCGGCCGGAACATGCCGCCCACCTCCTTCCTTCCTCATTGCCGGTGGACGCAGGTAAGGAGATGTTCGTCGTTCCTGCGGTGTCACACATAGCGATGTGTGCTGCCGCCGGAACGACGAACAACATCGTACCTGCAGCAGCAACAATATTTGGAAAAGGAGTGACGTGTCAACGAGCAAAGTTTTTTCACGTTTTTGCCCTCGTTGATCGTCGTTCCTTGGTATTACACGCTGCGATGTCGCTAACGGCGCCGGATGTGTATCACTAACGACGTGACCCCGACGATATATCGTTAGCGATGTCGCAGCGTGTAAAGCACCCTTTAGTTTAAGATGCAAAAAAATCAGCTGTCACTGAGTCTCAAATCATAAAAAATGAGATCGCTACAGGTCTCAGAAAATGGCGCCAAAAGCGCAATTCTTTATTTTTTCAAATTTTTTTCACCACTTTTACACTCTTTTACTTCTTGTAACCTACAAGTGCGCAAATATATTATATGTTCATCATGCAACAAGTGGGCATGTGTAACTCCAAATGCCAGGGCTGAAGGCCATTCTCTCCCTGACATCATCTTTCAGATATGAGTCAGGAGACCCCAATACACATGACATTTTTGGGTTTGTTTGACTTTTAGC